>NC_140588.1:1062734195-1063365445 GCF_964204655.1 Triturus cristatus | reverse complement strand
TAGAGGAAAGAGACTTTGTGCTTAGCCAAGCTTGAACTGAGCAGGGGGAGGGCTCCAAGTCCTCTTTATATAGACCTGAAAAAAGGGAAAGTAGACAGGATTGCAGATCTTCAAATCTACTTGAAGTCTCCCCCGTGGTGTTTATTATCAGTCTATTAATGTTATTTTTCGCTCTATCTACTCTAGATTTCCAGGCAAGGAGGGCCCCTGCTTTCTCCCCATACTCAAAATTCTGCATGTTTTTTGCGTGCCACTGTGCTCTTCATTTTGCTTCTAGCTTTCCTCTAAACTCCCGTCTTACATCTTCTAGGTCTTTTAGAACTTGTGGTAGCTGATCTAAGTCTCCTGGGGGTAGTCTGTTCCTTTCCCACTCCAACTGTCTTATTTTCTCCTCAGCGGCTTTTAGGGCGCTTGCTTCAGATCTGTGTTTAAAACAGATGTGGCTATGGAAACTGCCTCTCAAATTAGCCTTATAGGCGTCCCATATATAATCCATTGACGTAGACCCCTTATTTAACTCAAAGAAGTCAATAGAGGAAAGCTTAACAGCCTTGATAATCTCGGGGACGGCTAACATTATTCTGTTTAATGTCCATCTACATTGTAGTGCCGACCTCTTGGCCCTATATACAAACTGAATTGGCGCGTGGTCTGAAAGATGACTAGGCTTAACTAATATTTCCTCGATGTCATTAAGGGATGGTGTATCTGTTAAAACATAATCAATCCGGGAGGAATGGCCATACTTTTTACTATAAAACGTAAATTCCTGTATCTCTCCTTTCTTTGCCCTCCAGACATCTGCCAAATCTAAGTCCTGCAGCATATTAATAAGGGCTCTACGGGATTTTGGAGCGCCAATATGGTAACTCAGGTTAGATCTATCTCTAAACGGATCGAGGAGAAGATTAAAATCACCTCCGATAACAAACGGGGGAATTGCCAATGTTAAAATCGACTGAAGTTTACAGATATGTGTAGGGTCGTCTATATTTGGGCCATAATATGACACACAGGTTAAGTTGGTACAATCAACCGTCAAGTTTGCCACTAACCACCTCCCAGAGGTGTCTGTCAGGCAGTTTTTTATAGAGCAATGTAAACCTTTTTTCACCAAAATCGCGACCCCTCTATTATGGGATGACTGCTGAGAGATACAAAAGCAATCTATCCAGGGGACCTTGGAGAAAAGGAGGGAACTTTCTATTTGACTCAGGTGGGTCTCCTGTAATATACAGACCTGGGCCGAGGAGAGCTCAAGGTGTTTCAGGATCAACCTTTGTCTGCGGGGGCACCTTAGCCCGTTGACGTTCCAGGAGGTGAAAACAATCCTCCTACCCCCCATATTTTGGTTTAAGGCCATTTACTTTCTACCCAACCCCCAGACCGGAGACTCCCAGAGCTTGTACTTAATGTGAGATGAGGTTCATTTTTTTGTTCTTTTACCCATTGCTCCCCACCCGTGCCCTCCCCCCCACCCTCACCCCACCCTCCCAAGTGCCCCCTTCTACCATAAGGAACCCTCCCTTCCAATAGGCATGCCTATTCGACCCCCCCCCCCCCCGGACTAATAAATCAAAAAAAACATATATCAGCTGATTGGTTCTAGCTTAGAATCCCTTACAGATAATTATTAACTTTCATACCCTACTCCTTCTGAAGTTACTCTAGATAGGACTCCGAACCTATTTCTCTTTGCTACTTTTAATCCTCTCTATTAGGGCGTCCGCTTCTTCTCCAGTTTTTATTTGGTACATTTGGTTGTTCCACATCACTCGGAGAATAGCGGGAAACTTCAACTGGGCTTTAGCTCCTATACTTTTTAACTCTTCCAGTCTTTTCCCCAGCTCCCATTGCCTTGAAGCGGTCACATGGGAAATGTCAGATCTAATTTGAAAGGAAAAGGGGGTAGAACCTCTGAAATTGATGGAGCCCTCTTTGAGAGCGGAGGATAGAACCAATTATTTTACTGAGTATGTCAAAAAATTAACCAGTATTTTCCTCGGCTTTGATTTAGCTGGGTTTCTCCTGAAAGGGTCTCGATGGACTCTCTGGATATCGTGATCAAGATCGATCTCTGAAGCACCCGTCAGGACAGTTTCCTTTAAGAGGGTGATGATAAAACCCTTTAAGTCCGCGCCCTCCAGAGCTTCTGGAACATTCAGGAATCTTAAATTGTTCCGACGAGAATAATTTTCCAGGCGTTCTACATCATCTACATCATCCCTAAGATCCTTATTTTGGGCTGATATCTTAGCGAGCTCCCCTGCTGTTGAATTAATAGTATCCTTGATTTTTGGGATCTCTGCCTCTATTGCGTCTGTCCTTAGGGAAACCTCATCCAGTCTATTAGAAAGAACCTCACAAGAAGCTTTGATGGCCGCCTGGTTTGTCTCGGAGATGGTAAATCTTTTTGATAGTTCTGCTTGGTTCAGCTCCGACACCTTGAACCTATTAGACAATTCCTCTTTAATTCCAAACAGAATGTCAGCCAAGGGATGTGGCTCTGCTCCTAAAGTTGCTAAGTTTGGAGCTGAATCGGCAGTCACTGTTGCAGCGCCAATGGCCATACCCAAGCTATCTAGACTGTCTGGTAAGGGTTTCATACCTATCAAGGTAGAGGCGGCGGCGCTATTATCCCCAGTTCGGGATGACTCTTCACCCCCTGACCGACCTCCGCATGAGGCTAGGGGGGAATATCTGTTGGATAGAGGTATGGCGGAGCACACCTCAACTGACACTGGCGCTGAAGTTATTGATAATTGAGCAGCTGATGCAGAGGCAGATTTAATCGTGTCTGGGCAGGTGCTAGTTAGAATTGCATGAGGGGAAGGTACATAGGCTGAGGCACTCGCACTTGAAGAAGAAGACATAACCTTGTAAAAAGTTTTAAGGGAGGGGGTGATTTTAACCCTTGAGGAAGAACTCTTTTTACCTTTTGCTCCTCTCTTACTGTTGTCTGCCCCTTTATTTTTAATCTCCGCTCCCCCCTCTGTAGCCCCCCTCCGTTTCACTTCAGATACTACTGGGGGGGTGCGGGAGGGATATCCAGGTTTGTCAATATTGGAGGCGCTAATTACTCTTGTCCGAAGGGTGTACCTGTTTGCTTTGGGTATGTCCCCTTTTCTAGCCTCAAGCTTCTTAATTTCCCCTGAGCCTGACACAGACTTTAGTCCTGCTTCCATACAATCGTCAATAGAGTTTTGGTTTAAGAGAGTAGCCTTGCTTGAGTTATGATCGAGGGAATTAATAACCACTTTATCAAGGAATTCTCCGAGCTTGGCACAAACCTTACCTCGGATGGAGAAGAGAGAAAAGCGCGGACTTCCTACCAGAGATTTTACGTCCAAGATTCCCACCAGCCCCTGACTCGGAGGAGACCTGACGGAGGACAGAGGCGCTGCTGTTTGGGATGATGCCTCCGCTGTCTCTGCCTCCTGCAACCCGGAACTGGAAACTGATGAGATCCCTTCTCCGGCACGATCGGGCGGCCTCCTCCCAGCGCCAGTGTTGCTGAGCTCTAAGCCATGGCTCCAACACCCATGCCTTCTTCTGTCGAGGCTCTGTCCGTGTATTCTGCGCGAGCCCGGGAAGCCCGGAGTGACCTGCGTCTTTGATCCAAGTAAGTTCCGGGGGCATTCCAAGATGTAATCAGGGAGGGTTAAGGGGTCCGGTTTTAACGGCGTTTTTAACTCAGCCAGGGGAAGTACTACCAAAAACTACGATGTTCCCAGTATTGCCGATATACTCATCTTAGCATAGCATCTACGCTGTCCAGGAGGAGGAGAGGGGCCGCGACCGTTTAGCTAGCGGCCGCCATGTTCCAGGAGTTACGCTTTTGACAGGTTTCACATTCCTGGCAATAACGTTTCACATCTGCATACACTTCTGGCCAATACAAATATCTTAAGACATTCTGAGTCACCTTTTCTACCCCAACGTGTCCAGCAGTGAGATGGCCATGCGAAAAAAACAAAATATGTTCTCTAAACTCACGAGGAACTAGTAATTGGGGTTCCTTCTCTTTATCCGCTTTACGATAAAGGAGCTCATTTTTTTATAAAGAACAGTGGGTAGGTCTCCGTATGAACCCTGTCGGTTTTCTGGGCAGCTTGCCAGGCCTGTTGTAGGGTAGGATCGTTTGCCTGAGCGAATTTGAACTTTCTATCAGGGAGCCAGGGTTCTGAGGTTAAAAGGGCTGGATATTGGGATTCCGAGGTCCCATTACTCACTGTTCTAATTTTGGTTCTTTGGACTGTCGAGAGAAACCTACCCAGAAAATCCGGATTATCGGTACCAATTATAAGTTCTTCTGGTAGATCGGGTAAAACCCCCACTCTGATTTGATACGAAGCTCCCCCCACTGGTGTGATGGTCACTACAGCTAGGGGGTAGGGTTTTATATCCCCATGTATGCACTAGGCTTTCTTTCTTTATGAGGGCAGGACTTATGAGACCCTTCTGGATCACGGACTGTCTGCAGCCGGAATCCAACAATGCCTTAACAACTCTCCCCTCTACTTTCACACTTACATAGAAGAGGACAGACCGTGGGACATATCCGACCTTCATGGGTTCTTCTTGTGACTTTTTACGGGGACACGCTCGCGCAATGTGTCCCCACTCGCCGCAATCAAAGCATTGTGGGCCTTTGTACGGTAGGGGCTAGGATTTTAGTTCGCGGGCTTTTGTATTCTCCAGGGGTGTTTTATGATGGGTTCTCTCGGTCTTATTTGCCAGGATTCAGGATGGTTTTTCTGGCTCTGACAGTGGGATACGTGGTTGTGCCCTGGAAAAGGTCACTGCCATGTCTACCACCTGTGTGGTGGTTGTGGCGAGTGTTGTCTGAGCCACCTCTGGGTGTTATAAGGAAGTGCCTCCAGGAACTGCTCTAAGTATATGCGATCCATTATTTCTTCTTTAGTACTGTCATGAGGCTTCAGCCATTTATCTGCAGCCGCTTTCAGCCTAAAAAAGAGGGTTTTCGGATTTTCTCCGGGACGACCCCTCTCTTTCCGAAATCGGACTCAGAATGCTTCCGCATCTAGGCCCAAATGGTCAAGAATTATAGCTTTTATTTCCTCGTAGGGGGTGTTTCCATCACTATTGGCGACTTGGTAGGCTGCCTGTGACTCTCCACTCAACAATGGAGCTAGGAAGAAAGGCCATTGTTCCACAGGCCATGCGCAAGCCTTGGCCACCCTTTCAAAATTGAGCATGAATGCATCCGGGTCTTCCCCCGGTACATACGTCTGTAGGGCAACTCCACTTGGAGTGGGGTTGGTCACAGGTGTCCCTTCCTGATTCCTCTGTAAGGAGTGTCCTGCTGCTAATTTCTGTATCTCTTCTAATTGGGTGGCCATGTTCTCCTTAAAGATGTCCCGGTCGGCCTGAGCCGACTTCATCTGCCGTTCTATGGCCCATCCCAATTTCTCCTGTCCCGCTATTAGGTGCTGGATAAGATTCTCCATTCTGCCAGTCAATGGAGGGTTGCCCGCATTCTCCACCAAAATGTAATCGCGGACATAAATAGAGGAGGGGACAGAGGGTTCTATGAGGAAATTCCTTTATTACAATTAATTGGAAGCGCTAATTGCTTTGTCAAATTAAATCAGTACGAAACACTTCTTCTTTCACCACTCTATTTTTAGGGTTCACGGAAGGTGGGTTCGGCGACTTCTTCTTGGCTGGTAGCGTCTGTACCGGGAAAACAGGTTTTCGGGATGTCCTGTGTCTTGGGAAGCCTCGCTCGAAGCAGATTGTTGAGGGAGACTAAAGAAAGTATAGGGCGCCAGTGAGACGCTGTCTTAATGTGCATAAATCAGGGAAGGGAGTGAGGGAACACCAGTGCAGAGCCACACGCACTCCTAAGGGCGGTGATTGTGCAGGGACTCCGGGGTGTTTGCGGGAAGTCAGGAAGAGCACTATTTAGCAGGCTTTCTCCCTACCCACCCCGCAACGCTCTCCCGTACCTTGTACAGCCACGCTCCTCCTGGAGCGTGGCCTGGCGCAGCACCTTCCTGGAGGCCTCCTGGCACTCTCGGCGGTACCACTTCTGCGCAGAAAGAGGATAACGAGGCGAGGCTCCTCTCCTTCAGGTTCCGCGCTGTCTTCGGCTCCTCTGTGCTCCAGCTCCGACTCGCTCCGAAGCTTCCGGGATTCGCCTCTTCCTCCTCGGAGTCTCCCTCTAATCATTGGCTCTCAGTGATGCCGTCCTGACGTACTTCCTTTCCCGCTTCTTGCTTCCAGTTAAAGGGGCCGGGTTCCAGATATTCGGTTTCTTCCTCCAGCAGGCCTTTCCAGTAATGCCGACGTTTTTCGGGCTGGGGAGACATAAAGGACCATGTACGGTGAGTCTTTTCCCCTTCCTGTACTCTTAATGGGTCTCGCGCGTAGATGGCCCCGCGACATACTCCTACCTTCACGCAGCACTACTGCCTGGAATTCTCGCTGAGTGCAGACGCAGCTGTTGGCCAGGCGGTACTACGCCATCTTCAACTAAAGTGATCCTTTTTCTGGTAAAGAAAGTTTTTATCCTTCTGGAACTTGCAGGCGTATATAAGAGTATTATTATGTACAGTATAGGTAAACATGCTTAAGTATGTATTATGTTATTTTTTCTTACGTTCCACTGATATTTTGCAGATAAATATGCGATTAGCATTTTCTCTGAATCATTATATAAGTTATCTCATATTCTTTATTTGAGAGTGTTGCGGGGATTCTGCTCATGGACAGAACTATAAACAGGAAACCAGGACCTCAATGAATTGTGGTGTACCAAAAAACTCACCTTAGTACCCAGAACCCCTATCCGACTAGCATCAGTGTCTCATTCGTTCTCCGTACTACAGCGAAGCTACCAATGATTAGACAAGCCTGAACAAGCGACTTAGGGTACTCTCAGGAATGGTGGGAATCAAGAACACTCTTTCATTTTTATTCTCATACAAGTCCACAACGTGAGTAATCAGAGACACAGAAAAGTTTAAAATGTTTATTTTTAACTATGTGCTCTAAGATGCAGTATTTTGGCTAACATAAGCAGGCAAATGATTAGAAATGAAACAATCAGCATTGTTACAATTCCATAAAACACAAAGGTAGAAATCATGCTATAATGATAGTGGAAACAGGTCTTATAGCGCCTTGTGTACCACCCTCCCCTGGCTAGGAGCTAGTTTTATAATAATAGAAGGTCTCTAGGTTTGAACGGGGAACCCCATACCTCCAACAGCAGCTGAGGTGAATCACATCACAGGATCAGCAATGCTCTCTGTAGATGGAAAGGTTTTCTCCAAGTGCCAGAATCATGCATGCAATGCAATTTTAAAGGCACCCGAGTTTCAGATATTTGCAGCTGTGTGCGTGTTGTGTCTAGAGCGTGGGCCGATCAACCTGAATCAACAGCATACACTGTTATTTGACCTTGAAGACTTCTGCACACAGTGTACAGCCTGAGGTTGCGGTGTAAGTCTAGGAATGTGAAAAACCGACCGTTCTCATGTAAAGAAAAGCAAGCAGTTGAACTTACAATAACAGTTATACGTAGGGTCGTGTGCAAAAGCAGCAAGGTGTCAAAATGGCGTTTAACTTCGAGTACGCTTATGCTAACCTAGCAATGTGTGCAAGCAGAACCCTGTCTTCACTACACCCTCCCCTGATCAGACCACGAACAAAAGGGAAGCAATTTAGGAACGCAGAGTTTAAGTTTGAGTGAGACAGAACCAAGTTCATAATTTGTCAAACTGGATAATTTGAAAATGATAAGTTCGAAGTTGTGAGGTAAAATGTTTGTTTTTTAAAACACGAACAGGCGGTATACTGCCCATCATTGAGAAAGAAAGAGAAGAAAAATTATAAAACAAATTTAAAAAGTACGCATTGAAGATGGACAAGCGCCAATTTAATCCTTCAGCGTATAGGCACGGTATGTTGCAACTGCCTCCAAGAGGTAGTCATTGTTATCATCAGTAAAGGATTCAGCCATCCAATTCAATAAAGTAAACAAACATACATGTTCTTCGATAGCTGGAGCCTCTAGCACCATCAGAGGACAGCTGGCGTGTTCTTCGAGGTAACTTCGTGACAGGAAGTCATGTGCCGCTGCACATATATCCCAGTTCCCTAGAACTCCATGCGCAGGCCATAATCCCCATACCAGTACAGTCCATACTCATGAGCCACTAGGGGACTCATCAGTCGATCATAATCCGGGGCAGGAGACGCCGTATTGGAGAGATACAAATCCAGAGCCCATTCAAATGAACAATCCAGGCCATGGAACACAGGTTGCACGCAAGTAAAGTATGAGAACCGGAAGGATAATCCATTGGCTACACGCAAAGTGGCCAGAGGTAGCGTTCCATAGTATTCAAGCATCCGGTTACGGAGCTGGAACAGCCGGTGCAGGCTGTCTTGTGACACAGATTGTGCAGCCATTTCAAAGCAAACAAATCAATAGCAGCACACCAGCAGCCAATGGTAACCCGCCGAAGATGCTGAAAAAAATAGAATGAAAAAACGCCGGTATCGCACCAAATATTGTTTGGAACGAGGACACAAGGCTGGAGCCCACAATTTTGAAAAAATGCACCCAGCCAGTTGTTGACGAGGCATTGAATATAGTATGAATCAGTGCACCGAAATGTAGTGGGAGATCAGTATTTAAAAGTGCATGCACCTCGGTGCGGGTGTTAGCTACGTGAAGGACAAATGTTTCACGAGAAGAAGTTAGGGTGACCTCTTTTTGGGACAATAGAACCCTTATTCTGCTTATCTTGCTGAACTCTGCTTTCAAGGTTTGTATGGAAGGCCAGATGGATATGTCGAGTCTCCCATGCGGGGGCGGGAAAAGCAAATTTTTACAGCAAACTACACGTTGGGAGACAGTTACAATGTACGGAATCCGTGCTAGCATCCCGCAGCAAGCTTCATTATTTAAAAGTAAAGAACTGCCGTTAGCTAGTAACGTGAAAGTGGGTGTTATAGCTGGCACTGGATTTCCCTTTACAATGCAAGCTAAATTCAGGGCTTGGGTGTTACACGCACCGTGTAATTGTATATTTTTGCACACTAGTGAGTGATCTGGTGTAGAAGTGCCCTTCAAATAAACTTCTTTACCCTCTCTCAGGCACCTGTATGTGAATGGTAGTGACCAAACTACATGGAGAAATGCGCTACCCAACGGTTCATATCTGCCTAAGGCATTGTGTTTTATACATGCACCGAACTTAAACAAGGGAAAGGGTAGTGTTATTAACCCATAAATGAGCCATACAGCCGAGTTAGATTCGGCCACAGAAAATGATAAAGGTTCCAATTTTTCAGTCTGCAAAAGCCAATATGTTGCATCCTTCATTGACATGAACTGTTGTTTTTCAGTTAGGTTAAACGGTAAAAACAGAGATGAGGTGTTCATGTAGTCCCAAGGAACTTTCCCAGATTTCAGTGTTTGTAAAGTCCATGCAAACTGCATTATAGAACGCAATTGGTTTTGACCATGGTATAAAACCGACACATCAGCCTGTACAATATCCACAACAGATGAAACTATATTATCTAATGTGTAAATTCTGGAAGAAAGAGTATTAATGCTATTATCAACGACAGCAAACACTTTTTCTAAATTAGCTTGATCAACAGACCTCAGTCTAGAAGCAGCTTCAATTTGAGATAATTTTCAAACTTCGTTATAAATAGCATATACCCTTCTTTTGGACCTGCCACCTACAGGGCCTTTGACAAAGTCATTCAAATCAACATCGTCAGTCAATTGGGATAAATTAAGTTTAACTGACGCTAAGGTGGAATGTTTAAGCCAGTTTTTATATAATTTGCCTACTGAATAGGTAGTAACAGAATGGGAGTTTTCAAAACGGGGGTCCATCCTAACCTGTGTATAGCCTGGGGGCAGACCCAGAAAACGATGTTGGCATGATTCAGAACTTTTTTGCAATAATAATCGTCCTTGGTGATCCAAGCTGGAAATATTGGAGCAGGTGTTAGTAATTAGGGACTGCAATTCATCAAAGGACATATCTGTGTGATTGTCCCATGTAGGATAAGCGCCCAGATCAGAAATGGTAGGGGCATTAATTTTTTTTTTTTTTTTTTTTTTTTTGAAGTAGCCAATCCAAAGCAAGTAGTTTGTTAAATAGTAGAATTCAAAAACATGTGGTTAGGGATGAGGCACGCACGATGTAAAGCTTATATGCCTTGCACCTGCCAGCTTTTAGAATCCCAAACAGATTTAAGATCAATTTTATCTTTCCACGGCTCATAGCCCCCTATAGCTAATTGATCTATATAGGACTTTGAATACAGTGATTTAGTGTGTGTGTCTAACTTTAGAAGTGGACCCAGCAGTCATTTTGAAATAAAAGGCTTCAGGATTGGATCGACTAAAATCAGTAAAATATGTGAAGTTTTTCAATAGAGTTTTCGAACTACCTTCAATGGGAGCTGGGCAGTGTTTCCATTGTGTATAATTAACCATATTTCTAAATGAATTAGCTTTATACAGGAAATGATTGCTATAGTGCTGGTAACAAAATAACTCTGCATAATTTGCTGAGTTTAAGTACAAATCTTCAGCATCAAATGCAGCATAATATTTAAAGTACGAGAAAAGAGCCTCAATAGCTTGGACATCCCAATCGTCGGAGCGTATGTTTTGTTTCACAACATCCCCCATAGAAAAATGAAGTACATTGGGGACATTAATCACCTCTGTAGGGCCATGAATTTGAAATTTTACAGCATCCCATACAATCCCATCTAACACAGGCCAGGCAGTGATATTGACAAAAGTCTGGTCCCTCTTCATGATGTGTGATGAGGAGTGGGGTGCCAAAGTACCATCAATTAATCTATTTGCAGATCTTCCGGTAAGATAATGTCCATTCACTAGACGAAAAAAGACAACCACAAATCCAATCGACATGAACAAAAAAATTGAGATTAGCACCAACCAAATGGAAGTCCAAGGGGGAATTAAAAAATGACTTTTAAACCAAACAGCAAAAATAGAAATTTTCGATGGGGCACTCGATGTTGTAGAGTTAGTGTCAAATGAAAACGTGACTGGTCAACTGCACTTGTCTGCACACCAGGCAACGGCACATCTGTGGAATAGGTATACTCAGTATCTTCATGGGAATTGCCAGCCTGTGTAGTCAATAAAGAATTAGTAACTGTATGCATCTCGATGGTAATGTCAGGCTTGTTCGTATTTGCCGAGGCCAAAACAGAATTTCTCAGCATTGCTGGACAAGAGACCGATGGAGTCATACGAAGATCAATCGGCCACTCGTTGTAGTTTGACATTGTCAATGGAGATGTACCTGTTATCCTTGCGACCAGAAAGTAGAGGTAAAATGACTGTTCTTGTACCCTGCTCACCAAGCACTGGAACAGGTGCTTGATAAGAGGGGCCAAACTCCTTCTTGTTCTCCACCTTCTCACGGACCAGGTCACCGACTCAAGGTAGCCAGCCAACTACCGGAATCTGAAGTGCAGCATCAGTTGTGGAGGGCAAGTATTCCTTTGCATGACTGTCTTGAGCCTTTTGTATGTTCTGTAACACAGCAGAATTATCATCTACATCAAAGGGTGCGGCCGACGCCACCATGTCTAGACCATCAAGGTCCGGGACAAACATTTTTATGCCAAAGAGCATTTCGGATGGGGTCCGCCCACCCAGAGACCTTCTAGGGAGATTATTAAATGCACGTTGTACGCTATACAAATGGGCTAACCAGTTTCTGCCAGTACCTAAAAACCTAGATGTCAAGGATTGCTTTAAGTCACGGTTCATTCGCTCCACAACAGAATTGCCCTCAGGCCTGTATGGAGACGAAAATTTGACCTGGACCCCCAAAGACCTCATGGCTTCTTTGTACGCCTTAGAGGGGAACGCTGGACCCTGGCCCAAATGGAGGTGACCACATGCAAAAATTCCCACAAAGACACGCAAATCCCTGATGACAGTTCGAGCATCAGCACTCCTTTTGTGGCCAAACTCATAGAAAGCGTGTGCATAAATCCACTGCAACTAAGATGAACATATACGCAGTATCAGAGGAGAAAGGACCGCAGTGATCTAAATAAACACACCCAAGTGGTTTATTAGATGTGTACAACTGTGTTTGAGGTGGACGTGCAGCAGTTGAAGGCTTAATCTGCTGGCAAATGCCACAAGTAAGGACATAATCACAAGTCTGTTTTTTAAAACCCCCCCACTAGTAACGTTGCTGCAAGATAGTGATAGTCGCTGAAACGCCTGCATGAGCCGAGGCCATGCCTTCATGAGCGGCTGTTATCAAGGAAAGCCTGTGGTACCCGTTGGGAATCAATCTGTCACCAACGTCGTTAATTCTCACATAGGGAACTTTATCAGGACTTAAATGATAAGAGTATTTAGAAGGGAAACCTCTAGGGTAATTATCTCCCTTCTCTGTTGCAGCAATAGCTGCCAAGATGTCATCATCAATCTTACTTTTGGATCTTGTAACTGCTGCACTGCTGCTACTAAATATGTTGCCGCTGCTGTTTTCACTGCTGCATCAGCTAAACTGTTACCAACAGCGTGTACTCCTACGCGCTGGTGACCAAGAGTATGAGTTACATTCGCGAGAGGCAGTCGTTTGTTTAAGTTCTGCAACTCGAACCCAAAGCATTTTATGTTTGATTGTGCTACCTTTGGAATCACGATATTCATTCTAAGTCCAAAAGAATAAATTTTCATTGAGAACTGTACACAGTAGTAAGAGTCACTTACAATAAGAGTAGTCACACGGGGATCAGCAAACTCTAGTGCAAGCACCAGAGCCCATAGCTCTGCCAACTCCTCGGTACAGTCCCCTAATGTCTGCGTGTGCATGACATCGGACTTGAATTCGCCATTCACCATGGTACCTACCACTATTAGGCAGGCTGCTGAATAAGCATGCTTTGATTCCGTGGCCGGTTGCGTTGAACCGTCCGTGTAAATGATACAATGGGAATTCTCAAGCGGGCGCATGGACTGAGGAGCAGGATGAACAAATTCCTACTGCAAGTACTCCTGAGTTTGTAATGAGGAATCAAAGATAAACGTGACATCTGGAGACGTCAAGGAAGTGGCCCATTGTATCCAACGTAGATGCAAAGCTTTAGAATTTGGCACACTGGCTCTCGTCACTGCCTCAAGGGCAAGATATGGTGTGACAACCAACATGCGTTTCCCCTGCGAGAGCGCTCTTTATTTTAGAATCGCCATCTGCACATCAGTCAATACTTTTTCGACAGAAGAAAAGCACATTTCAACCGAAGTGTACAAGTGTCACTTGTAAGCAATAGGGACTGTGTGTCCCTCATTGAATGTCAAATACGTGAAACCCACTGAGCCTGGCACAATTCTTATTACAAGGTTTGTGTGCTTGTCATGTGTCATTAAGTATTTAGATTCAAGAAGATCAGACTGCAAAGATTGCGGTATAGCTGAATGTTCTGGAAGCCAGCAGGATTTGGTAAAAGTAGGTTGTATCAAGGCATATGCCGGCTTGATACGCTGGGCATAATCGGGAATGTAAGTACACCCGAAATTAAAAAGAACCAGCAAAGATTGTAGTTTTTTGAGAGTTGTTGGAGCGCGCAAACATGCGCATTTCTCCAGAAAGTGAGGTGCTAAACCTCGTCCTTCGTTGTTGAGCTCATAGCCCAAAAACAACACTGTGTACTCTGCAATGTGTGATTTCGCAAAGTTAAATTTGTAACTGAAGTCCGCAAACATGACAATGATGCGGTTAATACGACACAGATGCGGCCATAATTCGTCTGTGAGATAAATATCATCAACATACGAGTACGAATCAGGGTCAAGGCTCTCTAACAAAGAGACAACACGTCCGGCAAAGATGCCCGGACTGTTTTTATAGCCAATGGCTAATCTCTTAAACTGTTTTTGTTTGCCGCCAGAAGTAAAGGCTGTCCATTGACTACTAATAGAAGACGGGTCATGACTATAAAAGCCATTGGAAATGTCAAGTGTGGTCTTAAACCTTTTTCTCACGAGACTATCAACCAGGGCAGAACTGTGGGTATTCTGTACCGCGCACGTCTGACAATGAGAGTTCCAATGCCGATAATCCAAAACTAGGCGGTAGACCCATCAGATTTGGTTACAGTGAAAAGAGGATTTTTCATGGGTGACACACAAGTTTCAATTACATCTTGATATTCCAATTGTTCAAGGATTTCTGCAACGGGAGCTTTTGCTTCTCGCCGCATGGGATATTGGCGTTGAGGCTGTGGCATTGGCCGCAATGGAAACTCATGTGTGGGCGAGGGTTTATCCCATCCAACCTGAGTACTGTACAACGCCGGTGCAAGCAGCTTAGCCCACTCTTCTGCAAGTTCTGCGCCTGCTTCTTTGGCACAGTATGTGTGAAAGAGAGGAGGCTTACCTCCTGCCCTCTCGGAGCGGCCAAAACGAAAGGTGGGGGCCAGTCCGCCTCCGCTAACATGTCATATGTAGGCTCTTATTGTATGTTGTATGTCACCTTCAATTAAAAGGACTCTCTCATATAGCCTGTCAGGGGGAGTCACTCTAGTGTCAGCAGTTTCTACTGTGATGAGCATGTCAGTTGCTGTCACCTTCAGATACAGACGCAGTGCTTGCCGCACTGTTGTAACCTCCGCTGCGCTGTCTTGCAGCGTTAGCGCCCATGTCAGGTTCCGAAGCTGTGTTCTCACTATCTGTGACATACCTTGAGGTTAATGCAGCAACTTTCTTTTTCTGAAACGGAAGGCTTTGACGTGGAAAGCCGTCCTGCTTGCCTTTACCATCAGCTGGGCGGGGCTGCTCACATCCTCGCAGGGCACCCCGACCTCTGCAGTGTTCTCCTCCACCGGCTTGTGAGACCGATGTTTCCTGTGAAGAACGAGGAGAACGTTGATCAGGAACCTGAAATCTATCAGGAGACCTAATTCTCGCGCGATTGCGCAACTCATGTGTGCGTTCAGTAGACACTGGTATTGTTGATGCAGGACGTGACCCTTGTTTCTGTTGCTTCTTCCCCTGCTTTTTATTTTTCCAAATGGACGTCATCTTTAGTAGACTTAACCGTCTGAGTTTGCGGTTGATCTGCTATTTTAGCAAAAGGCTTAACGCCCAAACTATTGTGGCCAATGGTCTTGTAAGCCTCCACAATAATCTTTGGTAACTGCCGGGGTTTATCGGCATCTCCGTACTACAGCGAAGCTACCGATGAGTAGACAACCCAGAACAAGCGACTTTGGGTACTCTCAGGAATGGTGGGAATCAAGAAAACACTTTCGTTTTTATTCTCATACAAGTCCACAACGTGAGTAATCGGAGACAAGGAAAAGTTTAAAATGTTTATTTTTAACTTAACTACGTGCTCTAAGGTGCAGTATTTTGGGTAACATAGGCAGGCAAATGATTAGAAATAAAACAATCCGCATTGTTACAATTCCATAAAACACAAAGAGAGAAATCATGTTATAATGATAGTGGAAACAGGGCTTATAGCGCCTTGTGTTCCATCCTCCCCTGGCTAGGAGCTAGTTTTATAATAATAGAAGGTCTCTAGGTTTGAACGGGGAACCCCATACCTCCAAGATCAGCTGAGGTGAATCACATCAAAGGATCAGCAATGCTCTCTGTAGATGGAAAGGTTTTCTCCAAGTGCCAGAATCATGCATGCAATGCAATTTTGCAGCTGTGTGCGTGTTGTGTCTAGAACGTGGGCCGATCAACCTGAATCAACAGCATACATTTTTATTTGACCTTGAAGACTTCTGCACACAGTGTACAGACTGAGGTTGCGGTGTAAGTCTAGGGATGTGAAAAACAGACCGTTCTCATGTAAAGAAAAGCAAGCAGTTGAACTTACAATAACAGTTATACGTAGGGTCGTGTGCAAAAGCGGCAAGGTGTCAAAATGGCATTTAACTTCGAGTACGCTTATGCTAACTTAGCAATATGTGCAAGCAGAACTCTGTCTTCACTACAAGAGTCTGTTATATTAATTATGATTTACTCAGCCCAGAGATGTAACAACACTTACATATACATATATATATTTTTTTTAAGCATACAGACATCTGTAAGTATATCTGTTCTATTACAGACTTTTCTAGCAACATACTTTAGATGTCTCCCACCCTCCACTTCAGACAACAGGATCTTGGCGGTTACTGCTTGCTATTCTATGTCTATGTAGAATTATTTGTAGAGCGCGCTGTTTCTCCCAAGAGTGTCCAGGCGCTAATCTGATTCAAGTAGGTGAATCTATGAAAGATACTCCAATACTGGATAAGAAAATAAAGTTACTTACCTGGAACTACGGTTCTCTTCCAGGGGATACACATTAATAGGCATAAGCACTGAATAGTCCCACCCATTCATGGGGACCCGGAGCATATACAATTTTATTTATATATATATATATATATATATATATATATATATGCGCTTGCCAGCTTCGTCCTCGTATTATAACAAAGTAAAGCACTCCCGGGGGGGGGGTCGTATCATCTCATCTTTAATCAGCAGGTAAACAAAACAGACGTGTTTCGGAGATTCCTTCGTCAGTGTTTTAGTTACGGGCGCCGCGAGGACGCATTTAAATTCATTTTACGTCACTCATGCAACAACAACATAAATGACGGATAACTTTAGCCTTGCTATTGCGTTTTACGCAGCGGCCATCTTGAAACAATCAATCTGTCATGAAACATTCCCATCCATTATAACAATTCATTCCATTGCTAGGTAATTTGTAAAATAATTTCAGCAAATAATGTACATACTTTGATGTCAAGATTCTTTGTACAGATATTTACAATAAGCTTAATAGCTTCATGCCCTCCCAATATTCCATGGTACATCGATGCATAGATGCTAGCAATCATCATCGCATTGCTCGCATTGAGGTGCGGACAACTCCTAAGTTCTGCTATAGCTAAGCCGTGTATCGGCACTTATTTGTCTCAAATCTCGCCATATATTGGCCTCAATGCATAATAGTGCAATATTACACTCAAACCAAATATTGAGGGACATATCGCTGCCAATCGGCGAAACCAAAATTATCATTTTAACATTAAACCAGCAAAATGCGAAATGGATAGAAAATTATGTAACTACATAAAAATGTGTGAAAGTGACAGAACTGAATCCAATAGGCGGGGTAGAATTGCAGGAAATAGCTTTAGGGATACAAAGTCCCAATACCCAGATTATCTGCCCAAATGGGCAGCCGGTTCTTCTCCACTGTTAAGGCCATACGGCACTTTAGTATGTAAATCAATTATGTAGCGAGATTCCAGCCGCCGTAGCCGCTGTACTCTATCGCCACCTCTTGGACTCATAAGTACTTGGTCCAGACCAAAGTATTGCAACAGCTCCTTGTTGCCATGATCTTTCAGGGCGAAGTGCCTGGCCACTGGGTAATTGACATATTTATTCATAATTGCTCGCTGATGTTCAAGAGTGCTCCCTATATATCTCAGCCCACAAGGGCATGTTAGACAGTAAACAACATGCGTAGTTGAACATGTTATAAATTTCTCTATCCCTCTAGGTTTCTTGAGGCCTTGGATGTTGTAATTGAGGAATCTTTTGCTGTTAGCACAGGCCCTACATTTACCACATGGGAAGAAACCTTTCATTTCTTTGAGTGTGCCTATATTCTGAGTAATAGGCGACAGATGACTCTGAACCAATTTATCTTTAAGTGACCGGGGTTTTCGAAATGTGATTAGTGGCACTGCTGGAATATCCTTGCCTATCACTGAATCAGTTTGGAGGATATGCCAGTTTCTCTGTAGCATCTTCCTAAAAGTGTTGGCATCATCCGAGAAAGTTGTTATCATACGGAATTTGCCAGCATCATTCTCTTCATCCCTTCCTGTTGTGTTAGCCTCTTTCTTTTTTAGAAGTTCTTTTCTTGGAATTTTTTCAACCTTGTTCAATGTAGATATCAAAAGGTCTTGATCATAACCTCTGGCATGGAATCTAGCGATACAATTGTCTGCAGCTTTTCTAAAGTCAATCTCTCTAGAGCAGTTACGTTTCAGTCGGAGGAGCTCCCCATAAGGTATACTGTTAATGAGTTTGGGAGGATGATTACTGCCGGCATGCTGTGCTGGACTCTGTTATGATGCCACCGGTCACTCGGCCATCTCATCAGCTATTCCCCTTGGTTGCTGAGGAGGTTTCGGACTCGGATGACGATGTTCAGTCCTCTTTTCGAGATGCTCGTAGTCCTTCTGAGCTTCACATTAAATGCCAAGATTTTGAAGAGGATGATTATTCGCAGGACTATTACTGTCAGGAGCAGGAGCAACATCCCCCTGCACAAGTTCCCATGGCGCAGCTCCCGTTGTCGCTCATCTCCAACCTTCAATTCATGTTGGAAGATTACAATCGGCGCTTTCCTGATTCCTCTCATAGCTCTCCACGTGAGACGCCATCTGCTGTTCCGTCTACCCCTGTGTTGCCAACGTTGCCGACACCATTCGCACCTGCATTGGTTCCCCCTGCGACAGATGAGGTGGAGGATAATCTGGATACGGAGGAGGGAGAGCTTCATGATGACGACTCTATGGCGGACTGGGATGACTATCAAGTCAATTCGCCGGCATCACCTCCAACATCGCCAGTAAATTCACCTCCTGTCGACATATCAGGATTTCATCAACTGATGGACAGGGCAGCTCAACGTTTTCACCTTCCCATGATGGTTAGGGAGGAGGACTGCTTTCTGTACGACTTCAAGTCCCAGCCGCAGAAGCAGATACGAGCCGTGCCCATTATTGACTTTATCTGGAACGAGGGCATTAAACTGATGAAAACGCCTAACTCCATCCCGGCGGTCCTCCCGCGACTGGAGAAGAAGTACAAGTCCCCGGACTCTTCCCCAGCTTGCTTAGTATCTCAGCCTAAGTCAGACTCGGTGATCAACCAGGCGGCGCAATGTCGCTCCAAAAATCCATCGTCTCCGCTTTCGTCACCCCGGATCGTGACGGCCGCCGCCTGGATGCCATTGGCAAGAAGTTTTCAACCATGGCTTCAACAACAGTCCGGGCAGCAAACTCTTTGGCCATCCTCGGTCGTTACGATCGACAGATGTGGTCGGACATGGTGGCTTTGGTTAAGCTTATCCCGGAAGATTCTAGAGCGGAAGCTCTAAAGATCCTGCAAGAGGGTGAGAGGGCATCCTCCGAAATCATCGACTGCTCCGTCGACATTGCCTCCACGGGGTTTCGTCAATTGGCTGGAGCGGCTGTTTTAAGACGACAAGGTTGGCTTTGTTCCACCTCGTTCCGTCAGGAGGTACAGGCCAAGATTCTGGACATGCCGTATGACGGAGAATCTCTATTCGGCCAGCATGTGGAGGACGCTTTGCAAGCCATCAAGAAGGACACGGAGACGGCTCGCTCCCTCGGCACTCTCCAGTTCCGGAAGCAGCCCTTTCGGGGTGCGCGCGGCCGCGGCACCCCCTCTTCTTTTCATGGGTCCTCTTCCCAGTACCGCTCCTACAACCAAGGACAACAACGTTATTCCTCACAGCCACAACAGTCTTACAGACAGCAGTCTGGCAAATCTTATAGAGGAAAGTCAAATTACAGGGCAAACTCTTCCAAAAAACAATGACTGGGTACATCAAGGGTCCCCTCTTTCCAGTTTTCCCCTTTCTCCTATTGGAGGACGAATCTCCCAGTTCTTTTCAACTTGGTCCTCAATCACTTCGGGCCTCTGGGTTCTGGACATTATTTCAAGGGGCCATGCCCTAGAGTTTGTGAAGGTTCCCCCACACACACCTCCATCCGGACCTCCTCCCGCTCACCTCAAAGAACTTTTCAATCAGATTCAGATAATGCTCAAAAAAGGGGCCATCGAAGTGGTTCCGAAATCACAAAAGGGGTTGGGGTTCTAGTCCCGCTTTTCCTCATACTAAAGAAATCTGGGGAGTGGCGCCCCATCCTCGATCTAAGGTCGCTCAACAAATTTCTCAAGGACCAATCATTCCGCATGCTCACGCTAAAGGACATCCTTCAATTCTTCTCTCAGCGCGATTTCATGACAACAATCGACCTTCAGGATGCTTATTTCCATGTGCCCATAATTCCACGCCACAGGAAGTACTTACGTTTTCGTGTGGGTAACAGGGATTTCCAATTCGGCCTCCGCTCAGCTCCGCGGGTCTTCACAAAGATCCTGGCCCCGGTGGTGGCTCATTTGAGACTGACGGGCATACAAATATTCCCGTATTTGGACGATTGCCTCATCAAATCTCAATCCTCCCACCAAGCGGCCCTCAATACTCAGCGCTGTCTCAATCTGTTTCAGTCTCTGGGCTTGTCGATCAACTTGCAAAAGTCTCAGCTCACACCAGTTCTGTTCAAGACCTTTCTCGGCGCTACCATCGATACGAGCACGGCTATGGCCTTTGCCTCTGCGGAACGTCAAGCACGGATTCGACAGCTTGCAAGCTCCATCGCAGCAAAGCAGTCAGTTTCAGTCCGCACATTAAAGTATTTTCTGGGGATGGCGTCCTCATACATCGCTTTGATCCCACATTGCAGACTGAGGAGTCGTACCATTCAGGAGAAATTGGACAAGCAGTGGCGTCAGGTCTCCGGTTCCTTCAACGACCAGATCGTGGTGACACCCCGCATGGCTCAGGTGCTGCATTGGTGGACTCGTCCTTCCAACATCGCAGCAGGAACATCTTTTCTAACGACAGCCCCAGAACTCGTTCTTACCACGGACGCATCCATGGAAGGCTGGGGCGGACATCTTCAAGATTTATCTGTCAAGGACAAGTGGACAACAGCTCAGCGTTTCTGGCACATCAACAGATTGGAGCTGATGGCCATTTTTCTGGCGTTAAAATCATTCTGCCTCCAGCTCCAGGGAGAGTCAGTCCTCATTCAGACGGACAACACCACCTGCATGCACTACCTGAACAAGCAGGGTGGGACAAGATCTCCCCTGCTTTCCCGTCTGGCTCAGAGGATTTGGAGTTGGGCCATA
Source organism: Triturus cristatus (assembly GCF_964204655.1). NCBI lineage: Eukaryota > Metazoa > Chordata > Amphibia > Caudata > Salamandridae > Triturus > Triturus cristatus. The sequence goes on along the minus strand of NC_140588.1, from coordinate 1,063,344,396 downwards.
GTCCATCGGATTACGCTCCAGGCAGTTCACCTGCCCGGCATTTCCAATACTCTGGCGGATGCACTCAGTCGGTCAACGTCATCGACCCACGAGTGGGAATTGCATCAGCTGACTCTAGACGTTGTCTTCGGCCTTTGGCGTCACCCGACTATCGACCTTTTTGCAACCCCTCAGAACACCAAATGCCAGACCTACGCAAGCTGGTTTCCCCACGAAGGGTCGTGCGGAAATGCCCTTTCGATAAATTGGTACAGGATATTTGCGTACGCTTTTCTGCCGATCCCTCTGATTCCTTGAGTATTGCGGAAGATGCGGCAACAACCGTGCCAGATGCTCCTCATAGCTCGACGGTGGCCTCGGCAGGCATGGTTCTTGGAGCTGCTCCTCCTCTCCCAATGCGAGCCCATCCTTCTCCTGAGACCGGACCTTCTAACAATGAACGACGGGAGGATATGCCATCCGAATCCCAGTTCACTCAGCTTGTCGGCTTGGAACCTGAGCACCTTGAATTTGCTCATTTGAACATTCCACCAGCCTGCAGAGAGGTGTTAGCTAAGGCAAGGGCGCCCTCCACAGTAAAGACTTATAAGCTAAAGTGGAAGCGATTTTGTCTTTGGTGTGCGTCCACCCACATACATCCAGTGCACGCCTCCCCGGAACACATTCTGCCGTTCTTCCTCCAGTTAGCGCAGTCTAAACTGTCACACTCTACCTTAAAGGTCTTTCTAGCGGCAATTTCTCGCTTTCGGCAGGACGGCTCGTCCTCTCTCTATTCATCTAGAGTAATACAGCAATTTTTCAAGGGTCTCTTCCGAATGTTCCCGCCCATTCGGCGTCCTCCACCCACGTGGCGTCTGAACATCGTATTGGCTCAGCTCATGAAGGCGCCCTTTGAGCCAATCCACTCAGCGGATTTCAAATTCTTAACTTGGAAAGTGGCCCTCCTCCTTGCTCTGACTTCCTCCCGCAGAGTCAGTGACATTCACGCCTTTACAATACGACCTCCGTTTCTTCAATTCAGATCGGACTGTGTTATTCTCCACGCTAATCCAGCTTTCATGCCTAAAGTGCCATCCGATTTCCATCTCAATGAACCAGTAATCTTAAAAACCTTTTTCCCGCATCCGCAGTCTCCGGCGGAGCAGAGTTTACACTCTCTGGACTTAAAGAGATGTCTTAAATTTTACATCAGCAGAACACAATCCTTTCGCAAGTCGGATCAGCTGTTTGTGGCCTATGGACGCACTTGTAAAGGACAGTTGGTTACCAAGCCCACGATTGCCCATTGGGTTTCTTCAGCAATCTCCTTTTGCCATCAAAGGGCTGGCAAGCCTCTTTCTTCTGGAGTAAGGGCTCATTCAACGAGAGCCATGTCATCTTCCACTGCCCTGTTCGCTGGTGTACCCATCCATCAGATTTGCCGGGCAGCTACATGGTCCAGCAGGCACACGTTCACGAAGCACTACTGCCTGGAATCGATTAATGAATCGGACACGGCTGTGGGACAAGCAGTTCTACGGAATCTGTTTAAATAAGGTGAGCCTCTTCTACTTCCCTCCTCCTTGGGTATTCTCAATTGCGTATTAAATACATTGTCATTGTATTTCATGCAATATTAATACGGTCTTGTCAGCCGGCTGCTGCTTACTGCTCACTATTCTATTCAAGCATGTGAATCTATGAAAGACACCCCAAATACTGGAGAAGAACAAATGTTACTTACCTGTAAACTGTGGTTCTCCAGTATTGGTGTCTTTCATAGATTCACATGCGACCCACCCTCCTCCCCTCAGAGGCTCTCTTCTCCTCTTTCGGCTCTTTTGTCACTCTTTTGCTACGAAAATCTGAGGGCCTGAGCCTCTGAGGAGAAGGTTCTAGAGGGTGTTTGCGCCAGATTGGCTGGAGTTTGGACTATAAAACGAAAATGATATGTCACTAAAGTGATTCTTTTTCTCAATGCTTTCCTATGTGTCAATACTATCCTATGGTATTTTCACTTGATATGTTATTTCTGAATTATATATAAAGTTTATTTGGATATGTATATGCTATTATGTGGTTATGTATGTTTATGTATATACATGACACTTATTGCTTTTTATATACCGTGGGACTCCCACTTCGACGACGGGGAATGTTCAAGCATGTGAATCTATGAAAGACACCAATACTGGAGAACCACAGTTTACAGGTAACTAACATTTGTTCATATTTACTTTTGAATTTTAAAGCAATGGGTGGTTTTACAGGCAATAATTAATTAAGATGTGCAAATACGCTTTCGGTGACACATGATATCATGCAAGTAAGCTAATATCAATGAATTATAAATATAATTAAATAGACATACAGAGAAATACCCCAAGTCTGCACAAAGTGGTCTCCACGTTTTCTTGCTAGTGACCATTCCCATTGTGTATTGCATACATGCGTAAAACGCCAAAAGTGATATCCAAGTGGTTACACATCTGCTGCACTACTGAATAATGTATTGACACTAATGAAAAATAGGGCGCTGCAAATAATAAGTCAAAGAAATGACGGCATATGAAAAATGAAATCAGAAACATTTCTTGAATGTAAATAGTCTGCAATACAATCCAGTATGGGTAGTTCCCCCAACTACCATCTTCAGGTGCAACTAAACATTAAACAAATTCAGCTTATTAAAGTTCAAAGGCTGACGAGATACCTAAAGTTCTAAAAACCTTAATACATATTTATTTCTTCCTAAATATCTCAAATCCGATTTGATGTGCAAATTATTTGGTCTGTTTATAGAAGTCTTAAATAGGTTTTATAGATAAAATACTGAAAACCTTAATAAATGTATTACCTCATAAATACCTAAAATCAAGCCTAATGTATACTTCATTCTATACTTATGTGCACACTCAACTACATTTCATTAAGCCGTCAATAAAAATAAGATGCATGAGGCCCCAGTGGGACTGATGTCTATTCTGCCATAAACAAAGTGCTCGTGCTAATAAATGTGTAAATTAAAAATAATAAAATAACTAAAGTTTACATGAGATGATATAATATGTTGTCAAACTCATACATAGTATCTTCAAAATATATATATATATATATATTCAAACCACCTCCAATTTCACTACCGAATTCAGACTCCGACACTTGGGTGAGCTTCACCATCCAGCTTCAGTTTATTGTCTTTGCTTGACGCGTTTCGGCACACTTGCCTTTTTCACACTGGGAAGTTACTAAAAAACACCACTTATAAACACATAGTGAAGGTCACATGATAAGTTTGTCAAATAGATATAGTGAACAGACTACGCAAGTGAAACACCATCATTCCTATTCATTAGACCGACTTTTTTCCTTACTCCATTAGTTAAAATCACTAATAGATTTACATATATAGTATTTAAAAAATTTCATATTATATATGTTAAAAGCTCTGTACATGCTATAGGAAATGATTCATTGGGAAGAGTTATTCTTAGTTTCACATGATTACAATGACATTATGCCACCTTAAATATAATTCCCCCTAATAATTGCTGTTTCCTGATATACTCTCTGGATAACACACAATTTAAAATATCAATCGCGTTGTACTATGAATCAACTTATCAATTTATCATGGTGTCGGTCACACTGTCCATTTGCAAAGAGATCTCGGGCAAGTATATATATATATCTCCTCCAAAGTTGCCCCAGGACGCCACTCCTGCGTTCAACAGAACTTTTTATTCAAAAAACAGCGCGCCCGTTCTCAATTAATTTAACAGTCCCTGACGCGTTTCGGTGATACTTCACCTTAATCATAGAGCGGGGCAAAAACAAACCAAGGAGAACACACTGCAAACATACTGTTCCATTAGCAGGCACTCTGCAGTGAATAGCATGCTGGGTGTTGCAGTGCCGATATTTTCCTCAGTAGGGCCCACGTATTTGTCCATATTTACAAAATTCCCAATGTTCTCACAATGTTTACAGCCCTCCAGTGGGCCTCGAGAAGGGATGTGCAGTTTTAAATCAGTTTCTCCTCCGTGCTACGATCGGGCTGCCATTCCATTACAGCCCTGCAGTCCTGAAATCATTGACCCAGGCGGAGCAATCCTCCGAGGCCGCCGTGTATTAACATCCTCCAAAGTTGCCCCAGAGCTCAAGGACGCCACTCCTGCGGAAGAGAGTTCAACAGAACTTTGTATTAAAAAACACAGCGCACCCTTTCTCAATTCATTTAACAGTCCCTGACGCGTTTCGGTGACACTTCACCTTAATCGTAGGGCGGGGCAAAAACAAAATAAAAATTTTAATGAAAAGTTCTGTTGAACTCTCTTCCGCAGGAGTGGAGTCCTTGAGCTTTGAGGCAACTTTGGAGTATATATATAATATTTCTCTCTAAGAATGCAGCCTAAGACCATAGGCTGGGCTAAGATGTGAAGATCCTGAAGCATTGAGCTTGTCAGTTTTTGATTTTTGCTAGTTAGAAATTGGTTTCCTGGTAATGTTTTTTACCATCGCTCGACGTTTTTGGGCTGCTGGCTAACTTTACTAGCTTTTTTCTGACAATTTTGAGAATATTTTCCATCAAATGCCAGCATTGTTCAATAAATGTCCCTCCTGTGAGAAGAAGATGGCAAAATGTGATCCAAACTCTGTCTGTATTGTGTGTTTGCCATCCTCACACAATCCAGAGAAGTGTTATTATTGCCAACAGTTTTCTAAGAGAATACTTCGAGACAGAGAAAGGATCAAACTGCCTGGAGAGAGGAAAGGGATCCTAAAGTGGCCTTGGGAGCAGCTATGCTCTTAAAGAGACCTCCTCTCATGGAAAATCGCACAGGGGCAGATCAGAGAAGACACGGTACCGTTCTGCTTCACCAGCATCATAAAAGAAGCAAATACCTGATTGTTCCCCTTCGGCGTCATGGTCGAAGTCAGAAAAATATACACGGCATGCGACGACGTCGAGGAACAGATCGCCATTGAGGCGGTCTGATCCTCCGCCATCGAAAGGCAAGTCTGGGTCGAGATCCATTGCTTCAGGCTCGGAGTATGTGAGACTTGAGAAGAGCAATTTGAAGTTAAAGAGTGCGCTTGGTTCTACGTCGAACAAACTCCTGCATCACCATTCTTCGACTTTGATGCATCAGTCGGTGTCCAGAACTCCGCTGCCGCCGGAGCAAGTATGTCCTGCGTCGAGAGTTTCCACATCGAGGACCCTGCCGCAGTCAATTAGGAGATCGATGTCGAGGACCCCGCCACAGTCACATAGGCGGTCGACATTGAGAACATCACTGTTAGTGTCACCTGCTCCAGTCTGGCGGTAGACGTCGAGAAACAATTCCACGGTCTCTTTGCAGCGTAGGCTTTCCTTGTCGTCCAAGAGTCCTACAGTGGTGACAGGCATCACAACGTCGAGGCCCCCATCGTCTTTGATGGAGGTACTGGGAAGGCTGAGATCAACGTTGAGATCCAGATGATCGACATCGAGAGAAGCATCTTCTTCCGGTTCCTGGAAAGCAGACATCTCCTGTTAATCTGTCTCCAAGGTGGTTGCAGAATGTTGGGCATTGGAGAGTTCCATCTAGAAGTCCAGTGTCAGACTTCTCGCAAACGTACTCTCCTTCCAGAGTCTCGGCTGGCCCTCCACCTGCAACGTCTACGGAAAATTCCCCACACAGATCTCCAAGGAGAATGAGGACTCCTCCGGCTCGAAGATCCCGATCTAGAACACCTCTTAGATGGTTGGGATCTCATCATTCCTCCAGATCACTAAGAAGCAGACGAATATCACCGTTGTGGTCTGCATCATCACAATCATCTGTGAGAAATTACTCACAGACTATGTTTGATACTCTCCCGGTTAGGGTTTCTCCAGTGGACAACATGATCACCTTTAATGAAGTCCTCTAAAGAGGTCCCAATAAGTTTAACATTGATATGCCTGTGCCGTCTACCTCCGTATTAGTAATATTTGAGACATTGCACCACAGGTCTTCAGCAAGGCCTTTGCTCCCTCTGGTTCCTGGGCTACTTGAACCAGCACTGCAGACTTTTTTAACTCCAGCTGCGGTGGGGTCGGCTCCACCACGCATCACAAAGATATACAAGGCGCCAGACCAGGAACCACTGTTCCTAGGAGCAGATCCTCCACCGGATTCTGTTATAGTAGTGGCAGCAGCCAGGAAGGCACATCCTGGAGCAGCATCCTCTTCAGTCCCTCCTGAGAAGGAGAGTAAGCACATGGACTCCCTGGGAAAGAAAACATGCAATACTTCAGCATCCTTCATGAAGGTGGCTAGTGCCTCGGCACTCCTGGGGATGTACGACAGGGCTCTGTGGGACTCTGACTAGGTTCAAAGATAAGCTGTTCAAGGAGGACCAACAAGATTTTCAGGAGCTCTTGCAGGAATGTGGTCTGATTGCGAACCAGTTAATCAGTGCAGCTGCAGATGCCTTTGGCAGCACATGGGAACTCCCACGGCATTTGTGCTAGGTGTTCAGCCTGGTTACGGCTCACAGGACTTAAACCGGAAGCACAGTGCAGGATTATGAACCGTCCCTTCAGCGGTACCTCCTTATTCAGGACTCATTCCGATGATGAGATGTCAAAGATGAAATTGGAATTGGACACTTTGAAGATGGTCGGCCTTGAGAAGCGTAAGGATTTTCGACGCAAGTACCAACCATACATTTGTCGGCATTTTCAACAGAGGGTTAAAGCCCCTCACTGGTCGGCACAGCCACAGCAGCCCAGGTCGCATTACCACCAGCGTCGACAAGGATGATGATGAAGAGGAGCCCCTAGACCAGCACCTTCCTCAGCAAAGCAACCTGTAAAACAATGGCACTGGCTTCCCCCATCCTGGTTGTCCACTCGGGTGGGATGAGGGAGTATCATGTTTCACCTGGATGAATGGAGAAAGATCACAAAAGACAAGTGGGTGCTCAATATTGTGCAGAATGGTTACTTCCTCAAATTCAAATCCCCACCTCCATCAGTACCACCTTGGGGAACGTATGTCCAACAACTTAACTTGCTGCAGGAGGAGGTGAATACTCTACCAAAAAAAAGATGCTATAGAGTAATTTCTTTTTCTGCAACAATGAGAGGGAATTTATTCTTGTTACTTCTTGGTTATGAAAAGGGGTCCTACCCAAGAATTCAGACCAATACTCGGTGAGACTTTTGAACAAGTTCATCCGCAAAGAAACATTTCAGATGTTAGAGCTGCACCCGATTTTTCCCAACTCCATCAAGGGGACTGGATGTGTTCCATAGATCTTCAGGACGCATATTTTCACATGCTGATTTCCTGAAAACATAGAAAAATCCTGCATTTTCAGGTAGCGTCTCAACGTCTCCAGTTCAAAGTCCTCCCGTTTGGGCTCAAATCAGCCCCAGCACGTTCACAAAATGCACAGCAGTAGTAGCGGCTTTTCTACACAAGCAGAAGCCCTTCGGCTATCCGTATCTGGACGACTGGTTGCTGAAAAGCTCATCACCCACTTTGCTGCTGAATCACCTCCAATGGTGGATACGAGTGCTAGGCCGTCTCGGTCTACAAATCAACTACAAGAAGTTGATTTTCAACCCGACTCCAAAGATTCATTACCTGGGGGCTCCTCTGGATACCGTAAGCGCAAGTGTGTGTCCTTCGGAGGAGAGGTTATCCTCAATACACAACAAGTGTCGCACTCGCCTCAGCTCTTGCGCTCTCCCTTGGGCTCGATGGCATCCTGCATCTTCATCGTCCTGAATGCAAGGCTACAAATGCCTCCTCTGCAGCAAGCTTTGGAGGATCAGTGGTCGCCAGTTTTGTACCGTTGAGAATACTCTGTGTCAGCCAAGAATTTACTCAAATGGTGGATGAAATGATGGGATCTACTGAAAGGAGTTCCTTTCCATCAGGATCTTCCCAGCCAGACAGTTGTCATGACGCTTCTCTCCAGGGTTAGGGGGCTCACATGGTCCTCTTCAAGTACCAGGACTGTGGTCAGAGACTGAGCAGGGTTATCATATCAATATGCTAGAGCTGAGAGCCATACATCTTGCACTCGATTCATTGCTCCCGTCTATCTGCACATGCTCCGTGTTGACTCAGAAGGACAACACTACAACCATATATTACCTGAACAAACAGGGAGGAACCAGGTCGAGACCCCTCTCACAGGAGGCTCAAACCATATGTTAGTGGCTACTCACAAGGAAGTTAACCATTACTGCAATTCATCTCCCAGGTACTCTCAATGTCCATGCAAACTCTCCAAGTTGGATCTTCGTCGAAGCTCACGACTGTGTGCTATATAACGAAGTTACACAGGACATCTTCCAACGATGGGGTTTTCCAGACATCGACCTGTTTGCAGACGCAACAAACGCTAAATGCCCGTCTTCGCATCCAGGTTCCACCAGCCAGGCTCCAGAGGGAATGCACTTTTGATCAAATGGCCTCAAACATTACTTTATGCTTTTCCACCAATTCCACTCATTCCTCTGGTGATCAACAAGCTCCACAGGGCCAAGACCAGAATGATACTGATTGCACCAAAGTGGCCTCGCCAGTGGTGGTATCCAGATCTTCTTCAACTTTCCGAGACCCCACACAGGAGGTTACCGTTCTGACCGGACTTACTATCCAAGCTCGGGAAGGTGTTCCACCCCAACCTCTCATCTCTGAGATTGACGGCATTGCTCCTGAGGTCCCCTAGTACAGGCATCTAGCTTTGTCCGGAAACTGTATGAACATCCTTAAGGAGGCGAGAAGACCATCCACCAGAAAGTTGTACACTTTCAAATGGAAGCGGTTATGGTGCATTAGTAATAATTATGATTCCATTCTAGGGCAGGAGCAGGTGATTTTACCATATCTACTGTACTTGGCCAAATCCAGCCTTCAGTTTTTACTCTATGAAGGTTCATTTAGCCGCTATTACAGCATACAGAAAATCTCTCATGCAGGTTTCCTTCTTTCAGATACCTGTGGTTAAAGACGTCCTTGAGGGGTTAAAAACAAGCCTACCCACCAATCGGATCCCCGTTCCCTCCATGGAAACTTACTGATGTTGTTTTTCTTTTTTTTGCAGATTTATATAAAGTGAACTCGACCTGAAGGTATTGGAGCGCTTTATATGAACACCAGTTATGTTACACAAGGACACATTCATTTTTGGTATGCACGGAGAAATTAAGTGATTTGCCCAGAATCACAGGATGTTGAGCCGAGGCTCAAACCTGGTTACCCAGATCCGAAGTCAGCGGCTCTAACCGTAAGGCTACATCCTCTCCCCGCTAAGTCGATGTGTGCTCCATTCAGACCCATCAATAGGCTTCTCTGTAGCATTTGTCTTGGAAGGCTGCTTTTTTAGTGCCCATCACCTCTGCTCGCAGAGTGAGCGAGATACAAGCTCTGTGTTGTGAAGGACCTTATATCATTTTCCATGCAAACAGGGTGGTCCTTAGAACTCATCATTGTTTTCTACCTAAACTGGTCTTGGGTTTCCATATTAACCACACAATCACTCTCTTCCTTTTTTTTCCGAATCCTTCAAGTCCTTCAGAGAGGGCTTTACATTCGCTAGACCTCAGGAGGGTTCTTAAGTTCTACCTAGACAAAACCAAGGCTTTAAGAAAATCAGACCGCCTGTTTGTAAACTATGGTTCCATAAGTTCTGGTTGTTCGGCTTCCAAACAGTCCATCTCTAGATAAAATATTCTCATGTAATACTTTTTCTTACCAGTTGGCTAACAAACATCTTCCTGGTAAACCAAAGGCTCACTCCACCAGGGGAAAGGCCTCTACCACGACCCTCCTGTGGAATGTACCGATTACTGATTTGTAAAGCTGCCACATGGCGATCAGTGCACACATTTACTAGCCATTTTTGTTTAGACTGACACTTAGGTGGATGCTCAGTTTGGACAAGCCTCTCTATGAAATCTGTTTTGATAATGTATCCTTGAAGTGTATTGATGTGACTATACTGGTTTTCGTTCGCAGGATAGTGGGTATGGGCTTGCTATTCTATTCAGTGCTTCTGACTACTGATGAGTATCCCCTAGAAGAGAAGGATAAGTTACTTACCTGTAATCCTAGTTCTCTTCCATGGTTATACTCATCAAAGTCATAAGCAACCCGCCCGCCTACCCGGATGAATACCTCTACTATAGTAGCGTTTCGTTCTTGCTTCATGATTCCTACAATGTTAGTACACAGTAAAAATGACCTTGCCTAACTGTCACCTGTGGTGCATGATGAGAGCAGGGAGCTCTTGGAGGTCCCAAAGACACAGTGCCAGTTTTGTTACTGTTGTGATTTTTTGTATGTAGCCTATGGGCTAGTTGTCTGCTATTATCTGCCTTTTGCCTTGAAAATAAAGGGCTATGTCAAAACACGAAGGAGTGCATGTTTTATATAATAAAATACTTTATAAGCGTGTTTACATAATTGAAAAATTCAATGCAATTTTGGCATCTTAGATTGTTGTATGGTCTTAGGCTGCATGTTTAGATGTATGTATGTGAATATATATGTATATATATATATGTGTTTTTAAGATGCTACGTATGCGTTTGACAACATACACACACACACATAGATATATATATATCAAAAACCATCACTGAGATAAGACATCAATAAAAATCAAATCTTCTTGGTTCATTTCTTTCTGTTGTTATTTATTTTTCTTAAGCAGTCAAAACATAGCCGCAGTCTGTACAAAGCCAACACGTGTTTCGCACTCCACTGCGTTTCTTCAGGGCTTTGATAGTCTCTTGATTTTGCTATTCTTTTTTCATCTTTTAAAGTTAGCACTTGTACTTCCACAAAAAGAATTCTTTTTTATTGTCATTTGTAGTTTACAGTATCAAAGTGCCTTTGGATACAGGATGTCGATTTGTATTTCTCACATTTATACCATATTACATTGCCATCCGTACAGTGATTAGACAAATAACTTGCCGTTTTGAAGACGTATAACTTTTATGTAAAACTGAGGTACAGAACTGGGGATACGTTCATGGAGTTCTGGGTGCGGATATCAGATGGGGCAGTAGGGCAATATGCGCTTCGTTTGACTATATTCCTGAGTGGTACTGGGGATGAGGGGGGAACTGTGATCGGTCTTGCTCCGGGTTCCGGCTGTCGTGTAAGGCCTGTTGTGCGGTATTAGTATCAATTATCATTAGGTGTGTGTTGCGGAGGGAGATCTGCTACATGTGTTTGTGTCTGCACTTGCGATTGTGGGTCCCTTGGGGCAGGTGGGTCACCCTCTGGGTCGGCGTGGGGTATTGATTGTTTGAAGTGATTCAAGAGACAAGCCCATTCCATAGATATAGGATGCTTGCGCATTCCTTTCACCTCTTCCTCTCGCAGCGCTTCTTCCTCTGCGGTTGCCAACTTGTGTACCGACCCCTCCCATGCTGCAATCAGAGGACCTGTGGGGGACCGCCAATGCATGGCTATATTCCTTTTGGCTAGTAAAAGGGCCAGTGAGGTAAATTTGAGGGGTACTTTGTGTTGTTTCCGCTTCCGAAAGACACCTAATATGCAGGCCTCCCAGGTGTTCAGGTGTGTGAGCCCGGTGAGATCCCTAAGGGAGGTATGAATGTGCTGCCAATATGGTTGTAATGTGGGGCAACTCCAGAACATATTTTTAAAGTCTGCTGCGTGTGAGTGGCATCTGGGACATAGAAACTGGGTGTTGGGATAAAATCATTGGAGGCGTGCTGGTGTCAAATAAGCCCTATGGAGGATGTAATATTGTATATTTTTGAATTGTGCGTTTCCAGACACCTTCTTGGGGTGTTCGAGGGCTCTCTCCCATTCTTTCTCGTGTAGTGACCGCCCTAATTTGTCTTCCCAGGTTGTCCGTAGGGTCTCTAGGGGTCTGTTCATGAGTTCCCTGATGACTTTATAGAGCCATGTGGTCAAGTGTCGTCCCGCTCCCATGTACAAGATTGTGTCTATGACCGGATGGGTAGCCGGTTCCCCTGTCGAGAGGTCATGGTTCTGGCGGTAATTTTCAAGGAGTTGGCGGAGGAGTAGGAACTGTCAAGGTGGGGAGCTCATAGTCATCTATAAGTTGTCGGAATGGTCTCAGTTGTCCGTCTTCGAATAACTATTCCATTTCGGTGATGCCGCATTCTGTCCATGTATGAAGCGTGTTAGATGTGTAATATCTGTCTCGTTTGGGCCAGCCAACCAGCGGAAACAGTGGAGAGTATGAGGGCCTCCCTGATGATCTACGTCGCAGGACCGAGAAGAGATACTGCCATGTGAGGGTATCAAAGACCTTCTCGAGGTCCAGGATAAGACCGGCAGCCCAAGGATGTGTGTCACCTACTTGTGTCCTACCCGGGAGGAAACCACATTGATCAGGATGGATTAGAGGCCGTATGATTTTTGCGTATCTATCTGCTAATATCTTCCCAAGAATCTTACAGTCTGTAGATAGGAGCGTGATGGAGCGGTAAGAGGCCAACAGTTGTGGGTCGCGGTGCGGTTTCAGAAAGGTCACGATAACAGATTCCCGGAGGGGATCTTGGTAGCTCCCCTTTTTCCAATGCGGTGTGAACATTGACACCAATCGGGGGACTAGTAAGGGGGAGTAGGTTGTGTAGTATTCCAAGTGGAGCTCGTCTAGCCCTGGTGCTTTGTTGCGGGCTAAGGTGTGGAGGCCTGAGTGATATCCGCGGATTGTATCGCCTTGTCTAACGCAGTGCTATCCGCCTTTGTGATCTTGGGGATCGTCAGGGGATCGAGAAATTGTTCTATTGTGCCCTGCACGGTTAGGGTTGTGTGACTGTAGATTCCCGAGTAGTACTGATGGAATGCTGAGAGGATCTTATCTTGGGACCGTATTAGATTGCCGTGGGGGGTCTATCACTACTGTGATGGGCTTTACATCGGTGTCTTGTTTGGCTAGCCATGCCAATAAGGTGCCTGATTTGTCCCGTTCCTTATGCATCCGGGTTGCATATGTCCTAAAGTTATATCGGCGTAGGTCAACGCATGTGGCTAGATATTCCGTCTTGGCCCTGGCTATCTGTGCCGCCGCTTCTTCCGATAGGTCGTCCAACTTAGTGGCGGTAGCTAGTTGCTTTTCGGCTTTAGTGAGTGCCAGCTCTAGTGTCCGTTTTACCCCCACTATTTGTTTAATACAGTCCCCCCGGGCCCCCACCTTGAATGTGTCCCACTCCACCAATGCGGAGGACGCTGTCCCCGCATTGTTAGCGAAGTAGTCCTGTATGCTTTGCCCCTGGTTGTGCTTGAAAACTGGGTCTGTTAGGCAGTCCCGTGGTAGTCGCCATGTGGGAACTTGGGGATGCGGGGGTCTCCAATTTAGTCGCATAATATGGGCATCATGGTCAGAAAGGATCCTACCTATGTAGTCTATGTGTTGCACTTTGGGAAGAACCGCCGCTGAGCATAAGAATCGGTCTGGTCGAACTCGTAGGTTGTGTGGGATGGAGTGGAATGAGTACAGTCGAGTCTGTGGGTGGAGCATTCTCCATGCGTCAGTAAGCGCCCAGTGTGCGACCCAGGTCTTGAATCGTTCGGTCTGCTTCTGGACAGCAGAGTGTATGGGAGGGGGATGGGAGCGGTCCAAAGTGAGGTCTAGAGTGCAATTGAAGTCACCCCCTAGAATCCACGGGATGGAGGCAAATTGGGCTAGAACCCCAGTGAGACGGTCCCAAAACTTGTCCTGCTCCTACTCCAGAGTGCCCGTCTAGGAGTCCCTCTAGAAGGGCATATCTACCCTCTTTGTCCACCACCCGTCTAAGCTCCTGAAAAGGGGTCCCTGGTCGAATCCATATTAGTGCCCCACGGGCATAGGCAGAATATGATGTGGCACTTATGGTTCCTCGCCTTTTGGTCTGTAGCCTGCTTATCTCCGTGTTGTTGAGGTGTGTCTCCTGCAAAAACACAATTCGGGCGTTTTGTATATGAGTAAACGGCATAACGTTTGCTCGGTGTATGGAGGCCCCGGGCGTTGAGTGGTAGGAGGCTAATGTGAGCATTCTGTGTCATTATAGCCATAAGGTGATGTCAGTGTTCGCTAGAGTGGATTGTGACAATCGGAGTACAGCGACCAATGGGTTACCTATTGTGTGAAGAACACATATAATACCCCCTGTCTCCCATATACGTGTTTCAAGCACCCTGTTATGTGAAGTTCCATGAGGGGGTGGGGTGTGTCTGAACAGGGCAATAAACTGTGAAACTGGGGTCGGGAAACATTCCCAATACTGACGACCCATCGCTGTCCACGATACGTCCAAACCTACTCTCTCAAAGAGAGAGAGTACAACAATACATGGTGGGGGTGGCAGTTCGGGCTTGCGAGGCGTTCCATCGATCGGGCCTTGGTAGGATCATTAAGTGTCGTCTGGAGCATGCTGGATCATGTCTGTCATGTGGGCTCAATGAGTGAGTCCAGGCTGCATAAATCGTGTGGGATTGTCGGTGGGGCCATCTCAGGCTGGGAGGGAGTTCATTGGTCCATCCAACATAGTGTCAGCTGTCTGGGGGGTTAGCAGGGGGGTGTAGTTGAGTCTGTTCCAGAGAGTGTTCCGTCGCTGTCGTCCTCCCCTTCTGATGAGAAGATATGTGGGGCCCGGTCTATGTCCTCCGTATGGGGGGGATGTCTTTAGGTCGACCACTGCCTGTAAGACCTCACGTCTCTCCTTCATAATTTTTCCAGGTCCAGGGAGTCTTGGGTGCCAGTCCTGAGCTTTCCCTTTGTCTCACAGCGTTGTTGCTTCGAGTTGCGCCTCCTAGCACGTGGCAATTTGAATGTCGAGACTCGCACGGTTTCAGATCTGGATTGTTGCTTGCAGTGGTGGTCCGCCCATTCATGTGCCTCCTCTGCGTTCGTGAAAAAGGAAGCGGAGCCATTGTAGAGGATTTTGAGGCGGGCAGGGAACAGGAGGGAGTATTGTATATTGTTTGCGCGTAGTCGTCGTTTTACTTCCAGAAACGATGATGTTTGTTGTTGCACCGCTCATGCGTAGTCCGGGAGGTGAGCAGTCTAAATATCGAAAATTTTATTTCGACCTACAATAATATCGAGTCTAGAATATCGAAGGGACAGAATATCGATGTCAAGAATATCGATGGACAGAATATCGACCCTAAGATAAGTAATATCGATTATATGAAATTAATTATAAATTTTTAGGAATTATAAATTAACTTTAAATAATTTTTGCGTTTAAATTCTGTAGCGGGTGGTTAGGTTTATAGGGGAATAGGGTGGGAAGTAATTTAATTGTAATTAAGTAATATTTTTATTTATTTATTGGTATTGATTATATTTTTGTTAATTAAGTATTAATTGGTAATTAATTTTTATTAATTGGTAATTAGTTTTTATTAATTGATTAATTGATAATTATGTTAACTGTATTATTTTATTATTTGAGTGTTTCGTGCGTTTATAGGGGAATAGTGTTGGAAGTAATTGAAATCTAATTAAGTAATTATTAAATTTGTTGCTGGGTATTGATAATTAATTAATTGGAGATTAATTATTAATTGGTAAATATTTTAAATTGTAATATTTTGGTTATGAAAATTGGGTTATTGTTGATTAATAATCAATTGGTAATTAGATATGTTTAAATATTTTTTATTGATATTTCTAATTGATATATTAATAAGTAATTATTAATTGGTAATTAATGTATAATAATTATTATTTTTGGTATAAAAAATATGCAATTGTTTAATATTTTTTAATTGGTAATTAAAGTTTGATAATTATTTTTTGGTATAAAAAATGTAATTGTTCAATATTTTTTAATTGGTAATTAATATTCATTAATTATTATTTAATGGGATTTATTAATAATGTATTGCTAATTAATTATTTATTGGTAGTTATGTTTTTAATAAATCTCTATTGGTATTTGTAAGTAATTTAGAGTTATTTAATAATTACATTATTAATTATTTTAAATAATTATTGTATTTAAAAGTATGTTATTTGTAACTTCTAAGCGATCCAACACTTTCCCTACTGTTGCACTCTCTGGAGTTAGAATAGTAAGTTTTACCCCTACGCAATCCAACACTTTCCCTACTGTTGCACTCTCTGGAGTTGGAGTAGTAATTTTTACCCTTACACTATCCAACACTTTCCCTACTGTTGCACTCTCTGGAGTTGGAATAGTAATTTTTACCCCTACGCTATCCAACACTTTCCCTACTGTTGCACTCTCTGGAGTTGGAATAGCAATTTTTACCCCTACTCTATCCAACACTTTCCCTACTGTTGCACTCTTTGGAGTTGGAATAGTTATTTTTACCCCTACGCTATCCAACACTTTCCCTACTGTTGCACTCTCTGGAGTTGGAATAGTAATTTTTACCCCTACGCTATCCAACACTTTCCCTACTGTTGCACTCTCTGGAGTTGGAATAGCAATTTTTACCCCTACGCTATCCAACACTTTCCCTACTGTTGCACTCTCTGGAGTTGGAGTTGTAATTTTTACCCCTACGCTATCCAACACTTTCCCTACTGTTGCACTCTCTGGAGTTGGAATAGTAATTTTTACCCCTACGCTATCCAACACTTTCCCTACTGTTGCACTCTCTGGAGTTGGAATAGCAATTTTACCCCTACGCTATCCAACACTTTCCCTACTGTTGCACTCTTTGGAGTTGGAATAGTTATTTTTACCCCTACGCTATCCAACACTTTCCTTACTGTTGCACTCCCTGGAGTCGGAATAATAATTTATACCTCTACGTTATCCAACACTTTCCCTACTGTTACACTATCTGGAGTGGATATATTAATTTTTAGTCCTCCGCTATCCAACATTTTCCTTTCTGTTGTTTTTTGGAGCTGGAGTAGTAGTTTTATTGTCGCTGCTATTTAATATTTTTTTTATTATTTTAGCTAATGTAGTATATAATTAATTTTAACAATATTTAAATTAAATGTAATTTTTTAAATTTGTTATATATAATTATTTAATTTTTATTTGTTATTGTTTTATGTGTGTAATGTTTTTGCAATTTTTAATATTTTTAAATAATTTATAATTTATTAAAATAATTATAAAAACATTATTAAGTATATATATTATGTGTTTAATTATTTTTTTATTAAATTATATTTATTTAATTATTAATTTTTAACATTATGAAATATATTTAATTATGTTTATTTTATTTATAAATATTATTATGTTTATTTTACATATTTTTTGTAACCAAAAAAAACGATATTTTTAAAAACGATATTTTTGACATCGATATTTTATTTTGTGATATTTTTGTACTTACCCTGTTGTAGATAGGATGTCGATATTCTTGACATCGATATTTTTGTTGCGATATTTTTGTAGGTCGAATTTCTGACCTTCGAAATTTTGTCAGAGATCCAGTCCGGGAATATCATTATCTGTTTGTTTTCTACATGCAGAGGGCCTGCTTGTCTGGCTCCTCGAAGTACTGCATCCCGGTCTCGAAAGTGTAGGAATTTCGCCAGCATTGATCTAGGGGGGGCTCCTCGCAGGGGTTTGCGAGCTGGAACTCGGTGGGCGCGTTTAATGGAGAAGAATGCCGTCCTGTATGTCGTGGGGGTGAAGGATTTCACCCATGTTTCTATGTATTGCAGCGGGTTTGCTCCTTCGATTCCCTCTGGAAGGCCTAGCACGCGAATGTTGCAGCATCACGAACGTCCTTCCAAATCGTTTGTACGTTCTTCCATGGTGGACAGGCGGTTCAGGAAGTCTTGCAGTGTCTGCTGGTGCGCCTGGACGGTAGGTTGCAGCTCTGCCAGGTTCTTCTCCCCCTCCTTCACTTTGTCGGCGAGTTTGCGGTGGTCGTCCCGTATGAGGCTGATGTCCGTCGCGAGGGTGCCCAGTCGTTTTTCGATGGAGATCCTGGAGTGTTCGATAGCCAATAGTACCTGATCCAGCTTGTCCGAAATTGATGGGTCAGGCTGGGGTGCATTAGATGCGACCCATGTCCGGGTGTTGGGCATGTTTTCTGGGGCAGTCTCGGGCACTGCAATTTGCTGGGATGCTCGTGGTTTCCCCATTGCGGTGACAAGGTGAGTTTCACTTGTCCCAGGCGTTGTCGGGGGTTATGAGGCGTGGGGCCTGCCTCTGTGACGTCCTGATTTACTGGTCGCAGTGCGAGGCTGATTTTCAATTGGCGAGGCGCTGACTCGTAGGGTTCAGTGGGCCTCTAATGGGGGGAAAAAGCTCCTGTTCCGGCTGCCAGTCCACCTCCCTGCAGTTTTGAATGAAGAGTGGGTGCTTCCAGTAAAGGAGGGGGGTGCTGCGCATGATGTTGGTGGGGGATAAGTCTTGGGGCCTCTGAGGGGAAAAGGGAGGGGGGCTCCTAGTCCGGCCGCTCTAGTGTCCGGTTCACCTCCCTGCAGGTTCGAATGGAGAAGGAGTTGGCGATCGGTTCCCGTGTTTCGCCTGCAGCAGAGTATGTGGGCTGGTGCAGGTGAGCGTTACCGCACCAGCTAGGTGCTTGAAGGTCCTGCCGAAGTGAGAGGAGGTGGGGTTCACCTTCGCGCTGCCACCCACTGCAGGGGATCTGCCCGCTCACCTCCGTTTCGCTGATGCTGGAAGTCTGTGGAGGCCTCCTCGAATTCAGTCTTACTCTCGGCCGTTGTAGGTTTTCGGTGCCATTTTAGGTCCAGGCAGCCTCGGGCAGAGTGATCCAGCGGACCTTTCCTGAAGTGGGGGTGACAATCGGTCCACCTGTACTGCAGGTTGTAATCTGCGCCTTGGACCCCCCTCACAGTGGCGTCACAGGTCCGTGCATATGCCCGGTGGCGGCCAATGCGATCAACCTGGTGCGTAGGCCCCGTCGCTGCGTGCAATGTCCGTGTTCCTGCAGGATCCAGGAGTTAGTGACGGTTGTCGGCAATGCGGGGATTGTCTTCCGTTGCCGCTATACCTGCCTTTGGTTTGCTGATCCCGTCGCCGGTGTTCGACCCGTGGTTTAGGGTCGGTCACCCAGGGTCTGCGGTCAGGAGCGGGCAGGCGCCATCTTGTCGCCGAGAGCCTGGGTGAGGTTTCCCGTAGTTTTCCCTTGGAACGGTCCCCGTTTGTTGAGGTTTGAGGGCACCGTTGGATGTAGCTTGCCTTCCAACGTTTGGGTATCGCCTCAGCAGTCCAGAATGGCGCTGGAAAACGGGCAATATGCTGGCCAGATCGCGGAGCCTCATCAGAACGCGTCCGCCATCGTAGCCGACTTGGCCACGCCCCCCTTCCACAAAAAGAATTCTTATAACGATTTTAATCTACAAGTTCTAGGTTCATCATTGTCAGTATTTCTTAATTTATTAAGTTCCCCTTGATAAGGTCTCCATTCAGGCTGGAAGCCTTCCCGTCCTTGTCCTTCTGAATCCTAGCGCGCACGCAGTGCAGTGGAGCGCGAAACACGTGTTGGCTTTGTACAGACTGCGGCTATGTTTTGACTGCTTAAGAAAAATAAAGAAATGAAATAAGAAGATTTGATTTTTATTGATGTCTTATCTCAGTGATGGTTTTTGATAACTAATATAAAAAAATACTGGTGGGGTCCAGTATCTGAGATACGTGAAGTGCCTGCCAATTTTCCTGTTACCCCCAGTGTGTTTTGTGTATGTGTATATATATATATTTGTAAATGCTCCGGGGTCCCCGCTAATAGGCGGGACTATTCAGTGCTTATGACTTTGATGATTTTACCCCTGGGAGTGAAATAGGATTACAGGTAAGTAACTTATCCTTATCCAGTATTGGTATCTTTCATAGATTCACATGCAACCCGCCATCCTCCCCTTAGAGGTTTCTCTCTTTTGTTTATGGGATACTTTCTTCTCACTTGTGCTTCAAAAATCTGAGGGAATCTTCCTCTACTGGGAGTGTTCTAGAGGATGCTAGAAGCTGATTGGTTATATTCAACATTTGGTCCTTTTATAAAAGGACATAGGTATACTACGAAAACATGGTATAGGACCATTATAGTTTATGGTTTTTGTTAACTACTGAGTTATTATATTACCGTTGGACTCCCATCTCGATGACGGGGAATGATTCAAGCATGTGAATCTATGGAACACCCCAGTACTGAATAACTGCAGTTATAGGTAAGTAACGGATTTTCTTACTTTAGATGGGTCAATAAATGCTGCTACATTTTCAGCCAAAAACAGCACAAGCCTTGAAAGTACTTTTGACGAGCAACAATTTACGACTGTCCATGGGGTAAAATAGCGCTGGTCCAGCTCTTTAACTACTTAAGACTCCAGTCAGCCCAAACCTCTGACAGAGTCTGTTTTTTTAACTTCGTGCCTTCAGTGCTCACTTTGTGATATGGCATATGGTTTTCCTTTAAGAAGGCTTATGCTGCGGCTTCTACAACAAATGATCTGTAAGCGTAGGTACATTATAGGGCTCATGAGACGCATATTTTAAATTTTAGTATCCCCTGCGCAGGTGCTATGTGAAAATTAAAAAAAGGATTTGGGAGTGGGCTAGGCAGTGACACTTTATGTGATGTAAAAAATAAATTGCCCCAAACTGACCTGAATTATCCTTGATGCATTGTTTAGAACCTGATGGGAGTGGGCAGTGGCACTCCCGTGGAGTCCTGACTGTCAGAATAAATTAGCTTAAACTCACTAAAAGACAATCTGCTTCCCATTCACTGATGGGACTTGCCGGTCGGTGTCTCTCTAGAATGCAGGCAATCAAATCGTGCTGTGCAATGTTTTTTAAGAATCTGTTCTGGTTCTCAGTCAGAACGATTGCCTCACGTTTCTGATAGACTTCATTTTAATTTTGTTATTGGTTTAGGATGATTACAGCTCGAGATTGAGCTTTAGGTAAATAATGGTAGCTAAGGAAACGGGTATAATTAACAAAATGTAAGTTGGAAAGTAAGTTCCTAAAAGTGCCTCTAGACTCACCCTCTCTGCAACACCTTGTACTAATGCACAGCACTTAATATTAGAAGCAAGTGCTTAAACCTCATGCACTTCACCCAGCAACTCCTTTCTAGGATAAGCTGCAGCCGACATCCTTCCAGTCATAAAATCCAAAATGGCTCCAAGGAAGCAAATACGAATTGGAGCCCTTCATGCTATCAACTGGGGTACGATACACTAAGTCAATTATACAATACAGTACAATACAATAACTGAGTGATGACATATAGAAATTTGCCCCACTCAAATGTTTAGGCCTGTCATTGATACTATTCAAATTTCAAATATTTCTTCGATTAATTAAAAATACAGCCACTAATAGTTCATTAGAGGGCACATCCACGTAGTTGACATGCTAAAATCTTTAAAAACCACTGTTGATGGTAAATTAAACAAAAGGTTAATAAGAAAAGTGTAAGTGCCTGTACAAAAATAATAAGTGCATAAACAAAGATACTCCTACATCATGAGTTCTTGACCAAATATCTGATTGATCTGATTAACTATCAAGTAGCTTTATGTATGATTCAAGCAAGTGATAAAGTACAAATGCAATAGATATTAATCTTTAGGTCTACTAGATAAAGTGCACGTACAATGTTAATGAGTACATAAATCAAAAACCTCCTATGCCATATTTGCATGACCAAATAAATGAGTATCTGACTATCAAGTATCTTTATGTATGTTTCCTGCCCAGCTAGAATTAACATGCAGATGGAATAAATACTAATATTTGGGTCTAAAAGAGTGGCTTTTCATAAACAAACATTTTAAAGATCATTAAGTGTGTGAACTGTCCATTAACCTCAAGCTATGGCTGGAACCACCCTAGGAATTAGTCTCGTCCAGATCCTTCTCAGATTACTGCTTACGCTGCATTATGTCCACATTTCTCACACCCAGTTCTCAATCATTACTTCGGATTTGGACAGATGATCAGTGAAGCCATGCAAAATGACAGCCCGTGTTCAAGGAAAACTTGGATAATGCAATCATGCCCACGCCTGTTAGATTCTCTCTCTGGGCAGTTGGCAGAGGGAAGAGGGTTTACGTATTTTAACCGGCTATCAAAGTGCCATATTAAAGAATTTGGTTGATCTACAGAATAGTTAACAGTCTGTACTATGCAGGCATCCAAAGACTGTTTGATTGTTCTAACTCCTAATCTCAGAAAACAAGGACGTAAAAGGGCACTGTGAAGCAGCAGCAAATATGGGCATGTACAGGTTATGTGTTATAGTCTTGTTCGGATAACCACAACCTATACAGCAATTACAATTACAGTTCTTTTACTTTAATTGACAGTACTTCAGGAATGTGAACGAGATCAATAAAAACCTCAACCTCATGTAATTAGTTGTCGTTGGTTGTTTTACCATCATTCTCATGTAATCCTAAACTCATGGTGAGAAGTAAAACGAAAATAGCAGGTCACGACGTGAGAGTAGAATA
Organism: Triturus cristatus; assembly: GCF_964204655.1. Taxonomy (NCBI): domain Eukaryota; kingdom Metazoa; phylum Chordata; class Amphibia; order Caudata; family Salamandridae; genus Triturus; species Triturus cristatus. The sequence goes on along the minus strand of NC_140588.1, from coordinate 1,063,322,004 downwards.
AACTGTTTTAGAGTTTACCATTGCACCTGCTTGTTTTGCATTGTATAACTTGTTACCTCTTTCTACGCTACCCTTTAATCAACTTCTTACATTTTTTTGTAGACCGGTGCCCCATTCAAACCCATTCATAAGGCTTCTTATCAATCAATCAATCATTCCGGGAATTGTAAGCGCGCTACTCACCCGTGAGGGTCTCAAGGCGCTGAGAGGAGGGGGTAAGGGGAAGGGGGGTCCGCAGATCTGTTTATCCGAAGAGCCAGGTCTTGAGGGTCTTCCTGAAGGTGTTCAGGGAAGGGGCGTGTCTAATGTCTTCTGGTAGGTCATTCCAGGTTTTGCCTGCAATGTGAGAGAAGGATCTTCCGCCTGCTCTGGCTCTGTGGATGCGTGGGGTTTCGGCCAGTGCGAGGTTGGAAGATCGGAGGTTTCTTTTGGGTACATGGAAGTTGATTCTGTCGTTGAGGTATTTGGGTCCGTTGTTGTGTAGGCATTTGTAGGCGTGAGAGAGGATTTCGAATGTGACTCTTTTCTCCACGGAGAGCCAGTGGAGACTTCGTAGGTATTGGCTGATGTGTTCGTGTCTGGGGATGCCGAGGACGGGTCTGGCAGCGGTGTTCTGTATTGTCTGGAGTTTGCAGAGTAGGGACTTGTTGATGCCGGCGTAGAGTGCGTTTCCATAGTCCAGTCTGCTGGTGATGAGTGTATGGTTGACTGTCTTCCTTGACTCAGGGGGGATCCACTTGAAGGTCTTGCGGAGGATGCGGAAGGTGTTGAAGCAGCTGGAGGTGACGGTGTTGACCTGTCAGTTCATGAAGTACGATGCCGAGGTTCTTGGCGTGGTCTGAGGTGGTAGGTGGGCTTCCTACGGCCACCAGGTGCTGTCCCATGCCGAAGGGGTGGTACTGAGGACGAGGGCTTCTGTCTTCTCGGCCTTGAGCTTCAGGCAGCTGTTGGTCATCCAGACTGCGACGTCTTGCATTCCTTTCTGGAAGTTGAGTTTGGCAGTGGTGGGGTCTTTGGTGAGGGAGAGGATGAGCTGGGTGTCGACGTAGGATACGATGTTGAGGCCGTGTTGTTGGATGAAGGCTGCGAGGGGGACATGTAGATGTTGAAGAGGGTGGGGCTCAGTGATGAACCCTGTGGGATTCCGAGAGGCAATTTTCGTGGGGTGGGAGAGGAAGGGTGGCAGTCTGATCCTTTGGCTTCTTCCGGTGAGGAATGATCAGATTCAGTTCAGGGCTGTTCCTTGTATGCCTGCGTTGCGTAGTCTGGTGACTAGTATACGGTGGGAGACGGTATCGAAGGCCGCTGATAGATCGAGTAGGATGAGGGCTGCGGAGTGGCCTTGGTCCAGGAGGGTATGGATGTCGTCTGTGGCGGCGAGTAGGGCAGTCTCTGTGTTGTGATTGCTTCCGAATCCGGATTGGGACGGGTCGAGGACGGCGTTCTCTTCAATGAATCGTGTCAGTGTCCTGTTGACTGTTTTCTCTGCAACTTTGGCTGCGAAGTAGAGGAGCGAGATGGGCCGATAGTTCTTGAGGTCGGTGGGGTCAGCTGTGGGCTTCTTGAGCAGGGGCCTTACTTCTGCGCACTTCCAGTCGTCTGGGAAGGTGCCTGTTTTGAAGGTGGTGTTGATGGTGCATTCTAGTTCGGATGTGATGGCGGCCGCACCTCTGTGAGGGGGGCAGGGGTCGGTGGGGGCCCCAGAGTGGATGCTTTTCATGGTCGAGGCAGTGTCTTCGGCTGTGATCGGTGTCCAGTTGGAGATGGTGGACTGGCTGGTGTTTCTGGTAGGCGGGGTGCCGTCTGTGTCCCCTGGTGGATGGTCAATGAAGTTGTCGTAGAGGTTTTTGATCTTGAGGTGGAAATAGGTTCCAAGCTTGTCGCACAGGTCTTGGGATGGGGTGATGTCTGTGGCTTCGCTACGTGGGTTGGTGAATTCTTGAATGACACTGAAAAGTTCCTTGGAGTTGGTGGAGTTGGCCAGGATTTTGTTGTGGATGAAGATCCTCATGGTGGCTCTGATATGGTTGTGGTAGTCTGTCATGGCGTCCTTGTAGGTGGTGTGGTTTTCGGTTGTCTTGGTGTTTCTCAAGTTCTTCTCCAGGCATCTGCAGTTGTGTCTGACTTCTTGGAGAGCGGTGGTGAACCAGGCGGCTTTCCTGGGGCGTTGTCTGTCCAGGTTGCGTAGCGGGCGAGAGTTGGAGATCCAGGTGTGGAGTTCTCTGGCTGCGTCATTTGCGTCGGGTGCCCAGGTGTGGTTGTCTCCGCTGAGTGTGGAGTTAAGTTGCTCTTCGGTAACCTTGCTCCAGTTCCTTCATGGTGGGCGTGGGGCTGGTTTGGGTGACTTGGGTTTGTTGATGGCGTAGTGTACGCAGTGGTGGTAGGTCCATGGCGGCTGTGTTGTGTAGCTGAATTGGTCACTGTTTCCTGCCGCGAATATAGGGTCGAGGGTGTGTCCTGCTCTGTGGGTCGGTGTGTTGATGAGTTGTCTAAGTCCTATTCTGGCGAGGTTGTCACCAAGGATAGTGGAGTTGGGGCTTTGGGGGTGGTCTGGATCTGGAAGTGCAGGTGTTTGGCGGAGGGGAAAGTTTTGCTGGAGGTGGGGAGGCGGAGGGTGCTCTTTTGGGCGATGGCGAGGCCCCATCCTGGGTGGTTAGGGCAGTCTTTCCTCTGGATCTTGTATCCGTCTGGGATGATGGTGCTGATGTCGGGGGGGGAGGATGCATTGGTCCAGGTCTCTGTGAAGAAGGCCATGTTGGGTGAGAGAGAGTCGAGTAGGTTCCAGAATCCCATGGCGTGTTTGTGTACGGAGCATAAGTTGAGGAGGATGTATTTTAGGGTGTCACCGGTGCTGGCATCGGCGGTGTTAGAGACGGGGTGGCGGTGAGGGTCTGGCGGCAGTGGAGGCAGGAGAAATGGCCGTGGGTTGTGTTCAGCGAGGCCTGTTGGCATTTTCTAAGTCTTCCAGGGTTGAGTGCGAGGAGGGTGGTGGTGTTGTAGCGATGGGTACTGGGAGGTCCAGGGTACCTGGCGCTGGCCTCGGTTGGGTCGCGGACGGGCGCAGACGGGCTTGCGCAGCGGTTGCCATTAAGTAGGGGAGGTGGAAGGGAGGAGAGGTGGCAGCGGGGGAATTCCTGGGGGGAGGGGCAGCAGCGGCGAAAGGAGCAGGCAGGCACGAGAAAATAAGAACAGTGGTGGAATTAGAGCAAGACACAGATGGGCACAATAACAGTGGCACAACAGGGAGAAAAATAAGAAAAAAACGGCTGAGAAAGGTTACGGTGGTTGTAGGCAGTCTTGTCCCAGTTGGAGCGGGCAACAGTCGCAGGAGTGGGCAGCAGCCTCGAATCTCCCAAGGAGGAGGTCGGGGTCTGGAGGCAAGAGACTGCACAGCGGAGCTGCGGGGAGAGAGTGGACCTAGACCGAGGCTGCAGAGTTGTGAATGAGATTCGGCCCGGAGTACTCAACATTCTTCCTAAGAAGGAAGATAATTGTGCAAGCAGAGATGTTTGCAGACGTTAATGCCCTGAAGTCGGCTTCCTGAATGAATGAAACTGCATTTATAAAGCACACGCCTACTCCAAGGAGTGTCTCGGTGCTGGAGCAAGTACTTTGTAACATAGGAGAGTGGACGTAATTACCTCATTTGCTGAAACAGCCGGGTTTTTAATTTCTTTAAAGTTCCGGGGTGGCCTGAAGTACTAGGGAAGTTGATTCCAGGCTTTAGCACCGCGATAAGATAATGATCTGCCACCGATTCTAGTCCGGTGGATTTTTAGAATAGATACATTTGATCGTAGTATCCTGGGAGGGGCATACGTAGAAAGCCCCCTCCTAAGGTATACTGTGCCCTTTCCTTGCAATGCTTTATGTGCCAGGGCCAGTGTTTTAAATTGAGTATACTTTTTTCATAGGGACCAGTGAAGTGCACAAATATGTGGGAACAGACGAGTTCTAGGGGCAAGATTGAGAACTAGTCTGGCCACCGCATTTTTAACAATTTGTAACCGGCTCACAGGATATTCAGGCAGACCCAGAAACAAGTCATTTCTATAATCGAGCCTGGATGTGATCAAGGCCTTGACCACTGTTTTCCTAGCATTAACAGAGAGGAGTGGCAAGAATTGTTTCAGAGTGAGTAGTAACAGGTGCCCATCAGAGCTTGAATTTGGGGTTGCAGGGGCAGCACACTGTTAATTGCAAACCCCAAGTTTTTTTTACTGAGATCTGCAAAGTGGCAGAGGGATGAACCTCCTGGGGCCACCACGATCTCCAGACCTCTGTAGGGGTTGTGCCAAAGACAACAATCCCCAATTTGTCTGTGTTACATTGTAGTTAGTTGATAGCCAGCCAGTTAAACACTTTAGATAGACAGTTTTTGATGATTTCACCCTCAGATTCCGCCCCTTTATCATAAGTGAAAAGAAGTTGAGTGTCCTCAGCATACAATATCACTTTGGCTCAACATAATTCAGCAAGAACCCCAGATAAATATTTATAAGCATAGTGCTGAGCCCTGGGGGACACCTTGCATAGGGGAAGCAAACAGGAGAATCCATACTTCTTGGCTTCTATTGTCAAGGAAGGCGGTCGGCCACTTTAGCGCCAAGCCCCCAATTCTGATGTTATGTAGCCGATCCAGCCTGATCAAGACAACCTTGCCCCCACAATCAAGCTGGTCTTTAATGTAATCTGTTACCTCTAGCAAGACTGTTTCCATGGTACAGCTCGCTCTGAAACCCGATTGACTGGGATGCAGCAAATTGTTGATTTTAAGATAATCTGAGATAAGTGAATTAACATGTTTTTTTTAACACTTTTGAGAAAGCAGGGAGAAGAAAAATAGGTCTGTAATTGGCCAGGACCTTTCATTCGGCCGACGGCTTCTTAAGTGGTGGGAGGATTGTGGCATGTTTCCATTTCAGAGGCATTCTTTAAGAAGCCAGTGATGCATTTAGTACTTTATTGGCCTCTGGATTAATAGCATACACCACTTTGGCCAAGTGTCCGGGTGGGCAAGGATCGGTGTGAGAGCCAGACTTCAGACATTTAATTGCGGACAGGGACTCATCCATGGACATGAGAGAAAAATAGTGGAGAAAGGGTGCTTCGCCCAGGGTGTCCTTGGGGCAAGCATCCCAATAGACAATACACCAAAGTATGGGGTTAGATCATTCCAACTGGGTTCAGTTGGATACTTCCATTATTCTCTTGTTGTAGTAGATGTATTATTGACAGATAGAAGTAACATTAAGAACACTTAACATGGTTGAATTGTTTGTGTTTTTCTCAGTCTTTTTAATGAACATTTGAAAATGTATTCTCGTTTCTCTTCATTCTAAAACTTTGGGCATGCTAAAGTGATAAAAGGTTTAGATCTGTTTCCACAAATTCCTTGGGAATCGCAGTGGTCATGTTTGAGGTTACCAACAGCATCTACAGCTACTGAGATTTAGGAGTTTAGATGTTGTATGGTAGACTAGACGAGCCAACATTTACTGATGATATGAGTAAACTCAGTCTCTATATTGTGAAGTTTGTTGACCTAAAACACAGTCCTACTAGATTTGTAGGCATCGTATAACAAGAGGAGTGGGAACACATCCCTGCTTCACACTGTGGTTCATATAAACTTTCTTCATGACTGTTCTGCCTGGAAACATCTCCACTCTCACCCATGTATCCGTATAAACCATTCTAATTGCCTGAAACAGCAGTATAGGAATTCCCTAGGATGATAGCTTTTTCCATAAAATAGCTGTATTCACCCTATCAAATACTACACTGTATTCCAGGTAGCATTCATACCTTGTGGATCCTTGGAATAAGGCACTTTCTTCCATTATGTTTATGGCTAAGATATCCAGCGTCTCTAACTTTCCAGAAACCAGTCTGCTGCACAGGGAGTATTTTTTTTTGTAGTGATCCAATCCTCAAGTTCCTTAAATAGAATTTTAGCAAATAAGTTTGCATCATTATCAAGTAATGCAACTGTCCTGTAGTTCTTGGGTCACTGATGCTTCCCTTTTCTTGTATGGTTTAACTCATTCTGATATTTTTGCTTCATGTAACAAAATGCTTGAAGAGCTGGCCCAAGGATTTGGTACAATTTTTGTTATCTGATTTAAATATTGATATCCGAATGTCATTTCGGCCTGGGGCAATATTTGATCTTAAAGATGTATCCAGGATTCTGTCCTGAGTGATCCATACCATTGGATCATTATCGTCTGATGGATTCTTTTTTTTTTTTTTTTTTGTAAATCTGTTTTTATTGTTTTAAACAAGAACATTCCTTGGCATTTGTCACAATAGGTAAGCAGAGAGTTGGAAACATATGTGGGGTATCACCCCGCATCAGGATCAATAACTACTACTTCATGACATACAATCAGGCTAATTTGTGATCACTGTCCACAGCGGAGCCAGCTACAGTCCCTTTGACAGTCCCGGTGCAGTCACATCAGAAGTGACGGTATTAACCGTACCTCAGCCAGGCTCCGTGTCTGTGCGCGGGTGTCTCCCGCCCCATTCGGGTAGTGAAGAACAGGCAAAGTACCCGCAGGTCCCAAAGATTATACATAACAAAACCCTTAACAATGGCAGCATAGACTGTACATGCAGGCTCAATACCCTCCCAGCGGTCAGTAACCCCCCGCCCCTCCACACCCCCCCGAGGATCCCCCATGTGTGTACCTCGGCTGTGAACATCGCTATGCAAGTGTGGGTGTCATGGCACCAAGGGAGGAAGCAGGCAGGGGCATATCATCTCGACAGAGGGGCATCCCCCGATCCACCCCCACCCACGCCAGCTCCGTCGGCCACCTCCTGCAACTCCGCGCGACCCTCCGCGCCTAGGCGTCTGAGCTTCCCCAACAGCTGCTTCCAGCGGTCTGCCATGGGTTCCCTCCGCAGGCCCAGTGTTTCCTCCCTCTGGATGGCGGTCCCCTCAGCCCCGGCCCATGCCTGAAATGAGGCACTCCAAGCCTGCACGCGCGGCGGGTCATGTGCTTTCCACCGCTTCGTAATGAGGCGTGCCGCTACCACTAGCCCCAGGTCTAGGAATCGAGACGTCACCTTATGCTTACGCGATCGTTTAAAGTGGTGCAATATGTGTTCGGGCCAGTCGAATGGGATGTTGCGACCCACACTCTAGCAGCAACCCACTGACCGATCTCCAGTAGAGACCCAACCGTGGACAGCTCCACAACATATGCAGGAAACCCGCCCCCGGCTCACTACATCTAGGGCACACTGCGTCAGTACGGTGAAAATACCGGTTGATTAACTCCAGCGTGAGGTAAGCTCTGTGCACGATAAATAACTGAATTTGGCGGAACCGCAAGTTTCGGGGTATACGCACCGGGCCCTTGAGTATCCTTTCCCACTCCCTGTCCTCTAGCGGTCTTCCCAGGTCCAGGTCCCACTTAGCGCGGAGGCGGTCCAGGCTAATGGACGACAGCTCCCTCAGCGAAGCTGCAAACCAGCGGATCAAATGCCCTCCCCTCCCCATGACATGCAAGTATTGCATGGTCAGATGCAGGGTGGGTTCCGAGGTCATATCCCCCCACTGGGCGGTCATGCTCGCTATCAGCGAGCGATGCGTCAGGAACCCACCGGGCGGGAGCCCGTCCTCCGATACCAGGGTCTCGTATGGAATGAGCTCGCCCTCCCGGTACAAATCTCCCAACGTGCACACATCAGCTCCCCACCAATCCGCCAGCATGGGGGCCGTGAGCACCCCTCCTCCACCAGGGGAGCCCTCCAGCGGTATTGCCGGCGCATACGGGACAATAGCACGAGTGAAGAACAAGGCCCTCCGGAAACACCTATGCGCCACTTCCAGAAGGAGTGGTAGCGGGCGCGCGATCCTATGTAGAGGATGGAAGGACCTGGTTATTCGCTCCAGAGAGTAAGGCGCCAACTCCGAGGCCGTGTCATCCCTGCCCCTATCAGCTAGCCAGCGGGCCACCCATTGTAATTGAGCGGCCAGGTAGTAGTGCTCAAAGCAAGGGGCGGCTAGACCACCTCTGTCTGTCGGCAGAAACAACTTCGCGAGCGCCAGCCTGTGTCTGGCGGTACCCCAGACAAAGTCCCGCAGCAGCTGATTGAGCTTACCAAAAAATGCGGGGGAAATATACATCGGCAGGTTGGCGAAGTAATACAGGAGGCGGAGGAGCATGACCATTTTGGCCAGCGCCACCCTGCCCGTGAACGTCAGTGGGAGTGCGCTCCAGAAGCGCACCTGCGACCTGAGCGCCGTGACCGCCCTCCCCAGGTTCCCATCGAAGAGGTCGGCCGGGCAGTGGTAAATTTGGATCCCCAAATAGCGGAAGGTGTCTTCCTTCCATTGGACCAGCGTGCCATCCAGGCAGTATCTCGGATCGTCAATACCGGCGCTAAAGGCATACAAGCATGATTTGGCTGCGTTCACACGCAGCCCCGAGATGGCGGCGAACGTCCTCAGCAGCCGCGGCAGCTCCTCCGGGACATGCCCCACATCCTGCACATAGACCAGCAGGTCATCAGCGTAGAGCGACACGTGGTGGACAGCGTCCCCCAACTGTATACCATCTCCCAGGGTTGCCCGCACAGCCACAGCCAGCGGCTCAATTGCCAGGGCGAACAGGAGCGGGGAGAGCGGGCACCCCTGGCGGGTGCCACGGCCCACCGGTATCGCCTCCGAGACGTGAGGGCCCAGACGGACACGGACCGTGGGTCGCCTGTATAACAGGTCGACCATCTTCAGGAATTCCCGGTCCAACCCATATCGCAGCAGCACCTCGGCTAAGTAACCCCACTCCAGGCTGTCAAATGCCTTCTCTAAGTCCAAGATGAGGCACCCCGCTCTGGGCCACCTGTGCACTGCCTCGGTTAATACCCTGAAGTATCGCCGAATGTTCAGGGACGTTGACCGTGCCGGGACAAAGCCATTCTGGTCGGTGTGCACCAGATGAGGGACCAACGGCGCCAGACGCTCCGCCAGCACTTTGGCGAGGATTTTGTAATCCACGTTAAGCATCGCTAAGGGACGGTAGGAGCCCAGCTCCGTGTGGTCTCTGTCAGGCTTAGGCAGGGAGACCAGGAACGCCTCCCGCATAGTAGGGGGGAGCGACCCCACTTCAAGTGCTTTATTGCAGAGCTCTCTCAGCAGCGGCACCAGGGACTCTCGGTATGCTTTGTAATATTCCGCGGGCAGGCCATCTGGCCCCGGCGTCTTCCCAGATGCCATTGATTGAATTGCCTCCCCTATTTCCTCCAGAGAGAGAGGTCCGGCGAGTTCCCCATTTTGTGCCGCCGTGACCTCGGGGAGCTGTACAGAGGCCAGAAAGTCCCCAAGAAGATGCGGGGGGCCAGTTCCCCTCGCTTTGTACAGTTGCCTATAGTGGTCAGCAAAGGCCCGGTGTATTTCACGCTGTGTGTGGACTAGCGTGCCATCCTCGCTGCGGATCGTTCCTATAGGGGCACGTCGGTCCTCCTGCCGTATGAGCCAGGCCAGGAGGCGGCCCGCCCTGTCCGCCCTAGCGTGCGTCCTGGCTGTGTGCGCAGCGTAGTTGTGGCACCGGAGCCGCTCCAGGAGGTCCGCGTGCCTTTCCCGAAGGTCTGCCAGGGTGTGTGAGTGCCGACCCCCTCCTTCTCCCTCCCTCTCGTGCCGCAGGAGTTCATTCTCCAGGCTCGCCAGAGAGTCCGAGAGGCCCCTGCGTATGTTCCAGGCGGCCCCCAGGCAGTGGCCGCGGATGGTCGCCTTATGGGCCTCCCACTCCACCAGTGCATCACTCGCAGTCCCTTCGTTTGCTTCAAAGTATGCCAGAATGGCCGTGCCAAGGGAAGATCTAAATTCCGGGTCCTCAAGCGCGCTCGGCTGAAGCCGCCAGGTGGGCACCGGCTGCCGTTCCACCACCCAGCTAAGCTGGAACCACAGAGGGTTATGATCAGAGTGCGTTCGGCCCAGATATTCAGAACGCGCTATAAGCGGGAGTAACGACTGCGAGCCCACCAACCTGTCCAGCCGGACGTGCAGATCGTGCACCGCCGAATAATAAGAATGTATCCTGTCTCTTGGGTGGAGGGTGCGCCACAGGTCCTGTAGCGCCCAGTGCGCAAGCCAGTCCCCCAGCGCCCGAGCATTGGACTCCACCATCGCAGCACGTAGGGGAGGGAAGGATCTGTCCAGCTGGACATCCGGCACCATATTAAAGTCCCCTCCCAGCAGCCAGGGGAGCCCCGCATAAGGGTGCAGGATTTGTGTCAGGCGTTCCAGGAAGGACGGCTGGTCTACATTGGGCGCGTATATCGACCCCAGCAAGATCTCCTGCCCGTTTAATTTTCCCCGCACCAGCGTGTACCTGCCCTCACCGTCCACCACCACCTCCTCGCACCGGAAGGGGACCCCCGCTCGCACCCATATCAGTGTGCCGCGCGCATGCGCCGAATAGGTGGTGCCATATGTGTGCCCTCTCCATCGCCTGGAAAGCCTACCCAGTTCTAGCTGTGACATATGCGTCTCCTGTAGGAGGGCGATCCCAACAGAGTAGCGTTGTAAGTAGGAGAAGATGGAGTAGCGCTTTGACGGTGTGTGCATGCCCCGTATGTTCCAAGTCACAACATTAGTGTGCGTCATCGTGAAGGTGGGAAAGCCAGCTGGGCTGGAAGTAGAGCGTCCGCACCCGGGGAGGAGGATGAGGGGCCGTCCACACGACCCAGGGGAACATATGAATGCGCTGCCATGTAAACAGTGTAACTGCCGTGAACAGTAGAACAAAGGGGGCGTATTCCCAACGGGGCATCCGTCCAAACTTCGAAGAAACTAATTAACAATGCAATGTGTCAGTACAGTGTCTGATGGGGTACGCGCGGGATTGTCGACGAGTTGGCACAATTTCCCCCCTCCCCAGTCTCCTCTAAGTGAAGGGAAAAGCAGCAGCATATCTAGCATGAAACTGACGCGTTGTCCGGGCTCGAGGGCGCGGTAGTAGGGACCCCCCACTGTAACATCCAGCGGCACGCGCCACAGGCAAGCCGCCCTGCACTGCCGGGCACCCCCCTCACTAAGTCTATGCCCTTCGTGAAAGAACCCCCTCTCTCTCAGGTCCCCGCCCCTCCACCAGGCGCACGGTTGCAGGACAAGTGCGTGGGCATACCCACCCCGCATGGCTCCCACCCCAGTGCGGTGCAGCAGTGTCCCATCACACAATCAAGTCAGCAGTCTGTGGGGTCACCACCGGTAGAGCCAGTTCCTCCGAGATCACCGTGGACGGGGACGAGGCACCACTGGTCCCCGGGGCACTGCACGCTCCAGTCTCCATGCAGTCTCCACTGGGTGGCGTCCCCAGAGTCGCCACCGCGTCAAGGACCTCCTGTCGCTCCACTCTGATCCGCTCAGGGCTAGGCGCCACCAGACCCATCCGCATCTGCTGTCGGGCTCCCCGCCCCCTGCGCCTCCTGGGTCCTCTCCCCGGGCGGCCATCAGGCGCCGCGCCCGCGGGTCTCTCCCCCGTCCACTGCCCCGTCTCCTCCAGCCAGTCCCAGACATCCGCCGGGGGAGTCGAAGAAGCGGGTCCCCTCCTTTGCCACCACTCGCAGGCGGGCCGGGAACAGCAGGGAGTAGGGCAGCTCCAGTTCCCGGAGTTGCCTCTTCACCGCCAAGTAGTTGCTCCTGCGCCGTTGCACAGCCGCGGTGTAGTCGGGGAAGAACATGACGCGACTACTGCCAACCGTCGGGTCTCCAGATTTGCGTGTTTCACTCAGGACCGCGTCCCGGTCGCGATAGTTCAGGAGCCTGAAGAGGAACGAGCGCACAGGGTTGCTGCGCCGGCACCCTGTGCGCTCGTTCCACCACAAAGTGTTGGGATAGTGCCCCTTGCGGCAAGAGGTCCTTCAGCCAGCGCTCTATATACTGCTCCGGGTTCCTTCCTTCCACGCCCTCTGGAAGTCCCACGACGCGTACATTATTGTGACGGGAGCGCCCTTCTGCTTCATCGACCCGGTCTTCAAGTGCATTAACCCTGTCCAACACATCCTGCAGCGCAGCACCGTGGCTCTGGGTGACTGGCTGGAGCTCCCGAAGCGTCTGGCCCTGGACCGTGACCCTCTCAGCCAGCTTGCGGTGGTCCGCATGGAGGAGCGTGAAGTCGGAGGTGACCTTATCAATCCTGACTTCCAAGGACTCTCTCGTCTGCTCCAGGCTGGCGCTGAGTTTCTCCACCGCCGCAAGCATGATGTCCATCTTGGCCGACAGGGCCGCCGATTGTGGCTCCGCGTCCCCCCCTGGACGGGCCTGCGTGGTGTCCGAGCTCCCTGTGCGTGACTGTCCCTGCTGCGTTTTGTCACGGAGCCGGCCCATCACTTATTGTTGAGCCGTCGGCATCCGCAGGCTGTTTCCTGGTGTCGCGGGCTCGGCTCGATGGCTGCACATCTGCTCCTGTACGTTGCGCCCCTCTGCGCGGCCACCAGTGCGGGCAAGCAATAGGCCCCAAGGTCCGCAGGGCTCCTGGACCAGTATGTCGTGCCCCTCTCCCCAGGTCAGCACGCCACTGCCCTCCTTTCCGAAATGTGCCAGTCGGTGGGCTCTCCTGCGGCTCACCTCACTGGCGCCGGCCACGACCAGCCAGACTCTCACCCGTCACTCTCCAGCCGCTCCGGGTACGCCTGACTGGCGCCCGCCGAAGGCTCCCGTGACTCCCTTCAGCGGCGCCTACTGCGTTTAGGCTGGCGCCACCCCGATGTCGCCGGGTACACCCGACCGGTGCCGCCGGCTGTCTGCTGGGCCCCCGGGGTCATGGAATGTCACTGATCCAGCACTCCGGCTACCGGGGACGTCCGGGGGGCCCCCCCACGCCCAGCGTGCCTCACTCAGCCACCCAGAGGTTCTCCTACTGCCCGGGCGCCTGGGCTTCACTATTGTTCACCACGGTGGGCACCCTCTCCCAGAGGGCCGCCGCCGGCTCTCCCAAAATGGCGTCCCTCGCAAGATGGCGCCCGCCACCGCCTGCACCAGTCCACAGGCTCCCGGCAGCGGGCGTCCCCCAGCCTCCGGGCCCTTCGGGCTGTCAAGTCACTCCTCCACTCTGCCTCTGTGTCCCTGAGGCGGCCGCTCCGCTCCACCTCTCCTGAAGCGCACCTGCCCAGGCGCGATCACAGTTCGCCGCTCTCCCCGCAACGGCAGCGCAGACCGCTCCGCAGGCTCCACAGCCCCCAGCAACTCACTGTTCGTCGTGGCGCCTCAGCATTCGTCGCCTCCGCGGGGTCCGCGACGTCCCAAGGCCCCCAGCTCTCTGTCCGCCGTGTCCGGGCTGCAGGCCTCACTGCATGCGGGCTGCTCAGGCCAGCCGCGTTGCTCCCCCAGGGCTCAGCTCCGCCCGCCGCCGTCACCAGAGTCCTCGCGGGCCGCGACAGGCCACCTCAGCACGGCCCAGGCCGCCGCCGCCGCTCCTCTGTATTCCACCGCAGTCTCCAGCCGGGAGCCCCCACCGCAATCACACGGGGCCTCGTAGATCACTCCGCTCCCCGTCCTCCGCTCACCCGACTCGTCCTCAAGCCGGCGGCCACCGCTGGCGATCAGCTCCGCCGCGCGGGCAGCCTCGCGGATCTCGTTCAGAGGCGATCACCCCGCGGCTCCCGGGTCTCAGGGATCGTCCCCGCCGTCGTCCCGAACCCGACCAGCGCTGTACGGGCCAGAGCTGCCCACTTCCCAGGAGTACTGACAGGATTAAGCGGGGGTAACAGTCGGAGCCTCAAGCCCTGGCGGCCGCCATGTTCGCCAGTTGGCCACGCCCCCAATCGTCTGATGGATTCTTAACCATCTCTCTGCAATTACTTATTGGCTCTGATTAATGTACTGGTATATCTTTGTCCTTGTAGCGAAGAGATATGGCTCACTTTCTAGTAAAACTGCTTAGAATTTTCTTTCCGACATAATTCAAGGCTATCATAATGGGGGCTTCCAAAGGTGAATGCAGTATCTCGGCTATTGTAACAGGCGGCGGATCTTTTGCAGGAGAAGCCCAAGGGTTAAAGTAAAGAGGGGATAAATACGTTCTCCAGGAAAATGCTTTGATTGTCTTTAGTATTGGAGAAGCTTGGTCCAAGGACCTAATCAGCCCCCAAAATCTCTGGGTGTCATTTTTTACTACCCAACTGTTTGTCATGCCATCTTTTCTCAAGGTGTCTTTACTGTTCTATTCAGCATTCCCATCTGTTGAGTGCTTTATATTTAGTCAGTTCCAAGTAAGCTGATTTGATATGTGCCCTGGAATATCATCTTATCAGAGTGTTCAGCCGTCTTTCCATCATCCTCAAAAGCGGAGTATACCATGTTATTTTGATTTTTGGGTGAGGAATTTAACTATCCTGTTTTAAGTCTTGGTATCTTAGAACAAGTTGTAACCAATGATCTTAAAATGTGTTCCCAGTATAGCGCAAGTTCTGTGTTCTATTACATTAGATTAAATTGTGTCAAAGCTGAAATTCCAAATTTTTCCAAACAGTTCTTATAACTTAGATCACTATGTTGTTTCCATCTCATTTTCCGATAACAGGTGTTTGCTTCTTCAGCAATCACCGCTAGCTGGTCATTTATTTTTGGAGACAGATTGAATTCCGTTACTAGCAGGAAGTGATCACTCTCTTGCAGCATTATGATTTTAAATGTCCGGGTACAATCTAGTAGGAACGGGGATACTAGAGGATAATATAATACATTCTCCTTATCACAAGCAAAATGTGTAGTGCATACATGTCACCAAAAAAATCCTACCACTTATGTTGACTACGTGCAGGTTAAATGGACACCTCAATAAATTCTTTTTCTCAGACGTGTTATCCGGTAGTACCCTATTTGGAATATTCCAAAAGTTGTCAAGTTCATTCAGTAGGTCTTGGATGAGACTAGAGGGGTCCATGTTTTTGTAGATCAAGGCCACACACTCCCATTCCTTCTCCAAATCAGCACTTGGTTCATGACTGTCCGTTGGCTGTCCCAAGTGCCCAGAGCAATAAAACGTAAGCTTTGGTGTTCAAATGCATCTGACAACCCCTGCAACTGTGCAGCTTGGCAACTCCAATGCCTCTCACTCCTATGTGTTGCGTTCACAGGGTCCTAGAATCAGTGTTGGGCACTCAAAGTACTTGTGAAAACCCTAGACTTGGAACATAGCAGCGGCAAGTTAAACACAACCCTTCATTGTGTTGATAGCTCAGTCATGAGGGAGGGAAAGCTTGTGAACAGAGCGGCAAGCTACAAATTAATGATTTCCCAGGGATTTGTAATGAAAGCACTGCGTTCAAGCAGACAGCTATTCTTTAGTTATGAGGTTCAAGGTCTGTTCAATCCAGGCACAAGGGGCCAGATTTCTCAAACTTTTGTGCTGGTGCAATGTGGCTCAAAGTATTTACAGCGCTAACTTTATTTGCTCTTGATGCAAGACCACAGGCGTAGGAAGATCTTTCTCTTACCTCGCAGTAAAGGCCTGGAACACCCCGCCTCTCCACCTCAGGCAATCACCGTTACTGCTGCAATTCAGAAAAAACCTTAAGACCTGGCTCTTTGACAGAACAACAGCGAATCCAGCGGACCAGCTGTTCCCGCCCTCAGCACCTTGAGACCCTTACTGGTGAGTAGGTTCGCTTTACAAGTAGCCTGATTGATTGATGCTGCTCATCTACAGCATGAGAGCAGCTTCGGTATATGCAGAAGTGGGTTGCCTAAGGCTCCATAAGGTGTCCTTGCTCACGCTGACGCCAGAAGAATGAAGAAAACACAGAGAGGGAAACACAGGTAAGTACACTTTTTATCTTTTTTTAATTCTCTTTTTGTCCCCCCACTGGGTTTGTCTCGCTGTCCCCTTGACACCCCTCCAGTTTTGAGGGCCACTGCCCGCCACTTGGAGTATCCTCTATGGGGAACTCCTCATGGCAACAAGCAATAGTAGTGGCGAGGTAAGTTTTGAGGAAGAACACTGTGTGATGCCTAGAAGGTTCAGTAATAGGGCATTACTCTTGTGAGTTCTGAACAAGGTTGTAAGAGGGACCACACTAGAGGATAGTTGTGACAAACGTTATTGCACCATAAAAAAGATAATATCACATCCAATGACGCAACTTAACTAGTACTGAAATCCAGTAATAGATCCAATGATGTCAGGGAGATAGTAAGGAAACAGTGATCTGTACTTGGATACAGACCCTGTAATTAGAAGTCTGATTAACCAGAATTGCAGCATAGTGTACGGAAAAAGTAAGTCTGTGAGAGACAAACAAGTTAGAAGTGAATTTAGCAACAACGTTGAGAACAATCTGAAAGGTTTTTACTAATGCAATATATGTAAGGCATGCAGAAACAGATTAAATGTGAAAGAACATAATGCACAAACCAAGAGTCTTTGATATTTACACAACAAAATATATATATCGGCAGCAAACAGGTGCTGGAGCATTCAAGCGCTCTAACTAGCCAGAATAAAAAATATCCAGTTGAACAACATAATGAGGAATTACAAATTTCCTAGCTATCATAACGGAAAGTTTTAATTCTATTAAGGATTCGGAGGAGAGGATTATACCTTCTTTCTTCACTTTTATTTCCATAGCAGCCATTATTTAGACAAAACAAAACTACTTTTCCCATGAACACTTAGGAAAAACAGTAAACATAGTCTGTCTTTACTGGCCCTTCTCCCTCTTTCATCGCCCAAAGTCAGCCGTTGGATCACCTTCATAAATCCTGTTTATTCGCGTCAGATCCTACAAAAAACATCGAGATATTGTCAAGAACTGGTCACATAACCACTAAACCTGCGGAGGACCAGCTGTGAAATAGTTAATGTGCAACAAAATCAATTATGTCAACCAAGACAATCTTACAACTGAAGCAGTGTTACTTACTCTTCTCCAGAGAGGGCAATTCTCTTGGGAAACCTAGGGTGGGATAATTCTCACCTCCGAGTCCTTTATAGAATTGAAACTTTCCGTTACGATAGCTAGGATATTTTTCATTCTCTGTCAGGACTGGAGGCGAGGATTATGCTAGTTGAAAGCTTGCTCACCACAGGGTGAACCATGGCCAGCACCGGCTTAAAGTAGAACCTCTTAAAGCTAGAGTCTGAAGACCAGTCTGCAGCATTGAGGATATCTTCCAAACAGACACCCAAGCCAAGTGCTTTAGAGGCCATTTCACCTCGTGCCGGATGGGCCCCAAAAATCCGTAGGTTAATTCCAGCTTCCTGCATTACCCATCTGACCCACCCTAGCGATGGTGGGCGAGGAAACTGCCTTAAAAGGCTTATGCAGTGCAATGAGGAGTTGCCGTTCCCCCAGTGGACGAAACTCCTCTGTCATTTCCTCATAACCCTTCAGGCACTGGACAACGCACAGCTTAGGGGAATCCAGAAATTCTGGGTAAATGATGACTCTTGTGTGACACTTCACCCGTCTGTGGAGCATGAACATTACTCCGTTAGGGGAAAGAATCCTACCCGTGATGTCCAACACCCTCATGTCAGTGACGCGGTGGCAAGAGATGAGGCAGAGCAGCATAGCTAGCTTAGTGGACAGTTCCTTCAGAGACAAAAAACGATTTGGTTGCCAAGAGAGGAACTGGTTGAGAACCTGATCCACATCCCAAAGAGCTGAGTAGCGGGGCTCTGGAGGTAGAGACAGTCTAATACCTCGTAATAATTTGCACACAAGGGGGTGCTCCCCATTCGCCTCATCGTCAGCGGTACGTGACCAGCTGAAATGGCTGACCGGAAGGTATTTATCGATCTGTAAGCCAACTCGCTAGAATCCAAATGTGCAAAAAAATTGAGAATGTGAACTACATCTGCATCCAGGCGATTAAGACTCCGTCACTTGTACTTGTAATGAAGGCTATGATTACTTGCTGTCACTATCTTCTGTTGAAGTTTGTTGTGCTATGTTGAACTTCATACGAGCGTCGCTCCGGATTAGGAAGCGTTATGGATAACCTAGCCTGGACTTGTAATCTCCCATTGGTTTTTTGTACTTATGCTGTATGATGGTCTCTTAAACAGATTTTGTATTACAAATGGCTCATTTTAAATTATGTATTTTATGTCTATTTTGTGCTTTTATGATTCTCTGTATGAATCGAATAAAGATATTGAATCGAATCGACTCCGTCATATACACCATCAGGACCATATGCCCCTAGCAGATCTGTATCTTTTGACAGTGCTGTCCACCCAAGCCTTTGACATGAAGAATTCAGCCTTCTCTGAAAGACCTGGGACCTCCCATCGTCCCCTATAATCTTCCACGCCATGAGCCACAGCGAGTGCTCCTGAATCGTTGCATGAGGAACTTGATCGGGATTCAGGAGGAGTGTCTGAAACTGGGGGAGTAGGATTCGAGAATACCAGGAAAGTTCCAGTAGAACTGGACACCAAACTTGCGATCTGCAAGGGGAGTGATCAGAACCACTTCTGCGCGTTGTCTCCTGACCTGCGCTGATGTTCGTTTGATCATTGCAAAGGGGGCAAAGGCGAATCCCTTCTTTGGACTCCAGTCCTGGAGAAAAGCATCCGTGGCCACCGCTAGTGGGTCTGGTCTCCAGCTGAAGAAGCGGGGAAGTTGGTGGGCTAATCTCAAAGCAAACAAATCTACCGAGAAGGAACCCCAGCCGTCGTGCAACGTCGCAAAGACCTCTGGATGCAGCTTCCAAAGGCTGGTGTCCCTGAAGTTGCGGGACTGAAAGTCGGCCACTTGGTTCTCCTGGCCTGATAGGTACTGCGCCGTGAAGGATATTTGATGTGCCAGGCAAAAATGCCAGAAGCTAGCGGCGAGGTCCGAGAGGGTTTTGGGGCGAGTGCCTCCTAAATGACTGATATATAACGGACTGCCCAGATGTTGTCTATTTTGAGGAGGACGCATGACTGGATGGAATCCTTCATCCAGCAGCGTACTGTGACCAAGCCCTTGAGAAGCTCCAATCAGTTGATATGTAATCTTCGTTCTTCTGGAGACCACAATCCTCCCATAGAAAAAGCGCCACATCTGGCACCCCAGCCTGCCCTGCTGGTGTTGGATTCTATGACCAAGTCTGGGACTGATACAAAAATAGCCCGGCCATTCCAGGCGTCCATGTGGTCTAACCACCACTGGATTTCTTCCCGAGCTTCTTCTGAGAGAACCACCGTTCAGGACTAGGGACATCCTCTGCATAGGTTTGCAGCCTTCAGAAGCTGTAGCGCCCAATAGTAGAGGGGTCCAGGAAAAATGGCCTGGATTGATGCAGTGAGGAGGCCCACTACCCGAGCTAGCTGCCGGAGGGATACCTGATGTCTGTTTAGAGTGCGTCTCGACTCGTGTTGAATCTTCGACATCTTTCTGGAGGGATGACTTAGAGCGGAGGAGGTGGAGTCTATGATGAATACCAGAAATGTTAAGCTCTGAACAGGTGTTAGGAGCGACTTTTTCTCGTTCACCACAAAACCTAGGCTCTGAAGGAAGGCAATTGCCATCTGGAGGTGGGAGGACACTTGGCGTGGGAATTGGTCCATCAGGAGAAGATCATCCTGATACACTATCATTCGTATACCACGAACCCTCAAATATTCCACCACTGGTCTGAGCACCTTGGTGAAGCACTAAGGAGCTGAGAAAAGGCCAAAAGGAACTCATAAGTCTGATGCACCTTATAAACTGAAGGAATCGGCGGTGAGGAGGAAGAATTGGGATTACCAGGTGGGCGTCTTTGAGATCCAGCCGTACCATCCAATCCAATGGTCGTAACATATCCCCGAATAGGTGACTAGCCTCCCAATTTGGGGTCCACCTTAATGAGGAGAGAGCGCTGAGGCTCTGTGGACAGGGTGCAATTTGTGTTGCCTAAAAATCACATCTTTCTGCCCATCCCGATAATGTCTCTGGGGAGATAAGGGAACCAGATAGCATGGCCTCCTCGGCCATGTCTAGAATTTTTGTGAGGGGGCCCAGGGTATCCAGGAGCTTGTCCTTGCAAGCTTGTCAAGACCTATTGATCCCCTTCTTGGGATCTTTCATGAACTTCTGGAGGAAGGTGAACATGCGGGCGTCGATTTTCAGGGTTATAGCTTCCTTCCCCTCGAGGGAGGGGCGAGGACACTTGGCCCGGAGGCAATTACTGGCCTCTTTCTCCAGCGGACGTCGAATGAAACGAAAATTAGAGCTTATAAAGCGCGCGGCTACTCCAAGGACTGTCCCGGCACTGATGGACCGAGGGAACCGAGAAATCAGGGATGTGAAACCCGCACACTAGAGCAGGGCATGGCCTAGTGGTTAAAAAAGACAAGTTTTCAACTGTCTCCTGAAAGCAAGCAGGGCCTGGACCCTCCTAAGATAAGGGGGCAAACTATTCCACAGACGGGCGGCTAGCACTTGGAAAGAGCGCCTGCCCTCCCGAGACCAAACAAATCAGACCCACCACATACATTGCGACCTTGTCAGCTGGGGCACATTACGATGAGTGGGGATATATAATTTAATCTGGATCGGGCATGTCCGTAGCACCCTGTGAGTCCTGAGCATCCTGGAGTGACTGGAATGGAGCCATGGTCTAGAGGGGCTAGGGTCACTATCGGGGTCCCCTGCATCATTGTCTGGGGCAGCAGTATCCGGGGTTGGAAAACCGAGATCCCCTGTAGGCAAGGGAGGTTGGGGGGGGCTAAGAAGGCTTGCTTGAGCCTGTCAAAGGCATCCAAGTGTACCCCAGATTCGTGGGGCGCTTGGCAAGGACTGGATCTAGATCTGCTGGGGGGGTGGCCTGGGTCCCCCAAAAGGGGTGTGGGGGCTGAGGGTGGAGCAGACATCTTAGCAAAAGCTTTGGCTATCTGGCGTGACAGACGTTCCTCTAAGGGGCCCATGGCTCTGATACTGCCCAGTAAATAGATGCATCCACTGCATCATAGAAGTCATTGTGTCCCAAAGGAGATCAGCCAGGGGGCCCTCCATCCTTTGGGAGTCATCCTCTCACTCCATTATGAGAGGTCCAAACAGAGATTGGGGGGTGGGTGTCAGCTTACAGTCTTATTGACCCCTCTTAGCATAGGGCTTAACGAATAGGACTGGGTGGCAGTCTGCTCTTTGGTGCGAGAGACTCGCAATGCGGGAGGGTCTACACCCTGGGACACTTAACCCTGGTGCACCCTGGTGTAAGGAGGGGGCTGACCTTGGATTGTGTCCCAACAGGCCTCTGAGGCCCAGCAATACAGATACAGGCAGGACGTAGCAAAAAAATTCAATACAGACTCTGCTGCCAAGTGTATCTATCTGTTGATAGGCATCAGAGCGTACAAATTGTTACTGATCACGATGGGCCTGCAATCCCTGAGAGCACGATCTAAGTACAGACCCCTTTGAGCGTCTCTCCTCAGGCCGGCATGACTCCAGACTACGGCACACAGATTGAACCCCTCAGTGAGGAATTCGAACTTGCGCGCCACAGTCAGGCGTTGCCTCCAACACCCTTTGGCGGTGGGAGATCTAGACGTGGAGCCCGCACCAATACGGCCGCGTAGGAGCGCAGAGCATTCCAGCCGTCTTGCCGTTAAGTCGGCAAAACTCTGAAACACACAAATACCATGAACAAAAAACGGCAAAGCCGTACAGAAACAAAGTTACAACAGCACTAAACACGTTAATATAAAACTAGTTAGTTAAACAGCATAGTACTTTAGCAAAGTCAAGAAATAATGAGGAGCACTTATCTTGGCTTCGCGGCAGTGAAGAAAGAGGGAGAAGGGCCAGTAAAGACGGACTATGTTGGACCATCATGCCCCTGATTGGAGCTCGTTGAACTGTTTCCTCATTAGTTGTTTGTTGACTACTGTTTTTTCCAATGTGTTCATGGGAAAAGTAGTTTTGTTTCGTCTAAATAATGGCTGCTATGGAAATAAAAGTGAAGAAAGAAGGCTCAATTCCCGCCTCCGGTCCTGACATAGAATTACTTAACAGCAACAACGATGTACTGAGATATTTTTCCCTAGATGGAGCATTTTATGATCCAAGAAGAGGAGACCGAGAATTGTTTTAAAGGCTTCTTGAATCACAGTATCTAGTTAATTTAGAAGCCAACGCTCCTCAGGGTCTGTCTATTGAGAAAGATCTCAATATACATGTAGGCTAAACATTTAGCGCTGTTGTGTGCTCTCATTTAGATTTTAATGTTCCAGCACTGAACGTTTTGTCTATTTCAGGCACATACTGTATAAAGAAATCTATGTATTATTGGGTTGTATGGATAGACTGTAGAATGAACTACTGGGACTATAACTGATGGATTAGTTTGCTGTTTGCCAACACTTGTATCAAACTGATTCTTTGATACCTTTACGCCGGCATAAACAAGTCCCTTCTCCGCAAGCTCCAGACTTTACAGAACACTACAGCCAGGCTCGTCCTCGGAATACTCCGTCACAAGCCTATAAGCCAACATCTACGGAATCTCCACTGACACCCCGTCGAGAAGAGAATCACTTTCAAAATACTCACCCATGCCTACAAATGCCTACACAACACCGGACCCCAATACCTCAATAGTAGAATCACCCTTTACATACCCAAAAGAAACCTCAGATCTGCCAACCTCGTCCTCGCCGAATCCCCTCCGCAGAGCCAAAACAGGGAAAAGAGCCTTCTCCTATATCGCAGCCAAGTCCTGGAACGAGCTCCCGATCGACCTAAAATGTGCCCCCTCCCTGAACACCTGCTTGCCTGGCATAGTATATCTTCAATGTGTGAGAAAGATTTCTTTTATGTTTTCACTCTGTCGTTTTTAATTGTGTACCTATCAACATTATTGTTATAGATGAAATTATATATATATATATATATATATAATTGTATGACTTTTTGACAAAGACGGTTTGTCGAAACGCGTCAAAGTCAATAAATACCTTTGCTGAATATATATCCTGAGTGCAACTGGTTCTTGCGTTGTGTGCAGCGTAAGCTCTTTACATATATATATATATATATATATATATATATATATATTCACTGAAAAAACCATAGGTTTCACACACGTTATAGTTAGGAATTAGCATTTAAAAAACCTTGCAAATTCACTGAAAAAACCATAGGTTTCACACATGTTATACTTAGCTGGAGATTTTACTCATAAAAAACCAATGAAATTCCCCCGTTATAGTTAGTGCAGGCAACTATAACTCACGCGACCGCAATCCTCTGCTGATGCTAATACTGTATTTAGACACTTATTTGCCCAAGTCTTCTTCCATTAAATTTAAGCTATACATATATTACAAATATTTTTTTTTCATAAAGACACATATGTCATCAGCAGAGGATTGCGGTCGCGTGAGTTATAGTTGCCTGCACTAACTATAACGGGGGAATTTCATTGGTTTTTTATGAGTAAAATCTCCAGCTAAGTATAACATGTGTGAAACCTATGGTTTTTTCAGTGAATTTGCAAGGTTTTTTAAATGCTAATTCCTAACTATAACGTGTGTGAAACCTATGGTTTTTTCAGTGAATTTGTACGGTTTTTTAAATGCTAAGTTACTTTACGCCGTTCGTGGCGTGCGCGCCCACTTAACGCAGTTCGTTCCGCGCGCGCACGGTGCGCTTTGCGCACCGTGCGCGCACAGTGAGCACGCGGTGCGCTTTGCGTACCGTGCGCCCACTTTACGCAGTTCGTGCCGTGCACGCACGGTGGTCACGCGGTGCGCTACGCGCACCGCGTGCCCACGTTACGCTGGATGGGCAATGTACGCACGATGCGCTTCGCGCACCGTCCGCTCATGGAGAACATATTATGCCCTTCGATATGAAAGGTAATCTATTAAATGTTCGATTTTGAAATGTGCCAAGCACAAATGGTGCCCTGCGGGCACCGTTTGCACACGGGGGTGGGAAAGTCTGGATATTGTTTTTTTTAAAATTATTTTATATCGTACGCGTACGGTAAGCGTAATCGGCGTTTTTTCGAAAAAAAAATATATTGAATTTTTTGCTTGGGGGGTTCTTTTTGGACACCATGATCAAGACTAGGTGGTTGGGAGCTGTTTAACCTGACCCTTTGCATGTTTTCACCCTTTGTTTTTCCTCCCCCCCTCAGAGTGCGAGAGAGAAAATGGCGGCCGCCGCTTCCTGGTTTCGACCCATTCGAATGTTTACTAAGATCTAACAGCCAATCAGAATCGCGCTCGCGCACGGCACCGTACGCGTACGGTAAGCTTACCGTAAGCGCACGGTAAGCGCACTGTAAGCTGCCACAGATATATATATATTGATTTAAATGCTATTTTCTCAGGAACTACTGAACAGATTTACACCAGACCTACAAAAGGCACTTCCTTGACCTGTACACTACCTCTCTGCCAAATTTCAAGTAACTCTGTTCAGCCGTTCGGGCTGTAGCTGTGTCTAAAGGTCCTATGGAAAAATGCATGGGAAAAACGCGTTTTGGGACCCCCCTTTTTTCTCAGCCCCCGCTTGACGAATCCCCCCGAGACTTTCAGGGTAGGAGCGGAGTGTAGCGCCCCATTAGTTTTGAAAATTTCGCGAGGATTCATCGACCGGCGCCAAAGTTATTCCAAATAGAATGTTGCGGTTTTCCTATGGAAACAGGGTCCTAACTATAACTACCTACTGGCGACTGCCAGTAGGTAATATATATATATATATATATATATATATATATATATATAAAAATATATATTCCAAATGCAAGGACACCCACAATTGGAGACCCACTCGTAGCGTGGTTAACATCTTCTTTATTTCACCAAGCAGCATCGCAAACAACTTCGTGAGCACAGCAAAGTTCAGCCACTTTCTTCTCCCCTACGCGTTTCTGGCATCCTGCTGCCCTTTGTCACGGGAATGGCATCTTGTGATCAGCAGCGAAAGATGAGTAATTATAATGTTTTTAGGTTCCGCCCCATGGGCGTGTCAGCCCAGTGCTTCATGGTATTCTGAGTCTTATGCAAATTAAAACCTCTCGTAGGTGCCGCTGCTGTTTGATCTTTAATCAGTAAAAACTTCCTCAATGGGTATGCTCTGCCTCACACTGTTGTCGCTGTGCTGTTCTTGAACTCGGTGAAACTCCACGTTTCTCCATGCGCGTCGGTATCGTACCTTCACAGGACCCGCACTTCAGCAGGGAGGGGTTCTCCGCGACCTGGGTAGGCCGCCCATATTCCAAATGCAAGGACACCCACAATTAGAGACCCACTCGTAGCGTGGTTAACATCTTTATTTCACCAAGCAGCATCGCAAACAACTTCGTGAGCACAGCAAAGTTCAGCCACTTTATATATATATATATATATTCCACAGAACACACGCACCATTCAGCAGCGTGAGGCAGGCCACTCCAGCGTACTGTTCAAATACTTTATTTCTGGCAAAAACAGCATGACGCGTTTCGAGGTGAGATACCTCTTCATCATATGCAACAGTGCAGGGGTGGGTTCGTTAGCTTTTAAGACGTAACTCAAACATTGAAGAAGGACCAGTGTCCATTAACTTAATTAAAGAGGCAGTCCATATTCTAGTTTTCGATTTTTTAGCACTCCGTAAGTTTGGTAAATACCTTCATTGTTCAAAAAATCTCTGAGGAAATCACATGTTTGCAAGTTCGTATTAGCATTTTTGTGCTTTTTTAATCCCCATAGAATTTTGGACTACAATCCCCAGAATGCCTCTCATGTGCTACAAAGTCTTTAATTTCTTCAATGCGGATGTTGGTAAAACTTCCACCTAATTGTTACTCCATACCAAATGCGCATGTATATATGTAGTCTTATCTTAACAGTTAGTTGGAGGAGAAATCCTTACTTCCTGCAAACAGGCTTCAGTAAAATTCTAATAGTCTAGAAAGTGTTGTGGTGAGTGATTTACTTGCTGACAAACATGTGATTAATACGAGGCAACTAGTGTACCTAATGTTAAATGACTAGACATCTAACTTTCAACATTCTGGCCAGCCCAAAGCTGTGGAAAAAGATGGAGAAATTGGGAGTGCCTAAAGGTTTCTTAACCCTAATGATTTAAACCCCCTCCAGGGCCAAGATGTGGGGTGTGAAAATCGATATCCCAAATGGTTTACACCAAGGGTGACTTCTAGCCACGCTTCTATTCGAAGTATAATTGTCTGACTTTAGACAACCACTGAAAGAAGCCCAATACCTGGGTTTTTATGTAACGGCTTATAATTCTGTATGCAGATAATTTGATACCACAGAATAGTACTTTGATTAGTTCTTAATAGAAAGAAAACAAATACAAGCAGAGTAAAGCTGAGGGCGCTCTGAAAGCATGGATGTAAAACAAATACCTGAATTTAGCTTTTCACAAGTCATCTTGAACCACAATTTGTTGTATTTTTCACATAGAATGCGTATGTTTTGGTATTGCAATGGGAAATGGCTTGTAATGTAAAACAAGAAGACTAACAGTCAAATCCTTGAAGAATGCCCATGAAGCAAGATTTTCTTCCTAGTTCATCTAAGTGAAAGAGGTTTTTGGAAATAGCACGTGTACAAAACTACAACTTGATAGAGGGTCTGCTATGTCAGAGATTTTTGTCATTTCGAAGAGGATGTTCCATTGAAGCATGGAGAGTAGACCTTAGTGTGACCAACCATCCGTAAATTTCACGGACCGTCCATAATTTGGACTTCATGTCTGTTGTCGGTGATGGATCTCTTTTATGGATGCCTTTTCTCTGTACTTGATCAGAGCTGTTCCCCCATGACAGGCCTCAGCTCCCTGATGGGGCAGCCTAGCACTCCTCCTCGGAGCACAAGTGCAGCCCCACCCTGCCCATGTACAAAACAAATGTACAAAGTTAAAAAGAGGTTATAGTTCTTACACAGTCTCATCATTTCAGAGCGTAAGCATTTTTATTATTATATAGAACGAAGCCATAGTTGCTGCTTTTTTATTTATTTTATGCAGCTATCAATTGACAAAGCCAATAGTCATGGTTTGATGTTGTTCTAATGTTACTGGATGCATTGATAGAAACAGCAAAATACAAGTCGAGCAGCACATTATGCTGGGCACATATTTTTAGCTGAGGTGTTTTAAGCCACCCCCTTAATTACATCAGACATGCCCCTTGGAGAGACACCCAGTTTTTTCATTCCACTTAAAGCCCTGGAAACAACACCATGTCACAGTCACCTTGTGTCCTGGCACTGCGCATCATGCATGACTTCCAGGTTTTCAGATTGCCTATGTGCAGGGGCATAGTGAACCCTCCCCCTCCCCACCCCACCCCTTGCTTTAGGAACTAGAGCAAGGGTGAAATTCTTGATGGGCCTCTTCTGTCTGCAACTGGATGGGTGGGTGAAGGGTGGATGGAAGGACAGGTGGCTAAGTGAAAGGGGAAAAGAGAGAGAAAGGGAGGATGGATGAGTGAAAACATGGATGTATGATTGACAATGGATGGGCGATTGGGTACATGGATAAGTGAAAAGAAGAATGTAAAGATGGATGAGTGAAAGAATACAAACATGAGTGAAAGGGAGGGTGGAGAGCTGGAAGAAAAGATGGATGGATGAGTAAAAGGGTGACTAAGTGGACGGATAAGTGACTGGGTGGATGAATGAGTAAGTGAAAGGAGGGATTGGTGGAATAGTGGATGAATGAGTGAAAGGATGGCTTGGGTGAAAGGGTAAATGGTTGGATGAATGAGTGAAGGGATGGATTGGGTGAATGGATGAATGAATGAGTGGTTCAAGGGATGGATGAGTGAAATGATGGAGGGAAGGATAAATGATGGATAGGTTTGCAAATGGTTGAAAAGGTTTGGATACGGATGGGAACACAGATGGAAGGACAAAATGATTGGTGAGAGACAATGATGGATGAAAATTAATTGATGACATTTTGAGTGACACCCAACTGCTACTTGAATGTTACACTAGTAATTGTAAATGTTTGCATGTTTTGTTTTAGGTGTAAGGTTTTAGGGAGAGCCCCAGCCATGAGCTGTGCTTGGGATGTGTATTGTTTGTAGCAATAGGCAAGGCGCCAAAAATAAACTATGTAATAGTGTATAGACAGTGCCTTCTTTAAGAAAGCTGCAGGGAAAAGCATCCTTGTGACTTCCGTCAGCTAGTGCAACTCTCTGCGAAGCCCCGCAAAGTCAAATTCCATATTTCAAGTTCCACTTGTTGAAACACCCATAATGCGTTCTTTATAGTGGGCATATCACAGCAATCCTCCTTTTAGTTCACGTATGCGTGCCGCTTTACATTTCACAATCGCACTCTGATATGTAATGCTAGTAACAAAGTCTATCTAAGTAGATTTTCCTGACCACTTCTCTCACCAAACATGCCTGCTCAGGACCATGAGTTGTAAACAAAATATCAGACTGGACAACCCAGTGCTCTAACCATATAAATAAATTATTATCATATGAAATACCGCAAAAAGACCTGTACAGTTGCACATAGCTGCATGCATACCAAAAAAACGTGAAGTGCTCGATTGTCTCAACCTAATATGAAACTTATTTTGACTTGTACTTAAGTGGTTTTCCATTTACTTACTTTTAGACTATCGCACAACTTCCTCTGTGTCTGTAAAACGTAACTTTTGTCCCGAAGTTTTGTCGTGAATTTTGACCTTCTGTACTGAATTTTTACACTTACCGTCCTGAATTTGCACCCATGCCAGTTGGTCACCCTAGTAGACCTGTGAACTTAGTAGAGCAAGGTCTGATTCTGTGTGATTTATAAATCAATAAGTTGTGCCTTCAATGTTTTTTTTCTATTTAAACTATATCAGATATATAAATATATCCGTGGAATTAAAAGTAAAACCGGCAAAGAACCACGCATATTACGTGACACGACATTAAAACCTTTGTGCACAAGGGTACTATAGGCATATGACTTTCAGCGCCAATAGACGACAATACCCCTTTCCTTCCTAGACTCTAGCTGGTGATTAACACTTCCGTTTCCTGTCGGCATTATCCTTCTAAGCTGGACAGATGAGTGTCATCAAACAGTATGCCCAGTCACAGCCTAACTTGGGAGCCCACCCCTGCCAGGCGCTGCACTACATGCAAAGATCACACAACGAGACGAGTGTTCAACGGATTTATCCACATTTCGTTGGGCTTTGCTAAACAATAACTCATCCATCAGCAAGTAAAAGGTTCTGCAGTACTCTTCTGCGAAGGAGACCAAGTGCATAAAAAATAAAATCGCCACCTGGAGTGTGTTCTTGGCAATGTTTATGGTCCATGTTGTGTCCCGTAATTAATTTAAAATCAGCAGCATGTTAACAGCATTGAGTATTTCAAGGTTGTGATTGTAATTTCGAATTCAACAATTTCGAATCAAGATGCTGGTTCTGCCGATCACACCGATAGAAGAAACAGTTAAAAGAAATGGAAATATTGTAGTTTAACATAAAAGCAGCATTTTCTCAGACTTTTCCAATCGCCTCACCCTTTTCCCTTAATAAATAACAGTAGAATCTCAGCTGAGCTCTGAGAGGTAGGCAAGGCAGTAGGAGCAATAGGCAAGCGGAGAGGAGTTGGCCTAACGACTAGGGCGGTCGACCTCGATTCTGGGGAACCGGGTTCGAGTCTCGGCAATGACGCTGAGGCAGCTGCAGCCAAAACAGACCGCGGTCTTTGAATGCACAGCAAATGTGACAAAATAAGAGCAAGGTTTACAGCCCTGTTTACAACAGAGCTCTGTAAACCACCAGCACTGGTCGCCAGTGCTGCAGCTTAAAGAAAGAAATAGTGCGCACAGGCTCTGAGTAACAACACATGTAGCAGGGGTAGTCCTTGAAAATGGGTGGAGCTTTTAAAGTCCATATCCTGAATACAGCATGTCTCATAGAGACAGCGCAAGAGCTGCCTAGGTGAGAACTAAAAAGAGAGTTTTTGTATTGAAGTCTTGGCCCTGCAAGCTATAATCTAATACTATTAATTTCAACGCCTAGGTCAAATCATATATTAAATGAGCAACGAAGCTCTACGGATTAGAGAAAGATTTGCAACCTCTTTATGAATATTTAAGTGAATTGCTGATTGTAATTTTATATACTATCCGTTTCCAATGCACTATTTTCTAGAAATGAACCTGAACACTGAAGGCTTATGTGTCGAAAAAACCCTGGCCGAGGCAAAACAACGCGCAATGGAGCGAATGCGCAATTTATACCAGTCAGGATATTTTTGTGTGTTCTTCCCTATAAGTAGCATGAAACCGATATTTGCTCGTTCTCTCTCTTCATGCAAAAAGAACAATAGCAAATCAAGCCATACCACATTGAATTACTCGGAATCATCCACACAATGGTGCCCGTTTTTAAAGCATGTTTTCAACTTTTATGAATGTGTGCGTTTATTTTCAAAGTGATACGAGTTTAATTTGATAGTAAATTCTTTTACTGAAACCTTAAATGAAATACCTATAGTTCAACTTATAGTTGAAGGAGGAAAGAGGTGAAGAAGCTACTTTCCTGAATTTGGCATGTACTGTCTAGTATGTAGGCTATCAACACTTCTGCCGAATATGTTTATTGAAGAAATAGTCATTTGTATTTCGCCGACGTTGAGCCACAGTATCGCTTTTTGGTTTAACATCCATCCCCACTTTCGCAGGGGAATGTTCTTCTTAGGTATTTCCGTTTGGCAATTTGAAACACTAGCTGAGAGATTTTTTAAGCTGGGAATGGGATCTAAGAGGGAGGTCAGCAGATCAGGTGAGAAATCGTCTTCTGAAATTGATGCCTTCGCATGTTTTGCAGATTGTTGAACTGTCTGTTCTTTGATTGTGGTTTGCAAATACATGCCACATGGCAGGAACTCGGTGCTACTAAACCCAAGACAGCATCAAAGACTTTTACCAGCACTTTTATAGTCTATTTACAAGTGAAAAATCGTCTTAACAGACTCAAGGGCTCTGCAGAATGATGAGAAAATGGGTCTTTAAATGTTTCGTTATGCAGGAGGTGTCCAGAAAGATAAGATCAGTGAAAAGTATGGATTCGTTTATATGATGCACTGGGGGCTCAGGTGGCAATGATGAGTAAGTAGTCCATGCC
This sequence comes from Triturus cristatus, assembly GCF_964204655.1. NCBI lineage: Eukaryota > Metazoa > Chordata > Amphibia > Caudata > Salamandridae > Triturus > Triturus cristatus. The sequence goes on along the minus strand of NC_140588.1, from coordinate 1,063,290,957 downwards.
CCGATTGTCGTGAAGAATGCGTGTTTTTCTAGAACTATTTTATTTATGACCTATTATGCTTATGACTGATCGTGTTTTAATTAACAAAAGTTAACATGTGGTTACTTTTATTGATGTGTCGGCCTGCCAGTACGCCTGCCTTATTTAAAAAGACACCCCCTGATGTTGCATCTGATATTGATGCAGGCGTTGTGATCATGGCGTTGCAGACCCTCTAAGGGTGTAATGTTATATGTGGGTGACACAAAGTGAATTCCATCTATCTGCATGTATATATTTGTAATTTAATGCATAGTATATAGTGGTGTGTGTAATAGATGTACTTTTCCTTAAAAAAAAAAAAGAGCATGAGTGGTCAACAATTTGAGTGTTGTTGCGTGCCAGCAAATTGGGAATGCTAGTAGGCCTTGGACTGCTATGCTTTGCTACCTTGACAGAATCAAGTGCCACAATGGGGTACTTTATCCCAGTAAACACACACTTTTTGATCTATTACTTGTAAATGACTCATCCTTTATAACTAATGTCCCAATTTTTAGGTCGAGCCTACAGCGCATGCACTGTCTGCAAGACCTTTTGTAATACCTTAACACCACGTTATTCCCGCCTGCTGTTTGCCATAGGCTCCCTCCAGTGCCCCTCTTAAGTGCTGCACCCTGACTCGTTCAGGGTGCCGATAGCTCACTTCCGTTCCAGATAGAGGAGCACCGGCTGATTACAGGCTCCTTCCAGCTGCATTCTTTATCTGTTTAGTTTAAGAACTCCCTTCTTTAGTCACTGGCAGGGTGCAGCCTTGTCCCAGTGCTTACTCATTCTCGCTCTTTCGCTTTCAGCGCAGCCTTCTTTAATTTGTCACAACGCAGAGCGACATGATCATCGGATTACAGTCATTCCTGGCAAAGCTGCATGTCAAACCTGCAGGAATTTTCAAACTTCAAATCAAAGGACCCCTCAAAAAGGGTTTCTCTAGTTGTCGTCAGCGTCCGCACTTTGGATGGAAAGCTACCACTGAGGACAGTGAGTCAAAAATGCATAACTTGCCACAAAAAAAAGTTCTTCATAAGAAAGCTCATTTCAGGCCAGGCCGCTAACAGTTACAAAGTGACAGGATCTGACATCCATCTCAATTATTACGACAGTCAACCAGTCAATACATTTGTAAAGTGCACTACTCACCCATGAGGGTCTCAAGGCGCTGGGGGGAGGTGCTGCTACTGCTCGAATAACAAGGTCTGGAGGAGCCTTCTGAAGGTCAGTAGTTCCTGGGTCTGCCGTAGGAGGATGGGGAGGGTGTTCCAGGTCTTGGTGGCGAGGTGGGAGAATGATCTGCCACCGGTGGCCGCTCTTCGAATGCGGGGGACGGTGGCGAGGTCGGCAGATCGGAGCTGTCGGTTCGGGGTGTAGAAGGTGAGTTGTCTGTTGAGGTATGCCGGTCCGGTGTTGTGGAGCGCCTTGTGTGCGTGTTTGAGGAGTTTGAAGGTGATCCTCTTGTTGACGGGAAGCCAGTGCAGGTCTCTTAGGTGTGCTGTGATGTGGCTGTGGCGCGGGCTGTCGAGGATCAGGCGAGCAGAGGCAGGGTTTTCCTCCCATATTAACCGGTCTGTCGTGTACCCTTCGTGTTCCAAAGGAGGCCCTGTCTCATACAAAGCTTGAAGGCCCCCAGGGGAGGCTTTCCTGATCACTGCCCCACCCTTGCCTTCAGAGTACCTCCAGCCAGGGTGACAGTAGCAGCTCCATTTGCATATCAATTAGGTTTCCCAGCGCTGCGACTAACTGGGCTGACAGTCTGCAGAGCTAACTTTAGTCGTGGCTTCAGAGTATGGTATTCCAGAAAATATCCTTTTTGAAATACGAACAACTCTTTTAAAAAAAAATTTTTTAAAGTGCGCCAATCACCAAAAGGGGACTTTCCCTCATGATTTACAAATGAAAGTAGACCAACACATAAAAATATGGACTAAACAAAGAAAACCCATAATAGGCATTTGTGAGTTGTGGAACCTAGTCAGGATTGTCAAAACTATCTAAAAATGAAGGTTGCACTAAACGTATTAACTATTTTCATTTTGTAATTGGTGTTAGTTTCTTTCTATGCTCGTCAGTTCAAGTCTAGCAAAAGTGCTGCTAATGTTCTTTTTCATAACGTGCCTGATGGAAGATCGAGTTCACCAGTGGCGAATAGTTTCTTTCTAGTTGATCCGGTTCTTCTCTTAAGATTTCTTGAACACCTTTTGAAATGCTATTTAAAAACGTCCTGTTGTAACGTGGCGCACGTATCTAGTATCTAATGTTGTCTTTGGTTTCATGTGATATTTTTACTTAACTCGTAGAGAGTTTGCTGTCCCCACCGGGTCTTTGTAATAAACAGTAAGCATATAGAGCACCCTTTGAGAAGTACCACATCTCTAGGCGCTCACTACTGGCTTTAAACATTTCGGTGAAAGGTTATGTGGAGCTGCCGATGGCTTTAGGTTACACATGCAGCATTATAAGGATGCATTTTTCCACTGAACAATTTTACTGACTTACATATTCATATGTCCAAAACCTCCCATGAAATGACAAGAAATAGTAGACTCCATTTGCAACAGTGGAATTAGAATTTCATTTTGAACTATCTGACAAACACAAAAATGCTACATTCAGTGACAGAAAATGCCTATTCAATGTGCCTTAAGCCTTACCTACTCTTTGCATGAGTTTACAACCCTCAACAACTATTAGAATACATGAATATACAAAGTGCTTAATTTGTAAAGTAACAAGTACCGGTGCCCAAAGTTTTTTTTCTCAGAAGCCCACTTTCGTCCTTGCTTTTTCAAGTTGCCACTTTTTCCGACTTTACCTTCCTCCTCCTTTCCCCATTTCATGTTTTCCTCTCCCATGCTCTGGGTAAAAGTCTTATGAGTAAAAGTAAGTTCCGGTTTGTAAAAATGAGTGCTGTAAGGGTCTACCTACAAGCACCAGTTAAATTAAACACTGAATTGTTTTCTTTGACATGTATGCTATTATTTTTGGGTTTTGTCGTTTGTATAACATTAATTGCAGTTAGCACAGCGCAGACTTCCTATTGCACGTTCTAACCCATTTACAGCATGTTTCTAAATTTTAATGTGGAATTGAAGTAAAACAAATTAAAAAAAAATATATATATGTTTTACTTTATATTTTTTGTTTGTTCTTGTCTACTGAATGCATTACTTGATGGACAGGATTTTCCTAGCAAACATGTTAAGTCTCTCGGCAAAAAGACATTGACCTCTAGTTAAGCACTGAGGAGAGGGTCATAATGCTTATGTATTCAAGCTTTCAGGTCTCAAAATATTTACTGCTAGGAACTACTTAAGAGAGTTGAATAGCACTAGAACTGACCGTGTTTGGGAATGGCGTCGGGGTGTTGGGGTGGGAGGGAGTAGCAGCACAAAACAGCATATTAGTGGCAACCGGTATGTCTCTTCAAGTGCCAAATGTTAACTTTTTTTTAATCCAGTTTTCTTCTTGCCCTCTCCACAGCAAATACAATGGCAAATTAAGTATTTTATTCTGTAGGCCGTCTTGGCACAACCACAAGTACTGAGGGAAACAATATGCAAGAATATGGCAATGGTTATGATGAAGTGTTTTATACAGTGGTTTCTGCCACAGCCTTCCGGTTTCACAGCACAGTAACTCATAAGTGCTATTGAACTACAACACAGCAATGCATGTTACACTCCTCTCTACTCTGCTATGCCCCACTCTACTGTAAGTTAATGCTCTTTACCACAATCCACTATACACAATTGCACTCTTTGCCACTGCACTCTATACAACTCCAGCATAGGCCACTCCCCTGTACTTTGCACCACTCCACTCTGCCACTCCATGCTACTCTGTTATGCAAAACTGCACTCTATGGCAATGCACTCTACGCTATTCCACTCTAATCTTTACCATTTTATTCTAAACCACTTCACTCTACGCCAATAAACTCTATACTGCACCACTCTAAGCCACTGTTTTACAATCTGTGCCACTCCACTGTACTCCACTGTTCTGCAACACCACTCTGTACTGCTATACACATCTTTACTCTACACCACTGCACTCTACATCACATAATTACTATACACATAATTGCATTGCACACCATGCCACATATTTACACTCCACACAATTACACAACTAACAATTCATATCCAACCCACATATTTCTACTCAAACCACATACATCCCCTCCATAATACACAGATAAAAAAACACTGCCATTTACAACGCCACTAGCCCTAACTCAAAAAAAAGGGAGACTGTTGCATTTCTAATGTTTGTTTAGATTGGTACTTTTAAGTCTCGAAATGTACCAGCTGTGACACCATGACCTTAGTCTAAACCAACATTAGATTCTCTGGCTTTTCAAATGCAGCAAGCCAAATCACCAAGTGGAAGAGTTTATGTCTTCCCTTTGCTGAGACTCCAGTAGACTGGCATCACAACCCTGTGAATATTTCCACTTCAGTAGTGCTTCAAGGTATGTACTGAACTTCATGACCCTCCCATCCGACATGGATGTTCTGCAAGTCCAACAGAGTCCTGCCTACCACCAGGAGGGATCCAGACCACTGCTATGCAAGAGGTGTAAGGGAAGTGGCGCTGAGGTGCTCATCTAGAATCCCCAACTGCCAGTGAGAAACCCAGCCGCCAGTGACCAACCTAGCTATCGCCTGTAAAGATCTCATTCCTTAGCCCTACATGCCCAGTCTGTCTCAAACCTCGGTAACCTGTCACAACTCACTCCACGCCACCTACTACACAGCAACCCAATTCACTTTTCCCACCCTTCCAAATAGCCATCATCATGGCCTTCTGCGAGTCGTCCTCTCTCTCAAAACATCTCTAAATAATGAGCCAGTTTCTCTAAAATCACTTATCCTATGAATGTACTAAAGTATGCTATGAAAACTTGCAAACATCAGATTCTAAGGGAATTTCAGGAAACTGAAATCTCCGACCAGTAGCACTTACCACTCCTCAACCTTTTCTTGTATGCCTTCCCTCCCTACGTTTCCAGTGATTTCCAGACTGTTGACTCGCCTGCTCAGGGAAGGATCTGTCCTGATTCCCAGAATCTGGTGCTTGACCTGCTAAGACAAATATATCGGGCTCCTGATTGGATACTTCCATAGGACCCTTGTCAGTTTCAGAATCCTCTTCTTTCTTAGGTGAACTGTCAATATATATATCTTTCAGCCTGAAGTATCTTTTTTCCTCTTGCAGTCTCAGTTCAAGAATTCAGCCTGCAGTCCATACAGCAACTCTGACCATCACAGGGGTTCTTTTTCTTCTTGGTGTACAGAAAAATCTTTAAATCTCAGTACTTGTGAACCAAGGTTTGGGGTATGCCTAACAGTATTCACTATAAGAGTTCATGGTGCAACAATAAAGGCAGGGAGGACACCATGGAGTAATAGAACAATTGTGGCAATTGCCTCCTGCACGATGTTCTCTACTTTTATGTTTTGTGTGTTTTTATGCGGTATATGTACAGTGCACACCCAGCCAGAAGGCAGCATAATGTTGTACATGTCTGGGCGTTATTACCTCTACCCATAGAGAGGGTAAATAGGATCTTTGTCTTTAGTGAACATTTTGTGTGAGTATCTTTCGTGACCGATTGCATTGATTTTTTGTAGATCAGCTTTTCATCCTAAAATATCTTCTTCATTTCACCCGAACTAGGCAGTATATCTTCCCTTCTTTTCATCTTCGCTTCTAAGCTGAGAAATCTTGGCCACCACTGGACGTTACCCAAGCAGTCTATCACACTCTGCTAATTAGAGATTATGTGAAAGTTTCATTGTAAATTTGGACACACTTAAACAGGAACAGAGCCTCTACTTCTTCCATGAGCTGGTGGATTGATTCAGTGGCCTCTCTCACTTCTTTGAGATTCTTCTTTGCCAGATAAAGTTCAGGACTGCTACACTTGGGCAGAAGCAGAAAGGACCTCCATTTAAGATATCTGAGCTCTTCGGCGTTTGTGAAGTACTATTGTTTGGACCTGATGAAACCGAAAATGTTGTATTGTGGACATAAAGTTCTGAAAGCTGCTCTTTTAATTGTACTTCTCCTCTAAAGTTTGCTTTTTAGGTCTCACCTCCTTGAACATGTACTACCACATGCGCTCTTGCGTGTGAGAGTCTTCTGTTCGCTAATGGACTTGGAATCCGCCCATTGCTTACCACTCATTTGCAGCATTATCCCTCTTCTTTGCTACCTTCTAATTGAGCAGCACTTGCCATGTTCCACTTCCTTTTCTTTTTGTGGCGCATGGACCAAGCACATATTTATTGTTTAATTAGTGTCCATCTGCAAACCATCCACTGCTCGTGCTTTGATTCGGGTACTATTTATTTTATTTAAAAAAAAGCTATGGCATGGTCGGTGCTAATTGCGTCACAACTCATTTTGTTTTACTTTCCCCATCTCACCCCATCTTCCTTCTTACTTCTCCCTCCCTCTCTCCCTCCATCCCTTTCCTTTCTTCTCCCTCCCTACCTTTCTACTCCCTCCCTACCTTTCCTTTCTTCTCCCTCCCACCCTATCCTCTTTCTTCTCCCTCGCTCCCACCTGCCCTATCTTTTCTTCTCCCTTGCTCCCTCCAGGCCTATCCTCTTTCTTCTCCCTTGCTCCCTCCCGCCCTATCCTCTTTCTTCTCCCTCCCGCCCTATCATCTTTCTTCTCCCTCCCTCTCTCCTGCCCTATCCTCTTTCTTCTCCCTCCCACCCGCCCTATCCTCTTTCTTCTCCCTCCCACCCGCCCTATCCTCTTTCTTCTCCCTCCCACCCGCCCTATCCTCTTTCTTCTCCCTCCCACCCGCCCTATCCTCTTTCTTCTCCCTCCCACCCGCCCTATCCTCTTTCTTCTCCCTCCCTCCCACCCGCCCTATCCTCTTTCTTCTCCCTCCCTCCCACCCACCCTATCCTCTTTCTTCTCCAGTATTTGGGGTGTCTTTCATAGATTCACATGCTTGAATATTCCCCGTCGTCGAAGTGGGAGTCCCACGGTATATATAAAAAGCAATAAGTATCATGTATATATATACACATACATAACCACATAAGAGTATATACATACCCAAATAAACTTATATATATATAGTTCAAATAACATATCAAGTTAAAATACCATAGGATAGCATTGAGACATAAGAAAGCATTGAGAAAAAGAATCACTTTACTGACATATCACTGTCATTTTATAGTCCAAACTCCAGCCAATCAGGCGCTAGCACCCTCTAGAACCTTCTCCTCAGAGGCTCAGACCCTCAGATTTTCTACCGCACGTCGTGTGAAGGGAGTCTCCCTGAGCTCTGCTCAGTTCTTGATCTGGTTTGAGGTTTTTTGTCTCTCATCATGTCTGCAAGTAAGAAATCTCTTTTCCGTCCATGTTCATCTTGCGGAAAGTCAAGACTTTTCTCTGAGGATCCCCATGAGAAATGTATTTATTGTCTGTATCCTGATCATAAGGTGGCCAACTGTAAGATCTGCAGAACCTTCTCTCAAAAGACTTTAAAAGATAGAGAAGGTCGCCTTTTAATTTGGCTTCAAAAACTAAAGGAGACAGATAACCCCCTTTCTGAGGTGGAAAGTGTAGCCTCTGTCAAGACAGGAGTCTCTTCAAAGCGTGGAAGTGTCCAGGACTTGCCATCTCCTTTTCTAAAAAAGAAGAGACTTCATCTTGAGGAAGTGTCTACAGGCAAAGTCTCTGTTACCACGTCGGCGCCCCCGAGACTTAGCTCTCAGGCGTCTATGACTCCGTCAGTACATGTTTCCAGTCAGAAACGTACAAAACCGTCGACGGGCCCGTCGACGGCTCCTCCGTCGACGAGATCGGCTACTTCATCAGCCTCGTCGACGACGGTGACGATGGTATCGAGCAGATATCCTTCGTCGACGACGATGACTTCGTCGACGTCTTCACCGTCGACGGTAGTATGTGTTTCTCTTAGAACTATCTCGTCGACGATACCACTCACCTCTTCGTCGACGACTGGGAAGCTGGCGCTTCCGTCGACGTCTGCAACTCCGTCGACGATGGATAAAAAGAAGAAGAGGAAGTCTTCATCGTCGGCGATTACAGCCTCGTCGACGACAGCCTCGTCGACGACAGCCTCGTCGACGGCAGCCACCCCGTCGACGGCAGCCACCCCGCCGACGGCAGCCTCCTCGTCGACGGCAGCCTCCTCGTCGACGGCAGCCTCCTCGTCGACGGCAGCTCCGTCGTCGACTACTTCGTCGACGGTCGCCTCGACGACGGTGGGGTCAAATTTTGCGACAATGCCATTGGTGCCAATGTCAACGCCAGCACCGGGGTCTGTGGACGGCTCCTTGCTGCTACGTCGTAAGGCTATACTAGACCCAGTTATGTTACCACCTGGACCACGACCACCCCGTCAACTATTTCCTTCGGGGGATGAGGACGAATCGGATGAGGACGATCAGTCTGCTTTTCGGGATGCTCATAGTCCCTCTGAGCTCCATATAAAGTGCCAAGACTCTGAGGAGGATGAATACTACGAACAGGAACAAGAGCAAAATCCCTCTGCTCCGGTTCCTATGGTGCAGCTTCCTGTGCGGCTTATTTCCAACCTCCAATACATGTTGGAAGATTATAATCGTCGCTTTCCAGCATCCTCTCAAAGTTCTCCACGTGAAGCGCCATCTGAGGTTCCACCTCTTCCTATATTGCCGACGATACCTACGCCCTCCACACCTGCACTGCCTTCCAATGCAGAGGATGATAATATGGATAATCTAGATACGGAAGAGGGTGAGCTTCCGGAGGACGACTCTATGGCGGACTGGGATGACTACCAAATCAATTCGCCCGCATCACCGCCAAGGTCGCCAGTCAACTCGCCTCCTGTCGACATAACAGGTTTCCATCAGCTGATGGAGAGAGCAGCGCAACGCTTTCACCTTCCCATGGTGGTTAGGGAAGAGGACTGTTTCTTGTACGATTTCAAGTCCCAGCCTCAGAAACAAGTACGAGCTGTGCCCATTATAGACTTCATATGGAATGAAGGTATAAAGTTAATGAAGACGCCTAATTCTATTCCGGCGGTGCTCCCACGCCTGGAGAAAAAGTACAAAGCTCCGGATTCTTCCCCAGCCTCCTTAGTGTCTCAACCTAAGCCGGACTCAGTGATTACACAAGCGGCACAGCGCCGCTCCAAAAATCCATCATCTCCAATGTCGGCGCCTCCGGATCGCGACAGCCGTCGCCTAGATGCCATCGGCAAGAAGTTCTCAACCATGGCGTCAACAACGGTCCGGGCTGCAAATTCTTTGGCAATCCTCGGCCGTTACGATAGACAGATGTGGTTGGACATGGCTGCTCTGGTCAAGCTTATACCGGAAGATTCTAGAGCGGAAGCTCAAAAGATCCTGCAAGAGGGTGAGAGGGCGTCATCCGAGATCATTGACTGCTCTGTTGACATCGCATTCACCGGTTTCCGTCAATTGGCGGGAGCAGCTGTCCTAAGAAGACAGGGTTGGCTTCGATCAACCTCATTTCGGCAAGAGGTCCAGGCTAAGATTTTGGACATGCCATATGACGGAGAGTCATTATTCGGCCAGCATGTGGAAGATGCCTTGCAAACCATAAAAAAGGACACGGATATGGCTCGTTCCCTCGGCACTCTACAGTTTAGGAAGCAGCCCTTTCGAGGTGCGCGTGGCCGCGGCACCTCCTCATCATCTTTTCGTGGGTCCTCTTCCCAGTACCGCTCCTACAACCAAGGGCAACAACGGTACTCTTCACAACCACAGCAGTCCTACAGACAGCAAGCTGGCAAATCATATAGAGGGAAGTCAAATTACAGGGGGAATTCAACCAAAAAACAGTGACTGTGTACGGCAGAAACTCCTTTTTCCCAGTTGTCCTCTAGTTCCTGTTGGAGGAAAAATCTCCCAGTTCTTTTCAACTTGGTCCTCAATCACTTCGGACCGCTGGGTTCTGGATATTATTTCAAGGGGCCACGCCCTAGAGTTTGTGAAGGTTCCTCCACGCACCCCTCCATCCGGACCTCCTCCCGCCCATCTCAAAGAACTTTTCAATCAGATCCAAATAATGTTAAACAAGGGTGCCATCGAAGTGGTTCCGAAATATCAAAGAGGGTTGGGATTCTATTCCCGTTTTTTCCTCATACTAAAGAAATCAGGGAAATGGCGTCCCATGCTCGATCTAAGATTGCTCAACAAATTTCTCAAGACTCAGTCCTTCCGAATGCTCACATTGAAGGACATCCTCCAATTCTTCTCTCAGGAGGATTTCATGACAACGATCGATCTGCAGGATGCATATTTCCATGTGCCCATTCTGCCACGCCACAGGAAATACCTACGATTTCGAGTGGGCCACAAAGATTACCAATTCAAAGTCCTACCCTTCGGACTCTGCTCAGCCCCATGGGTCTTTACAAAATTCCTGGCCCCGGTGGTGGCTCACTTACGGCAAGAGGGTATTCAGATATACCCTTACCTGGACGATTGCCTCATCAAATCTCAATCCTCCCAACAGGCGGCCCTCGATACCCAGCGCTGTCTCGATCTGTTCCAGTCCCTGGGTTTGTCGATCAATGTGCAAAAATCTCAACTCACGCCGACTACGTGCAAGACCTTTCTCGGCGCTTCTATCAATACGAGCACAGCCATGGCTTTCGCTTCAGCAGAGCGTCAAGAACGGATTCAACAGCTTGCAAGCTCCATCGCAGCAAAGCAGTCAGTTTCAGTCCGCACATTGAAATCCTTTCTGGGAATGGCGTCCTCATGCATCGCTTTGATCCCTCTTTGCAGACTAAAGAGTCGTATCATTCAGGAGGAATTAGACAAGCAGTGGCGCCAGGTTTACGGTTCCTTCAACGATCAGCTCGTGGTGTCACCCCGCATGGCTCAAGCGCTGCATTGGTGGACCCGTCCTGCCAACATCGCAGCAGGAACCTCTTTTCTGTCGACAACCCCAGAACTCGTCCTGACCACGGACGCATCCATGGAGGGTTGGGGCGCACATTTTCAAGATCTATCCGTCAAGGGCCAATGGTCAGCGGCTCAGCGTTGCTGGCACATCAACAGATTGGAACTGATGGCCATTTTCTTGGCGTTGAAATCCTTCCGCCTACAGTTCCAGGGGAAGTCAATCCTCATTCAGACGGACAACACCACGTGCATGCACTACCTGAACAAACAGGGCGGGACAAGATCTCCACTGCTCTCACGTCTGGCGCAGTGGATTTGGAGTTGGGCCATACTCCATCAGATAACGTTACAGGCAATTCATCTGCCCGGCATTTCCAATACTCTGGCGGATGCACTCAGTCGGTCAGCATCGTCAACCCACGAGTGGGAGTTGCATCAACCGACTCTGGAATTTGTCTTCAACCTTTGGGGTCACCCGACAATCGACCTCTTCGCAACCCCTCAGAATACAAAATGCCGGTCCTACGCAAGCTGGTTTCCCCACAAAGGGTCGTGCGGAAATGCCCTTTCGATCAATTGGTACGGGATATTTGCATACGCTTTTCCGCCGATTCCTCTGATTCCACGAGTGTTGCGGAAGATGAGACAACAACCGTGCCATGTACTCCTAATAGCTCCACGGTGGCCTCGGCAAGCATGGTTTTCGGAGTTGCTTCTCCTATCCCAACGCGAGCCCATCCTTCTTCACCTGAAGCCGGATCTGCTGACAATGAACGATGGTCGGATATGCCATCCGAATCCCAGCTCTCTCAGCTTGTCGGCTTGGAACCTGAGCACCTTGAATTTGCTCATTTGAACATTCCTCCAGCCTGCAGGGAGGTGTTAGCTAAGGCAAGAGCTCCATCCACAGTGAAAACGTATAAGCTCAAATGGAAGCGATTTTGTCTTTGGTGTGCTTCCGCCCACATTCATTCTGTGCACGCTCCCCCAGAACACATTCTGCCGTTCTTCCTACAACTAGCGCAGTCTGGATTATCGCACTCTACCTTAAAGGTCTTCCTAGCGGCAATATCTCGCTTCCGACAAGACGGCTCGTCCTCTCTCTATTCATCCAGAGTCATACAGCAATTTTTCAAGGGTCTCTTCCGAATGTTCCCGCCCATTCGGCGTCCTCCACCCACGTGGCGCCTGAACATCGTGCTGGCTCAGCTCATGAAGGCGCCCTTCGAACCTATCCACTCAGCGGATGTCAAATTTTTAACTTGGAAAGTGGCCCTCCTCCTTGCTCTGACCTCTTCCCGCAGAGTCAGTGACATTCACGCCTTTACAATAAAGCCTCCGTTCCTTCAATTCAGATCGGACTGTGTCATCCTCCGCACTAATCCGGTTTTTATACCTAAAGTGCCATCCGATTTCCATCTTAACGAACCGGTGCTTTTAAAGACCTTTTTCCCGCATCCACAAACTCCGGCGGAGCAAAGCTTACACTCTCTGGACTTGAAGAGATGTCTTAAATTCTACATTAGCAGAACTCAATCCTTTCGCAAATCTGACCAGTTGTTTGTGGCCTACGGGCGTGCTTGCAAAGGACAATCGGTCACCAAACCTACGATTGCCCGTTGGGTTTCATCAGCAATCTCTTTTTGCCATCAAAAGGCTGGTAAGCCTCTGTCTTCGGGAGTGAGAGCCCATTCAACGAGGGCTATATCATCTTCCACTGCCCTGTTCGCTGGTGTGCCCATCCATCAGATATGCCGGGCGGCTACGTGGTCCAGCAGGCACACGTTTACGAAGCACTACTGTCTGGAATCCATTAATGAAGCAGACACGGCTGTGGGACAGGCAGTTCTACGGAATCTGTTTAAATAAGGTGAGCCTCTGCTACTTCCCTCCTCCTGGGATATTCTTAATTGCGTTATAAATACATTGTCATTGTATTTCAGGCAATATCAATACGGCTTGGTCAGCCAAATACTGTTTACTGCTTACTATTCTATTCAAGCATGTGAATCTATGAAAGACACCCCAAATACTGGAGAAGAACAAATGTTACTTACCTGTAAACTGTGGTTCTCCAGTATTGGTGTCTTTCATAGATTCACATGCGACCCACCCTCCTCCCCTCAGAGGCTCTCTTCTCCTCTTTCGGCTCTATGGTCACTCTCGTGCTCGAAAATCTGAGTGTCTGAGCCTCTGAGGAGAAGGTTCTAGATGGTGCTAGCGCCTGATTGGCTGGAGTTTGGACTATAAAATGACAGTGATATGTCAGTAAAGTGATTCTTTTTCTCAATGCTTTCTTATGTCTCAATGCTATCCTATGGTATTTTAACTTGATATGTTATTTGAACTATATATATATAAGTTTATTTGGGTATGTATATACTCTTATGTGGTTATGTATGTGTATATATATATATGATACCGATTGCTTTTTATATATACCGTGGGACTCCCACTTCGACGACGGGGAATATTCAAGCATGTGAATCTATGAAAGACACCAATACTGGAGAACCACAGTTTACAGGTAAGTAACATTTGTTCTTCTCCCTCCCTCCCACCCGCCCTATCCTCTTTCTTCTCCCTCCCTCCTACCCGATCCGCTTTCTTCTCCCTCCCACCCGCCCTATCCTCTTTCTTCTCCCTCCCACCCGCCCTATCCTCTTTCTTCTCCCTCCCACCCGCCCTATCCTCTTTCTTCTCCCTCCCACCCGCCCTATCCTCTTTCTTCTCCCTCCCACCCGCCCTATCCTCTTTCTTCTCCCTCCCACCCGCCCTATCCTCTTTCTTCTCCCTCCCACCCGCCCTATCCTCTTTCTTCTCCCTCCCACCCGCCCTATCCTCTTTCTTCTCCCTCCCACCCGCCCTATCCTCTTTCTTCTCCCTCCCACCCGCCCTATCCTCTTTCTTCTCCCACCCTCCCACCCGCCCTATCCGCTTTCTTCACCCTCCCTCCCACCCTATCCTTTCTTCTCCCTCCCTCCCACCCGCCCTATCCTCGTTCTTCTCCCTCCCTCCCCCCCACTTTATCCTCGTTCTCCTCCCTCCCTCCTACCCACCCTATCCTCGTTCTTCTCCCTCCCTCCCACCCACCCTATCCTCGTTCTTCTCCCTCCCTCCCACCCACCCTATCCTCGTTCTTCTCCCTCCTTCCTGCCGTATCCTCTTCCTTCACCCTCCCTCCCGCCCTATCCTCTTTCTTCTCCCTCCCACCCGCCCTATCCTCTTTCTTCTCCCTCCCACCCGCCCTATCCTCTTTCTTCTCCCTCCCACCCGCCCTATCCTCTTTCTTCTCCCTCCCACCCGCCCTATCCTCTTTCTGTTCCCTCCCACCCGCCCTATCCTCTTTCTGTTCCCTCCCACCCGCCCTATCCTCTTTTTGTTCACTCCCAACCGCCCTATCCTCTTTCTGTTCCCTCCCACCCGCCCTATCCTCTTTCTGTTCCCTCCCACCCGCCCTATCCTCTTTCTGTTCCCTCCCACCCGCCCTATCCTCTTTCTGTTCCCTCCCACCCGCCCTATCCTCTTTCTGTTCCCTCCCACCCACCCTATCCTCTTTCTGTTCCCTCCCACCCACCCTATCCTCTTTCTGTTCCCTCCCACCCGCCCTATCCTTTCTTCTCCCTCCCACCCGCCCTATCCTCTTTCTTCATATATCCTTTCTTCTCCCTCCCACCCGCCCTATCCTCTTTCTTCATATGTCCTCTTTCTTCTCCCTCCCTCCCACCTGCCCCATCCTCTTTCTTCATATGTCCTCTTTCTTCTCCCTCCCTCCCACCTGCCCCATCCTCTTTCTTCTCCCTCCCTCCCACCCGCCCCATCCTCTTTCTTCTCCCTCCCTCCCACCCGCCCCATCCTCTTTCTGCTCCCTCCCTCCCACCCGCCCCATCCTCTTTCTGCTCCCTCCCTCCCACCCGCCCCATCCTCTTTCTGCTCCCCCTCCTTCTCACCCGCCCCATCCTCTTTCTGCTCCCCCTCCCTCTCACCTGCCCCATCCTTTCTGCTCCCCCCTCCCTCTCACCCGCCCCATCCTCTTTCTGCTCCCCCTCCCTCCCGCCCCATCTTCTTTTACCTCTTCCCGCCCCATCCTTTCTCCTTCCCCTCCATCCTCTTTCTCCTCTCTGTCTCCATCCTTTCTCGCCCCCTCCCACCCCTTCCTCCTTCTCCCCACCTGTCCCCTCCTCTTTCTTCTCCCTCCCTCCCACCCGCCCTATCCTCTTTCTTCTCCCTCCCTCCCACCCGCCCTATCCTCGTTCTTCTCCCTCCCTCCCTCCCCCCACTTTATCCTCGTTCTTCTCCCTCCCTCCCTCTCACCCACCCTATAATCGTTCTTCTCCCTCCCTCCCTCCCACCCACCCTATAATCGTTCTTCTCCCTCCCTCCCTCCCTCCCACCCACCCTATCCTTGTTCTTCTCCCTCCCTCCCACCCACCCTATCCTCGTTCTTCTCCCTCCTTCCTGCCGTATCCTCTTCCTTCACCCTCCCTCCCGCCCTATCCTCTTCCTTCTCCCTCCCTCCCGCCCTATCCTCTTTCTTCTCCCTCCCAGCCGCCCTATCCTTTCTGTTCCCTCCCACCCGCCCTATCCTCTTTCTGTTCCCTCCCGCCCGCCCCATCCTCTTTCTGCTCCCCCCCGCCCACCCCATCCTCTTTCTGCTCCCCCCCACCCACCCCATCCTCTTTCTGCTCCCCCCCACCCACCCCATCCTCTTTCTGCTCCCCCCCGCCCACCCCATCCTCTTTCTGCTCCCCCCCGCCCACCCCATCCTCTTTCTGCTCCCCCTCCCGCCCTCCCCATCCTCTTTCTGCTCTCCCTTCCGCCCTCCCCATCCTCTTTCTGCTCCCCCTCTCACCCGCCCCATCCTCTTTCTTTTCCCACCCGCCTCATCCTCTATCTTCTCCCACCCGCCCCATCCTCTTTCTTCTCCCACCTGCCTCATCCTCTTTCTCCTCCCCCTCCCTCCCACCCATCCTCTTTCTTCTCCCCCACCCTCCCGCCCCATCCTTTTTTGCCTCCTCCCGCCCCATCCTTTCTCCTTCCCCTCTATCCTCTTTCTCCTCTCCGTCTCCATCCTTTCTCGCCCCCACCCACCCCTTCCTCCTTCTCCCCACCTGTCCCCTCCTGTTTCTTCTCCCTCCCGCCCTATCCTCTTTCTTCTCCCTCCCTCCCACCCGCCCTATCCTCGTTCTTCTCCCTCCCTCCCCCCCACTTTATCCTCGTTCTTCTCCCTCCCTCCCTCCCACCCTATAATCGTTCTTCTCCCTCCCTCCCACCCACCCTATCCTTGTTCTTCTCCCTCCCTCCCACCCACCCTATCCTTGTTCTTCTCCCTCTCTCCCTCCCACCCACCCTATCCTTGTTCTTCTCCCTCCCACCCACCCTATCCTCGTTCTTCTCCCTCCTTCCTGCCGTATCCTCTTCCTTCATCCTCCCTCCCTATCCTCTTCCTTCTCCCTCCCTCCCGCCCTATCCTCTTTCTTCTCCCTCCCAGCCGCCCTATCCTTTCTGTTCCCTCCCACCCGCCCTATCCTCTTTCTGTTCCCTCCCACCTGCCCTATCCTCTTTCTGTTCCCTCCCACCCGCCCTATCCTCTTTCTGCTCCCTCCCACCCGCCCTATCCTCTTTCTGCTCCCTCCCACCCACCCTATCCTCTTTCTGTTCCCTCCCACCCGCCCTATCCTCTTTCTGTTCCCTCCCACCCGCCCTATCCTCTTTCTGTTCCCTCCCACCCACCCTATCCTCTTTCTGTTCCCTCCCACCCACCCTATCCTCTTTCTGTTCCCTCCCACCCACCCTATCCTCTTTCTGTTCCCTCCCACCGCCCTATCCTCTTTCTGTTCCCTCCCAGCCGCCCTATCCTCTTTCTGTTCCCTCCCACCCGCCCTATCCTCTTTCTGTTCCCTCCCACCCGCCCTATCCTTTCTTCGACCTCCCACCCGCCCTATCCTCTTTCTTCATATATCCTTTCTTCTCCCTCCCACCCACCCTATCCTCTTTCTTCATATATCCTCTTTCTTCATATATCCTCTTTCTTCTCCCTCCCTCCCACCCAACCCATCCTCTTTCTTCGCCCTCCCACCCACCCAATCCCCTTTCTTCTCCCTCCCTCCCACCCGCCCCATCCTCTTTCTTCTCCCTCCCTCCCACCCGCCCCATCCTCTTTCTGCTCCCCCTCCTTCTCACCCGCCCCATCCTCTTTCTGCTCCCCCTCCCTCTCACCCGCCCCATCCTCTTTCTGCTCCCCCTCCCTCTCACCCGCCCCATCCTCTTTCTGCTCCCCCCTCCCTCTCACCCACCCAATCCTCTTTCTGCTCCCCCTCCCTCTCACCCGCCCCATCCTCTTTCTGCTCCCCCCTCCCTCTCACCCACCCAATCCTCTTTCTGCTCCACCTCCCGCCCGCCCGCCCAATCCTCTTTCTGCTCCCCCTCCCGCCCGCCCCATCCTCTTTCTGCTCCCCCTCCCGCCCGCCCCATCCTCTTTCTGCTCCCCCTCCCGCCCGCCCCATCCTCTTTCTGCTCCCCCTCCCGCCCGCCCCATCCTCTTTCTGCTCCCCCTCCCGCCCGCCCCATCCATCCTCTTTCTGCTCCCCCTCCCGCCCGCCCCATCCTCTTTCTGCTCCCCCTCCCGCCCACCCCATCCTCTTTCTGCTCCCCCTCCCGCCCGCCCCATCCTCTTTCTGCTCCCCCTCCCGCCCGCCCCATCCTCTTTCTGCTCCCCCCTCCCGCCCGCCCTATTCTCTTTCTGCTCTCCCCTCCCGCCCGCCCTATCCTCTTTCTGCTCTCCCTCCCGCCCACCCCATCCTCTTTCTCCTCCCCCTCCCGCCCACCCCATCCTCTTTCTCCTCCCCCTCCCGCCCACCCCATCCTCTTTCTCCTCCCCCTCCCGCCCACCCCATCCTCTTTCTCCTCCCCCACCCTCCCGCCCCATCCTCTTTTGCCTCCTCCCGCTCCATCCTTTCTCCTTCTTCTCCATCCTCTTTCTCCTCTCCGTCTCCATCCTTTCTCCTTCCCCTCCATCCTCTTTCTCCTCCACCACCCTCCCGCCCCATCCTCTTTTGCCTCCTCCCGCTCCATCCTTTCTCCTTCCCCTCCATCCTCTTTCTCCCCCTCCCGCCCACCCCATCCTCTTTCTGCTCCCCCTCCCGCCCACCCCATCCTCTTTCTGCTCCCCCTCCCGCCCACCCCATCCTCTTTCTGCTCCCCCTCCCGCCCACCCCATCCTCTTTCTGCTCCCCATCCCGCCCACCCCATCCTCTTTCTGCTCCCCATCCCGCCCACCCCATCCTCTTTCTTTTCCCACCCGCCTCATCCTCATCTTCTCCCAACCGCCCCATCCTCATCTTCTCCCAACCGCCCCATCCTCTTTCTTCTCCCACCCGCCCTATCCTCTTTCTGTTCCCTCCCACCCGCCCTATCCTCTTTCTGTTCCCTCCCACCCGCCCTATCCTTTCTTCTCCCTCCCACCCGCCCTATCCTCTTTCTTCATATATCCTTTCTTCTCCCTCCCACCCACCCTATCCTCTTTCTTCACCCTCCCACCCACCCTATCCTCTTTCTTCATATATCCCCTTTCTTCTCCCTCCCTCCCACCCACCCCATCCTCTTTCTTCTCCCTCCCTCCCGCCCTATCCTCTTTCTTCTTCCTCCCAGCCACCCTATCCTTTCTGTTCCCTCCCACCCGCCCTATCCTCTTTCTGTTCCCTCCCACCCGCCCTATCCTCTTTCTGTTCCCTCCCACCCGCCCTATCCTCTTTCTGTTCCCTCCCACCCGCCCTATCCTCTTTCTTCATATATCCTTTCTTCTCCCTCCCACCCACCCTATCCTCTTTCTTCATATATTCTCTTTCTTCATATATCCTCTTTCTTCTCCCTCCCTCCCACCCACCCCATCCTCTTCCTTCTCCCTCCCTCCCGCCCTATCCTCTTTCTTCTCCCCCCCAGCCGCCCTATCCTTTCTGTTCCCTCCCACCCGCCCTATCCTCTTTCTGTTCCCTCCCACCCGCCCTATCCTCTTTCTGTTCCCTCCCACCCGCCCTATCCTCTTTCTGTTCCCTCCCACCCGCCCTATCCTCTTTCTGTTCCCTCCCACCCGCCCTATCCTCTTTCTGTTCCCTCCCACAGGCCCTATCCTCTTTCTGTTCCCTCCCACAAGCCCTATCCTTTCTTCTACCTCCCACCCGCCCTATCCTCTTTCTTCATATATCCTTTCTTCTCCCTTCCACCCGCCCTATCCTCTTTCTTCATATATCCTCTTTCTTCATATATACTCTTTCTTCTCCCTCCCTCCCACCCACCCCATCCTCTTTCTGCTCCCCCCCTCCCTCCCACCCACCCCATCCTCTTTCTGCTCCCCCCTCCCACCCACCCCATCCTCTTTCTGCTCCCCCTCCCACCCACCCCATCCTCTTTCTGCTCCCCCCTCCCACCCACCCCATCCTCTTTCTGCTCCCCCCTCCCACCCACCCCATCCTCTTTCTGCTCCCCCCTCCCACCCACCCCATCCTCTTTCTGCTCCCCCCTCCCACCCACCCCATCCTCTTTCTGCTCCCACCCACCCCATCCTCTTTCTGCTCCCCCCCTCCCACCCACCCCATCCTCTTTCTGCTCCCCCCCTCCCACCCACCCCATCCTCTTTCTGCTCCCCCCCTCCCACCCACCCCATCCTCTTTCTGCTCCCCCCCTCCCACCCACCCCATCCTCTTTCTGCTCCCCCCCCCTCCCACCCACCCCATCCTCTTTCTGCTCCCCCCCCCTCCCACCCACCCCATCCTCTTTCTGCTCCCCCCCCCTCCCACCCACCCCATCCTCTTTCTGCTCCCCCCCCCCTCCCACCCACCCCATCCTCTTTCTGCTCCCCCCCCCCTCCCACCCACCCCATCCTCTTTCTGCTCCCCCCCCCTCCCACCCAATCCTCTTTCTGCTCCCCCCCCCTCCCACCCACCCCATCCTCTTTCTGCTCCCCCCCCTCCCACCCACCCCATCCTCTTTCTGCTCCCCCCCCTCCCACCCACCCCATCCTCTTTCTGCTCCCCCCCTCCCACCCACCCCATCCTCTTTCTGCTCCCCCCCTCCCACCCACCCCATCCTCTTTCTGCTCCCCCCCTCCCACCCACCCCATCCTCTTTCTGCTCCCCCCCCCCTCCCACCCACCCCATCCTCTTTCTGCTCCCCCCCCCTCCCACCCACCCCATCCTCTTTCTGCTCCCCCCCCTCCCACCCACCCCATCCTCTTTCTGCTCCCCCCCCTCCCACCCACCCCATCCTCTTTCTGCTCCCCCTCCCTCCCACCCACCCCATCCTCTTTCTGCTCCCCCTCCCTCCCACCCACCCCATCCTCTTTCTGCTCCCCCTCCCTCCCACCCACCCCATCCTCTTTCTGCTCCCCCTCCCTCCCACCCACCCCATCCTCTTTCTGCTCCCCCTCTCACCCGCCCCATCCTCTTTCTTCTCCCAACCGCCCCATCCTCTTTCTTCTCCCACCCGCCTCATCCTCTTTCTCCTCCCCCACCCTCCCGCCCCATCCTCTTTTGCCTCCTCCCGCCCCATCCTTTCTCCTTCCCCTCCATCCTCTTTCTCCTCTCCGTCTCCATCCTTTCTCGCCCCCTCCCACCCCTTCCTCCTTCTCCCCCACCTGTCCCCTCCTCTTTCTCCTCCCTCCCTCCCACCCGCCCTATCCTCTTTCTTCTCCCTCCCTACCGCCCTATCCTCGTTCTTCTCCCTCCCTCCCCCCCACTTTATCCTCGTTCTTCTCCCTCCCTCCCACCCACCCTATCCTCGTTCTTCTCCCTCCCTCCCACCCTCCCTCCCACCCACCCTATCCTCGTTCTTCTCCCTCCTTCCTGCCGTATCCTCGTTCTTCTCCCTCCCTCCCGCCCTATCCTCTTTGTGTTCCCTCCCACCCGCCCTATCCTCTTTGTGTTCCCTCCCACCCGCCCTATCCTCTTTGTGTTCCCTCCCACCCGCCCTATCCTCTTTGTGTTCCCTCCCACCCGCCCTATCCTCTTTCTGTTCCCTCCCACCCGCCCTATCCTCTTTCTGTTCCCTCCCACCCGCCCTATCCTCTTTCTGTTCCCTCCCACCCGCCCTATCATCTTTCTGTTCCCTCCCACCCGCCCTATCCTCTTTCTGTTCCCTCCCACAGGCCCCATCCTCTTTCTGCTCCCCCCCCCTCCCACCCACCCCATCCTCTTTCTGCTCCCCCTCTCACCCGCCCCATCCTCTTTCTTCTCCCAACCGCCCCATTGTCTTTCTTCTCCCACCCGCCTCATCCTCTTTCTCCTCCCCCACCCTCCCGCCCCATCCTCTTTTGCCTCCTCCCGCCCCATCCTTTCTCCTTCCCCTCCATCCTCTTTCTCCTCTCCGTCTCCATCCTTTCTCGCCCCCTCCCACCCCTTCCTCCTTCTCCCCCACCTGTCCCCTCCTCTTTCTCCTCCCTCCCTCCCACCCGCCCTATCCTCTTTCTTCTCCCTCCCTACCGCCCTATCCTCGTTCTTCTCCCTCCCTCCCCCCCACTTTATCCTCGTTCTTCTCCCTCCCTCCCACCCACCCTATCCTCGTTCTTCTCCCTCCCTCCCTCCCACCCACCCACCCTATCCTCGTTCTTCTCCCTCCTTCCTGCCGTATCCTCGTTCTTCTCCCTCCCTCCCGCCCTATCCTCTTTGTGTTCCCTCCCACCCGCCCGATCCTCTTTGTGTTCCCTCCCACCCGCCCGATCCTCTTTGTGTTCCCTCCCACCCGCCCTATCCTCTTTGTGTTCCCTCCCACCCGCCCTATCCTCTTTGTGTTCCCTCCCACCCGCCCTATCCTCTTTCTGTTCCCTCCCACCCGCCCTATCCTCTTTCTGTTCCCTCCCACCCGCCCTATCCTCTTTCTGTTCCCTCCCACCCGCCCTATCCTCTTTCTGTTCCCTCCCACCCGCCCTATCCTCTTTCTGTTCCCTCCCACAGGCCCTATCCTCTTTCTGTTCCCTCCCACAGGCCCTATCCTTTCTTCTACCTCCCACCCGATCCTCTTTCTTCATATATCCTTTCTTCTCCCTCCCACCCGCCCTATCCTCTTTCTTCATATATCCTCTTTCTTCATATATACTCTTTCTTCTCCCTCCCTCCCACCCACCCCATCCTCTTTCTTCTCCCTCCCTCCCACCCACCCCATCCTCTTTCTTCTCCCTCCCTCCCACCCACCCCATCCTCTTTCTTCTCCCTCCCTCCCACCCGCCCCATCCGCTTTCTTCTCCCTCCCTCCCACCCGCCCCATCCTCTTTCTGCTTCCCCTCCCTCTCACCCGCCCCATCCTCTTTCTGCTCCCCCCTCCCTCTCACCCGCCCCATCCTCTTTCTGCTCCCCCTCCCGCCCGCCCCATCCTCTTTCTGCTCCCCCTCCCGCCCACCCCATCCTCTTTCTGCTCCCCCTCCCGCCCACCCCATCCTCTTTCTGCTCCCCCTCCCGCCCGCCCCATCCTCTTTCTGCTCCCCCTCCCGCCCGCCCCATCCTCTTTCCGCTCCCCCTCCCGCCCGCCCCATCCTCTTTCCGCTCCCCCTCCCGCCCGCCCCATCCTCTTTCTTCTCCCTCCCTCCCACCCGCCCCATCCTCTTTCTTCTCCCTCCCTCCCACCCGCCCCATCCTCTTTCTGCTCCCCCTCCTTCTCACCCGCCCCCCATCCTCTTTCTGCTCCATCCTCTTTCTGCTCCCCCTTCCCTCTCACCCGCCCCATCCTCTTTCTGCTCCCCCTCCCTCTCACCCGCCCCATCCTCTTTCTGCTCCCCCTCCCTCTCACCCGCCCCATCCTCTTTCTGCTCCCCCTCCCGCCCGCCCCTTCCTCTTTCTGCTCCCCCTCCCGCCCGCCCCTTCCTCTTTCTGCTCCCCCTCCCTCTTTCTGCTCCCCCTCCCGCCCGCCCCATCCTCTTTCTGCTCCCCCTCCCGCCCGCCCCATCCTCTTTCTGCTCCCCCTCCCGCCCGCCCCATCCTCTTTCTGCTCCCCCTCCCGCCCGCCCCATCCTCTTTCTGCTCCCCCTCCCGCCCGCCCCATCCTCTTTCTGCTCCCCCTCCCGCCCGCCCCATCCTCTTTCTGCTCCCCCCCGCCCGCCCCATCCTCTTTCTGCTCCCCCCCCCGCCCGCCCCATCCTCTTTCTGCTCCCCCCCGCCCCATCCTCTTTCTTTTCCCACCCGCCTCATCTTCTATCTTCTCCCACCCGCCCCATCCTCTTTCTTCTCCCACCCGCATCATCCTCTATCTTCTCCCACCCGCTCCATCCTCTTTCTTCTCCCACCCGCCTCATCCTCTTTCTCCTCCCCGTCTCCATCCTTTCTCGCCCCCTCCCACCCCTTTCTCCTTCTCTCCCACCTGTCCCCTCCTGTTTCTTCTTCCCCCACCCGCCCCATCCTGTTTCTTCTTCCCCCACCCGCCCCATCCTGTTTTCTCTCTCCCCACTGCTGCCCATTCCCCCATCCTGTTTCTTCAACCCATCCTGTTACTTCTCCACAGCCATTTCCACCCTGTTGCTTGTCTGTTTTTCTTCTCCCCCTCCCTCTGACAGAAGTAAAAAAAAAACGCCATAAAGGGGCCGGGGTTGGCCACTTCATTGCACTTTTTAAAATTCTGTTACCCCCCCTCCCCCCCCCCACCTGACTACCAAAGCAAATGGCTCGCTCATAGGCGAGACCTATTGGCTTTGCCAATGCGTGTTATGAAATGGATGTGTTACATTACTTTAGAGCCTAGTGCTTCTTTGCTGGATAACAGGTTGGGATTTCTTGCTTTACATATTGTCTTGTAATAAGTACTGGGACAAGGTAGGATTGATTGAGCTAAAATCCTGATTACTTATCAGGAATCTTTATTACACTGATTACCGTTCCTCATCCTAGTACTTAAATTCCACCCTTCCTCCTGTTAATCCTGAGCTTGGTTCTGTTTCTTTTAGAATGACTAGAATCGTGACGGCCCAACTTCGCTTTTGTCCCCATGTAAGGTGATGGAACTTGGGGAAGCTAGTGGAGGGCACAGGTGTAAAGGTGGGTATTCTTTTTGCTTAGTAACGTGGTGCCTGGTATGAGGAAGAAACATTGGAGTAATGATTATTACTGGTATGTAATCGGTACACTATGCAACACTTAACCACCGTTTTGAAGCACAGTGCAAGAATGAGTCCCACTGGGATTCCTCTTATATAGCCTGCAGCACAGTACCTTGGTCGTTGCTATCATTCTGTTTGCCCCTTCCAGGTAAATGCAACACCTTGCTCACTGTCAATTGAGGGTTAAAACCAAGTTCCACTTGATTCCTTCAAAAGTCTTCAGCTGAGAATCATCCATCCCTACTGCTTGGCATCAATCCAAGAATGTGACATTGGTTCCTTTCCTAGCACTTTACAGTCCTTCTTCCAAATTAATACTGGGGGGTTGTTTTCACGCCGTGTTGCCAAATGAGCTCCGAAAGTGCTTGGTGTCATCGCCAAAATGTCTACCCAGGTTTCTTTCTATTCCTTCAACTCTTGAACTCCATTTGACCTTCCACTAATGTTACTACTGTTGTTTGCTTACCTTCTATACCACTTGTGTGATCAGATATATAATTATCAATAGCAATTTCCAAGGCAGGTGTCTCCTTCCTGGACATATTCTGAGGTGAAAAAAGACATTTCATGGGTGTAGGGCTTCGCTCTAGATCCATCATTTAATTGGGTGGGTTCGGGCGTGACTTTTATGAGTTTTTCCCATACTTGTACCTTCGAACCTTTGAAGTGGCTAAAATACATTTTACCCTTATTGATTCAACAAATAGCTCTTTTTCCCATAGTTACTAAAACATCCAGGACTTCCTGAGTTGGTCATGGGTTGACACGATTAGATACCTCTGTATGTTCTTATAAGTCTGCTCTGCATATGTTTACACATGCTAGTATCTCAAACTATTGAGTCGATTTACTCAATACCACAAAAAACATGTTTTCTGAGTAAAGTTTTACGCTCATGCCACCTTTTGCATATATCAGTAAAGCTTTTTTTCCTCCATGTGATGAACAAATTTCCTTATGGGAGCTAAAATGGGAAAACACAGTTTTCAACCTCCGTTGATTTCTCCAGCACAGCAGTGCAAAAAAAAAAAAGGTATTTTAGACCTTCGCTGCACATGCTAAAAGAGTGCCAAATTTTGTGTCCACCGTTTGGGACCAAAGTTATAGGTAAATCAACAAGCATTTGCAAAGCCAACAGGTCTGCCTTTAGCTTCCGGCTTTTGGCTTTGTCAATGGAAGTTTTGTTTTTTCATGTATTTTCTAAAACGTTATTGTTCGATGAACTGCCAGGCCCTCACCAGTATTTTAAAAAACATTGGCTAAAGCAAAAATATTTTTGGGGTCCCGAAAAGCACTTATTGCCAAATTAGGCCCTGGCACTGAAGGGAACTACTTCACTGCTTTCTGTGCGGATATGCTCCTTGTGCAGAATTCTGTTACTCCTAGAGCAGATATTACTCACAGTAAAGTTAGATATTGACTAAAGTGGGCTCACCCATTTCCTCATGTTGTGTGCTGTAGTGGCGAGGCAGAGGGGGGGGGGGGGGGAACAAATAAATGAAATACCCAAAGAAAGACCAAAAGATGGAGAGATGCCTGAAAGCCCCTGTACGTTTTTATGATATATTTAAGTTAAATCAGAATATCTTGGCTAATACCAGGGCTAAAAAACTCTTGTCAATGGAAAGTGCATCTAAACCAATACCATCACAATTGTGACCACCACTGAGTAATATAATATATATGCAGTTCAGTGTTACATTCCTGTCTTATTTCATTACCTTTTTTGTCAATTCTTTGAACACTTACAGGATTAATCTAAGGTGCCAACTTTTGGATGTGGAAATATACATTAGGGCTTAATTTTGATATGGTCAATGGACCTCCTCTGTCCAGGTCATACTGATGCCCTTAGTCGAACTGGAAGTCCATCAGGGTCGCTTGACTGAAAAAGGACCTGCGGGAGTCACCCAGGCACTATGGAAATCTCACCATTTTCTTGGGACCAGCAGTTTTAAGACACAATGGTATTTCTTAGGCCTATGTACACTGGAAGTACAGGCTCTTAACCGCGACAAAAGGTATTCCCATTGAAAGATTCACCAGGATTTCCTGCTGACCATACTTTTTATGTTAAGGTAGCAATATATTTTTATCGTAATGGAACAAACCTGATCAGATCATCAAAAAGCAATCAGTTATAACTAATGTTAAACTTTTTGTCAGCACAGTATCTAAGTAAACTAAAACATGCATTCATCAGTGTTACCAGATATCTAACAGATGGTTACTGACAAGCGCACCACACACTCTGTGTCATGTAAAAGACGGCAACTCTTCTGGGATCCCTTCATTTTGCTACATTTTTTAAATCACTACATGGTCATTATGCATATACTGTAGCCATTACATAAAGTAGCGATAATATCAAGGCGCATAAAGATCGCTATAATTCAATTGTAAAGTTCAGTTAGAATCTTTCAATTCTTATCATTTCAAAAACCTATGAAGACGGGAGTCTTGAAAGTTCTTGTATTCAGTCGTTTCTTTATATTTTCACAGTCAGGTGTAAGAATTCATGCATCAGCCAAGCCAACGCGTTTTATCCCATATGGACTTGATCAAGGTTGGGATTATAGTAGTTCCAATATCGATGGAGCGAACTTCCTAATAGAGCGTATCAATAATAAGCGCTGGGAGTCCCCTGTGCCGCCCCATCTGTAGGAAAGGGTAAATGCCTGGACTCACAACTTAGAATGTTAGATTTTCCAAATGTGATTGAGCAATCCTTCTTAAAGAAAGTATACACGATGGGAATCCCCATAGCGTACAGAATGTTTATCTGTTGAGTACAGTGCCTCAATTCTCTTGCCGTTCTTCTATCCATCTAACTTGTGATTCCAGGCATTTACCCTTTCCTACCGATAGGGTGCTACAAGGTACTCCCAGCGCTTATTATTTATACGCTCTATTAGGAGATTCGCTCCATCGATGTTACCATCAAATAGGTCTGCTTTCTGATGGAAGATTCTGACCCCTAGTTACAGAAATATGCCTATTTGCCATTCTATGCATACATTGTTAAGCATGTACCCCGGTTGGGACATGCTTTATCGAATAGGTATAGACACAACTTTGACGTTTTTACTTTCAGTCCTGCAAACTCTCCCAGAGTATGTGCCAGTGATGGTGGTATTCACTGAATGTCCTTAACGTATTTAAGGAGGTCATCTGCATACAGTGAGATTTTGTGTATGTAATCTCCCAGAGGAATTCACCAGCTTGCCCCTTGCGCCCGAATGGCCGCCGCCAAGGGCTCAGTAGCCAGCGAGAACAGTAACTGCAATAACGGGCATCCTTGTCTGGTCCCTCGCTTTACCCTAAACGAGGTCGAGATGTAAGGCCCTGTCTGCACTCTCACCGTTGGCTCATTATAAAACAGCTTGCTCATACTAAGAAAGGCGTCCCCAAGTCCATGGTAGCATAGCAAACGGGTATCCCTACTCTAGGGTGTCAAAGGCCTTCTCTAGATCTAGTATTAGGCAACCAGAGTAGGGCCATCGGTCCACTGAGTATTTGACTACCCTGAAGGAGCGTCGCAAATTCAATGAAGTACTGCGAGCTGGCACAAACCCATTTTGATCAGCATGAACTAGGGATGGGACCAGAGGTGCCAACTGGTCAGCCAGTAATTTCACTAATACCTTATAATCAGTATTTAATAGGGCTAAGGGATGATATGAACCCAGCTCTGCTGGATCCCTATCAGGTTTTGGGAGCATAGGTGTATCCGCCGACACTGACCTTCAGGGACCATTTTCATTGGGGGAACACGACTGGCAGGTGTAGCAGTGTGCGACCAATCTGATGTAACTTTATATTCAGGCTCCCTTGAGCCGGTGGAGTCGACGGACTCATGGTTACGCACCTGCGCGCTAAGAGAGGTACT
This sequence comes from Triturus cristatus, assembly GCF_964204655.1. Taxonomy (NCBI): domain Eukaryota; kingdom Metazoa; phylum Chordata; class Amphibia; order Caudata; family Salamandridae; genus Triturus; species Triturus cristatus. The sequence goes on along the minus strand of NC_140588.1, from coordinate 1,063,263,038 downwards.
AGACCTGATTATGTTTTTAGCAGCTTACACAGCAACCCCACTCTCATTTTCCTACTCCCTGCTGACGAGAGGCAACTACCTCGAAACACGTGTCCAGGGATGGCACACGCCACGCATACTTGCACGCACTCTTGAGCATAGGTGTATCCGCCGACGCTGACCTTCAGGGACCATTTTCATTGGGGGAACACGACTGGTAGGTGTAGCAGTGTGCGACCAATCTGATGTAACTTTATATTCAGGCTCCCTTGAGCCGGTGGAGTCGACGGACTCATGGTTACGCACCTGCGCGCTAAGAGAGGTACTAGACCTGATTATGTTTTTAGCAGCTTACACAGCAACCCCACTCTCATTTTCCTACTCCCTGCTGACGAGAGGCAACTACCTCGAAACACGTGTCCAGGGATGGCACACGCCACGCATACTTGCACGCACTCTTGAGCATAGGTGTATCCGCCGACGCTGACCTTCAGGGACCATTTTCATTGGGGGAACACGACTGGTAGGTGTAGCAGTGTGCGACCAATCTGATGTAGGTTTTGGGAGCGAGACCATGTGGGCCTCACTTAGCGACGTGGGGAGAGCAGAACCCTCAAGAGCAGCAGTATACAGGGTGTGTAGGCATGGAGTCAGATACACTTTGTAGTAGTCCGCAGGTAGCCCATTGGGGCTTTACCCATCGCCAAGGCTGTGATGGCTTCTCGGACCTCATCGGGGGCAATCGGTGTATCCAGTGCTTCGTGCTGCTCCGGTGTTATGACTGGTAGGCGTACCGAATCCAGAATGGTGCCCACACGCACCTGGTCATGTTGGACAGTAGATTCATAAAGCGTGGCATAGTGTCTCTTCATCTCTGCATGTATCATGTTGCGTGTATACTGTGTGTCCCGCAGCTGTGCGTGTTGCGTGTATGGGTTGTCGGAGCTGTTCCGGACGCAGCAGCAGCACGCACACAGTCTCCCCAGTCTATCTGACACCACATGCGTGCATGATGAGTGCGCTGCGCAATTTAGGCATCTCAACCGTTCTAATACTTCCACATGTTCACTATGTGCCGCGTCCAGTCCCGCATGTTGCTCATACCTGACGTAACCCTGTTTTCATGTTGCAAAATCTTGCACTCTACCCTAAATATGTTCACGGTTAACTGCTTGCGTATGTTCCATGCGAGACCCATGATGTATCCCCTCATATTCACCTTAAATGCCTCCCATTCAAAAAGCATGTTACTTATGGATCCCGCGTTAATGTAAAAGTATACAACCGTGGCAGTTCCCAAGGAGGCATGGAATGCTGGGTCCTGCAGTGGCGCTGGCTGAAGGCACCAGGTGGGGGCAGGTGGTGGGCCTACATCCCAGCCAAGCTGCATGTGCTGGGGGTTGTGATAGAGTGTGTGCACCCTAGGTAGTCTTATCTGCCTGACAAGGGGTAACAGTGAAGATGAGCTCATGATGCGGTCTAGCCTGACATAGAGGTCGTGTGTGTGGGAGTAAAATGATTCTATGCGTTTATCAGGGTTTCAAGTGAGACATACATCTGTCAGGGACCAGCAGGCGATCCAGGTATTCAGTGAATGTGAATTCGATAGGGCATGAGCCCATGTCAGAGGGGTAAATGAGCGGTCCAAGGTGATGTCAATCACAGAATTAAAGTCCACTAGCCAGGGGATCCCCCTCCAGGGTCCTAGGACACTCGAGAGTTGACAAAGGAATGTTTAATGCTCAGTGTTGGGGGCATATTTGGGTCCTATCAGAACAGTTTGACCATATAATCCACCCTTTTTGAGCACTTTATCTGCTTTCACCTTCTCTATTTCAAAGGGGGTCCACGCTCTTACCCATATCAGTGCCCCCCTTCCCTGAGAGGAGAAGTTAGTGCTAAACACGTGTCCTCACCATCGTCGGCGGAGGGGGATCGCTTCCGCTTGTGTTAGTGGAGTTTCCTGTAGGAGTGCTGTTGGTGGCCCTACGTTGCAAGTATGAGTATATGGAGTAGCGTCTTGCTGGCATGTGTATGCCCCTTACGTTCAGGTAATAATTTTACCATGTGCCATGATGTGGGTTCATAGGTGTGTACGTCCTTCACAAAAGATGTAAGGCCTAGTTTTACTGTGCCTCATGCAAATGGTTGCTTATGTGGGGTTTGGGCATTGTTTCCTCTCTTTGCGGGTGTGAAAAGAAAAATGTGGCTCAGCACTACAATATGTTCACCTTCATTAGAGTGGACCCACAACGAGGGTCCTCCCAAACTATATGATCGAATCATGGTAAAAATTGAATATGTTGGTGCCTGTTGGGGGTTGAGTGTATTGTGGCGTCAGCTCTTGTGTGCCCCTGTGGTGTAATGTTGAGAGAGCCCTATGTGCACAAATTTTAGATTGATGTTACCTTCTGATCTCATATGGTGTAGTGACTCCACCCCTCAGCCACCCATCATTGTGTCCCAATCACAAGAACTGTTACTTGCCTGTACGATATGAGCACCTAGTCCAACCAGAGTGGGGCCATCATTAAAGTCTGTGGACCTTTGCCTGAACAGCCATCGTCCAGCAGCTGCTTATATTATATCATTGGAGGCTTATGGCGTCACCACCAGCAGAGTCTGGGAGTTCGGCCCCTCTGGCAATGAGCAGATGGAGTCCTCTTTGTTCACTGATTTGGCAGACTCTGTTTCTTGGTCTGAGCTGTAAATCTGATCGTAGATTGCCGCCGCCACCTGCAGGGCTTCACGTCATTCTAGTATTATTTGATCCACGTTTACTGTGGCTTGTTGAGTTGGCCACTTGTTTTTTTTTGGTTTTTTGCGGCTGCCTCTGTCTCGGCACGGTCTCGCTTGATTTTCTGGTGATGTGCGTCCGGTTGCCAACCCCAGCCCCTCCAACCAGTCCCAAGCGTCCGACAGGGAATCAAAGAAGTGAGTGGTACCTTTCGTCACCACTCGAAGTCTAGCAGGGAGTAGCACATATCCAATTCAGGCAGGCACCGTTTCACTGATTTGAAGGAGCTCATACGTCTCTGCTCTGTGTAGTCAGTAAACAGCATGATGTGCGCATTCTGTATTTTTATGTCTGACAGTTTTCAGGTTCCTCTCAGGACAGTGTTTCTGTCTCTATGGTTCAGTAGCCAAATCAGGAGTGGCCTAACGTTCGCGCCCGGAGGCGACTTACAGGACGGTACTCTGTGTGCACTCTCTACTACAAACTGGGGAGGACAGTGTGTTCTCGGGTAGTGGCCATAGGCATTGGAATGCTGCTCTTCTGGTTTCCAGTATGAAGTAGGTGAAGTTTGATCGCATTAGTTTCCCAGTATGTTGCAGCCAGTACTCTTGCTGTCATTCTTTCAGCCCTTGTTGGGGGGTAGGCACCACTCATATCTGTATTCAGTTTAGGTGGGGCAGCCTACTGTGCCATCAAAGTGCCCAGCTCCGCTGTCCGGTGACGCTTAGTAGTTTGGCAGGAGTATTTTCGGCAATCCGCAGGGGCCCAGGGTGCCCGACTACTCCTTGGTGGGTTGGCACTGTGTCCCCACTTAATACCCTAAGTGTGTGTCTCACTGCCGGTGGTGGTTCCTTCAGTGCATGAGATCATTGTATGAATCATTGTTCCGCTCAGTGGTCCCCCTCAGGCCCAGGGTGCCCTCCGTACACCCTCTATCTGCTGCTGCAATTCTGTTCAGCGCTTTTAAAAGAAGTCCTGTCTCCGCTCTAGTAGGAGCTGACTTAGTGTTGGCCTATAATGGTAGCTTGGCAAGGCAATTCACCTCCTCAGCCTGCTTATTTTCCCCCAGCTACTGTCTGTATCAGTTCGGTGGGGGCTAGCTCGGACATTTTCCTTTCCCTCACTGTTTGTCTGTCTGACAGTTTTCAGGTTCCTCTCAGGACAGTGTTTCTGTCTCTATGGTTCAGTAGCCAAATCAGGAGTGGCCTAACGTTCGCGCCCGGAGGCGACTTACAGGACGGTACTCTGTGTGCACTCTCTACTACAAACTGGGGAGGACAGTGTGTTCTCGGGTAGTGGCTCCCTTACCCATTTTGCTACATTGGATACTGCATCCTGGCCTTCTTCACCCTCCGGGAGACCCACCACCCGCACATTGTTCCGGTGTGATCGGCTCTCTGCATCTTACAGCCTTTCTTCCAGGATGCTCACCCTGTCTAGTAGGTTTTGTAGCACTGTGGTGTTCGAGCGTGTTGCCAGGTTCAGTTCTCCCAGCGTTAGTTAATTGGTTTGCATCAACTCAGCAAACTTGCACTGATTAGCGTGCAAGAGCAGGAAGTCTGTCGTGACTTATTCGATTTTAGCTTCCAGGGACGTGTGCGTTTGGTCGAGGGTTATGCTGAGTTTTTCAACTGCCCTTTGTACTGTGTCCAATTTGGCCTCTAACATTAGGTGCAGAGACTCTGGGTTTATGGTGACTTCAGTTTGGGACAGCCCGTCCACACCAGGCCCTGGCATTGTCTGTGACATGGTCGACTGCAGACGTCCCATAACTAACTGTTGGGCCATAGGCATTGGAATGCTGCTCTTCTGGTTTCCAGTATGAAGTAGGTGAAGTTTGATCGCATTAGTTTCCCAGTATGTTGCAGCCAGTACTCTTGCTGTCATTCTTTCAGCCCTTGTTGGGGGGTAGGCACCACTCATATCTGTATTCAGTTTAGGTGGGGCAGCCTACTGTGCCATCAAAGTGCCCAGCTCCGCTGTCCGGTGACGCTTAGTAGTTTGGCAGGAGTATTTTCGGCAATCCGCAGGGGCCCAGGGTGCCCGACTACTCCTTGGTGGGTTGGCACTGTGTCCCCACTTAATACCCTAAGTGTGTGTCTCACTGCCGGTGGTGGTTCCTTCAGTGCATGGGATCATTGTATGAATCATTGTTCCGCTCAGTGGTCCCCCTCAGGCCCAGGGTGCCCTCCGTACACCCTCTATCTGCTGCTGCAATTCTGTTCAGCGCTTTTAAAAGAAGTCCGGTCTCCGCTCTAGTAGGAGCTGACTTAGTGTTGGCCTATAATGGTAGCTTGGCAAGGCAATTCACCTCCTCAGCCTGCTTATTTTCCCCCAGCTACTGTCTGTATCAGTTCGGTGGGGGCTAGCTCGGACATTTTCCTTTCCCTCACTGTTTGTCGCATGGTCACAGCGCAATGGATCTTGCTGATGTGGGAAATTCTGCATTCCTCAGTATGCTGCAGCTTTCCGCCCTGGGCCTTAACCGGATCTCGGACCTCCCTCAGCCGCCTCCGATTTCAGTGGATTTAAAGGTTCCCTTCCCAGCTCCTCGCGAATGCTCTTAAGTATGGTGCTGTCTCCGTAGCCGGACACTGCGTTCGCTCCCAGGTGTTTGTGGGCCATAGCAGGACCAGCTAGTTCACGCTCCTGCTGCTGTCTCAGTGCAGGAGGAGCCGTGGCACACTGCCGTTTCCTGACTCGGGATGTTGGAGCCCAGGCCCGATCCGACCTCCGAGGCTCCAGGGGGATTCTCCCTGTGGCAGGGTCAGGACAGAGACGAAGGCAGATGCCGCAGGCCCGGCCCCACCCAGTCCTCACTACCAGCGTCTGCATTTCAGATCCAATGGTAGCACTTCGCCTGTAAGGCGTGTTATGAGCTGGACATTCCAATAACGGTCGCAGGTCCATCTCTGCCTATTGTTGCTCTGCCCTCAACCCTCCTGTGAGCGGCTATTGATAAGTGTTCGACTGACGCCATGGGGCCTCTTCCCGCCCTCCACAGGCCGTCTGTTCTATCTCGGTGTATGTCATCCCACAATTCTGCTGGCACGTTTTCTCCTAACTGCCGGGAGCACCGATGTTCTAAAGTAGTTTTCGCCGTCAGGTGACTAATGGATGGCTACTCATAGCTGGGGAAAAGTCAGGATAACAGGGGCTGGACGCGGAGCTTCTCTAAGTTGCGTCCACCATCTTGACTCCCTAGCCACCCATGCACAATTGCACTTTTAGCACCATGGTAGAACTGTATCTACTTTTCACTCTTTTGGTGCTTGTAATCACTTTCATCTGCTTCTGTCTACTAATTATCGCAACACATATATTCTCTACCAGAATAACGTTGGTTCAATAAATATATTGGAAGCGTCCCACTGTGTATTCTGTATATTTCTCTGAGCACAAGTAAGCACGAGTGACTGAGCATAAGGTTCAGATCTGTTTCCACAATCCCTGAGGGGTCAGTGTTCTCATGTTCAGTGGTTGCCTGAAACCATACGCTCCCTGGTAAGGTTAAGGGTGCTTATGGTGGCACTGTGAGCTAGCTGATCTCTAAGCCAACATATCCAGCAGGGGTGGCCAAAATCAGTCTAGGCATCTCAATGAAAGTTTATGTTGTCCAAACAAACGCGTAGGTCCCACGGATTAGTGGGAACTACAGGACAATGGTTCTCCATCCTGGGTATTTTTATATTATTTTGTTTTTTTATTTATTTGGTCCTAAACAGCCATTCTTATACAAGCGCACATGAGAGGAAAAATAGGAATAGAAATACAAAATAAAAAATTTTGAAAACATAGATAACATTGTTTCCATTTCTAGGAGTATATACTTTTGCACATAAAATAAATGCAGTGTAGTGCACTTCGCCAGACAAAGGGAGTGCTGATGTGGCAATAAGGTCTATGAGTCAGAATGGTACATGATACAGCAATAAGGTACATTTAAGGGTGCCAGAGTCCATTAGAATGAAAGGAGCTAGGATAATTCAGCCATACTGAGGAGTGAATAATTTCGATGACTCCTAATCCTAAGGTAATACCTGGGCATTGCCCATGATCAGTGCTTAATTTGATTCGGTGGTTTCCGGTTCTCCGCACTGGCACTTATTTGGCAGCACCGACACTTGACAGTCTGCCACATGGTGGGCTGTTTGTCTGATTTAGATTGAGCACAACAACAGTTGTTTACTAATTCAATTTACGCTAAACATGACCAATACCTGACGCCCATGCTAATCTTCTAGCTTTGGGGCCCTGTAATGGTCTGAATTGTCACACTTGTAGGAGTGGGATGGTTAGCTGAGACCTGAGCAACATGGCTGATGCCCGGTGGAGCTGCTAGACAGCTATAGAGGAGACTGGCCCTGGTTCACCCCCTTGACCGTCACCTACCCAGCCGGACATTGGGCATAGTTCTCTGTGTCTCCTTCCTCCCTCACCGACTGTTACCACTGACCGTTGAGACCTTCTTTTTGACCGATGCCCGGTGGAGCTACCTTGATAGCTATAGAGGAGATGGGCTGTGAATTTCGCCCCCAGCCGTCTCCTACCCAGCTGGACTTTGGGCAGACTTTCCCTTGTCTCTCCACAGTATCTCCCTCCTACCCTTTTACCTTACCCTTCCACGCTCCTTTTATCTTGTCTTCTATGCTCTTTAAATGCTTGCAACAGATGTAATTTGTAACTGATGTATCTTCGTAACAATGTGGAACCTCATGTAAAGTGCTCTGATACCTTCGGGTCTAGCCAGCGCTATGTAAAACTCAAATAAATAAAATAAAAAAAGTTAGTAGTTGGTTTGGTATTTATTTATTTTATTTTAAAAGGTTTATATAGCGCTGGCTAGACCCGGAGGTATCAGAGCGCTTTACATAAGGTTCCACAGATATTATAACATTACTTCAGTTACACGTTACATCAGTTACTAGAAAAACATTTTAAGAGTGTAGAAGACTAAATAAATGGAGTTTAAAGGGTAAGGGATGGGGTAAATGGGTAGGAGTTAGATAGAATGGAGAGACGAAGGAGGGTCTGCCCACAGTCCGGCTGGGTAAGTGACGAACGAGGGGGAAGTCCACAGTCCATCTCCTCTTTAGCTATCAGGTAGCTCCACCGGGCATCAGCCAAACAGCTAGGTCTCAGCGGGAAAATAATAAAAGAGCAAAAGCAGCGGCGGGGAAGAAACGAGACAAATGTCAGAAGTCCGGCTGGGTAGGTGACGGCCATGGCGGTGTGCCGGAGCCAATCTCCCCTATAGCTGTCGGTGCAGCTCCACCGGGAATCAGCCATGTATGCGTTTCGGGTTCCACCAGAATAGAGAGAGGAACAGGAGGTGATCCAAAGTCAAGACTCGGGAGGGGTAGGGAGAAAGGGGAGGAGGGAAGTAAGGTCAGGAGAGAAATCGGTCCGGGTGTTACTGGGTAGAGCCTTCAGCTACGTTCTCCAGCTGGCCACTGGGACAAAGATGGTGAGAGGAGAGGTGAGGAAGGGACAGACTCCAAGTTCAGAGCTCCTCGTGGTGAAAAGTCTCCTCTGGCGGTCATCTTAAGGTCAGGCAAGGAGTGAAAACCCCTGTGGGTCCCCACATCCGCGTCCTTTTCAAGGATTACTAAGACCCTTCCTGGGGCCCTGCTATTACTGCTTTCCCCCCTCAGGGTGCCTCTGGGGTGACCCCGTGCAATACCAGTGTCTGGTAGAGTGCCCAGGGTGAAAAAACGGCTACTGGCACCACTCAACCTCTAGTCTGGCTCCTTTCCAGACGTTTGTACCAGACTTTGGTGCTGGCCACACTGCTGGCTCTCACCAGCGGGCACTCAACTGCGTGGCAGTGGTGCACTCCTCGCCTCCCGCAGCAGGCGCGGCCGCGAGTGGCGGCCGCCGTTGTGGGCTCCGGCCGGATGCAGCCAGCGGTGACTGTCTTTGGTAGCGCTGGCAGGGGCAGTCGGTGGTGGAGGATGCAGTGGCCTCCTGATGAGTGCCCTGACACTTAATTCTTTACAAATTAAACACTGCCCATGATGTTACTCTGCATAGGTGGCATGCTATACAAAGAGGCTGATGGCCGGAAAAAGAGACCTTTATGGTACTGCATGTATTCTTGCTTCATGCACGTCCTCTTTATATGTAGTCAGAAGCTGCCTTGGAGATGGACAGTAGAATGGAAACTTGCTGAGTGTTTAAAGCAGAGGAGAATGAGCATTTCATTGGCTAAGATGACATCAAATTACAGAAGTCTGGGCAATTACAACTATCAAAGGTGTGTCCACCAAGTACGAAAACAGGTTTGGGGATGTCAAAATGCATAGTCTAGGATCTGCAAATTAGATATGTTCTTCTACGAAGTAATCTGGTACAAATGAAATCCTTAATAGCGTTCTCATTTTACGCTTCGGCTCTTCATTTAGTCCCTCATTTATATTTCGTAAACACTTTTTGGCTATCAAAAAGAGGTTCCTTCCTGTGTTTTTTGTTGGCGTCACTGGGGTAGACTGTACAGTACACTTTTCCAACAAATGGAAGAGCACATCCATATAACAGTGCATATCATTGTGAACATTGCACACTGTTACTTCCTCAGTAACATACAGATTAATGATGCTTCTCTATGATAGGCTGAAGTCAGTGGGATGTCATGCTGTCATGGCTCCTCCTGTACACAGTTGATAATAAGGGGTAGTTTTTGTGCAGGTAATGGCATGCACTCACATCTGTGACTGTCACCCATATCCTATTTTGTGTCAGTAGTGTGAGAGTATCAAGGTAAAACAGCGCCTACCTGCATGGCGAGAAAAGCCCTATGTTCCGGGCAGATTGAACTTCCATCTGTCACCACTGCATCTGAAGGCTCCATTGACTAGGTCTCTGCGTCCATTTCCAAATGAAGTGAGTGTCTGCTTTTTAGATCGAGCGTAACAGAGCTTGCTCTGCCGCTTAGTGCCCTGTTGTAGATGCTCTGTGAAGTTAAACTCCACCCCCTGGTCGCCTTTGCTTTTTATTTGTCTTTGCCACTGTCCTTTGAAAATTCTTCCTTACTACTGGGCAATTGTTCTCTTTTCCCTCCTTTCTGTTTCCGCTTTCCAGCTACGGAGCACCGGCCGAGTACTATCTCCCTATGCTGTAAGAGTTGTAGGTATTCCCCTGAGGACAGCTTTTTTTTCTTCAGTCAAATGACGTGCCTGGAAACACACCGGGCTTGCGCATAGATTTTCAACATGGGGGCCGCCCAGTTTAGCTTGCTTCTTCTTACGTTATTGTTGTTAATAGTGCTGTGCTTTTTACAAGCACTATTGTTTACTAGTAAATTCGAATTGTGCTTTTCACAACACTGTTTTCTGTACTGTGCTGCCGATCTCGCCAGTCCTCGTTTTAAATGGTCACAAGGAAAGGGACACACATCACCTTTTGGATTTTTTTTTAACATATTTTATTGATTTTACATGGCATAGCCCTTGATGTGTCCCGGAGGATACATTGCGATGAATATACATGCTACCATGAACATCTGTTTGTGTTCGTTGTGTAACATTCAAACGTAACAATAACAACATTGCGCAGTTCGTTTCCAACCCCACCAAATTATAAGCTAATTGCTAAATATGTGATCGGAAGTGGCCAGATGGTACTTTCAAATGTATAGAAACCAGTCGCTTCCAGGGGATAGAGTCTTTCAAGGGTCCGACTTGGTGAGTTTGGGTAAGTCTTTGCACCTGTAGTCTGCCCATTGTTCTGCATTCTGTCCATCAACTGTTGTTTTTGCATTTGTCACCCCAAGTGGGACAGGTATGCTCAGACGTGAGTCCCGTGCTCTCCATGCCACTGGAATCAAGCTATCCTGGCTGAAGAGGGGTGAAACCCTGAAACCGCTCCTAGGATGCTTGTTTCCAGTCCAGGGAGGACCTGGCTTGGCAGTTCGGGCTGGACTGTTCCCATGAGGCACAGGGTCAAGACTGATTTGCATATGGCTGGGTTCAAACTGGAATGGCGAGCAAAAAAAAGATGGATTTAGGCCCAGATCTCTGTACTGTGGTGAATGTATGATATTGTTCTGCATTCTGTCCATCAACTGTTGTTTTTGCATTTCTCTGTCCATTGCAGCCATATTTTCTTGTGTTTCTGCGGACAACCCCGAGCCTCGAACACAGCAATCTCTGCATTCATGCAGTCATCTATGGCATTTTTCTACCTGCTGATCTTAGGAGGAGATTCGCTTTTTCACTGTTGAGCTATATCCCTTTTAGCAATAGTGATGGCTAAAAACAATAAGTGCTGCTCGTATCGGTTCTCCCCAATACTGTTACTTTACAGTAACTTTGGCTCAATAGGTATAACCCACAACAGCACCTCACTCAGGCATGCCACTACCTTCCACCAAAATGGTTGCAATGTGGTACAATCCCAGACGGTGTGCATGAAGGTCCCCTCAGCCGTCCCACATCTCAGGCATACAGGGGACTGGATAGCACCCATTTTCCATAGTCTGAATCGGGTATAGTATATGCGGTGCAAGTATTTGAACTGTATCAGTCTGTATCTTGTTGAGATAGTCGCATCCCAAGGGCTGGCCAAGGCTTTCACGCAGTCATCATCCGTTAGATCTGGTATGTCCTCCTCCCAGGCTGTTCTAGTCTTGTGTAATGTAGTATGGTTGTGCGTTGTCAGGGTTTGGTATAACTGACGGATCTTGTGGGCACCTGTGTCACCCATCAGTAGGCATCCTAAGGGATGGAATTCGGACAAGGTATCTGTTTGTCGTCGTATGGGGTCAAGTGCGTGCCGAAGTTGGAGGTATTTATTATATTGCGACTTGTGTAGTTGAAACTCCTTCTGGAGCTGTTGAAATGACTTTAATACGGTGCCTCTCACTATGTCTCCCAGGGTGGATATTCCCAACATGTCCTACCCGCGGAATCCCGTAAGTGCCGTTACCGGGCGCAGCAGTGTACCATGCCACAGCGGGGTCATCTGGGCCAGGCGGCCCCGCCATCCCATCCATCGGGCCGTGGCCTGCCATAGACGGAAGACAGTGCTGCAGGCGGGGTAGAAAATCCAAGGTCTGCAAAATGTATAAGAGTTGAAGGAGTGGTATATTCCCTATCGCCATGTGATCCACTGTATATGCTGGGCCTGATGGAGGGTTGTACCACCATTCATTACCCACTTGTAGGTGAGAGGCCACATAGTAGGCATAAATGTCCTCAGCCGCAATACCAGCACAATAGGCTGATTGCGTGCATGTGCTCAATGCCACTCGCACAGCTCCGTCATGCCAGAGGAACTTATTTTGTATGGCATTCACCTGAGCAAACCAAGCCCGCAGTATGGCATATGGGAAATTCTGCAGCCTATTGAGTATGCTGGGTAGGGAAACCATTTTGAAAGTTGCTGATTGCCCATATAATGAAAGCGGAAGAGAGGACCAAACCGCCGTCTCGTCTTTAAGGCTTTTAAGGAGGTGATTAATGTTAAGAGCCCAGGAGGTCTGTGAGATATAAAGATGCCAGGTACCTGAAGCCATCAGTAGCGCGTGATAACTGCTGAGCCCACTTCTCACGGCCCTGGTGGCCATGTATGGGGAATAATACAGACTTAGTGGGGTTCGTGAAAAGCCCTGTGGTTTGACCAAAAACTCGCAGGATCTGAAGGATGCGAGGTAGCGAAAACCTCTGATCCGTCATAAAGAATAGGACGTTGTCGCATATAATGCTATGCGGTCAGATCGAGACGTATCCCAGTCGAAGCCTCTGAGCACCTGATCACTGCGCACCCACACCGCCAGTGGTTCCACGGCGAGAGCAAACAGTAATGGCGATAGGGGGTAGCCCTGGTGCGTACCGCGGTGCATTGGGAATGGGGCAGAGCGATGTCTGCGACACGAATCGAGGCAGTTAGCCCTTAATATAGAAGGTGCTCATAATTAGGAAGCGCAGGCCAAAGTTAATGGCTTCTAGAAGTCGAAAACGGTATACCCAGCATAGAGAGTCGAACACCTTGTCGATATCTGCAAGCAGGATAGCTGCCGGGTGTCCAAGCAATGGGGCTACAGCATTATGCACATGGTGGATGTTATGACGTGTTGAGCGATGAGACATAAACCCAGACTGGTCCGGGTGGATCAGATCCAGTATACAGGATCTGAGGCGGTCGACAAGAACCTTGCCCAGAAGCTTGGGCTCGAAGTTAATAAGTGAGATAGGTCTACACGATGCGGAGTCTTCTGGTGGGCGTCCCAGTTTTAAGAAAAGGACTATCTCCGCGTGTCAGCACTCCAGGGGGCGTTGGGATTGGTCAGCTGCCTCCTGTATGGCATCTAGCAGACGTGGACCTAGTATGTTCATGTGTGGTCTGAGGAACTCCATTGGGAAGCCGTTTGACCAGGGGGCCCGACCAGGGTGTGTGGCCGCCAATGCGGCGCTGAGCTAGTCTACCTTAATGGGGGCATCTAGTTGGTCCCGTTCAGAGTCTGTAAGTCTGCGGGGGGGGGGGGAATATCTCGCAAAGATTGGTCTATAGCGGCCTCGGGTAGTTGCTCTTGGCTCGCAAAAAGCAACGAGAAGTAGTGTGCGAACTCCGCAGCTACCATCTCAGGGGACGAGCACAAGGCCTCGCCATCATCGCAAAGCACCGCGACACTGGTATGAGACTTTTCTGCTTAACATAATCTATGGAGCATTTTACTGGATTTGTCCCCCCCATTGGTAGATCCTATGCTGTGATGCCAGCCAAATTTCTTTTGTCTCACCCATGAGATGGCGCTGTAGAGACTGCTGCGCCTGCAGTAAGGCAGGTTTTAGAGCGGGGTCAGGATCAGTGAGGCACTGTGCCTCCAGGGTTCTCTGGTGGTCCTCCAACTCAGTCAGTTACGCCATTCGTTTCTGTTTAGATATGGCGCGGAAACTGTTATCTACCCCCGCATAGTAGGCTTCATGGCTTCACATAACATGCACTTGGAAAGAGTCGATGTTTTGTTATGTACAAAGTAGTCTGAGACCGCAAGAAACAAAGTCTCAAGCTATTACGGGTCACGTAGGTGCCAGGGGGACATCCTCCACCTGAAAGGGGGTTTGTAGGAGTGTACCCTGAGGAGGCACTGGACTGGGGAATAGTCAGAAAAACCCCTGGGTAGGTGTGCCACACTGGAAACCCGATGAACGTATCCAGGTGGGACGAAAATGTAGTCTAGGCGGGACAAAGATTTATGAACAGTGGACAGGTATGTGTAGCCTAGCTCGTAGGGGTGATATTCCCGCCAGACGTCTGACCAGCCTAGTGTGGTTGCTAATGTATTGAGTTTGGATCTGTCTGCCGGGAGCTCTTGCCCTGATGTATGTGCTCTATCTTTCACTGTCATGATGTCATTCCAGTCTCCTCCCAGAAGCGGCAGGCCGTCCGAGCGTTCGCCCCATAGTTAGTTATTCGACAAAGATGGCGCATAAAGGGGGGGGGGGCATAGATGCTTCCTAGAGTAAGCCGATCCCCGTAAAGTGACCCCGAAATCAAGACATAGCGACTACAGGGATCTAGCCAGTGTTTGGTGTGTACAAAGGGGATACGGCTGTGGATAACAATTGCGGTCCCGTGAGACCCCCTAATGAACCCCGCATGGTACAGTATGATATCCAAATCTAGAGAGACAGGGAGCTTTAGTGCCCATCAAGTGTGTCTCCTGAAGAAGGAGAATGTCAGCCCCAAAGCGTTTGGCTTGGCGAAGAATGGCGCCCCCCTTCACTTAATTAGACCCCTGACACTCCACAAGACTATAGTCAGATCCCCAAGCGAGGGATCGTTCCGTTTAGTTGTCATCTATCCCCAGGATTTGTATGTGCCAGGATTAAGATGGTGGGATCGGAATGTGAACGCTGCGCTGTGCAAGAACAAAAAAAAATGTAAACGTAATACTTTAGAGAACCCCCATAGCCCCCACCCAATGCTATCTGAAACACAGAGCATCTGTCGCGGCGGAAGATACCCTCAGATTTCTAACAGAGGGACCCAGGGCGTCTCCACCAATGGTACCCTGAACACCCATACAATTCTAACCAACAATAAAAGGTGTCCGGGCGGGAGGAAATGTGTGGCCAACCCTCTGCGCCATCTTGAGGTCTATGCGAAGCAAGCGGGCTAACAATTGCCTACTAAAGTGACCCTGATTCTTGAGAGCGTTGATGAGCCTGAGTACTGTTAGGAAGCTTCTTCCGAATCAGACGAGCGCCGGGCAGAGCCTGATCTGTAACGCCGTTTGGATTTATTTCTCTTCGGCCTGTTCCTGCGCGGGTCTTGAGATGAATCTGACTCCATTGGTGGTGGGGTATGTGATTTTGGATGTGTTCGTTCATCAGTCCAGGCTAAAATCACCTCAGGCGTGTCGATGAAGTAGGATTTGGAATTGTTAATGATTTGCATTTGGGCTGGGTATAGAAGCATGTACTGTATGTTCAAGGTTTGTAATCTGCGTTTTGCCTCCATGAAGGACTGGCGCTGCTGTTGTACCAGTCGGGTATAGTCCGGAAATATCATTATATGCTTGGAGTCATGTTTAAGTTTGTCCCTTTGGGTCCTGGCAAATTGCAGAATGGAGTCTCTTCTGCATAATTGAGGAATTTTGCAATCATGGGTCTCTGGCTTTTCCCTGGGGGTGGCTTTTTCGTTAGCACACGATGTGCCCTTTCTACCACGAAGCAGGCAGACAATTTATTTGATGGCATGAGGTCTGTTCGCCACTGGGTGAGAATAAATGGGTCATAGATGTTCCCTAACAGCCCTCCCGGGAAGCCAACAAAACGTAAGTTGTTTCATCGTGCGCGACCTTCTCCATCTTCGACCCGGGATGCCAAATCCTGTTTCAGCACCGTGAGCTTGTTGACCTTCTGTTGCAGGGTGATTACGGTATCCTCTATTGTTGATACACACGTCTCCGCCTCAGTGATGCGGTCAACCGCTTTCCGAAGATCCTGATGCAGGAAAGAGACCTCTGTGCCCACTGCACCGAATTTAGTGTCCAACGTAATCCTTGCTTCAGTGATGGCCGCCAGGAGCGCTGCATTACCTCCTCGTTAGTCTTCCTCGCCACATGACTTACAAAGTGAGCGTCAGCTCCACAACAGAACCCTCCAAAGCAAAGCAAAAAAACAAAGTCAGCATCCCATGCCTCCCATCCCTTCCCAATATGGCCGACCCAGTCACCCATGACCCCTATAAGAGGCGGGCCGGCCCAACCCAACAGCCTGTTTTTTTACTTCTGCACTCTCTCCGGAGCGCTTCAGGTAAGTGGTGCCTGCTGTAGCAGGTGCGTGGGTCCATGGTTGGAGGTCCTGCTGTAGCGGACCCTAGGGGCTTGGACTTCGTTTATTCCCCCTGCCTGTTGCCCCCGGTGTATTTGGAATCTAGTGGGCTCTCTGGCCTACGAAAACTGTTTTCTTGTGCCGGTCAGGCTCTGCTTTAGCGAGCCGTGGGTGTACAGGAGGCGGGGCGAGGGGGTCTGGGGCTTTTCCTCTCTGCGTTCTCCTGTCCCCTCGTCCGTGTGGGCTGAGTGTTTGTTTCACTCTTGCCGGGGCCCCCCTCTTTCCCCCGAACCATGTGTTCCCGTTTCCCTGCTGGTCGTAGGTCAGCTTGGGTGTGTGGTGGGGAGCCGGCGGCCCGTTGTTTGGGGTCCTCACTGTGACTGGGGCGCTGCAAGTCAGGGGGATTATTGGCGCCTCTGGCTCCTCTGTTGTTGTGCCTTGCTGTCCGATGCTGCACCGCCTGCTTGCGTCCGGCGAGGTTTGCCCTTTCCTGCCCCGGTAACCGCGCGGCCTGTTTTACGCTGTTCTGCGCTGCGTTCCCTGGGGGCCGGCACTAGCAGCTGCGGGGCTCCGTTGTTGCCTGTTTTGGACAGTAGGACCGCCGCTGCGCTGTGCGATGCACGTGGAAATCGACTTGCCTGGGGTTTCCGTTCGGCTTTCCCGGGACCGGGCGTGCGCTCCCTCCCGGGAGCCGCGCGCTGCTGTCTTTGCCTTTGGCGTTCCCGGTTCCGATGTTGCTGCACGCTCGCCCGTTTCTCGGTCCCGCGCATGCGCGCTCCGTTCTCTCTCGCACTGCAAGCCACTGGTTCGTGCTTTCCGGCTGTGTGCGTGTGTGCTACCTGTCGCTTTCCGAGTGCCACGGGACCTGCGTCCTCTGGGTGAGTGTTCCTCGGTTAGGTGTTTGCCTGGCGGCTTTCGTGGTTTCCCCCATTTGGCCATGTTGTGGTCGCTTCTGGCAGCTTGCATGTTTGTGCTGGATGTTTGTTGGGCTTTTGCGAGTCGGGCTGGCCTGCTGGTTGTACCCTTACTCTGCGTTTTGGTTGTTGTTCCGCTGGTCTTTCGGAGTCGCTGTCTGCTCGGTCTGAGGCGTGGGCAATGGTTTTCCCTTCTGTATTGTTGGGAATTATTTTAAATTGCGGGTTGGACCTCCCTGCTGGTCCGTTCGGCCTTTCATCCTACTGGGGGCGTTACGTGAATGTCTTTGACTTGGGTTGCAATGGACCTCGTGGTTTTGTGTCCTTTCCCGTGGCTTCTGTTGTTCATCGCCTTTGTCTCCGACGGGCTCTCACGGTTCCCTCGGGTGGTGCTCCTCTGGGTGGCGCCGTTTGTTTTTGGAGTTGTTTTCCAGCCGGGTCTGGTGGCTAGGTGGACTGCTGCATCCATTGCGGGGGCCTGGGTTCTTCCTCTTGGTCTCTGGTTCACTTCCCGGCGGGTCCACTCAGTTTTTCGTCCATCTGTGGTCGACATGATGAGGCCCATTGAGTTCGGTGACAATAAACGTCTGTTATTCAGCGCCTAGGGTCCTCTGGATGTACGTGCGCTTTCCGGAGACATATGTTATGGTCTCAATGGTGCGGGCTTATGGTTTAGCTCCTTGACTCTTGCTCTCAGGGTTACGGGTTCGTTTCCCCATTGTTTCTGTTTAATCCACATTTTCGCCGGTTCGGCTCCCGGAGGTCCGCTCGGCCCTTCGTCCTTCTGTGTACCATGAGCTGTAGCTCATTGGTTAGTCTTGTGCCTGTGGTTGTAAATGGTCACACGGGTCCGGGGTTCGAGTCCCGCGAATGCTGTCGAAGTGTCATAGTTGGCTGTTTTCTTGCTCTTCTTTTACAGGTTGGGGAGTGGTTGCCTTTGATTTGTCCTGCTCCTGGGCTGATGGGCATGTTCTGTCCTGGTGGTTGGGGGTGCTGGCTGGATGCTTGCTCTTCCTCCTCCGGTTCTGTGTTGCTCCGCTGACATCCTTCCTGCGCACAGGCAGTTTGTTGCCTTCTACTCTGCCCCGTTTGGTTGTGGGTGTCCCGGGTGGTGGCCCCGCCTTGTCGGGCTCACTTTCTCGTTCCCCCTCCTTCTGGCCCTCGCGGCCCTGCCCTGCGCTCCCCCCTCCGCCTTGTGCTTGATGCCCTGCTTTAGCGGGCTCTGGGGTTTGGGTTTTGGCGTTGGGCTCCCCCTCTCTGTGGGGGCGGCTGTGGGCTTCTCTGTACCTGTGTGCGTGTGGGTCTCTCGACCCCCTCTGTTGTGGCTCCTTGCCCCCTCGCGGGCTTTAGTTGCCTTTCGGCTTGCCGACAGTGTCCGCTCTGTACCCCTGGTGCTTTTGTTCTGTGGGTTCCTGTTCCCGCAGTTGTTGTGCAGGGTCTGTCCCTGTCTATTGCTGGTTGGCAGTCCTCCGGGGTTTTCCTGGGGCTGTGGGGCGTTCGGCATTGCCTCCCTGGCTGCACCTGGCCTGTTCTGCTTTCTGCGGATGTGCTGGGTCGGGACGGGTTGGTGCCCGGTTGGGGTGCCGCCTGGGCCTTCCAGGTGCTGTGGACTTTGGCCTGCTCCGTGTCTCGGCGGGTGGCTCTTGCTCCCCTTTTCGCCATGCTTCTCCTTGCCCCCTGGGGGTTGGGATTTTTATTTTTGTTGTGGTCCTTCTGCACGGTCCTGGTTTGTCGGGCCTGGGGTTCGGCGCCCTCCTCTGGTGGGGTGGGCGTTCTCTCCTTTTTTCGGCTGGGTCGCTTTTTGCGGTCTTGCGGGTCCTTCTCTGGTCGGCTCCTGTCATGGGGGTTGATTTCTCCCCTGGTTTTTCCTGTTGGGGTTGTCTGACTGGTTTGGGCCTTCCTCGTTTTGGATGCTCACTGCGGCTACACGTATTCTCCGCCTGGTGCGGGTCTGTAGCGTTTGGCATGGTCCCTGCGCTGGGATTACGCGCACTTTCGTGTGGCGTTCCATGCAGTCTTGTTGCCTGGCTGTTTTTCTCCTTCCAGTTGTCTCTGGTCCTTCCTTGGGCCCTTCCCGCTTCTGTCCTGGTACGGCTGGGGGGTTTGGGTACTGGTGGCTCCCTGGTCTACTGCGTCTCCTGCAGGGGCCTATGTTCGACCTTTTGGTCGCTGGTTCTTTCCTGTTGAGTCCACTTTGCCTTTCATCCATTTGTGGTTGTTCTCTTGAGGGCCATTTTTGTTAGTTGTCGTCATCCTTATGCTGTTCAGCTCTGCCTTACCCGTATTGGTTGACGTGCACTTTCATGTTCTGTGCTGGGTCTGTGGTTTTCCCTTTTCCCCTGCCGGGCTGGCTCTGCCTCGTGCTCCCGGGTGTTTGCTGGGTTTGGCCCTGTTTGTGGCTGCCTGTGTGGCGGGGTTCTTCTGGGTCCCTTGGTGCTGTTTACTCCCTTTGGGTCTCCGGTGTTGGCTCTTCGGCCTTCTCGTTCCTTCTTCTGCCGGAGTTTCTGGCCCTTGTGGGCTGGACTTTTTACCTGTTGGTGGTGCTCGCTTGGGCCTGCCCATGATGTCTTTTTTCACTTGCGGGTTTTTGTTTCCGAAGGTGCTGTTGGGGATCCGGGGGTGATGGTGCCTCCGGTTCTCTGCTCCTTGGCGGGCCCGTGCGCTTCCGGTGTGCCTTGTTTCCTCGTCTTTTATCCCTGGGCTTGGGGTTCCGGGGCCTGTTGGCTCTGGTGGCTCTCTGGGGGTTTTGACGTGGCTCGGGTTCGGTTTTCACCCTGCCCTTCTGTCCTTCTCACCTTTGGTGGGTGCTCGCTTCGGCGGCTCGCTTGGTCCCTGTGGGGGCGGGCTCGGTCCGTGGCGCTGCCTTTTTCCCTGCCTTCTGTGCGTGGGTGATCTTTCGGGTTCTCCGCTTTCTGCGGTAGCCTGGTTGAGTTCCCTGGGTGGCCGGGTCTCTTCGGTCTCGCTGGACGAGGGTTCGTGTCTCACTTACGCTGTCAATGTGTCATTGGTTGGCGTCCTGTCTCACTCTTCTTTTATTGCGGCTCTTGCCGGTTTGCTTACGACTGGTTCCGCTGCCCCATTCCTCTGGTGGTTTCGGCTCTCTCGCGGGTGGTGTTCTCCCTTGCGGGGTTGCTGTGTTTGTCGCACTGCGTCTCCCTTTCGGCTGTGCCTTTTCTGTTGGGTCACTGTGGCGGGGTTGCCCTCTGTTCCTTCAGTTTTCCTTCTTCTTCTGGAGGGGGTTTGTTGCCCTCTTTTCGGGATCTCCGTTGGCTGGTCCTGGTGTGTTGGTCCGGCGTACTTTCTGGGCCCTGTTTTCTGTGGCTTCTGGCTCCGTGCGGTCTGGTCCGGTGCTTTTCTCTGTCCCCCTTTGGCCTTTGCTGCGGCTGCTTCCTGCCGGCGCCTCGTGTCTCTGGGGTCCGGGTTTTTGTTTCCCGGTGTCATTGGGTCCCGGGCTGGTTTTTCCTTCTCGTGGTTGCCTTTCCCCTGGGTGGTCCTTCCACTCGTTCTGGCCTGTTGGGTTTTGCCCTCTGGTCTGTTGGTGTCTTGTGAGTTCCATGAAGCCGTTTGGCTTTGGTATATGCTCACTTTGTAAGTCATGTGGCGAGGAAGACTAACGAGGAGGTAATGCCCCGATTACTTACCGGTAATCTTCATTACTCCGAGTATAGTCTTCCTCGCCACATGACTTCCCATCCCTCCCTCCCTGTCTGGCTATCGGCTTCATGTTTTGCTTGGTAGTTTCAGGCTGTTGGGTTGGGCCGGCCCGCCTCTTATAGGGGTCATGGGTGACTGGGTCGGCCATATTGGGAAGGGATGGGAGGCATGGGATGCTGACTTTGTTTTTTTGCTTTGCTTTGGAGGGTTCTGTTGTGGAGCTGACGCTCACTTTGTAAGTCATGTGGCGAGGAAGACTATACTCGGAGTAATGAAGATTACCGGTAAGTAATCGGGGCATTGTCTGGCATTGCACTGCCTGAGTCATCGCCACCGCCGGGTGCCGTGGCGTAATGGTCGAGGGTGCTCTGCTTAGTGAGAGCCGTCCGCTATATCAATAACGGATCCTATGGCAAGAACAGGGCGGGGATGTGCAGCCTCGGTCGTATCACTCAACCCCTGCCTGTCGGTGATCACTGTGTCTCAGATGAGGGGACGCGGTAAGCCGGGTCTCACGGAATCCAACTAGTCTTGGACCACAAGCCGCGCCAAGCCCGGCCGCTTCCGCAGCCCTCAACTGCTGGCCAAGTAGGCCCCGCTATAGCGACCATACTCTCCTGACCCCCGACTCATCATGCACCCCCCAATCGCAGAAGCGCGCCGTCACCACCCCCCAGCACAGCTACTATATGGTTGCTCACCCTGATCTCCGTCGTCGCTGGGGGGATATATTTATGGAGCCAGCCATGTTCTCCCCCCCCCCCCCCCGGGCCTGCTCTAGGCCGTCCAGCCAGTAGGCAAACTGCCAGGGAGGGCGCCACCCCCTACCACAATGGGCAAGCTCAATCGGAGGCCCCTCCGACATGCGGCACCGCCTTGATAAGTATTTAACTCTCACGGCCCGCCGGGTGTGTTACTGCGCAGGCCGCATCTATTATGCTGCGCTTACTTAGGCTGTCTCAGGTCAGCCTCCGAGTACGGCTTTGCCCCAGGTCTCACAGTGGAATCAGGCACCCAGTGCTGCCAATCCGGGTCCTGCGACAGAGTTCCTTGCACTGCGGGGAGGTCTGGGAGGAAGGCCCGTGCCCAAAGCCCGTACAGTGCGCTCACCACCCCGTTCGCATGGCCATCGGGTCGCTCGCCGTGGCATCACAGGGCCCAGCAGGCAGTCTCCTGGACTCGAGGCGCCCCCGCCTACCTCTGGGGGCTCTCGATGCCGCGGCCGCCAGACAGCCTGGGGTGGGGTTCGTGGTGCGTGCAGTCCCACACCAGCCCACTTCAGGCCCCGGTACTGCACGGCTCCGTCCGTGTGTCACCGGATCTCGGGATTGCGGCCAGACGTCTCACTGGGTCATGCAGGCATACAGCGATGCGGTTTACAGGCTTCACAAGACAGGATTATGCCGGATTTGGGGTGATACTGGCATGGGGAGAGGATGTGGTCCGTGGGCTAGACTGCCGACTTTGGTGCTGGAAATCAGGGTTCGAGTCTCGGGGTCGCGTCCACATCCTGTGATTCTGGGCAAATCACTTAATCTCCCCGTGCCTGAATGTGTAATGTAAATTCGGTGCTCATGTACAGCGCATACCTTCGGGTCGAGTTCGCGCTATATAAAAGATGCAACAAAAAAATGGTTGTGCAGAGCCCTGTTAGGGTATGTCTGCCATGTTGGCCTACCAAGCCACGCCCTCCTACCTTTTGGATTTTGATATTGCCGTACTTGACCAACAGCGTAGAGACATGGTAATGCTGGACCGAGACCACATTAAAAACCGAAATTAAAAAAATTATTTTCACAAAGGATTAATTATTTAGTACAAAACATTGTTACAATGAATTTCCCCAAAATAATTATTTCAAATATAAAGTGTATTCTCTACGAAATGAAGTATTTAACGTTCCTGTTGACTTTTCCGAACTCCCTGCACTGTTAGAGGCTTGACAGGCAATCTGTTTACCCCTAAAAAATTGCCTCCAGAGCTGCAAGTGAACGATGACTGCACGATATGGCTGTCTCCATACCATGAGGTCAGGGTGGAAAAGCCTTGTACGCGGCTTCGGTGTCAGGCTGATAGCGGACTCAAAGCCCACGATGGCTTTACTATCTGAAAGAAACACGTTAGTTAGATTCCTCACCTTAGAATATACCCAGGCGTCAGGCTGGATCCGGAAAGATTTTTGTAGCAATACGCCTTGCGCGTCGCTAGGCGTCGTCTGCGGCTCCGCATCCTTCGTGCGTCGGAATGACGTCGTCGGAGTACTTAGAAGCCGCCCTTGCGCGCTGACGTCAGTTCTTCTTTTTTCCGCGCCAGACAGCGCCGATCCGGGAAGAGCTTACCCCTTAGTCAATTTTTGACAAAACTTTTTTTTTGACACTTTTTGGTCTTCTGTCGACTCGACTCTGGTGCCGGTAGGATGCCTGGATTTAAAGCCTGTGACTCCTGTCATCGACTGATGTCGGTGACGGACCACCATCGCCGGTGCCTTTACTGCCTGGGGGCCGACCACGACACGGAGTCGTGCCCCGATTGTCAGGCCTTGACCTCAAAGGCTAGGCAGTCCCGTAAGCTTCTCGAGCTTCGGCACTCTGCTCCGTGCCACTCACGGTCCCGGTCCAGGAGGAGGTCCAAGGACCTGTCGCGGAGCTGCAGTCACCATCATCGCTCGTCGGGCTCGAAGTCTTCGGGTAAGTCGAAGCGATCTAAGAAGTCCAAGAGGCGACACCGCTCTTCGGACTCCCCTCGCCGGTCGCGCGACTCTGCCGAGGGTCAGGGTGGTTCCACCCCCGCGGCTCCGTTGGAGCCGCAGGAGCCGCGTCCGTCCCCATACCCGCCGGTCCCTGGGACTGACGCGACTCCGGCGGAGGTCAGTGCCTTCCTCTCGGCCATGAGGGGCCTGGCTCCGCCGTCGACGCCTGCCGGCGCGCCTTCAGGCCCCGCAGGCTCGACTGGGCGACCTCGCGTGCCGACACCTGTTCCGCCCCCGGCGCCGTCTCCGGACGACGCCGTTCCCCGGTTTAGCCCCTGTCCGGGCCCGGCGCCGGCGTGGTGCCGCTTGACGCCGCACCCAACGCAGATGGATGAGCGTTTCATCTACCGCCCGGCTCCGATCATTCCTCCTGTGGCCCATACAGGGCCAACTTTCACAGGGCTGGGCAGACAAACTGGGGGATGCCAGTGGTCTGGACACTTCCCCGGACGCTGGTTTCATCTCTCCTCCGACTGTGGCCTCGGAGGAAGGTGCAGCTTTTTCAGTGGTGCTGCGCAAGGCGACCGCAGCCCTGGGACTCGAGCTACCTGCTGTGGCCATGAGGAATAACGTCCTCACAGAGGTGCTTCAACCGTCAGCAAGCTCCACAGAGCCTCTGCTGCAGTTCAATGAGGCCCTCATAGACGTTCTGCAGGGCACTTGCTCCAAGCCCTCCACAGTTCCTCCTGTGGATCGGAACATGGCCCTGCGCCACCGCCCTGCTCCGGGCGACCCGAGTTTCCTGTCCCAACACCCCACCCGAGAGTCTGGTTATCCAGGCCTCCACTTCCCAATCCTCCTTCCCGTCCGCCCCTCCGGATCGGGAATCCAAGAGGCTGGAACAGTTCGGAAAGAAGCTGTTCTCTTCCCTGAGTTTGGGCCTGCGGTCTTGGAACACCGCTTGCCTCTTGGACCATTTCTCCCACTCTCTGTGGATACGGTGGAGGACGTACTGCCCCTGTGTCCGGAGGAGGCTTGGACTCATCTCTCCCAGGCGCTTGCTGACAGGTGAGATGCAGCACGACATGCCATACGGTGTGGACTATACACCACGGACTCGCTGGGTAGGGCGATTTCCACCACGGTGGCGCTCCGGCGCTACGCCTGGCTGCGTTCCACGTCTTTTTCGGGGGATGTCCAGAGTTCCCTCATGGATATGCCCTTTAATGGCACTCGCCTCTTTGGTGAGAAGGCGGATAGTGCGCTGGCTCGTTTTAAGGACTCCCGGGCTACGGCCAGGTCCTTGGGTCTCTCGGCCCCACGGCCGCAAACTTCCGCCTTTCGCCCCTTTCGTGGCCAAGGAAGGGGCGCCTCCTCACGTCCGCCTAGCCACCGACCGCAGACCCAACCTGCACGCGGTCGCAGACGTGGATTCCGCCGTGGCGGTACTGGCGGACAACGTGCCGGTCAGTCCACATCCACCCCAGCAGCATCCGCCTCAAAGCCCTCCTAGTCCGAGCTTTCAGGCCCATTCCACGCCAGTGGGCGGCAGAGTTCGCCATCACCTGCTCCACTGGCGATCCATCACTTCGGACAGGTGGGTGCTGCAAGTCGTCCGAAGGGGCTACTCCCTCCCCTTCGAGACCACCCCTCCAGCCATGCCACCGCAGTGCCACCGTATGTCGGAGGATCACTTGAATATTCTGCGGGAGGAAGTTACGGCCCTCTTGGCCAAAGAGGCTGTCGAGCGCGTTCCTGGTCCAGAAGTAGGCCGTGGTTGCTATTCCCACTACTTTCTGGTTCCCAAGAAGGGCAAAGGGGGCCTACGCCCTATCTTGGACCTCCTAAGCGTCAACGCCTTCCTCCGGAAGGAACGGTTCAAGATGCTAACTTTAGCTCAGGTTCTGGCTGCCCTCGACCCTGGAGACTGGATGGTAGCGTTGGACTTGCAGGACGCCTATTTTCACATCCCCGTCCTGCCGGCCCACCGGCGTTACCTGCGGTTCACGGTGGGTCAGGAGCACTTTCAGTTCACCGTGCTCCCCTTCGGCCTCACCAATGCCCCTCGGGTGTTCACGAAAGTGATGGCGGTGGTCGCAGCTCATCTGCGCAGATCGTGGGTTCCAGTCTTCCCCTATCTCGACGACTGGCTGTTGAAGGCGGGCTCGCCCCAGCAAGTCGTCTCCCACCTCCAGACTACGGCCGACCTCCGGCATTTGCTGGGGTTCTCCATCAACGTGCCGAAGTCGCACCTGAGACCCTCCCAGAAGCTCCTCTTCATCGGAGCGGTTATCGATTCGGCGCACTTTCGGGCTTATCCTCCGGAACAGTGGGTCCGGGATATTCAGGCTCTGATTCCCATCTTTCGGCCTCTATCCTGGGTTTCGGTCAGGTTGGTGCTGCGGCTTCTGGGGATGATGGCCTCCTGCATCCTGTTGGTGCATTACGCCAGGTGGCGAATGCGGGCTCTGCAGTGGGACCTGAAGTTTCAGTGGGCCCAGCAGCGAGGCAACCTGTCTGACCATGTCTTGATCTCAGAGGGCACTGCGAAACAGTTGCAGTGGTGGCTCACGGACCGCGATTGGGTCATGGGCAGATGCCTCTCCCTACCCCAACCGGAGCACGTAGTTGTGACGGATGCGTCCCTCCTGGGATGGGGGGGCCCATATGGGAGAGGCGGAGTTCAGAGGCCTCTGGTCTCCGGTGGAGTCTCAACTCCACATCAACCTTTTGGAGCTGAGAGCGATCCGGCTTGCACTGAAAGTCTTCTTTCCCTCTGTCCGGGGAAGTGTTGTGCAGGTGTTCACGGACAACACCACCGCCATGTGGTATTGCAACAAACAGGGCGGGGTGGGGTCATGGACCCTTTGTCAGGAGGCTCTGCGCCTCTGGACATGGCTGGAACACCAGGGCATCATCCTGGTGGTTCAACATCTGGCAGGCTCTCTGAACGCCAGAGCAGACGAACTCAGCCGCCGGTGCATGATGGATCACGAATGGCGTCTGAACTCGGACGTGGCGCAAGGTCTCTTTTTGCAGTGGGGAGAGCCTTGGTTAGATCTATTCGCCTCCAAAGAGAACGCGCAATGTCAGCAGTTCTGCGCGTTGGAATTTCCAAGGCGGCACTTGCTAGGAGATGCTTTTCGTCGCGAGTGGAGTTGCATTCTGTTGTGCGCCTTTCCGCCTATACCACTTCTGCCCAGAGTGCTGAAGAAGATCAGGCGCGACCGGGCCCAAGTCATCTTAGTGGCTCCGGATTGGGCACGAAGGTACTGGTATCCCGAGCTACTCAGTATGTCACTCGATCCTCCGATACGACTGCCTCTTCAGGAGGACCTTCTGTCGCAGCAGCAGGGGACAGTCCTCCACCCGAACTTGTCCAGTCTCCACCTCCATGCATGGAGATTGAGCGGCGACAGTTGATGCCATTTGACTTGTCTCCTGAAGTCTGTGATGTGATTCTGGCAGCCAGGCGTCCCTCCACAAAATCGGTATACGCCTGCAGGTGGAACAAATTTGTGGCATGGTGCACAGCAAAGGCTGTGGAACCCCTTTCCGCCCCTCTTTCTGAGGTTCTCCTCTTTCTTCTTTCTTTGGCCCAACAGGACTCTGCTCTGGGCACCTTGAAAGGTTATCTTTCTGCAATCTCTGCTTTTTTACGGCTTCCTGATCAGCCTTCTCTTTTCAAGTCCCCTGTTGTTTCGCGCTTTCTTAAAGGCATTACTCACATGTTTCCTCCTGTCCCCTTCGTAATGCCTCAGTGGGATTTGAATCTTGTCTTGACCTTTCTGATGTGCGCTCCCTTTGAGCCCCTTCACAATTGTTCACTTCGTCTTCTGACTCTTAAGACTGCTTTCCTGGTAGCTATCACCTCGGCTAGACGGGTGAGTGAGCTCCAGGCTCTGTCATCTAAGCCTCCCTTTCTTTCATCCGGACATGGTTGTCCTCCGGACTCGTCCTTCTTTTCTTCCGAAAGTGGTGACCCCCCTTCACATCGGGCAATCGGTCACTTTGCCCACCTTCTTTCCGCCTCCGCATCCTTCGAAAGAGGAAGAGAGGCTCCACCGTCTGGACCCCAAACATGCGCTGTCCTTTTATTTGGACCGCACCAGACAGTTCCGGGTGGACGACCAACTTTTTGTTGGATACGTAGGTGCTGAGAAGGGGAGAGCCGTACACAAACGGACCATCTCACGGTGGGTCGTCTTGTGTATAAAAGTTTGTTACTCCTTGGCGAAAAAGGACCCTCCTGTTGGGCTGAGAGCCCATTCCACCCGGACCACGGCGGCGACTACTGCCCTGGGACGGGGAGTTCCCTTGCAGGACATCTGTCAGGCGGCGACATGGGCCTCACTGCACACGTTCGCCAAGCACTATTACCTGGACAGCCAAGTCCGGAGAGATGGCTTCTTTGGCCGTTCTGTTCTCCAGGACTTTCTGGTGTGATCTTGGTTCGCAGACCCTCCACCGGGGTTGGTATTGCTGGGGTATCTATTCTAAGGTGAGGAATCTAACTAACGTGTTTCTTTCAGATGAACAAGTTACTTACCTTCGGTAACGATGTATCTGTAAGAAACATTAGTTAGTTAGATTCCTCACCGACCCACCCATCCTCCCCGCTCTGCGAACCGACATCTAGGGCTAAGGTCATCCTGTTCAGGGCCCTAGACTTTTTGGCACCAGTGTCGGTCTCTTGCATGGCTCTGTGTTCCTGGCGCGGAAAGCTATGTACAAGAACTGACGTCCGCGCGCGAGGGCGGCGTCTAAGTACTCCGACGTCATTCCGGCGCACGACGCCAACGACGGACGCGGAGCCGCAGACGACGCCTAGCGACGTGCAAGGGGTATTGTTACAAAAATCTTTCCAGATCCAGCCTGACGCCTGTGGATATTCTAAGGTGAGGAATCTAACTAACTAATGTTTCTTACAGATACATCGTTACCGAAGGTAAGTAACTTGTTCGTCGGGTACCAAGAGGTTCCTTACAACACCCAAGGGTAACGAAAGCTTAGGTTATGTTGTGTTAGCATAATTATTATTATTTATTTTTTTGTTTAAATATCTTTATTGTTTTTCTTAATTTTTTTTTAACAATCCTGTTTCATCTGAGGTGCCATGCATACTTATACAGATCGACATTGTAGAAGAATGCATTTCACTGGGGTGTATAGCAAAAATATGGTTACAATACACGGTTGCAAAAACAACAATGATGGACAGAATGCAGAACAATGTCATACATTCACCCCAGTACAGAGATCTGGGCCTAAATCCATCGTTTTTTGCTCACCATGCCATTCCAGTTTGAACCCAGCCATATGCAAATCGGTCTTGACCCTGTGTCTCATGGGAACAGTCCAGCCCGAACTGCCAAGCCAGGTTCTCTCTGCACTGGAACCAAGCATCCTAGGACCGGTTTTGGGATTTCACCCCTCTTCAGCCAGGATAGCTTGATTCCAGTGGCATGGAGAGCACGGGACTCACGTCTGAGCATACCCGTCCCACTCAGGGTGACAAATGCAAAAACAACAATGATGGACAGAATGCAGAACAATGTCATACATTCACCCCAGTACAGATATCTGGGCCTAAATCCATCGTTTTTTTGCTCACCATGCCATTCCAGTTTGAACCCAGCCATATGCAAATCAGTCTTGACCCTGTGCCTCATGGGAACAGTCCAGCCCGAACTGCCAAGCCAGGTCCTCTCTGGACTAGAACCAAGCATCCTAGGACCGGTTTCGGGGTTTCACCCCTCTTCAGCCAGGATAGCTTGATTCCAGTGGCATGGAGAGCACGGGACTCACATCTGAGCATACCCGTCCCACTCAGGGTGACAAATGCAAAGACAACAATGATGGACAGAATGCAGAACAATGTCATACATTCACCCCAGTACAGAGATCTAGGCCTAAATCCATCGTTTTTTTTCTCACCATGCCATTCCAGTTTGAACCCAGCCATATGCAAATCAGTTTTGACCCTGTGCCTCGTGGGAGCAGTCCAGCCCGAACTGCCAAGCCAGGTCCTCTCTGGACTGGAACCTAGCATCCTAGGAACGGTTTCGGGGTTACACGGTTGTACATGTACGCCTCTACAGGAGGCCTATGTTAATAAACAGTTGCATGCTACTCTCTTTTCGTGCTACTGCATTCCAGTTCCCCATTTACAGATAATAACGTCAGCGTGATATGCGAGCACAGCTAGTATGAATCCAGTCAGTTGTTACGTGGAGTGTACAGTAACAACTTACATGGGGGCTGTGCATGTGCGTCCATTTCAGTATAACACTGGGAGATCTGCAAAAGGTGCCAATAAGACATATATAATCTGAAACATAGAACTAATAATTTATTGAAGAAACTGCCATCGAATTAAAAAAAAAAGGGTGGGGGACATAGCATGACAGCTAGGGTGACCAACCGTCCGTAAATTTCACGGACAGTCCGTAATTTCGGCCATCTGTCCGTTGTCCGTGAAGGATTCTTTAACGGACGCCATTTGTCCGTAATTTTAACCGGGCACCGATCACACCACCCTAAAGCCGGCACAGCTTCCACCCACCTCCCTGCTTGACTCCGATGCTGTTGAGGTCGGGTGTAACAGACCAAAGCTCAGATACCCGGCAGCATTGGAGAGGCACAGCAGGATGGCAACCCTCACACTTTCAGCCCTTGATGAGCTGTTAAGAGGTGCTTGAAGGTGACTGAGAGGGAGGGGCTGCAGCTTCAGGCGCAGGGGCATCTATTCAGATGCAAACAGCCCTGAATGTGTCATGTCTCTGCAATTTAGAGGGGCCTCACACATTCCCTTTGTGCCCAGGGCCCCAAACATCCTACAACCAGCCCTGATTACCCCGAGGCAGCACATGGTTCTCTTCACAGAGCTTAATTACTGTCACTAAATTGTAAGCAAACCTCGGTTTTTCAAACATGCAGTTTATAATGTAATTAAATAAAGAAATGGCACAATCGCACCCACAGTGATTAACAAAGTATGGAGGACAATCAGTTAAATCAGTTCTCTTGGAGTATCTCCTTTAAGTACTGTACATCACAGTGGGGGATGGCAAAACTAACATTTTGGAAAGAGAGCCTGTCTTCTCCTTGTCTTGTCCAGGAGGGGGTGAGGAGCCCTACCCCACCCTAAAGAGACCAAGATGATACTAGAATACTGCATGCCCACCCCTGTGCCCACCCTGGTGGATCCTGTTCCCCCTCCTGTGATGGCGTGATGGCTCCTGCCTCCCCCCTTCCCCCCCCCAGTGATGGCTCCTGTCCCTCCATGTGGTGGCTCCTGTCCTCCTTGCCTGTGATGGCTCCTGTCCCCCCTGTGGTGGATCCTGTCTCCGCACGGGGTGGCTTCTGTCCCAGTCCTGGAATGGCTCCTGCAGCGAGGTTGAAGTTCTTGATGGGCCTCTTCTCAAAAAGGCTCAGCTCAAAATTAATATGAAAAGGTGGGCGAGTGAGTAAGTGAAGGGATGGGTGGATGGCTGGATGAACTAGTGAAAGGGTGAATGGATGAATGAAAGATTGAATAGATGGATAATGTGAGAGGATAGATGGATGGATTGATGAGTGAGTGAGTGGAAGGATGGATGAGAGAAAAGGTAAATAAGTGGATGTATGGGTGGAAGGGTAGCTGGATGGGTAAAAGGGTGGATGGATGAGTGAAAGGATGGATGGATTGATGAATTGATAAGTGCAAGGGTGAACGGATGGACGGATGAGTGAAAGAGTGGATGTAAGGATGGATGAGTGAGTGAAAGGGAGGGTAGATGGACAAAAGGATGAATAGTTTTTAATAATGTGTATTATCACATTATAAGGATCACAGTCAATAAAGGGTTTTCTTTAGTGTTGGTTAACTTTTATAACAATATTCAAGGAGAAGACTCAGTGGATGTCTTCAGACTATTAGGTAGTAATATCGCCTCAGCTGTAGGGAGGAGGACCGAGGAAACTTGTATTATTTGGGTAGGAGACTTTAATTGCCAAATATGCAGGCGTGCAGAGAGTGGGTTATGTGGGGTAAAATTAGATAGAGACATTGGCTTTAGTCATTTTGAACATTTTAGACGAGGGGATTATTTAAATAATTTAATATTTGAGAATGATCTGGACTTTGTTAACAGGCTGATAAGTCCAGAAATCCCCTTTTTACCAACGTTTAACGGCAGAGGGGCAAATACAACTATCGATTATGCCTTAATGACTTCTAGTCACAGGGATATGTTACAGAACTGATTGTCCGCTTAGCGACCATTTCCCTTTAAGTTTTAAATTAAATTTGAGATTTAAGAAACATCGTGGGAGGGCCAAATCTAAAGTTATAATAGATAATATCACCATGGCCCGTAAAAATGGATATGCTTTAAAGTGGACTAAAATTTCCCCAGTTGACTTTCAGGAGAAATTAATAAAAAAGTATGTTGCCCCAATTTTATGTATGTACTGACGAGAATGCCAATGATTCTGATATCATTAATAATTTTTTATTGATTATTGCCCAAACAAGAAAGTTATTGTGGGTTGGTACTAGTGGTGGGAATACAAGGCAGAAGGGGTGGTTTGATTCTGAATGTACAAAGGCATATAAAAGTCTAAAGCATGCTATACATGCTACGGAGAAAGACACTGACCTAATTAGAAATTGTAGGAATGTCTATAAGCAAACCCTCAAAAGTAGGAAAAATGCTTTAAAGTCTGAAGCATGGGATGCTTTATGTGATGCTTCGTTAAGTAAAGACTCTGCCCTATATTGGAAAGTTGTTAATGCCCCTTTTTTAAATTATAGTAATGCAGACCCACTAGAGGTGGCAATTACAGAGAGTGAGTGGGCTGAATATTTTGCCAAGTTGTATTCCAATGCACAAGATAAGAGGGAATGTGCTAATGACAACACCCAAATAAGAGACTGTACTCACGTTAGTAGCCCACTTGAACCTGAAATAACAGTAATAGAAGTACAAAACTGTATTGATGCCTGTTTGGCGGGGAAAGCACCCAGCCCTGATGGGGTTCCTGTTGACCTATTTAAAAACAACAGGGAACTATGGGCCCCAATTCTTACACGTCTTTTTAATGCTACCTTGGATAAAGGCCTCCTCCCATCGTGGTGTGAATCCCTGATAGTCCCTATTTTTGAAAAGGGCGACCGAGAAAACTGTCAGTGTTACCACCCAATATCACTCCTGGATTCTACTATTAAAATCCTAGGAAGGATTATTTTAAACAGATTACATGTATGGGCAGATGAAGCAAAAATTTTAAGTGACCTACAGTATGGCTTTAGGAAAGGGCTCGGAACAATCGAACAGTGTTTGAATTTGCATATTTTAACCGAAAAATATACTAAAGCCAAAGAGGGACGAATGTTTTTAACCTTTGTGGATCTCACCTCTGCATTCGACTCTGTAACACATTGTAAACTTTGGATAGTTATGAGTAATTTGGGAGTAGATAAACAAGTTATTAATTTTCTTAGAGATCTCTATGCAGGAGCCTCGGCCAGAGTTAGATATGGAAAAAATGGTGAATGTACTAGATCTTTCGCAATCAAAAGGGGTGTACGACAGGGCTGTGTCCTGGCACCGTTCCTATTTACACTCTATATTAATAATGTGAAAAAAACACTGATAACTGAGTGTGGGGACGTGCCGATGGTAGGAAAAAGATCAATCCCAATTCTGCTATATGCGGACGACGCGGTCCTGATGACTAGAACACCGCAGGCCATGCAAAGAGTAGTTACATCCTTTTCTGATTTTATGAATCAGCTTGATTTAAGTATAAATTGCTCTAAGACATTTACCATGCACTGTGGGCCGGGTACACAGAGAAAGAAAAAAGCAATTTATATTGGATCTACTCCAGTAGAGGATGTTTTAACATTCCCCTATTTAGGGGTTTTAATTGATAGTACGGGTCTATGGAACAATACAATTAAGACAAGGAAATTGTTGTACTGTAAATCTATCATGGCATTAAAAAATTTCTGTCGTAAAATAGGGAGGAAGCCAATTAAAGAAATGTTGACTGTTTGTAAAGCGACTTGCGTAGCTATTGTTACTTATGGGGCAGGCCTGTGGGGGCATGCAAATGTCAGTACTCTACAAGTGGTCGAAAATAATTTTATGAAATATCTGCACCAGTTCTACTATGGCATAGAATATGGACTGCAGATGAGCCTGGTCTAAACCGAATGATTATGGAAAATGCGATGGCTTTAGAGAAGCGTGGAAAAATTAGATGGCTGAATTATATCAAACATTTTTTCACACTATTAGGGATGGGGAATTATTACACAGATCCACCTACTCTATGTAATATATCTAGGAAATGTGTAAAAGAAAGATGTATGACCTACTTGCATGAGACTAGAACTAGAAAAGAGATTGAGAAAACCACGGTGGCAGCCCATGAGCAAATTGTATTTTGCAAGTATTTACAGCCATATCTCAAGCTAGTGATGAGTGATTATGAAAGGTTTTTGCTAATACGCTTTAGATTCAATTTCTTATTCAGATCACTCAGCTTTCCAGCTATGAATAATTGGACAAAAATTTTGAGTAAATGTCCCTGTGATGATTTATCAGTCCAATCTGATATGCATATACTTTTCTTCTGCAAGTTTTATACTAGACCCAGACGGATGTATGTTGTTCCTTTGCTAAAGATCATGGAAATTAATCGTTGTCGCCCTGTTTTTATAGCTGTACAGAAATTGGATAGTATTTTAACAGTCGTATTTATTTCCTCATTCCTTAAAAATGTTTTTAAACTACGAAAAACAATTGTGATCTGAACTTATGCAGTTTTTTCCATGCATGGTGCCAATGACAGTAATTTTGTATATGTCATTTTTTTTTTTTGTATTTGTACTTTTATGGTTATTTTGTATTAATAACCGAATAAAGCTTACTTGAATAGATGAGTAAATGAGTGAAAGGATAAATGGATGAAAGAAAGGATGGATGAGTGATAGGGTCAATGGATGGATTCATGAGTGGATGAGTAGATGGATGGGTGGGTGGATGGAAGGATGGATGGCT
Organism: Triturus cristatus; assembly: GCF_964204655.1. Classification (NCBI taxonomy): domain Eukaryota; kingdom Metazoa; phylum Chordata; class Amphibia; order Caudata; family Salamandridae; genus Triturus; species Triturus cristatus. The sequence continues at coordinate 1,063,228,734 of NC_140588.1, read as the reverse complement.
AAGTGAAAGGGTCGATGGAGAGAGAAAGGGAGGATGGATGGATGACTGAAAGGGTGGATGGGTGGAAGGATGAGTGACTGGGTGGATGGATGGGTGAGTAAGGGTAAATGGCTGGATGGATGTGTGAATGGATGGATGGGTAGAAGAGTGGATGGATGAGTGTACAGATGGATAGGGTGAAAGGGTGGATGGATGGATAATGGATAGATGAGTGAAAGGATGGATGAGTGAAATGATAGATGGAAGGATACACGATGGATAGGTTTGCAAATGGTTGAATATGTTTGGATATGACTGGGCTTACTTATATACTATTGCGCGACCTCCTCTGATGTGTCTGTAAAACTTGCCTATTGTCCTGAAGTTTTGTCCTGAATTTTGACCTCCTGTCCTGAATTTAAGTCCTGAATTTTGACCCTTTGTCCTGAATTTTTACACTCACCGTCCTGAATTTGCACTAATGCCAGTTGGTCACCCTAATGACAGCATGAGTATGTGCGTCTCGTACATGATATTATGTTGGCTCGCCAGGGTGCATGACTCATGAGGATGGTGAGGAACTCTGCATTCTGATTGGCTGGTCGGGGTCTAGGGGAAGCTCCCAGCGGCGGGTTCGGGCCACGGATATGCTGTACGATAGGTCGCAGAACTAACAATGGATACCCCGCGTCCGTTGACTCGGGGCCTCCAATGTTTGAATTATGTACTGTTGTGGGGGTGCACTGTTGTCGTCATTGTCTTTTCCATGCGTGAAGGTTGTGAGTATGGTATCCCAGTGTTGCGCTATTGGATACTTGCGGAGCCCGCTGTTTCCGGTGATATTTGACCTGGTCAGTTGCAGCTGAGCCGTTGACGGAACAAGTTGTCCATTCACGGACTTGAATACGTGGCGATTGTAGAGACAGCACCACTTTCCCTTCTAAATCAAATATCACCGTCTCACAGGAGTTAAATATTTTTCTCACATTTGATGTTGGCCATCTGCATTAGAGACAACAGGAATCCTTTTCCCCATAACTAAGTCGGTTCCCCAGGTCCCCAACCTCGCTTGTCCTGATGAAGACCCCCTTTGATGCGTACTAATTGGCACAATTTCTTCGGGTCGAAACGTCGACGTTACATGTCCTATGCGTCTCATGCAAATCCACTTATGCAGCAAGGAAATTGAACCCTAAAGTGGCTTATGTACTGTTAATAGGACCTTGTTTGTTGATTATGTTTATGTATTGTCCATTGTACATATTCGTTACATGTGATGTGTTTTGTGCAAATTATCACCGTTTCACCAATTGTTTCACTATGAATGTGTTTTTTGGTTGGTTTACCCTGTAAATATTTTGGTGCTCTCGATACATTAATTAATATCATTCTATCAAGTGACTTGGATTCTGTCCTGTTTCTTTGGTTTTGTGTGTGTCCTTGATAATTGAAAAAGTGTATTCATCACCTATTAAGTTATTTCGTTCATTTTCCGACGGAACCATTGTTCTTGCATATAGTATTGGACAGTGTAAAGGATTAAAGGATCATTTTACATAGTTCATGGAAGAGAGAAGAGAAACTGTGTGGGTAAATGCATGAAAGTGAGAGATACACTGATTGAAACTCAGGGTTTAGTCATGAGTTTTAGAGCTCGATTTATGGGCAGTTTAAGTTAGAGCCAAAGACATTTTCTCAGGTAATTCTGCTTGAGCATACTGCTTTTTTTGTGTGCATGTACGTTATCTCTTGCTTATAGTTTATTATTCGAATATAATCAATCCTCCTTCTGAACCTTCGGGTGGCCAACTTTTCACTATCACTCCGCTGGAAGCTTTGCTCATATTTATACAGGGCCAGCTTTACTGCTGCTGGTGCCCGGCTGATAATCGTTTTCGGTGCTCCCTCCACCAGTGACCACATCCACAGATTCCCTCACTGCCACACTCTAACAATGTCCTTTTCTCACATACATTTCATTTGTTTTAAAACGCCAGTTGAGGTTGGCTTTAATAATAAGATTTTTGTAGCAACATTAGAAATACATAATGAAAGAATGGGGGGAAAAATAACGTCCTAACCTATATTATGCAGTTAGAATGCAGCTGTTTGATGCCAGTTCATAAGTCACTGTTCTAGATCAGGGTTGTTACTTATGAACTGCTGTAACAAAAGGGTCTCTTTGACAAAAGCAGTAACACAATGCGCTATCCACATAAAATAACATTTTGTGATCTGCATGGAACGTATTTCTTTCAGTATATAAACAATCAGCTAATTCCTAAAACTGCCACTAGATAAAACTCCGATTTCTCTCCAGAACGAACATTATTTACCAATTATCTTGACATTTTATTGCTGTCAGAATGCTGCTAGATGCACAAGAAACTCTGCAGCAGGTCGTTTTAAACCCATGAGTTACTGATCATTTTTGCGTCCCTGACTTCAGTGCCAGGTGCGGCTGCATCAGTTGCACCATCTGTGTGTGTGTGAATACATGCAAAGTGTCTTGAAAGGATATTTTTTACCAGTGGAATCACTTTGCGTGAACCGACAGGTATTTGCTGAGGATTGGAGGAAGTAGGAGTCGCAGATTACATTTTTTTAGGTTTAATTCCATATCCCCATTTTCTAAATTAGCCCCTTTAAAAAACAGTATTCACAATGGATACTGTTAAGTAAATATCTGATGTCCCTGGACCTGAAAAACAAAAGTTCTACTTCTGCCTTTTCTCCAGTATATGAAAATAATGGAGGGAACAGAGACTGCGTAAACATAGATACAATACAGGTAGTGAGTGCTAGAAAAAAAACATACTAACAGAAATCCTAGTAAGGTGGGTAGCTCACAAGTCTGCAGACATCAACAATGCTCTGAACATCTAGTCCTGGCTTAACCTAACTATGAATTTTAAATCTGTGCATGGTATTTCTAAAATATGAATTTACCTTCAAGAAACAAAAGACAAGAGGCATTTGGCAAAGCAGGAACAGTTGGTTTAATCAAACACTTCGGCTGGAATAACAGTTACGGAAACAGAGTCTAAGGACTGTCTCAAAGTACAATAAATCTGAGCAGTGTTTTATACATTTCTTTGGGGATCATAAAACAATTTTAGAGGTCTTTTTTTGGTAAAGTAAGTGGGCTTTGCCTTTGGAGTTGTATATAATGGCATCTGAAAACAAATACAGGTGGGCTTCAACCTTGCGTGGACACACTGAAGGCCAGCGGGTAACATGTCCAGATGTCCGGCATGAGGGGTGCGTGATCCTTTTTTTTATTGTTTAATTCACAGTTGTTCATATACAAAAATTAAAGTGCTTACGGTGTTAATTTTCAATTTTGGTTGACACATTTCATACAAACATGGTCCATTATCAAAACATACCGCCATAAATAATGCCAATAAAAAGTACATAAAAGCGCGTCTAAAAAAGAAAAGCCACATACTGCACAATTTCCCTTTATTGTCTTGTTTTATCCAATTCGCTGACTAGCTTCCTACGGACTTCAAGTGTTACTCAAATTTTGTGAGCGTGCCTAACCTTAGGGCGTAATGTCTCTCCAGCTCTTTAACTCTGTGCATTTTTGCCTGCCAGGCATGGAAAGTGGGTATGATATTACTTTGCCAATTCTGGAGAGTTAGTGATCTCGCCACAAGGGCCGATATACATAAACACTCCTCTTGTGTTTTATTCATCGTTGTGTTTGGTGAACACCCTAGGATTGCAATATATCTGTCAATGGTTAACTCGTGTCCTGTCTTCGTTCTAAAGTGCTTCTCAATTTCTTCCCATAGTTGCTTGATCTTTGGGCAATCCCATACAATATGACTCCAGGTAGCTCCTCCCTCTTCAGAGCAACAAAGCATCTATCCTCAATCTGAGGGTATATGTTATGGAGAAAGGATGGAGTCCTGTATATCAACCATTTTGTATAGAATTGCATTCTCTTAAAATTGGCGCCTCATATTGATATAACATTAAATTTGTTGATTCTATTCCAGACCGCTTTTGAGATCCGAAGGTCTTCTTTCTCTTGTCATTTATCCCAGGCTTTTTCGTAAACAGTAGAAGTCTTATATTCATTAAAACATTTCACCCAGCTACTTATTGACCTCTTACTCGTTGTTTTAAGCAGCGCCTCGTTGAGATCTAATCTTTCTCAGTGCTTGATTTGAATAAATGGCCACTTAATCTATCTCTGGCCATTTGTTTCAGGAATCTGAATTGAGAAAGTCTCCCACATGTCTGTACCCGTTCTCGTCCCACTTCTTTAATACACCAGCTTGTATCAACCTGTCTTCCCCGGCATAAAGGTCGGCCAAACACGTGGAACCATTTATCCAAGGTATTTCATAGTACTTTGACAGTTGGGCTTTTTGTTTTAGAAACCACTGGAGAACCTTATGACATAATTTTTTTGGGTTCTTCACAATCCTCATAGGATTACAATTATATTCGTTCATTATTTTTATCATAAAAAATTGTCTATAGCTGGCGAATTAAAGGGGTTATTAAATCTATGCTTATTATGTGCAAAGTTTGCGTAGTAATATTCCGTCAGGTTTGGGAGAACTAACCCTCCTTTCTCGTTCGGGTAACTTAAAGTGGCTAGTTCTATTCTTGGTATTATTGGCCCATATAAAAGATGAGAAAAGACCATCTAATTCTTTAATAAAAGACTATTGTAATGCACACTGGATTGCTGAGAATAAAAAATTAAATAGTGGTAAACTTGTCATCCGTTTAAGTGCCACATGACCTATTATTGAAATTGGAAATTGATTCCATTTCGCAAATAAACGCTTGACTTTTTGCACTAAAGGGACATAATTTAGTGTATGTAATTCATCCACACTTTTCGACACATATAACCCTAAATACCTCTTAGGCCTACAATTATGTATTAACTGAAAATGTGGTAGTAATGTCTTGCCTGAGCAATTGCATAATAACATTTCTGTCTTAACATTATTTATTTTATAGCCGCCCAGTGCCTGAAATTCTGAAAAAATCCCCAATATTTCCTTTTGAATGTTCTCCCCAGGTTTGAGAAATAGAATGATATTGTCAACATAGAGTTTTGTTGGTCATGCCTTGTAAAGGTGCAGTTTGTAGCGCTTTGTGCCTGATGGCTATTGCCAGGGGCTCTATTAAGGCAAAAAGAAGAGAATATAGGGGACACACCTGCCTTGTACCCCCGCTTATTCTGCAACTACCTGCATTTCTAGAATTATTATTTGTGACCTAGAGTCCTTATACAGTATTTTCACTATGCGTATAAAACTTTCTTGTAAACCAAATCTAGCGTGAATTAAAATAAGCATTTGCAATGCAATAGGTCTCGCATTTACGTGAGTTTGAGCTATTGACAGTGCAAATGACAATGCCTTTTATTTTTGTTTTAGTTTTTAAAACGTAAATAAAAGGCATTGTCATTTACAATGCAAATAGCTTAAACTCCAGTAAATGCAAGACCTATTGCATTGCAAATGCTTGTTTTAATTTTTTGATTTCTTTTAATAGTGTTAACTTTATTGGCAACATCGTGCAGGTTAAAAAGGAATTATCATCTTCACAGTGCACATATTGTTTAATGATCAATCTGGTCAGTTGCATGTTACGCAAATGCATTATTAAAACATTATTAGAACATTACTCCTACCTTACTAACTCACAGGGATGCAAATCAATACCCATCAAGCAATCCCCGAATTAGAAGTACGCATGTGGGAGGGTCATATAGATATGTTTGCACATAGCAGTTAACGGTGTTGGTTATGCATCTTCCGCCCCCACAGCCCAATGCGGTATATACTTCTGAGGGAAGTACCAATAATGTGCAAAATGCGCCTGTGCGCACAGGTAGTACAGATTCAAATCAGGCGCTTCAAACCCCCTGCGCTCAAACTGTAGTTAAGGTGCTCCAACTACATCTAGGTTGCTTGCCAGCCCACTCCAGCGCCAGCAGGCAGGACTGCAGAGTTTTAAAAAATGTTACATTTAACTTTATTGGAATATTAACAAATAAATAGAGGAGCTTGGGAAGGACAGTCATCTTCACCACGGCTACTCTGTCTGCCAATGACGATGGTAGTCATGTTCAGCGGGAGATCTGTTCAGTGATTTTGGTGACTGCACGCCCATAATTCATACTTAATATGGTCTCAGGGTCTCTGTGTATCCAAACCCCTAAATACTTAACGGGGTCTGTGGACCAGGTCTGTTAGTGGGAATATCGTAGACTTTACCCAATTTGTCCCTAACCCTGAATGCCTCTCAAACAAAACATTCTAGCAGTAGAGATGCCAGATGTGTGCCGGCTCACGAACATATAACAGCATATCATCCGCGTAAAGGGAGATAGCCAGCGGGCGCTGCCTAAACCCCAGAGCGGCCCCAGCATGTTTTTGACGTATCTTGCATGCCAGCAGTTCTAGTGCCAAAGAGAAAAGCTTAGGGGAGAGAGAGGGCAGCACTGCCTTGTGCCCCTACATATTGAGAATGTGTCAGACACCTAACCATCGACTCGCAGCCTGGCAACCGGGCTTGCATACAATAAACGCACCCACTTCAGAAAAAATGGCAGCATTCCCATCCTTTGCAGGACCACGAACATGTATCCCCACTGTAGCGAGTCAAAGGCCTTCCCCGCGTCCAGCAGCGCCGCCACAGCAGAGATTTCAGGGTCTAAGTGGTGTATCACAGCAAAAATGGTCCAGAGATTATGTATGGTTGAACGATTGGGGACAAATCCCGACTGATCAGGGAGGATCAGATTGGGAATCAGGGGCTGTAGTCTACAGGCAATAATTTTCGCTAGGATTTTGGTATCAATATTTATGAGGGACAGTGGTCTATACAACTCACACTTATTTTCCGCTTTATCTGGCTTGAGGAGTGTAACAAGTAAAGCCTCCCTGAAGGGGGAGGGGCAGTGTACCAGTATTGTAGGCCTCAGCAAATACCTTCAGCAATTGCGGAGCCAGAACTTAAACGTATGCATTGTAATATTCACTAGGTAAGCCATCAAGACCCACCACCTTGCAAGTAGGCAGGATCATTATGGCCTCCTTGACATCCTCCACATCGAAGGGTTGGGTCAAATACTCGCGCTGACCATTAGATAGCCACCCTAGCGCAATGTCATCTAGGTATCCCTTGACTTCATGCTCAGTGGCTGTCTGTCTAGTCCCATATAATTTGGAGAAAAAAAATCAATAAATACCGTACTAATCTCTGGAGTGGAGTAACGGGCAACAGAGTCATCGTCCATCAATTCAACAATATGCTCCAGTCCCTAAGGCATCGACAATTTATGTGCCAACGAACGACTGGGTCTACCGCCCTCCCCGTAGTAGCGCACTTTGCATCTCCTGGATCTATGTAACACCTAGTGTTCCGCTGTTTGATTGTGTTCAGATACCAACTCTCTTATGTGGGACAGAGTAATGGGTGAGGGATCTAGCTCATATTCACGCTCCAGTGCACTGATCTTCTCAGCTAGGCTCCGAATCCTGTTCTGAAGATCTTTTAACACACCCTCCTGAGCTCCAATGCACTCCTCCCTTGCACTGTCTACCGATCCCTCATTCTCCAAGAAATAGTTAATGATGGCAGCACCAATTCTGACCTGGAACACTGGGTCTAGTAGGGAGGACAGCTGTAGCCACCATTGAAACAGTGGCCTAACACAGGCCGGCACCTTCAGCTCTAGGAGCACAGGAGAATGGTCAGAGAGCGTTTTAGCTAAGTGCTTTATAAAGACTGTCCAGGGGGCCGCCTCCTTGGAAACCAACCCATTCAGTGTTCAAAGTTCCTATTTCTACGATGTGTTTGACCTCACACGTCATTCCCATATAACAGCGGGACACAGATCCAGGATGAGGCCTCCCCAGTACATTACGAGTCTTGTGACAATTGTTCCAATCCTAAGGACATCCACCCCCATTGCAACCAACAGAACGGTTAGGCAGCAGGATTCAAATCCCAGCCACACACTTACAGTTTACAGTTACAAATTGAGTCTCACTGTTCTTCTTCCTATGGATCAGTAGTAGTTTCACAGCAGCACTTTTTCAGTAGTTTTGCATGTTTCATGGCAGCCCTTGGATTGTTGAAGATCTTGGAAGCACCGTCGGGGCCGATCCTCAGACGTGCTGGGTAGAGCATGGCATATGGGATTTCCTCTGCCTGCAACAGCTTTTTAGTTGGCATAAACTCCCTTCTAGCTGCCTGGACTGCAGCGTGAAGTCCAGGAAGAATGCCAACGCATTCCCCTGATATGTGATCTGACCTTTTTCATGGGTCAGGCGGAGGATAGTGTCCCGATCTCTGTAGTTTAACAACTGCGTGATGATGGGTCGCGGTGGGGCTCTAGGGTTCGGGCTTGCCGCCAGTGATCGATGGGCCTGCTCCACTATCAGCATAGGGGACAGGTTATCCACACCAAAAATCTCTTTGAGCATCCCCTCCACATACATCTCCATTTTCCCTATGTTGGTTGATTCTGGCAGCCCTGTGATCCTTAGGTTATGTCTCCTGGACCTCGCCTCCAGGTCTTCATTCTTCGCTTGAATGACTGCAAGCACTTTTTCCATGTTCAGGGTTTTTTTCAGAGACAGTGTGCAGGTCATCATCAGCCGTGGAAACAAGTTGCTCAGCTTCACCCAACCTGGTGCCCTGCTTGTTGAGCTTCGCCGCTATATGATCCATGCTTAGATTTAACGTATCGACCTTACCATTGATCGACTGCAGGTTGTGCTTTATCGCTAGGAGCGTAGATTCCAGAGTAGGGGCAGTATCTGAGGGAGCTTCCGCCTCTGAATCCGAGGTCTGTTTATGCTGCAATCTGCCTGTCTTGCGCATCTGAAATGTAAGGCAGGATTGCGTCTTCTCTGGTTTGTCCATTATGTTCAGCACACCGGTAGGAATGGCAGTCGCCACTCTTCTCCACCCCGGCCAGCGTGTAGCCCCCCTCACAATGCAGCAGGCCACTTAATCTGCACTAGTACTCTAAGGATGCGTTTGAATTGATCACCGTACCTCAGGGCCGTCGCTGTATCTTTAGTCCAACACGGGTAGCCGTTGCTCTCTTCAGGGTATCATATGACTTAACATCAGGGCAGGTGAATGTCAAGGCAGCTTGCTGGCATGGAATGCGCAATTATTCACTCGCGCTCCAACTGTGTAAGTAGCAGGCCGTCCCCCCTCCGGCCTCGAATAGTTGCCAAAGGAATCCAGTAAAATTTCATGTGGTTAGCCTATGTCCCCCTGCCAGGCCAGTGCAAGATTTCCCTTTGGTGGGCCGCCTCACAGAAATGGTAGACAATCTGCAAGGACAGTAGCACAGCGGCTCCCGCAGCCGAAGCTTCAGGGGGGCACAGCTCATCCCCAGCATAGGCCACCAATTTGCATCCAGGCCCTAGGAGTGGACACCCATTTCAGATCCCAGCATATGGGCGGGTCCCACTCCCCGGCCACCGCCACCAAAGTATAACTCACTGTGTTCACTGTGGGGTCAGATCTAGTCCGCTTCCATCATTTCTGCTTCTCTCGCCTCCATCCAGCGCATTCTGCCACCGGCCCATCAGCAGCTCAGCTCCCCTTCGGTCCGGCAGCATTTGCGCATACAGGAATGCCTCCCGTCAGCAAGCGTCTCCACTGCAGGCCGCGACTGCTACAACGTCTTTAGCGCTTTTCACCGTCAGCCTTGATGTAACTCCCGGTCACACCCCGCTACGCCCAGCGGCGAAGGGGCTGCAACTGCCTGTGGAGGCGAGCGTGGCTCTCAGTAGTGATCCGCAGCCGCCATCTTGATTTCACGGCCTCACCTTTTTATTAGCAAAATCCCATCACACCACTCATCACACAAGCCGTAATCAGCGCAAATCTGTTCCAGGGCTCTTTACTGGCGCCGTGCCTCTTTTAATGTAGAGGTCTGTCATGCCTGGATGCCGGATATTGATCGAATTACGAAACGGCCGGCGTGGCTGCACTAATGCGCAGCCATCTTGCAGTGCGCCCTCTTACGCCCTCTTTATTTGAATTCTTAAAATGGGTTTTCTGAAGGAGTATAATGTCCGGGTTATGGCTTCTGAGCCACCTTTCCATTACATGAGCTTTATGTTTGTTGTGAAGCCCATTGGCATTGAAAGAGAGTACTGTAAGTTCTTCTTTACCTATTACTTGCTGGTAGCTGAACTAAAGTGACTTGTGCTTTTGTAAACAAATATTGTAAATAAATAGACCACCCAACCTCTTAGAAAGTGCTGCATGTGTGCATATCTTCATATTTTGAATATATTCCATCCAATTAAGTACCATAGCAGCTGAGATATAACCCATATAAGTCTAAAGTGCATCTGAAATACTTAGTGACACAAGCATTTAACATTGTTAAAGTGAAACAAGTGCTCTGTTTAAAATAAAGTGTGCCTTCTTTATACCGCCCTCCCTGTGTTTCCTATTCCCCATTTCATATGCTAACTCAAAATGTGGCCTATATGTCCTAATTCGTTTCATCCCATAAAGTATTTAAGCACTTATGATTGAACTCTCTTTTTTTGTTTTGCCTCACCCCCACCCCCACCATCTCACCCTTTGTCTCACGTATTTCTGAGTCTGGGTTGATGGAGAGTTCATGACAGTCAAATTTGATAACAGTGATGTGTTTTCGTTCTTCTACATGAATGTATCATTGTGCACATCATCTTTTTCAACATTACCAATGTCCTACAGTCCAATAATCTATCCCTGGAAATGTTTTTTTTTGTCCTCATATCCTCTCCAATTATTGAAATAAGCACCATTACGATATCTGGGGTCCATGTGCCCCAAATATTGGGCTTTCGATCTATCTTACTCCGTTGCCTGACTGCTTTAAAAAGATGTAATCATTGGGCAGAATGTTGTTCACAGTGCCACATTATTCCACTATACAAATCCACTCCATGCCACCCAATTCCACCACATACAATCCCACAACTAACAATTCCAATCCAAGCCACATATTTCCACTTCACACCACGTACATTCACTCCACTCCAAAGAGAAAATGCATAGGTAAAATACATTGTCATTTACAACGTCAATAGTTCTAACTCTCACAAATGCAAGACCTATTGCATTGCAAATGCTTGTTTTAATGGCTCCCACTGACATCAGCACTTTACATATCCAGACCCTTATTTTTCTAGACCCAAAGCTTGGTCTGCCTTGAGGGAAGTCCATGGGCTCTGTTGGAGCATTTTTTTGCAACTCCGATTATGTTAGTATGCTGGGCATTTGGTTGCCTGTGCCCAGCCCCGAATTCTGTACTGCTTGACCTCCCCACAAATTAAGGTAGGTGGCGTAGAGGCCAAAGATGCTGGGATCCATATTTCTTTTTTACCTTTCCTGTTCTTCACACTCTACCGCTAACCCCAGCTTACACTGAAGCATATTAGGCATTAGCACAGGAAAGGTAACAGGGTTCAACCGACAGGGTTAACGGCACATCCCACGCCACAGTGCCAGGCCAGAAAGCATGGAATTCATCACTCAGGGTAGAAGGAAGGCCAGGTATCTTGGGGTCCACGTCCCCAAATTATGTGTTTACCCAGCTCCTATGTACAAACAATTAATTAAATGGTTCCCCTCTCTGCCTCGTGCAATTTGTGTTGCTTGTATTGCTCGTCTGTTTGTGCTATGTCTGTGGGAGAAATATGTTCTCTTGCTGCCTGTGCTCTACAAGTTCTGATTATGAGGAAATCTTGCTCTACAGCTGTCAGTGCTGAGCTATTAGCTTTGTCCATAGTTATGTCAAATGCATCCAGTCATTGGATACTGTAGTGTAGTTCCTATTTCCCTTATAGGCTCTGCACATTGGAATAATATACACTATCGTTTTTGCATAGGACTAAGGTCAGTATGCTCCTATCGAGTACATTAAACTTGATTACTTGTATGTGCCAGCTAACTCAGAGGTCACTAGAAACTTCTCGAATAAACAAGAAGGGATTAGTTTCTGACAACTGCATAAACATGACAACTTTGTTTCCCTTAGAATCGGAACGCGTCTCAGAATCGTGGAAACAATAGATAACAGTTTCTCCAGAGTTACACAGAAATAGATAGATGGGCGTTTCAATAAAAGGATTTATTTAACAGGCTTGTTTCTCATGTAAGAGATGTGAGCTGTTACAATCATTAGAAATTTAGCAACATATACGCACAGCGTGAGCAGTAAGATGAAATAATACTGCAATAGCATTGTCTTTTAGCTATGACATATATTCATATATACATACATAAATAACACAGGCTAAAAGGTGAATACTCGTCTGATGCTTCTAAATAGTTCTACCCCAGTGTACCTAACCTAAGTGTAGTACGATGTAAGAAGTAGGTGCTGTTTTCTATAGTATGTTATATACTAAGTTTAGTATGCCAAGAGTGCCTCTAGGGTCTAGTCCGCTCTATACCTCAGAATGAGAGAGGTGGGAATCTCTTTCCGGGTCTCAAACTCTAACACCCCGCAAAGGGAGTCAGAACACTGGACGCTGGATTCTCTGTGATCAGGGATGACAGCGTCTGGTCAGTGCGTCAGGCCGGGATATGGTCTCTTCCGAACTTGCCGTGGTGAACCGTGCAGTCAAGTCGTGCTGAGCCGTGCCATGGTTTGCCATGGTAAGGGAAGGTATATTTATACCAGGAAGGTGCTTAGGAATGCTAGCATTGGCGTAAAGTCGGGCAGAGGAAAACGTCATGGGGAAAGTCCCGTCGGCTTAATGGTCCGGTTTCTCAGAACTCATTGTGACATGGGATGGACGGATGTAGGTGACCATGCCTGTATTTGGATAACATGGCTAATGCCTAAATAAGGATGGGGATTCTATGCCTAAATAAGGGCAATGCGAAAGGACATGATTCAGGGAAACCTATATACGGGTATCTAAATCGAAACACAACACCCACTCCATTGACGAATGATCGATATTACTAAATGCTAAACACAAAATTGAGTATCACATGTTCACTAAAAACATTTGTAAAAGCATACTAAAAGAAGCCTTTGTTAAAAAGTCTGCTACACATGAAATGCAAAGGTGCTGTACATATTAAAGCAATGTTTCATTCTAAGCATATATTTACAATGAATGCTAAGTGAATGAACAGAAATATATACACATATATAATGAAATGGTCCAGTTTTACAGAAAGGAAAAAAAAATATTTCAGAATTTCATGTCATAGAATCCACATTTGTAAAGTGCAAACAATCACCCGTAAGGGTCTCTAGGTGCTGGGGGACATCGGGAAGATTAAGCAAGCTATTGCCCAGAGTCACATGGTGCAGGGCTAATCTGGCGCCGGGGATCGAACCGTGATCCCCAGATTCCGGAGTCAGTCGCCCTGGCTGCGGCGCCACACTTCTTCCAACCATGTCATGATTACATAAATGTGGAAAAAGGTGACAATGTGTTCCTGGAAGTGTTTCAAAGAAGTCTGTTCTCTATGAAAAGTTCTACTATAAGCAGAGCTTTTAGCCATAAAAGAAAAAGTCAATATTCACAAAAGTGATCGTAGGAAAGTTCCAAATTTTGTTTTGAAAAAATGAAGGCCGAATTCATAGATTACATGGTACGCTGTGAGCCAAATCAAAAGTTATTTGAAGATGCTGGGGAAAACATGAAATCCTCTAATCCTGTTGACAAAAAGTTGTCTATCGTTGTCGGTGATAGGTCGATTACCGCGTTTAGAAGACTAACTGCACATAGATGTGATGCATCATCAGTAGCAGTGTTCGTTGCCAATGTTACCTGTGTGCCTGTTGATCCATCTCGTACCTCAGCAGTAGCATGTTGCGTCTGTGAGATCTCAATGAATGCTGTCATCAGGATCGGTAGCCGCTGGGGACAACACAGAGCTTGGGCCGTTATCCGGTCCAGCAGAGTATCGATATCCGTTGGCACGACTGATGGGAGTGTCAGACAGATGTCTAGCACGCATTCTTCACCGCAAAGCAGGCAGCGTAGAACAGGTAAGATGCAATCTTGCCAGATTGGTCTGAACAACAGAAACCATGTGGTATTTAGTTCTCGTAGACGAGGTAAACCCAATAGTTGCACTATGCTCTCACGACACTTCCTTTCCAGGAGAGCATTCTCCAAGGTGCTGGGAGTGACGCTGGTGGATTGGCTTGCCATAGCGTAGCAGTAGGAACAAAAATAGGATTCCTGCGACAATTGCTAGAATTAACGGCAGACCACCAAACACCGAGTGCATGAAGTTTGGAATGATTCCGAGAACTGCTTGAAAAGGTGTTAACAGTCCCGAACATACGGTCTTAAATACATGCACAATACCGCTTGTATCAGACATGTTTAAGGTACGTCCCAACATTTCTGTGAAATGTGTAGGGCAATTTATCCTTAACAGAGCCTGTATCTCAGCCGAAGTCCTTGCGACTTGTAGATCAAAGGTTTCTTTGGCCTAGGTCAAAGGCATGGTTTGTTGTAAAAGAATGGCTTTTATTCTGCTTAAAGTATCAATTCGTATAGAAGAGATGTTCAGTGAAGGTCATAAAGGCGACTCCCTGACTGTGTCTATTTGGGGGAACAAGACTTGCATACAGCAAGTGACCCTGGAAATAACCGTTACTAGATATGGGATACCTGGCAACATGCCTCAACAGCTCTGATCATTCAACATCAGGTAACCCCCATTTGAAAGTTGTCCAAACGTTGGATTAATCACAGCGGCTGGTGAACCTTGCAGGTGGCAGGATAAATTTGCAGTGGAACCACTACAGGCCCCGTGTAAACTAATATCCCGACATATGAGTGAACCGCTCAGTGCATTTTCACAGTGTGTACCGCTAATAAACACTTCAGGCCCCCCCACTCCAACATCTGTGTGTGTAAGGTAAATCCCAGGATGTCCTGATGTATTCTTTACCCAATCTTTCATATTTGCCTACTGGCATGTGTTTAAGGCAATAATGTAAATGGAAAGTTGTAACAGGCAGAGTTATTTTGCCATGTATGATCCATTCTGTAGCTGTTTTTTCTGCTACCGTAAAAGGCAATTTTTCCAGTTTTTCAATGCTCAGCACCGTATACTTTGCTCCCCTTTGTGCCAGTTTGATCTGTTTATCAGTGAGATTGTAATCAGAAAACAGAGAAGACGTGTTGATGAAACGCCAAGGCACATAGCCTGCACGCAAGTTTTGTAGCGTCCAGCATAATGACAGAATAGAACGTAATTGAGACTGGCCTTGACGCAGCAGGACCAAATCTTCTTCCACAATGTCTATAGCAGAGGATACAATGTTGCCCAATGAATATATCCTGGATGACTGAGTCGTTATTTGGATAGCGAATTGTGCCTATATAAAGACATGATTTAGGGAACCCTATATACGGGTATCTAAATCGAAACACAACAATACCTTCGAAGGGAGTCACATCCCTTGTCAGGGTAAATTCATTTACACAGTCCTTTCTTAACTTACGCGGACCTATCTGGAATAATTCACTTTAGTTTGTGACCATCTCGTTCATTGGCTGACCAAATAAAGTTGGATGTGCTTTTATTTTGGACAAAATCCCTTTATTGAAGGATGAATGAGAAGTATTTAATGCAGAAACCGTCTGTTTCTTATCTACTACATGTTACAGGGGATATTTTGAGCCATTTGTTTTACTGAGCATAGCATTGTAGTCAGTGTTTTTTCCTTTTGTTTAGAACATGTACAACAAATTTGAAATCTTGTCATTTCCTTTCTAACCTACGTAGCGCTTGCTTCATTTTGACACCTGTTTTAATTATCTGTTGATGCACTGCACGTTTCACTTTCAGAAGTTAACTGCTATTTAACATCAATATAATATTACCTTTTCTGACTATTCATACAGCTAAATAGTCTATCTTTAATCTTTTTGTTTAGTGGTTGGGTTATTACCTCTGCCTCTTTTTACGTCTAATTGCTCATGCCCTTTCACCGCTTTTCTCTGTCTTTCACCTTTATTGAAAGCTTAATTCTACAGCTTGTACATACACTTCCCTGGCCAGTCTCAGTTAACTCTCATGTTCTGTTTGAATTCTGGTTCATTTCCCTGTTTGTATTCTGGTTCATTTCCCTGTATTGTTGACTTCTGCCTCCTCTTTAACTACCCTTATCGTGCATAAGCAACCTCCTATACACCCACCAAGCCTTTGTTGTTCTGCTATTCCGAACGAGTTGGTCATTATTCATATCCACATGTGTGCAATTTCCTTCTCCGGTCTCCTATCCATCAAACTCTGGGATACTCTACCTTTCTATGTTCACTCAGCAACCACTTTGTACTCAATTCATAGTCTTCTCAAAGACCCCTTGCTTTCTGATGTATCTCACTCTTAAATTGCATTGCTCAGCACTGGACTTTTACTTTCCATGTATCGTAAACTTTTAATTATGTATACCTGTTTGAAGGAAGTATTTTAACACATTTACTAAATTAAAATAAATTATGAATAAGGATTCTTGATAAGCAGAATCTGTCAGTGATACCTCAACTCTGTCTTCTGAGCATGATTTTTCCTATTTTGCGTAACCCTCAAAAAGGCACCAGCTGCTTTCTTTTTGTAGCTATTCTACAGGACTAGCTCCGATTTCGAACTGCAAAAAAGAAATTGGCCCTGTATCATACAAAATCTACCCATCCATCTGCTTTAGAAGCTCAGGCGAAGAGATCATGTTTCTTCCCATTAATCTACACTCAGTAGCCACCTATTGAGAAACTGGAATGTTTCTAAGCACTTTGCATGTTCACCATCTAAATTTAATAAATAAGGTCTATTTTATGTTGTCATCTATTAAATTTGACAATGTTAGAGTAGTGTAGGTAGGAGTAGCCTGATGGTTGGCTTGAAGAAGGTGGAAAGACTTTCTGAAGAGCTTCTTAATTTGGAAGTCCATGCTATTTACAACAGTATTTATCCATGGCGTTAAGGAGCGACACCTATGTTATTTGCTGTCCAAGCAGGTGAAGGTGTTTTTGATCATCTTGCTGCAGCTAGAATTGCTGTTTTGGAAAAGGGTAAGGCACAAGCAAGTATATTGTATCTTGAAGTAAATTTGGATTTTAGCATTATTCACACTTTATGGACATCATAAAATGCCAGTCTAATATTGTAAAAGTAAAATTTTACCCCTTGATATTGAATTTTCTGAAATAATATAATACCATTTTGGAATTTAGGGCAGAACTTAACTGGAAAGTGTGTTCTATATTTCAGAGGCACAGTGAGGGAAGTTTGCGTGAGTATTTGTTGACTTTGATATGGCCTGCACAATGTAGCTACGATAGTTGTGATGTATTTCCATGTAGAGCAAGTGAGTTGTCTTGAAGATACATTTTCATTTGTTGAGCCAGTGGAGCGATATCCGGATTGTAGAAATGTGGAGATAGGAATGCTCTTCTTAGGTCAGTCAGACTTTTGTATGTTCCACTTTTTTAACTGGAATGTGTTTTTTTAACCCCTTCCCCGCTCATGACGGAACCACTCCGTCATGAGCCACGGTTGCGCTGTGCTCATGACGGAGTGGTTCCGTCATGCTACGGCCGTTGGCGGCCGCTCCGCCCACGCGGCGCTAATTCCCCGCCTGTGCGGGCGATTAGCGCAGTGGGCGGAGACGTGACAGAACCACTCCGTCATGAGCACAGCTCAACCGTGGCTCGTGACGGAGCGGTTCCGTCACGAGCACCGCGCCACCACGCTGCCCCCAAACCTTCCCCAGCGCCGCGGCGGAATTCCTGCCGCGGTGAAGGGGTTCAGGGAAGCCAATGTGTATATATGATGTCAGTAGAGATACTTTTTAAAATTCTTTGAAGGTAGAGTAGCAGCAGTTGTCATTTTTTGATTCTCCCATCATGAGAGATTTTATTCTTAGATGCATACTGGTATGTCTAAGAGAACAATTTCTTTATTTTTATTTTTTAAAACGAGAAGATGAAAAAATGAGTAAAGCAGAGAAACAACCTTTTTTGCCTTAAACTCTATTTTGATTTTCTAGAGTTTTTAATATAATGATTTTTTGTTTCTTATTTGTTGGACAGATTTATTCTTAAGCGGAGAGACAGTTTAATGTTAATGAATTAAATAAACACATCCATGATGGAACATTAATGTAACAGACAAGTAATTTAATGTTTGTTTTACACTTGAAAAGGTTTTATAGATTTTGAGATTATATAGAAAGTTCATTAATGGGTATCATTCCAACAAAGGTAGAGAATATATTCAGTAGAGAGCGTAAAGCAAGTTATACTTGCTCAATTAAATGATTAGTCCTGCACAAGACGAAGAAAATATTCTTTGTTAATAAATCTGATTTGCTCCCTACATTCGAAATGTTGAACTCAATTCCACTTTGCAATGCACTCACCTAGTTTCAACTTCAGAGACAACAACGGAGCTGATGCCGGGCCTCCTATCTTTTTCGAGGACAATGGAGACCAAAGAATTAAAACCTTCGATCCCAAACTGTCCCCTGGGTGTGAAGGGGGAATGGGATAAAATAAGAAAAGAGACTTGCGGTACTGGATCTGCTCAGCGGCAGTGCAGTACTGCGTAACATAATCATACAATCTTCAAGGGGTTGGAAAAGTGTATCTGATCGAGGCATCTAGCTGCAGATTCCTTACCTTTGAATTTCCCAGGCGTCAGACTTAATCTGGAAGATTTTTCTTCCAGCAATACTCCCGCGTGCTGGTAGGTGGCATTGGTCGGCTCCGCGTGACTTCATTTGCGCCTTGATAATGTCTGCGTCACTGATATAGGCGCCACCTCAGCATGCTGGCGTCACCTATTTTCTTTCTGCACCAGTCAAGCGCTGATCCGTTAAGAGAGATGCCCTCTAACTTTTTGACAAGGATTTTTGGACATTTTGTTGACCCCTTTTTGGTGTGTTAGGATTTGTGTCATGTCTAGGAAGACGACGCTGGCTTCCAGCCGTGCGACACTTGTCACCGCGACATGTTGGTCATGGACCCGCACCTCGATTGCCTGTCGTGCCTGGAGTGCGACCACAATTCGAATTTGGTCTCAGACTGCCGGTCCATGGACCGAAGGGTTTGAGGGAGCAGTCTCTAAAGCTTCTGGTGACCCGGCAGCCCGCACTGTGTCGTACGACTCAGCGATTCTTCTCGTGGTTCTGTTTGAGAGGAAGGTCCGGGCACCGCTCCATGAGTCCCAAGTCGTTTTTGTCCCACTCCAAGTCTTCAGGACATTCCGGTAAGAGGTACAAAAAGAGTAGGAAGTCAAAGCATGCTTCGACTTCTCCCATCTGTTAGCCACGTGACGGAGGAGTCTCAGCATCTAGGGCTCATTCTTTGGAACCTATGCCTGGGTTGGCTCTGTGCTGCCCCAATTTTCCAGGAGCCAGAGCAACCCCCACCCAACGGTGAGAGTTTTATGAGGACATGCGTCTCATTTTTGGGCAGCCTGACCCACCAGTGCCCCTCCCTGCCTCTTCAGGGTAAGAGGGGGCTCTATCAGGTTCCGATCCAGCAGCTCTGGCGCCGATGACCCCGTATGGATCTGGACCGGCACCGGTCATGGCATTACAACATCAAGGCTCCCAACGCCGTGTGCGCCCTCAGTGGTGTCAGCCCCATTCGGATTCCTGACGTCCTGGAGCCGGATCAGCACCTATTGAACGTACAGGTCCTAGGTTGTTTCCTGAGCCTTATTCTGAAGGGCAAGGAATTGAAGAAGATTGGGAGGGGTCGCGGAACCCTACACAAGACCAGCCTTATTAGGAAATGGACTGGTATGAGGAATTAAGTGAAGCCAGCGGACTGGATACCTCTCCAGATTCTTGCCTGCTTTCTGCCCCTAACGTGACTATGGAGGAGCGAGCATCATATGCTATGGTTTTACAAAGGGCAACTGAGGGTTTGGATCTTCAGCTCCCTTCCGTGTCAGTCAAGACTAATATCTTGACAGAGGTCCTGCAGCCAGGTGTCTCCTCTTTGAAACCCTTGTTGTCCTTTAACGAGGCCTTAACGGATGTTTATCTGAGAATCTGGTCCAAGCCCTGCACAGGGGCTCCTGTAAATAGGACAAGTGCCTGTGTATCTATTCAGAGGTAAGGAATCTGCGTCTAGATGTCTCTATCAGATGAACAAGTTACTTACATTCGATAATGCCTTATCTTGGAGAGACATAATCTAGCCGCATATTCCTTACCAACCCACCCATGCTCCCCGCACTGTCTACATTTTTCTAGGGTCAGGGCTGATTCTTTTCAGGGACCTAGTTGAAAAAGACACCAATGTCAGAGCCGACTGATGCCACCTACTAGTGCACACAGACTGGATCCGGAAGACATTTCTTCGAGCAATATCCGACGCCTGGGAAATACAAAGGGAAGGAATGTGTGACTAGATTAGGTCTCGTCCAGATAAGGCATTACTGAAGGTAAGTAACTTGTTGATTAGGGGTTCAGCAATTATGGATATGAGGTTAACTTATTTTCTTGGAAATATCAGTCTAATTTGAGGCACGCTAGGTAGATACAGATTTGTGAACACGTGTATCCGGTGGCAAAGATATGCAGTAACTCAATAAATATGTCCATATTGGCACAGCCTGCAAGTTTGTTATATTGGCACTTGCTGTTTCCCTTAGCAACATCAACTCTGGGTAAATGTGTGTGAGATAGTATAGACTTAGGATGCAGGAGAGTGGGGGTCGGTGTGATGGAGCTGGCCAGGGTGGGATGTTCCAAGTATACATAGCTAAAAAAATCATAAAAATGTTACTAGACCTGCAGGTTTACTAACTTGATTAATCTACTCGTCCTAACTGTAATGTACTTGACCAGTGAAAATTGTGTGATCAAATATTTTGTCGTATGGAGCCGCATTTTTCTCCAGCATTGGATCTTTCATAGATTCACATGCTTGAAATAATCCCGGTCGTCGAAGTGGGAGTACCACGGTACATTAAAAGCAGTAAGTAATGACGTTAACATTGAAATTAATGTAGATGGAGCATTCACTTTAATAGCTCGTCCTAGTCATAAGGAATGGTCCAAAGTCCAGGCAATCAATCGACAGCACTCTCTAGAACCCTCTCTAAAGAGGCTACAGGCTCTCAGATTTTCTACCGCATGTCGTGTAAATGAAGTCTCCGTGAGCTCTGCTCAGTAATTTTCTCGTTTAGCCTACTGAAAAAGTTTCTTCTTCAGATCAGCATGTCTTCGACTAAGAGGTCTCTATTTAGGCATTGTGTCACCTGTGGGAAGCTCAGGCTGCACTTGGATGATCCCCACAAGAAGAGTATTTACTGCCTTCACCCTGACCACCAGGTGAGATACTGTAATACTGTAAAATCTGCAGGACTTTCTCTCCAAAAACTCTTGAGAGATAGACAGGGCCGTCTTCGTCTGTGGCTACAGAAGTTAGATTCCTCTCTCAAGACTACTGCCTCACAAAAGAGGATAAGTGAGGTGGAAAGGGTCTCCCCTAAGACTGCAAAGGTGTTTGAGAAGCAGCATCATTCTTTGAAAACTGATGATCAGCCCTCCTCTTCCAGAAGGGAGTCTGCCTCTCAAAAGGGTTACTCTGTGCCCTCTACACCTTCTACTACCTAATATAAGGTAAAGACAACTTCCAGGTCTATACCAGAGACTACTTCATCTCCTCAGAAAGATGCACTTCGTCGGTGAAAGCTTCCGTCGCAACTACTATGACTACGTCAACCTTCTCATCTCCTCAGACTAAACTTATAATGTCCTCCACTACTTCTCCGTCGACAGTAGTTTCATTAAAGGTGAGACCTTCGAGGTTGAGATATTAGTTGTCGGATATATCATCGCCGCTGCGGTTAGCGGCAACCCTAACAAACAAGTTTCTCGTCGACTGCAGCTTCGTGGACGGCAGAGCGGTCGACAGACCCAAGGCCTATGTCCACAGACTTGCATCGACAAACATCATCGACATCTAAGACATCATCAGAACAATCGTCGAAAAAGGCACCGTCATCGACAACCTCATCGACGGTTTGCTTGACATCAACTATTTTGTCGTCGTTTACTCCGTCGACGGTCCCTTAGTCAATGATCTTGCCTGCAGCACAGGGTAATGGATCGGATTCGACGTCAACGAAGGTGCAAGCAGCCAAGGACACTGTTCTTTCATCTGCAGTTTCCTAGCCAAAACGAAAAGCTTCATAAGAAATAATCCTACTGTTGGACTTGGCCCTTTTTGCAGGGTTATCCCAGAACTTTTTGCCTTCCTCCTGTATTTTTTCTGACCTGTTGGTGGTTTTATGACTCTGGGTACTTTACCAATGCTGATCAGTGCTAAAGTGCATATGCTCTCTTTTGTAAATTGTGTTATGGATTAGTGTTTCAATTATTGGTTATTTGATTTACTTGTCAGACCCTAGTACAGTGCACTATGTGTGCCCAGGGCCTGTAAATCAAATGCTGCTGGTGGGCTTGCAGCACATATTGTGCCACCCACAGAAGCAGCTTGTAAAATGTGACTCAGGCCTGCCATTGCAGAGCCTGTGTGCAGTCTGGGACTGCCATGTCAACTTGGCAAGTGCACACACTTGCCAGTCCCTAAACCTTCCCTTTTCTACATATTAGTCACCCCTAAGGTAGGCCCAAGGTACCCCTGTGGGCAGGGTGCAGCGTATGTGAAAGGTAGGACATGCCCTGGTGTGTGTGTGTGTGGCATGTCCTGATAGTGAATTACTGCCAATTTAGTTTCTTACTATTGCAAGGTGACTCGTTCCCATAGGACAGACTGGGGAGTGTATTTATAAAATCTTATAAACATAACTTGCCCTTGGAACAAGGTAGAAAAATAAAGTTTAGTATGCCTGAACTCAGAATGTTAAAATGCATCTTTTAGTGAGGGTGATTTTTACATTACCACTTTTAGAAAGTAGGTATTTTCTTGCCTAACGATCCAGTGTGCCTCTGCTAGGTTTGTGTATTGCATGTCTGGCTTTTGGATGACAGGGGCTGGAGAGGGACAGCGGCTCCAGAAGTCTGATGAGTCAGGGCTGGGCTGAATAGGCCTGGTCTGCATTTGGAGTGGTGGGAGGAGGAGTAACCTTCACCTGCTTAGGGCTGTGCCTGCCTTCCACAATGACAACTCCGCCCCCCTGTGGTGTGTCCGGAGCCAGGGCTCACACTGACAATGGAGGTTGTTGCGCACTTGCAAAGTGCCCCGCTGAACTGGTTTTGGCTGCTGGGTACAGACACTCTCTGCCTTCAGAGAACAAAGGATATTTTGGTATAAAAAGAGGATCCCAGACTTTTAGATCACTTCTCGGAAATCAAGAGGAACCTTTGCCAAGGAGAAGAGCCGGATAAGCTGAGGAGTTATACTGCCCCTGTGCTGTTTGCTGTCTGGGGTTGGCCTGCAGTGGCTGCTTGCTGCTAAGGAAAGGAGGAGAAGGACTTTGCTGTTTACTTTGTCTCCTGCTTGAAGAAAAGATCTCCAAGGACTTGAAAATGAG
The DNA here is from genome assembly GCF_964204655.1 of Triturus cristatus. Classification (NCBI taxonomy): domain Eukaryota; kingdom Metazoa; phylum Chordata; class Amphibia; order Caudata; family Salamandridae; genus Triturus; species Triturus cristatus. The sequence continues at coordinate 1,063,205,241 of NC_140588.1, read as the reverse complement.
CTTGCCTCCTATTCTGAAGTCTCAGGGACACAAATACTTACCCACCAGCTCCCCTGAATTTCCTTGCTGGGAATTCCAACCTGCATAGAGGTGCCTGCTGCTGTTTAGGATCTCTAGAGACTGTTTGTCGCTGGGAGCTGAAAATCGACGCAACTTCGAAGAAGCGTGTCGCTTGCGCACCTGTTTTCCGATTCACCGCCAGAGAAACCGTCGCAGCATCTGCCGCGGCTCGAGAAATCACCGCACGACGTATCGGGTGCAACGATCTCCGAAGTCCGAGATCACCGCACCGATCCCGACACGAGGCTGCTGTGCGGCTGCACAAAACCATGCATTGTACCGGATTGATGCATCGCATCGAGGCGCCAAGACTGCCGCATCATTGGGGACTGCAGTAAGGAACAGACGCATTAACTCCCCGCGCAGTAAGAAAACGACTCATCGCCTCCTTTCCGGTAAGGAACCAATGCATCACCTCCCCCTGAGCAAGGAATCGACACATCACCTTCCCTGAATGTAAGGAACCGACGCATCACATTCCCTGCAGCCATTTTGTTAGTTTTGCGTGACGAATCTAAGGTACTTTTGAGAAAAGTTTTGCATTTACAACTTGCATTGAACTGAACTATTTCTACCATTTGACAGCCTTATTTTTAATACTTCATTGTGGATTTTTGTCGTTTGGTCTTGTTTTCGTTAAGATAAAGTTTACTTATTTTTCTAAACTGGTGTGGTGTCCATTTGTAGTGTTTTCACTGTATTGCTGAGTGTGTTCACAAATGCTTTACACACTGCCTCTGAGATAAGCCTGTCTGCTCGTGCAAAGCTACCAAGGGGGTGAGCAGGAGTTATTTTACGAGTGTATCCCTCTTACCCTGACTAGAAGCAAGGGTCCCTATTTGGACAAAGGTAACTACCTCTGCCAACTAGAGATCCCCATTTCTAACACCTACTTATTCACACTTTTCCTAGTAAGGTTTCCCCCCGTCCTCCATAAGTACTTTTTGACTGTGGTGATGAAGAGGAAGGGGACTCTGATGAAGAGGGCAAGTTTAGTGTGGCACACAGCCCTCCAGACCTCCAGATAAAATTTCAAAAGGATGATGATTAGCATTATTACTACCCTCAGGATCCCAACCAAGAAAGACCGAGGGAGCAATCTATTCAGATGCCTATTTCCCTATTGTCAAATCTTCAGCGGATGGTGGAAGATTACTACTGCAGATTCCCACCATCAGAACCGGCTAACTCAGTCCCTCAAACTCCGAACGCATAAGTAAGCTGAGCGCCGCTTGTGTCAGCCTTTGATTTTACTTGTTTTTGGAGGGGAAACAATTTACTGGGATCCTATTTGTTCGTGCTCAACGTTATTTTTCAAAAATATTTTAAGCGTTTAAAACATTTACTGCCATTGTTTTATTGCTAAACTGCTTCTGCTGCTCTTATCGCTGCCGTGTTAGCTGTAGTCCAACCGCTGTGGGTTTCGCTCTCTGGTCCACCGCCGGGTTTTCCTGTTTGTTGTGGCGAGATCGGGCGGTTAGAGTAGCTCTTGCCTCACTTCCGGCTGACTGCCATCTTTAGGGAGGGGACGGTACAGCCTTTCTTGCTGCTGGTCCCTACTTTAGATGGGCAAATCACGGGCACGGAGCGGGCGCATAATGTAAGCTCAGCACCTCTTGTGTCAGCCTTTGATTTTACTTGTTTTTGGAGGGGAACAACTTACTGGGATCCTATTTGTTCATGCTCAACTTTATTTTTAATATATTTTAAGTGTTTAATAAAAACTTTTATTGCCATTGTTTTATTCGCTAAACCGCATCTCCTGCCCTTACCACTGCAGTGTTAGCTGTAGTCTAACCACTGTGGGTTTCGCTTTCTGGTCCGCCGCCGGGCTTTCCCATTTGTTGCGGGGAGAGCAGGCCATTAGAGTAGCGATTGCCTTACTTCCGGCTGACTGCCATCTTTACGAAGGTGACGGTCCAGACTGTCTTGCTGCTGGTCTCTACTTTAGATGGGCGAATCACAGGCGCCAAGCGGGCGCACTGCTTGGGCGCCAAAGGCAAGCCCGTCTGCGCCCATCAGCGTCAAGAACACACAACCAATACCAAGCCTGTGGACGGTGAATAACGGCCAGGTCTGTCATCTAGATCCAACATCTTTTTGATTGTCGGCCTGGCTCCTGAACACGATGAGTTTGCCGGTTTAGCCATCCCGGCTGATTGTCGGAAAGTTCTTGCCAATGCTAGAACACAGTCCACTGTTAAAACATACAAACTCAAATGGAAAAGATTCTGTCACTGGTGTTCAAGCTTCAAGGTGCATTCTATTCAGTCACCACCAGAGCAGTTTTTACCTTTTTTCCACCAGTTGGCAAAGTCCGGTCTCTCTCATTCGTTCATAAAGGTCTTCCTTGCTTCATTATCCAGATTTTGACGGCATAATGGTTCACATGGACTTTGCTCTTCAAGAATCATGAAGGAATTTGAGGGGATTGTTTAGGATGTTCCCACTAATAAAGCAGCCACCTCCACCTTGGCATCTTAACATTGTCCTGGCTGATCTTATGAAAGGACTGTTTGAGCCTATTCATTGAGCAGAGCTGAAAAATATCTAAAGGAAAACATCCTTTCTGCTGTCTCATACATCAGATATTCGAGTAAGCAACATACAGGCTTTCACTATTTGTCACCCTTTTCTTCAATTCACAAGGGACTCTGTAATACTTCACACCAATCCAACTTTCATCCCGAAAGTCCGATCTGATTTTCATTCAAATGAACCAGTCATCTTAAAGACTTTTTTCCAGTGGTTAATTTGTAAAATAAAAAGTGCTGGGGCTCTCCTCAGGAGGCAGCGCTAACAGGAGACATGTGCTGGTGCAAACTGCCTACTGACTAGAGCCCCGGCACTTATTAACCTGGAGAGAACTTGGCCTAATGGGTAGAGCTGCCTATTTCGGAGCTGGAGAAACCGGTTCGAGTCTCGGCGTGGCTAAACATCCTGAGAGTCTGAGGAAAATCATGTGCTTTCTAAATAAGTGTGTCCTTAACTGGTGCTATAAGCAGCAGTGCTGAGGATTAGGTGCTGGTGCTGGGCACCGGAAAGCACCAGCTGAAATTAAGCACTGCTTTTTTTCCCAAATCCGCAACCACCAGCGGAAAGATCATTACACTCCTTGGATCTCAAGAAATGTATTAAATTCTATTTGCAGAAGACCACCAGCATCCGCAAAGCAGACCAGATATTTGTAGCATATGGAAATGTTAGGAAAGGATATTCTGTTACTAAACAGACTAAAGCGCGATGGATATCAGCAGCCATACAGTTATGCCATCAACAAGCAGGCAAGCCACTATCCTCTACGGAGAAACACCACTCAATGTGAGCTGTTTCTTCTCCGACAGCCCTTTTGCCGGTGTGCCCATTCAACAAATGTGAGGAGCAGCAACATGCTCCAGTAGGCACACATTTTCACAGCATTACTGTTTGAAAGCTGCAAGCAACGCTGATGCAACTGTAGGACAAACTGTCCTCCGTAATCTTTTTCAATGAGGCGAGCCTCTTTTCCTTCCCACCTTCCTATATGGTTTTATTTTGTAAAACTTATAATGCTGTTTACAACAATCTTAAGATTTTGTGTATAGTTATATATATATATATATATACAATCCAACGCTCACCTTAAACACAAAAGCAAGCAGGACACAGCTCCGGATGCGGAAAAGAATTTAATGAGCAAAATTTCCAGCTTTGGCTAAACAGTCCGTGAAGCAATGGCAGACGCGTTTCTGGCCTCCGTGGCCGTCATCAGTGCCGGTATCACAGGCTGGTGAATTCAACTGTTTGCTTAGAGATCTGTCCTGATAAGCAGTCTCTCAGCTCCTCCCACTACAGTCAGGTGAGTGAGACGGTGCCGCTGGGCTCCAGGAGAACTGCATGATGGTACTGGTGGTCCAACGTGGTACCTCATACAGTGACGGGAAAACAGACACCTATTAATGCCCCACAGTTCATGGCGCTGGACTTCAAACTGCATATTCCACCTGGGTGTGTCAATTCAGCTCACATCCTCGTCCGCATCCTTCTCAGGCAACTACGCGCTGCCTCCTTTCTCCCCTCGCAAACATAACGGCCCAGTGGCAGTAGTTTTCGCTCGGGGGGCGCCGTGTTTGTACTCATCGTACTCGTCCACAAGTTTTGCTGAAAACACGGTGCTCCTGACCGAAAGGGCGTGTCCGAGGCCGGTATCAGCACACCGGCTAAACATACAATCCAACGCTCACCTTAAACACAAAAGCAAGCAGGACACAGCTCCGGATGCGGAAAAGAATTTAATGAGCAAAATTTCCAGCTTTGGCTAAACAGTCCGTGAAGCAATGGCAGACGCGTTTCTGGCCTCCGTGGCCGTCATCAGTGCCGGTATCACAGGCTGGTGAATTCAACTGTTTGCTTAGAGATCTGTCCTGATAAGCAGTCTCTCAGCTCCTCCCACTACAGTCAGGTGAGTGAGACGGTGCCGCTGGGCTCCAGGAGAACTGCATGATGGTACTGGTGGTCCAACGTGGTACCTCATACAGTGACGGGAAAACAGACACCTATTAATGCCCCACAGTTCATGGCGCTGGACTTCAAACTGCATATTCCACCTGGGTGTGTCAATTCAGCTCACATCCTCGTCCGCATCCTTCTCAGGCAACTACGCGCTGCCTCCTTTCTCCCCTCGCAAACATAACGGCCCAGTGGCAGTAGTTTTCGCTCGGGGGGGCGCCGTGTTTGTACTCATCGTACTCGTCCACAAGTTTTGCTGAAAACACGGTGCTCCTGACCGAAAGGGCGTGTCCGAGGCCGGTATCAGCACACCGGCTAAACATACAATCCAACGCTCACCTTAAACACAAAAGCAAGCAGGACACAGCTCCGGATGCGGAAAAGAATTTAATGAGCAAAATTTCCAGCTTTGGCTAAACAGTCCGTGAAGCAATGGCAGACGCGTTTCTGGCCTCCGTGGCCGTCATCAGTGCCGGTATCACAGGCTGGTGAATTCAACTGTTTGCTTAGAGATCTGTCCTGATAAGCAGTCTCTCAGCTCCTCCCACTACAGTCAGGTGAGTGAGACGGTGCCGCTGGGCTCCAGGAGAACTGCATGATGGTACTGGTGGTCCAACGTGGTACCTCATACAGTGACGGGAAAACAGACACCTATTAATGCCCCACAGTTCATGGCGCTGGACTTCAAACTGCATATTCCACCTGGGTGTGTCAATTCAGCTCACATCCTCGTCCGCATCCTTCTCAGGCAACTACGCGCTGCCTCCTTTCTCCCCTCGCAAACATAACGGCCCAGTGGCAGTAGTTTTCGCTCGGGGGGGCGCCGTGTTTGTACTCATCGTACTCGTCCACAAGTTTTGCTGAAAACACGGTGCTCCTGACCGAAAGGGCGTGTCCGAGGCCGGTATCAGCACACCGGCTAAACATACAATCCAACGCTCACCTTAAACACAAAAGCAAGCAGGACACAGCTCCGGATGCGGAAAAGAATTTAATGAGCAAAATTTCCAGCTTTGGCTAAACAGTCCGTGAAGCAATGGCAGACGCGTTTCTGGCCTCCGTGGCCGTCATCAGTGCCGGTATCACAGGCTGGTGAATTCAACTGTTTGCTTAGAGATCTGTCCTGATAAGCAGTCTCTCAGCTCCTCCCACTACAGTCAGGTGAGTGAGACGGTGCCGCTGGGCTCCAGGAGAACTGCATGATGGTACTGGTGGTCCAACGTGGTACCTCATACAGTGACGGGAAAACAGACACCTATTAATGCCCCACAGTTCATGGCGCTGGACTTCAAACTGCATATTCCACCTGGGTGTGTCAATTCAGCTCACATCCTCGTCCGCATCCTTCTCAGGCAACTACGCGCTGCCTCCTTTCTCCCCTCGCAAACATAACGGCCCAGTGGCAGTAGTTTTCGCTCGGGGGGGCGCCGTGTTTGTACTCATCGTACTCGTCCACAAGTTTTGCTGAAAACACGGTGCTCCTGACCGAAAGGGCGTGTCCGAGGCCGGTATCAGCACACCGGCTAAACATACAATCCAACGCTCACCTTAAACACAAAAGCAAGCAGGACACAGCTCCGGATGCGGAAAAGAATTTAATGAGCAAAATTTCCAGTTTTGGCTAAACAGTCCGTGAAGCAATGGCAGACGCGTTTCTGGCCTCCGTGGCCGTCATCAGTGCCGGTATCACAGGCTGGTGAATTCAACTGTTTGCTTAGAGATCTGTCCTGATAAGCAGTCTCTCAGCTCCTCCCACTACAGTCAGGTGAGTGAGACGGTGCCGCTGGGCTCCAGGAGAACTGCATGATGGTACTGGTGGTCCAACGTGGTACCTCATACAGTGACGGGAAAACAGACACCTATTAATGCCCCACAGTTCATGGCGCTGGACTTCAAACTGCATATTCCACCTGGGTGTGTCAATTCAGCTCACATCCTCGTCCGCATCCTTCTCAGGCAACTACGCGCTGCCTCCTTTCTCCCCTCGCAAACATAACGGCCCAGTGGCAGTAGTTTTCGCTCGGGGGGGCGAGCTGAAATTAAGCACTGCTTTTTTTCCCAAATCCGCAACCACCAGCGGAAAGATCATTACACTCCTTGGATCTCAAGAAATGTATTAAATTCTATTTGCAGAAGACCACCAGCATCCGCAAAGCAGACCAGATATTTGTAGCATATGGAAATGTTAGGAAAGGATATTCTGTTACTAAACAGACTAAAGCGCGATGGATATCAGCAGCCATACAGTTATGCCATCAACAAGCAGGCAAGCCACTATCCTCTACGGAGAAACACCACTCAATGTGAGCTGTTTCTTCTCCGACAGCCCTTTTGCCGGTGTGCCCATTCAACAAATGTGAGGAGCAGCAACATGGTCCAGTAGGCACACATTTTCACAGCATTACTGTTTGAAAGCTGCAAGCAACGCTGATGCAACTGTAGGACAAACTGTCCTCCGTAATCTTTTTCAATGAGGCGAGCCTCTTTTCCTTCCCACCTTCCTATATGGTTTTATTTTGTAAAACTTATAATGCTGTTTACAACAATCTTAAGATTTTGTGTATAGTTATATATATATATATATATGTATATATCACAATCCCGATAAAAATGAAGGCTGTCTGCCAGGACGGTCCGTTTCAGCTTTCGCCTTGTTCACGCGTGAACAAGGCGAAAGCTGAAACGCGTTGTGTTTGCAGTTCAATAAACCAACTCTAAACTGCAAATCTCCTTGGTGTCCGTGAATACTTTTGGATTGGAAAGTGTGGTGTTTCATATATATATATATATATATATATATCTCTCAATGCTCTTGAGGTTTGCCACGTATGCAGGAAGCACTCGGACAGCAGGTAAGGTTAACCTCTCAACCTTTAATTATCGGTACAGATGGACTTGACATGCAAGAAAACGAGCAGTCCCAACGCTTTGCCTTACGCGTTTCGCGTTAATCTCTTCTTCAGAGGCTGGACGTTGATGGTTGCAATTGCGGACACTCCCCCACAATTAATTGGCACTATGACACGCCCTCGATGGGCCGCCCAAATGGGTTCCATGATTGCTGCCTTGTGGGAATGAGAGTCCACTTACTTCGCCGTGAATCGGTGCTTTATTTATCTGCCGTTTGTCAAGGCTCCGCATGAGCCCCTCGCTTGCCAGTTCGTCCTCATCCACAGCCTGTTGTCCCACAAGAGGACGAGTAAAGACAAGTCCTCAGCGCCCCCATTCTTCGTAGGGTGGTGCATTCCTAGCGGCTGGGCTGCCACCTATGGATCAATGCTCTTGAGGTTTGCCACGTATGCAGGAAGCACTCGGACAGCAGGTAAGGTTAACCTCTCAACCTTTAATTATCGGTACATGCATGTCAAGTCCGTCTGTACCGATAATTAAAGGTTGAGAGGTTAACCTTACCTGCTGTCCGAGTGCTTCCTGCATACGTGGCAAACCTCAAGAGCATTGATCTATAGGCGGCAGCCCAGCCGCTAGGAATGCATCACCCTACGAAGAATGGGGGCCGCTGAGGACTTGTCTTTACTCGTCCTCTTGTGGGACAACAGGCTGTGGATGAGGACGAACTGGCAAGCGAGGGGCTCATGCGGAGCCTTGACAAACGGCAGATAAATAAAGCACCGATTCACGGCGAAGTAAGTGGACTCTCATTCCCACAAGGCAGCAATCATGGAACCCATTTGGGCGGCCCATCGAGGGCGTGTCATAGTGCCAATTAATTGTGGGGGAGTGTCCGCAATTGCAACCATCAACGTCCAGCCTCTGAAGAAGAGATTAACTTGAAACGCGTAAGGCAAAGCGCTGGGACTGCTCGTTTTCTTGCATGTCAAGTCCGTCTGTACCGATAATTAAAGGTTGAGAGGTTAACCTTACCTGCTGTCCGAGTGCTTCCTGCATACGTGGCAAACCTAAAGAGCATTGATATATTAATACACAACACACATGGGTTAAGTATGTTTTTTCTATATCTCATATAAGTATATATTCCTACAGTATTACTGCTATCTATTCGGATTCAAGCTTGTGAATTTATGAAAATCCAATGCTGGAGAAGAAAATAAGTTGCGTAACTGTGGTTTTCTCCAGTAATTATATTTTTCATAGATTCTCATGTTACCCACCCTCCTCCCCATAGAGGCTCCCCTGGCTATCTAAATACCCTTAAAGTTCACTTCTGCTTGAAACTCTGAGAGCCTGGAGCCTCTGTGTAGAGGGTTCTAGACTGTGCTGTTGCCTGATTGGCTGGACTTTAGACAAATCCCAATGACTAGGACGAGCTATTAAAGTGAATGTTTTTTTCTCCATTAACTTCAGTGTTAAAGTCATTACTTACTGCTTTTAATGTACCGTGGAACTCCCACTCCGACGACGGGGAATGATTCAAGCATGTGAATCTATGAAAGATACCATTACTAGAGAACCCCAGTTACAGGTAAGTAACTTATTCTTCATTATCACATAAGAGAGCACTTTTAAATATGCTAGTTCACTATTTCTGCTGTACAAAAATGCTTTTTATTTACTAGACTAAACATTTGCTCCTTGTATAATAAAAATTGAGACCACATATAGGGTACACATGATCACTGGCTTGCCTCTTAGTTCACTAATTGTCATCATCTACAAAGCTACACTCTAAGAATACTCTAACCCAGTTCCTTCCAACACATTTCACACAATGAATTTATGGACCCGGTCAAAGCAAGAGGGCCTGCCAGCAGCCCTTCTGACCCGTGTCCACCATAAACCTTCAAGAAAATGTTTCCAACAACCTCTGCTGCCAGTCCAGTAAGGAGAATCATCAATAACTCCTTAACTACTGGAATATTTCCAGAAGAACTCAGTCATACATGCGTCGTTTACTGAAGAAAACAAACTTGGACCAGCTGAACCTTGACAACTACAGACCGATTTCAAATGGACCTTTCTCCGGCAAACTGATAGAGCAGCTTTCACCGAGATGTCACAATTAATTGAAGAGAATGCCATACTTTCAGACTTCCAAACGGGAATCCGTCCAGGAAGAGGCACAGAATCTGCCCTCATTTCCATCTGGGATGACCTGAAGAACACAGTTGACTACAACAGGTTTGCTGCGCTACTTCTCTTGGACCTCTCAGCTTCCTTTGACACAGTTGACCATGACACTGATACAAAGACTCCACGAAGCTGGTATAGAGGGGATTGCTCTAGACTAGATCACGTCCTACCTTTGGAACAGAACTAATCTCATCCATACCCCACTTTTCTCGTCCAAACCGTACTTCACAAAAGCAGGGGTCCCTCAAGGCTCTATTATCTCACCCATGCTTTTTAACATCTACATGAAGTAATTACCGGCACTGATCAATCAATTTCACCTCACGTTCTATAACTATGAAGATGACACGCAAATACTCCTTCAACTGCAATGCCCTAGAGATATTGTAAACTCACCAATTTTCAGCTGTCTCAGAGCTGTGAATCAATGGATGACATGGAGCCATCTCAAATTGAATGCTTCAAAAACGGAAATACTCACATGTCAATTGGAAACATTATGACCTACTCACCATGTGGCCTGATGATCTGGGAACGCCGCCTAAAATATCGAAGGGAGTAAGAAACCTTGGAATGACCATGGACTCCAAGCTAGCGATGAATGCCCAAGTGGACAAACAAGCAAGATCTAACTTTCTTTCTATAAAAACACTGAGACAAATCATCCCTCATTTGGGATTTCCACACATGGTCCAGGCTACCATCTCCCTTGTTTTGTCCAAACTCAATTACACCAATAGCCTCTACCATAGATCACCTTTAACAACCATGAAAAGCAAACAACTGATTCAGAACTCGGCTGCCAGCCTACTCGTACATATAAAACCACAAGACCACATCTCCCCTGCATTGAAAGCTCTGCATTAGTTACCGGTTGCTAGAAGATCCAGGTTCAAGCTGCTTTATTACCCACAAAGCAATACATGGAACTTGACCACTCCACATCAGGAATAAAATCACCAAACACATTCATCATAGGAACCTCCACTCTAAAGTGGCACCTCGCCTCAAAGTTACAAGAAAAAAAACATGGGTGGCACATCCTTCTCTGTTCAAGCAGCCAAACGGTGGAACTCTTTCCCCCCCAACATAATATCCACAGATAACCACCTTATCTTCAGAAAACTACTCAAGAATTCGCTCTTCCTCACATAACCACCATACGCAAACAGAGAAATATACAGCATATCTCTCTGTATATCATCATTTATTTGTATTATAGATATGTACCCATATATGTGCATTGCTTAACAAATGTATTTATTACTGATAGTTACATTATTCTATGTTTTAAACATGTATATAAGTGACTACATACATAACTTAATCTTTTTATCATAACTATTTATCTACATTTGCTTCACTATTGATCTACAAGCCAAATATATTTATATAGAAATAAATAAAACTAATTTTAAACACTTGACAGCCAGAGTTTAATAAATGCATATTGAATCTACATATACTACCTTCTTTTATCCATCTATGTACCTTCCATGTACTTATGGTTCTATTTCACTTTTGGAACTATATATTTATTACGTTTACTTAATATTACGTTTCTTCTAACTCAGCATATCCAATGCACTACCCTATTTTCACCCTATACCGCTCAATATATCCTTCAGCTCAACTCTGACTCATCTCAAACCTCTTTCTACTACTCTTTCCAATGCACTAGCCAATTTCTCACCCTATACCTCTATCTATATATCCATTACCTCTTCTCTCTTATTCATCCCAAACCCCATACCACCACTATGGTCCCCAAAATAACCCTTTTGAGACTCTTCCCTACTCCACCCCTCCTTGCATCATCTAACAACTCTTTTTACTATTCTGATTCCCCAAAACAAGCCTTTCTAAACCCTCCCTCTGACTCTTCCCCCTCCACCTCCCTTTTTCTCATCCCCCTCCAAATCCCTTTTACTCATCCCCAGCCTCCTCCTACTGCTATGAGCTACAAAACATACAAAAAAATGAATAAATAAAATCTAAATCCTTCCCTTCTATCCCTCCACTATCCTTTTCTATCCAAATAACAGAATAACATATCCGCCACTCAAATTAATTTAATATTTCACTACACTAATTCACCACTATTCCTTTATGGGTTCTAGAGTAGCGTACTACTCACCAAAAAAGCACTTCAACACCTCATCAGGGGGAAGCAAGCGCTATACAAATGCAAACCTTTAACTCTTCTACCCTTTCGCTATCCTTCTGAATCCAAATAACTGACTAACATATACACCACTCAAATTACTTTTATATTTCCTTATACTAATTTACCACTAACATTCTATGGGTTTCAGAGTAGCATGCTACTCGCCAAAAAAAAGCACTTCAACCCCCCCCAATCAAGGGTAGCATGCGCTATATAAATGCAAACACTTTTCCCTTCGCTATCCTTCCACTATTCTTCTTAATCCAAATAACTGACTAACAAATCCACCACTCAAATTACTTTAATATTTTCACTATACTAATTCACCACTAATCCTTTATGGGTTCCAGAGTAGCGTGCTACTCGCTGAAAAAGCGCTTTGACGGCTCGTCAGGGGTAGTAAAAGCTATATAAATGCAATTACAATACAATACAATACAATACAAAAACGTTTTTTTGTTATGGTGAGTAAATACACACAGTCTCCTTTAGTGCAGAACACTGACAAATCCCTAGAAAAATGTGACAAGTGCTATGCCTTTTTATTTCTCAAACCTAATCCTCTCATCTCCTCCCTTGAAGTTATATGCTCAAATCTTCTCAAAGAGATCAGCTCTCCAGTTACATCCTAATGGAGGAGGCTATTTACATGTCTTTAGCAATGGGGCTTTGCCAGGCAGGATGGCGGATCACACTTTTTGATTTGGAGCTCAGCAGAACCCCCTATGATCCGGCAGCATCCAGAGTCCCTACAGCTGCAATTTGGGCAAGGGTGTGTGGCATGTGATGTTGAGGGGGTGGCGGGGCTCAACGCCCTGAGGTGATGAGAGCGATGACGGCAATGCCATGAGGCGCAGGGCTTGGCCGTGAAGAACTGGTGTAAAATGGTGATCCTGCGCGTCCTCCTGACTGAAATGCCTGTGCAGGTGAGGCTCCCGAAACTTCAGTGGCTGTGTTGATAGCTGAGCAAGATGCGCCAGCCCTAAGTTGCATAGATGGACCGGGGAATGTGGCAGCTGCCCATGGTTCACTGTGTCCAGCGATGCAGAACATGCCAATCTGAGAGCCCAGGAGGCGCCTGCAAGGGGCCTAGGAACTGAGGGGAGCTGGGCGAAATTAGCGGCACCAGACCTTGAGATTTGAGGCATGGGATGGCGAAGGACCCCTGTACCCATTAGGAGGGCTCAACGCCCTGCGACGACCAGAGAAATGTCGACGATGCCCCTAAATGTGGGGCATGGGCGCAAATGACCGCTGTAAGATGGCAGCCTTGCGCTAACTGTGGGGGCCTGTGTGGGTAAGACTGTTATGTCAGAGGCCACATTGATTGTCGAAGAGGGTGAACCGGCCCTGAGCTGCACAAGTGAACTGGGGAATGGGACAGCTACCCGTGATTCTATGGTTTTGGCGGTGCAGATTGGGGAGATGGCCCATGATGCAGAACGGGCCAGTTTGGAAGCACAGAGCGGCCTACGAGCGGCCCTTGACCAGAGGAAGCTGAGCAGACTTGGTGGTGCAGGACTTGAGATCGCAGCAAGACGGCAATGGATTTAAAGTCCCGGATAGAGAAGACGACAGCTGATGGGCAGTGAGGCTGCATGATGGTGAGAGCTCAGGGGCGACGGGAGACCTAATGAATGTCTAAATACTAGCAACCATTGCTCAAAACAAGTGCTAGGGGGGGAAATTGACTTCATTTTGGTTGAGGTCAATCTCCTACGTGCAGATGTTCTCAAAGTCACGGAGCAGGAAACAGAAGTAACAGTCAAGGCCCTTTCCATGGAGGTGAAAGACCTTCAGGCCACGTGCGAGGGTTAACAGATAAGACAAAGTTCCTTTATAATTAGATGACTCTGTGGTGGGGGCCCGCCATTGCAATATAATTCATTGGATTTCCCAGAAGGGAAGGAAGGAAACTTTCTTGGAGAAATGGATCCGATCAGTGGTTGAACCATTCCAGTTGTCTGCATTCATTGTAAGAGAAATGGCACATCAGATGTTGGCGCCCCAGCCTCCGCCGGGAGCCCTGCCACAGACTACAATAGCAAAGGTGCTCAATTACTGGGACCAAGACAGTATCCTGCAATGGGCCTGGACACATGGGGACCCTGCCTATGAGGATGCACAGATCCAGAACTTCCTTGATTATACGCGCAAGGTGCAGGCCATGAGGTGCTAGTTCCTGGCTGTCAAGCAGCAACTACACGTCCGGGACATCAAATACATGCTGCTCTTTCTTGCTAAGCTCTGTGTGGCTCATGAGGTTCAGTCCAGATTTCTTACTAGCCTGGAGGATGTGTGGACTTGGCTTGAGTCTGTGGGCCCGCGAGATGGGATCGGGCTCCCAAGAGAACTGATGACCTTCATAGACGTACAAGAGGCAGGCCTAGTGGTCAGTTGAACGGTGATGTTGGGGCATGAAGGTAGGGGCTCAAGCTTTTACCTGTGTCTTTTTAGGTCTCGCCTAGACAGCGCTTGCGCTGTCTCTCCGAGACATGCAGTATACACTTTAGTGTGGAAGCTTCGTGGAAGCTCCGCCCACTCTCAATGCTGCCTTCCAATTGGTTAGTCCCGCCTCATGACGATTATGTCGTCATTTGTATCCTTCCAAGGCTACTGCCCCCTTTACTCACCGCACTTTCTTCTGGCGCAGGGCCTAACCACAACCACGCGCACGTGATGACGTGGTCTCTTCCTGGCCGGCTTTACCGAAGGCAGCATCACGTGATCCGCGTTCACCAGCACCCGCAGCAGCTGAAACGGCCAGATGACGTGGTCTCTTCCTGCCTCATTAAACACTCCCCCCAGCACTATTTTCTTCCATGTCTTGTCCCCTCCCCGCCGCCCACCCACCCACGCAGTCCGTAACTTCTCGGAACCCCCTAGCTGTAATGGGAGACAGGTGCCCAGGAGCAGCAGCAGAAACACTGGCGGCTGCCACTCGACGTGCAATGAGGAAAGAAAAACCGGGCGGGCCTCCCGGATGCAACAGGAGCAGCCTGCCTGGGGCCAAGAAGAATCGATCGGGGCAGCTCGCGTTGGGAGACTGGCTGCCTTTCCGACATACACAGAGGTGCCTACAAGCTCTTGCTGTCAGGAGGGCTTGCCGACTGAACACCAAGCTCTTTGATGACGAAAACGAAACGCAGGCTAGCCGGAAGGAGTTATTATTAAAATCATGTACTACAGTTTAGCCGCCAACAGTGGCCTAGATAATTGCAGCTGATGCGAATCCATCTTTCCGTGCGCCTGCATTGTAACGATAACGCAGATATCTCTCAATGACTGAGAAATGTTTCAGTGTCGACCCGTTAGCTCAGTTGGTTAGAGCTTCCTGCTTATAGCATCAAGGTCACGGGTTCGATCCCTTATTGACCAAAATTACTCATCATGAAAATAAAAAGTCAGTAAGTTTATTCTTTTATTTAAGTGGGCTTTGATGTTTTTACCAGGAGGGGTGCTGAAATTGCCATTTATTTGCCAACGTCCTTCCGTGATAACTTCCGCCCCCATGTCTTGTCCCCTCCCCGCCGCCCCCCCCCCCCACGCAGTCCGTAACTTCTCAGAACCCCCTAGCTGTAATGGGAGACAGATGCCCAGGAGCAGGAGCAGCAGCAGAAACACTGGCGGCTGCCACTCGACGTGCAATGAGGAAAGCAAAACCGGGCGGGCCTCCCGGATGCAACAGGAGCAGCCTGCCTGGGGCCAAGAAGAATTGATCGGGGCAGCTCGCGTTGGGAGACTGGCTGCCTTTCCGACATACACAGAGGTGCCTACAAGCTCTTGCAGGCAGGAGGGCTTGCCGACTGAACACCAAGCTCTTTGATGACGAAAACGAAACGCAGGCTAGCCGGAAGGAGTTATTATTTATTTATTTATTTTATTTTTTATTTTTTTTTTAAACCGTTTATTGCAATCTCAAATATATACAGGTACGGGCCTACAACCTTCCGGCCGGCCGCTAAAATGACAGGAATAAATGACATATATACAATAAGGCACTTGGCGTTACAGAGACGCTAAAGCAGGAGGTATCAGCAACGTGGGCCACATGACTCTGAGCCCACAATACGGTTTCGTTTTATACAACACAACAACATAAAACCACACCCGCAAGGCAACCCGAGAGCGAAAATGACAACATACGCTCCTCGAATGGGGGGACCCCAACCATACACTAAAATCGAAGGAGGGGAAGGGGAATAGGTCTGGGACTGGGAAAACTCTGTGCCCGGGATTGAGGGAGGGGGTCATCTAGGGGGACGGAGCTGGTGAAGCGGGAGGCAACAATGGCGGCTCGCAAATACCCCCGCGGTAGGCGTTCCAGGGGCCCCACACCTTCAGCCACGCCCCAGGCTTACCCCGCGCCACATACACCACCTTCTCCCGGAACATACACCAATCCATGTGTTCTTTCCAGGCCGACACTGCCGGGGGCCTCTGGGATCCCCACAGTTGAGCGATGTCACGGAAGGAGTTATTATTAAAATCATGTACTACAGTTTAGCCGCCAACAGTGGCCTAGATAATTGCAGCTGATGCGAATCCATCTTTCCGTGCGCCTGCATTGTAACGATAACGCACATATCTCTCAATGACTGAGAAATGTTTCAGTGTCGACCAGTTAGCTCAGTTGGTTAGAGCTGCCTGCTTATAGCATCAAGGTCACGGGTTCGATCCCTGATTGACCAAAATTACTCATCATGAAAATAAAAAGTCATTAAGTTTATTCTTTTATTTAAGTGGGCTTTGATGTTTTTACCAGGAGGGGTGCTGAAATTGCCATTTATTTGCCAACGTCCTTCCGTGATAACTTCCGCCCCCATGTCTTGTCCCCTCCCCGCCGCCCCCCCCCCCCCCCCCCCCCCACGCAATCCGTAACTTCTCGGAACCCCCTAGCTGTAATGGGAGACAGGTGCCCAGGAGCAGCAGCAGAAACACTGGCGGCTGCCACTCGACGTGCAATGAGGAAAGCAAAACCGGGCGGGCCTCCCGGATGCAACAGGAGCAGCCTGCCTGGGGCCAAGAAGAATTGATCGGGGCAGCTCGCGTTGGGAGACTGGCTGCCTTTCCGACATACACAGAGGTGCCTACAAGCTCTTGCGGGCAGGAGGGCTTGCCGACTGAACACCAAGCTCTTTGATGACGAAAACGAAACGCAGGCTAGCCGGAAGGAGTTATTATTAAAATCATGTACTACAGTTTAGCCGCCAACAGTGGCCTAGATAATTGCAGCTGATGCAAATCCAGCTTTCCCTGCGCCTGCATTATAACGATAACGCACATATCTCTCAATAACTGACAAATGTTTTGGTGTAGACCAGTTAGCTCAGTTGGTTAGAGCTTTCTGCTAATAGCCTGAAGTTCACGGGTTCGATCCCCGGATCGACCGAAATTACCCATCATTAAAATAAAAAGTCATTACGTTTATTCTTTTATTTAAGTAGGCTTTGATGTTTTTACCAGGAGGGGTGCTGAAATTGCAATTTATTTGCCAACCTCCTTCCGTCCCCATGTTTTGTGACTGTAATTAAAAATGTACATCGTCGGTAGATTGAACGATGGCAGGACGGGGGAAGGACGCGATCCAATGTCCTGAGCACATTTGCAATGTTTGGCAAAGGGGCCCATCCCTTGTATGGGTCTTTTGGAGGGGTTGCTTCTTATCATTCACTTAATAACTCCTATTAAAGTTTGAGCGCCGGACTCTGATGCGATTGTATCTGCGGTTGCAGGTGGTTGGTTTAGCTCAGGGGCACCCATCAAAGGAAAGGATTGTGTCATGCCAGTCTTTGAGTTCCTGCTTGTAGCCTATAACACATAATCATGGCATCCTGCGCCACTTTCGAGGCTTATTAAAGCTTGTCTAGCCGGTCTAAGCTTCACCTAAAAAGAATACAGGCATGTGCGTAAGGGGTTCCTATACAGCAATAGGATACGAAGGATGGGAACATTGGACACACTGGGGTCTCATAGAGAGTAGTTGGAGTGTGGGCGTTACTTAGGACACATGATAGAAAGTTAGGCTGATGTGCAGACTGGCACACTCACAAAATAAATGTCCTCGCAACCCCGTAGTGCAATTAAACATAGAGAAATGTGCCCACAGTCGCCTGATCCAGTGAGTCAGTAGCAATAGTCGCAGCCTCGCAGGGTTTTCTTTTCAATCGGGTTCATTGGCGCTGCAAGTAGCCGGAGCTGAGGGCTCTATGTAACATGTTCCTTTTTGATTTCAATTGGGCACGTAGAGCCTACAGGGCACAGCGGGGGGTGTACGTGGGCAAAACCTAGTGCTCTTAGACGACACCGTAGGCGAATTGGGAAGTTTAGACGCTGCACGCGCAACGGTTTGCCTGCGCTATATTGCGAGTGGGCAGTCATTCAAAAGGTCGGCACTGCCCGGGGGTAGGACTTCTTTGGAATGGTGAATAAATATGTGTCAGTGAAAACATCTGATATTTTTCACATACATAGCAGCAGATTCTCAAGTAGTTTCTTGCAAATAATCCGTAGTTCACTCGCTACTGTTTTTTCCCTTTTAATCTGTTCTGTTTGTTTTCACCATTTACAAAAAAGGCACAAGTATTTAGAGAGCCTATTTCACGCTCATAAAAGTCGAAATGATCCATTTAAATACCACCAGCAAACCTAGTTTATGGCTGTGTCTGCTTATGTTTTTGAAGGTTTTCAATGCTCCCACGTTAGTCTGCGCTGGTGGTTCTGGGGAATAAAGCATTCACTTTAGGAATATGTATTTAATGGCATGGTCACAGGTTGAACCCCTTTGACTCCACTCAGCCTTTAGGAGGGGTGTGGCATAACAAACAAAGCTGCTGACTGGAGTCCTGGAGACCCGGCTTCGAGCCTCGGCATAGGCCCCCAGGAAAGTTTGCTGGTGTTATTAAATATTTGCCAGGCCAGTCAGGTGCTGCTGCACCCCTCCCCCCACCAGCACGTTCCTGAACGGCACCTGCCTGTGCTGCCCATGGAGGTTGGCAGTGCAGCATGGCTTTTCATCCTGCAGGGCCTGTACACTCGGTCGGATAAGACCGTATTAGGCATGTGCAAGCAGGTGTCTGTTGCACCCCATGACATTTGAAAAGCACCGGCCTGTGTTTCCCATGTGGTCAGTGCAACCCCGCCTTTCATCATACGGTTCGCTGGATTAGAAAGCTTTATTATTCGTGGGAAAGCAGCGCAGCTCAGCCTTTCATCCTTCAAGGGTCTGTGCAAATTGCCGGATAAAGCAAGTTGTCATTGTGGGTGTGTGGGCAGGTGCCCATGACACGCCCTCATGGGTACACAGTACCTAATTATGTTAACAAGATGGGGCATAACTTTACCTGCCGATTGTAGGATGATAAACCAGGTTCGAGTGGCGAGACCGATTGGCATTGCCAATGCTTGTTTTACACAGAGGTGGCAGGAGCACTATGCCGAGCCACGCCTTTTCACCGGTTGTTTGTGTTTCTAATATTGAGATTACCTTGTTCCTTTCTTTTGTTACAGGTCACTAATAGCCACCTTTTATCAGGAACTTTTTAGGGTTGTTGGGGGATCTGGGGATGGGGTAGGGCTGCCGGTCTTGGCTGGTGAAAGGCCTGTAGCTTCATAGGGTCCCTGGTGTGTTATACTGTTTTCCTTGGTGCTATTGTAGTGTTGGCCGACACGTACGGTGGATGCTACACTGAGGGATCAGGGGAGGAGTACCCCGTAGCATCTGTAGTTAGGAAGCATCATTGGGCTGTACATATCCATGTTTATCCAGGGGGGAGGGGGCGTAGGATTTTTATTGGCTTTGTAGATAGTTTTGGTTCGTTTTGGTTTCTGGACAGAGTGAGTTCACAGACACAACATACAAACACTGATGCCGTGGGTATGGATGGGGCATTGGAATGCCGAGCCACAGATACTTTTTGCATGAGGAGGGGCGGTGGAATCCTCTATAAGTAGGGAAACTGGGAGGCATGAACACCTATGGCTGGTGAGGTAATGTTCTTACTTGGAATATTAGGGGTCTGAGGGAGTACGAAAAGTGATGCAGGGTTCAAAACTACCTTAGAAGCTGGGGTAGACAAAGACACAGAGAGGTGATGAGGAGGGATTATACTTACTGCTAGGAAACGCATGACATGAGTAGTAGATTGGACAGAATACTTATAAAGCTTGAACTGGCCAACAGTGGAGATGGGCAGTCCCGCCTATCCTCATGTGGTGACTGTGCTCGGTGGCGCTGCAGGATATTGTATTCCGAGCAGAGGTCCATGATGCCTTTGAGCGATACCTAAAGGGCAACTGGGGCTCCACAGGAACCAGGGCTAACAAGTGGGATCTCTAACGGTGGGGTTGCAAGGTGATTGTCTTTCACAAGTATATGGCTTCAAGCGACAGTTGGAGAGGGAGCTTAAAGACCAGGAGGATGCCCTAAGCGGCGTCGAGTGGGGGGGATCAGGGAGATCCTTTGGTGCAGGGCAGATTGTTAGAGGCCCTACGAGTGGTAGGAGAGACCTGGGACAGACTTGGTGATTTTCCATTGAAGGAATATAGTCAACTGTTGCACAGGGGAGGAGACCAGCCTTACCTACTCCACTGGGAGAGACCAAATTTCTTGATTTCATCACTGCGCCTGGAGAATGGCAGACTTGCCACAACTCAAACCGCAACTGCCAATGAGTGGCAACAAAACCTCGTCCGAGTGTATAGGCAGCGGGGCGACCAGGATAGGTCTGCAGCACAGGAGCTCCTGAAGGGTTTGGATTTGCATGTATTGGGGCTCACACAGTGGGAGTTGTTAACCTGGCCCTGGCCAGAGATGAGATCCAGGAGGCGATTAAGGCTCTGCTGAAATGCAAAGCCCCAGGCCCTGATGGGCTCCCTCTGGAGTTTCATGTTGCTTACTCCGATGTGCTGGCAGAGCAGCTGCTTGTGGTTTATAACGAGGTATGCAAGAGCAGCACCCTTCCACAGACCATGTGGGAAACTCTCATCATCGTGTTCCCTAAGCCAGGACGCGACCTAGAGAAATTAGGATCCTACCTAGGATTTCAGCCAACAAACTGTGAGGGGTAGTAGTAAAAATACTTCATTCGGTTGTCCAAGAGCCATCAAAGTGCACATTAAAAAAAAAAAAAAAGTGACATAAATAAAACACTTGCAATTAAAAAACAGAAGTTATACTTGTGTTGTACAGTTATAATACTCATAATAGGTACAGCTACCTCGCCAGAAATAAGAACATAATATTGTAATAGCATTAGTTAACAATAAAAGATAAGAAATGCTCTAATCAAAAAAGTGCCAGTGCTGCATACATTGTAAAACTAGGTATGAAAGTGCAGGATGTGTATCACATTCTAAACTCTATGGTAGTTCTGTATGAGTGAAAAGTGTTACACAGAAACTAGGGTAGTACTCGTGGACATAAGCAATCATGAGATAATTTGCAGTAAAATCTTACCAAATCTTCTATAAAAAGTGGTTTACTGCAAATACAATTGAGTGAGTGGTGTCACTTTTCAGAATTCTCTGGGCTACTAAATATCTGGTTACTCCCAGGTTCAGACAAATCAGTCGTATCCACTTTCAGCGGAGCCCAAGTACCCTTTGCAAAAGAACAAAACATGCACCTTGGTTTCGAGGTATTAAGGTATAAACCGCAGACTGGACACAGGCTCGAAGCCAATTCTTTTCTCTGTTTACTTACGAAAGATCTCAGCGGGAGAATGCCCAGCTGGAAACGCATCTACAAGCTCATAGCTAAAGGCGGGGAAATTGCGTCCAAGAATGACTCGTAACACAGGGTAATCTTAAATCCAGATATTTGTTTGTCAGGTCACCCTTGTCCCCAGTGCCTACATAATGCTGGTGAATGTGCGCCCAAAAGCAAATCTTCAAATCACCCAGCTCAGCTTTGCATATGGAGTTCGCTTCATCCCACAGTCTCAACATGCCCAGCTTATGGAACAAATCATGGACAAATTTTAGCCAGGGTTCCTGCATAGCATTGGTGGTGTTTACTAAATCCTTGGGGGAATCTCTATAATCAATAAGCTATGGTGTGGCCAGAGACAGACCCAGTATGCTAGGGGCTTGAGTAAAGTCAGATCAGTTATTCTTTTTAGAGCAAGGTCGAAAAAGAGTGGAATAAGGGGGGGTGCTGATTGGAAGGGAAACCAGCCACTGTGCGAAGTTGTTCTCTGCAGATGGCATATTTTGGATGCCTCAGCACCAAAAAGCACAACACTTTGAGCTTTAGTGCGGTAAACCTTCAGTGCCGACGATAACAAGCAAAAGCTTGTCATTTTATTCAACTTTAAAATGGCACTGGATCTGTGTTCAATTAGCAACATACTCTTAGTAGTTTGGGCTACCCATTTAAATGTATCTGTCAATGTGACCCCCAAGTAGTCAAAATTATGTACTCTGTTAAGTACTTCACTACCAGCTCTAATAACAGAGTTCTTGGAAGCACCCATTCCAAACACCATATACTTGGTTGAGCTCTAAGCCCTTGGACGTGCAGAAATCAAAACATTTGTTAATCAGGAGCTGGAGCCCCATTGGTGTTTTTGAGATGAAGAGCGAATCATCTGTGAAAAAAAGGATAAAACCATTCTATTGTTCAAAGTGGGTGAGTCATTCCTACAATCCAGGAGTGCTTTCATTATGTCATTCATATAAAGGGTGAATGACTTCCGGTCAAGAACGCTCCCTAGTTGCACTCCATGCATGATAGGGATGCGATCTGCTAGTTCACCTTTAATTCCCTCCTGAACCTGAGCGTAGTTTTTGGTGTAAAGCTTTGCAATAAGTTGAAGCAGATTCACTGGAACGCCCATATTTGCCAAAACTCCCTACAGATTGCCATGTGGAGTGAGATCGAATACAGCTCTAAGATCGAAAATAGCTACCCTGAGCTTTTGTCTTGATAATAACGCATATTTCCAGTGGAGGGGTGGCAAATCTGAAGACTATAAAGAGGTGCTTGTCTTTGGGCAGAATCCTGATAGGAGAGGAGACAAGATTTGCTCTCCTTCCACCCATTCTAATAATGTATCTAGAACTTGTCTTGCAAAGGTCTTTTCTAAATTGTCTGAGGCTTATTGGCCTACAGTTCGAGGGAGCGCAGGCATCGCCTTTTTTGTAAATCAGGATTATTTCCACCCCTCTTAAAGAATCAGGAATTTCCCCACCAATCAAAATGGCGTTTAATAGTAAATTTATATAGCTTGTCCAGACTTGCGGCTCTGTTTTGTACAAATCAACAGGGATTTTGTCAGGCCATGGCACCCTAGCTGATTTTAACAGGACAATGGCTCTGGCGGTGACTTGAAGTGTAAAAACAAGTCTATCATCTTTCTCTGTATCAATTATAAGCGTATCCTCACAGGATACTAACTGACCGAAGCTTGAAGTTAGATTGATGGGGTTTGTTGCAACATATAACATAGTAAAATGGGTAACCCAACCTTCAGGTTGAATGTGGTGGTGAAAAGTTTTCATGGCCTCTGTCCAAGCCAGCGCTACAAAACGCCAAAAGGACAGATTGTTTTTTTCATTTTAGCAGCTGCAAGCATGTCTTACCAAATGTCATCCCAATTCCCTCTAGCTTTGCTCATATCAGAGTTGTATTTGCTCCTTGCTGTGAGGAAATATGAATTTTGTGATCAGTTATGTCCCCTATCGTAGACCCCAACGGCTCCATGTGCATGCTATAAGTACATGTATGTTCCCTCCTGCTCTAGTTCTGAAGACGCAAATATATGTGCGTCCACCGTCAGCATGTCCTCTTTCAGATCCGCCATGAATGGGTCAGATATTCCATTCCTAAGTATGAAAGGCCACCGACTTTATATGGTTCACTTTCCACATTTCACAGATTCAGGCGAGTAGGCCCGAATTCTGTCATCAAGCCTTTTCCTGCCTTCTGCCTCTGAAAGCTCCAGTCTGAGCCTGCATCTGTGACCATGAACTTTGTCCTACTCCCTGCGCGGCTAACGGTGCCTGATCCAGCCTG
Source organism: Triturus cristatus (assembly GCF_964204655.1). Taxonomy (NCBI): domain Eukaryota; kingdom Metazoa; phylum Chordata; class Amphibia; order Caudata; family Salamandridae; genus Triturus; species Triturus cristatus. Next base: position 1,063,181,461 of record NC_140588.1, on the reverse strand, counting down.
TCGCCTGCCAAAAACTGTATTTCACCTTCGAGATTATCTCCTTCGCTCCTCATCTGATGCATTCCTGTCTAGTAGTTTAGGTAAACATTCCTCCAGCTACCGTGCAAAGGGCCAGGCCTCGCTGTCCTCATGCAAGTAATATTCCTACCCCCTCGCATCTAGTATAGACACTTAGACGCTTGTACACGCACTAACAGTCAGTATAGTCAGTATAGAATAAGATTCTATCCTAAGAGACCTCTCCTTTTGGATAACACAGTTCTTTAAACATAGGATATTAGATATGATTTGGGATTAGGTTGACATAACCCCAGACTTCTGTCTCCACATGTAGAGCTAAATGTCAAGTCCCCTTCACCCTCTAGTTGCACGTCAATCACACGTCATGCGGCTGCGCGCGCATCTCTGCCAAATGTTTCTGCTGACATTGCAGGATTCTTTTATGGATCCACCCACTTGTGACATCATGTTTAATGACGTATTTTAGTTACCCCCATGTTTACGCCTCTATTAGTTACGTATACACAGTTTTTCTGTATTATCAGCTGTCACGCCTCTTGCATCTGTTTCAATGTAATGCATTTTCTATAAAACTGCTTAACTGTCAATAATATATGCTCCCTTCCTTCCTGAACTTTCGTGGTGATGGAACAGAAGGCCCACAATTCGAATTGTCTTCCTTTGTATAGGAATAAAGCCTTTTAAAACCTCTAATACCACGGATTCTGCCTCTTATATTTACTGAGTTATTCTTAATAGATTTTACCGCATAAAAAATAGTACCGGTAACGAAATATTTACCACATAAATTGGCGCCCGAATAGGGACACTTTCTCATCTCACGCGCCGGCGGTGCGTTGCAGGCCCGGTCTCCTGCCACAGCTGAACGGACAAAAACGCGTACCTGCAGGATTTCCTGTATCTCCCTCCGGCCAAGCGGGGACGACTGAGGCTGCGATCAACACCCAGACGAGGCGGTGAGAAGTGCGAAGTATCCCGACCAGAGCCTAGCTGAGAGAGCAAGATCCGAGGTATACAGAGTCCCACCGAGTTCCGAAGTTCCGAGTCCAGTCGAGTCGAGTCCAGTCCGGTCCAGTTTCAGTTCCGTTCCGAGGCCTTCCGTTCCGAGCTACCCGGTGAGTACCATTACCGGGGAGGCATTTTACGTGCACATAGTCTGTGCCGGTCAAGACGGGTTTGGGTACACAAATCCGGTCTGCACTGTTTTAGCAGTGTATCTGTACTGTTTAGCAGTATATATAGTATGTTTTGCATATAAATAAGTATTATCTAGTGTCAGTATAATGTCAGTAACTAGTTTTCTATTAGTTATCATTGTTCGTTAAAAACTGTTAAATGTTAAAATGTTTTAATACGTTCTATATATTGTGGTGTGAATGACTGTTCATTATTGTGTTTTCTCGTATAAAGTGTGTTCTAGAAACAAGATCTAAAAATGCCGCTCTTTTCGAAACTAAGACAGATCAAAACTAGAAAAGGGGTACTCGAAGAAGCTGTTCCCATTCCACCTAGGGACACTCCAGGATACTTTATGTATCATAAGCATGGTCTAGATGCCGTATTATTTCTTGATTTATGGGTGGACTACACCAAAGAATTACCAGAGAGTCAGAGATGGCCCGCAGCAGGGACCTGGGATGCAGATTGCATCATGAGAGTAGAAGAAGAATTATGGAAAAAGAAAGCCAGACAGTCACAGAAAGATGCCATTGAATTATGGCGTAAAGAATCATACAGACGTACAGAAAAAGCACACAGACAGGAAGAGAAAGGTAGAGAGAATTCAAATAAAACTCGAGAAAATCTATTACTTGAGGAAGGTACCCGAGTAAAATCAGAACAAGTAGACAGACAAAGAAACGCCCTTATGAATGGTATGTACCCACTTCTGGCCGAAGGGTTACCTAAGGCTACTCAGGAAATACCAAAAGACTTGCCACCTCCATTGTTTCCGATAAAAGCACATCCCAAATCACATCCCAAAACAGCAAAGGACGTTTTTCTTTCCTCCTATTTAGATGACGCAGCTCCCGAGTATGCTAATGCCATACCACCCACATCGCTTGCCGATGGTGTTCAACACCAAGAGCATACGTCTGTACCCCCGCAACTACAAACTCCTACACTGGTTCCAACAGGTCCGTCCGTTTCTACAGTTTTTCCCGCATCTACAATCTCTATCCTACGCCCAACGAAGCCTTTCGTGCCTAGCACCTCAGATGGTGCTACCGGAGGTACGACAGATATGTTTGCCACACCGCCGAGAAATAAACTGACCCTTAGAGAATTAGCACTCCAACGTACGCCCAAACTAGCAACTCCCGACATGCTTAAGGAACTTCTAGTAGATTGTAGATATGATCCTGTGCCCGGTAAACGGGACGAAATGCTGCTGTCATCATTACGTATTCGACGAGCTGCAATATATTTAACGAAGCTACCAGGAATGGCTACACATTTAGAAAATATATATAACTTTGTCCAGTCAGGGCGAGGTCCTGAAAGTATTAGCAGAGCCATGGAGTACCAGAAAGCGGAGGTACAGGGACAACTGTTACGTTTCCTCATAAACTGTGTAATCAGAAATCAAGACCGGCCTGGGGTAAATCCGGAAGAAATGCAAAAACTTGTCACTTGGGGCCAGAATGTATCAGAAGGGAGACATGATAAGCAGTTATGTATAGTCGCCATGTACCGAAAGATCCGCAAAGAAGTAGAACGAATACACGAAGAAAGATTAGAGGTGGACGCCGCTGACCTGAACAGAGAAGAGGAGGAGCAAGAGTCAGAGCAAGTAGAAACGATAGCTTATGTAGGTAGAGGAAAACCCCATAATAATACCAGAGGTTTTAATGATCCGGTACGTCCAATACGTCCAGAATATAATAGACATTTTCCAAACCCTATGTTAAATACAAAATCCCCTGAACACTTATTCCAAGCCGCTGATAAATTACTCCGAGATCGAAGGGGGTACCACATGCTCGATTCCATGGACGAACAAGAATTAGCCAGGTCAGCAGTACAATGGGCTGACAGTCCCGGCGAATACAATGATGATGTACTTGCACACACGTTTCTGAATCTAGACCCATATGAACAGCGTTTAGCTAGTATATACATGATTCAACACCTCCTTATATTATATAAAAGCCAACACTCCGATCCAGGACCCTTACCTGACATATTGACAAAACTACTCACGAATATATGGAGAGGGTCAGGTACTGATTTGATTAAAGAAATACTAGAATCCCGAAACCAATATTTAAATTTCGTATGCCCAGAACACGTTCCAGTCCCCATTATGGGAAGAAAAATGTATCACATAGATAGACAGAACCCGTTACGCGAAGTGCACCCAATAAGAGGTGCCGGTGATAATTTTACACGCGTGTTTGTGTACACGCCTATAACTAAACTAGAATTATTAGAAATGAAGAAAGTAGTACCCAGCCATGACAAGGACCCAGCAGGTTTCCACCGTGAGATAAAAGACATGTTACTCATGGGAGAGTATACCTACCCCGATATTATGAAAATACTAAAAGTCCTATTACCCGCCGGTGTTTATGAAAAACTCAAAGAAAAAGAATGGGAGGTGGGAGACCAAAAGATAGATTGGACAGCGTTGGAAAACGAAGAAAAGGCCCGAGCTGCAGGAGCAGGGCTTGGGGAAAAGACTACAGCACTAGCAGGATTACTAATACAGGTACTGCCACGTTTATTAACTACGAAAAAGGAAGACTGGGGTGCAATCTCAGCTTGTAAACAAAAGCCAGACGAAGACACTAGTGATTTCTATTCCCGATTTGAAAAATGTTTTGGTATAAATAGTGGTATAAAAGCAAGTAGTGAGTCATATCCACATCTGTTTGTGACAAAATTAGTTGAAAATTCTCTGCTACAAGTTAAGAATAGAGTATTGAAATTCGAAAGTACCTGGCAAGGTAATACCCCATCACAGATGCTACAGATGTTACAATATCATCACAATAGAATTAGAGAAGAACAAGAACACGAACAAAGACGTATGAAAGATACAAAAATGAAAATGCTTGTTGCACAGTCAGTTCCAGCCGATAGTCATCAAAAGGGTGATTCCGCAGGTCCTACGAAAGGGACATGCAACTATTGTAAACAACCAGGTCATTATATACACGATTGTCCAGTCCTGAAACATAATATTGCTACAGGTAGAACACATGAGAGACCACGTCCACCTAGACAGGATCAGAACCAACAACAAATCCCTCAGCATGCACAACCTAGGTTAGCTTTGCAACAGCTAGCTCCGCAACAGGCAGCTCCACAACAAATCGTAGCACCACCACAAGCGCAGCCTATTGCTGCAACACAAGCGACAACACAACAGATGTATCAGTATGCACAAGCAGATTATCCCGATTATCAGCGATACTCATGAGATAGCCTAGAGAGGGAAGTTGGCTTACCCCTTATTGAGGTTCCTGTAGACCAAGAGGGACCTTATGTACATAGTGAACTATTAGGGGAAGACAGAAAGTTTTTACTTGATACAGGGGCAAGCAGAACAACTATAAGACGTAGTGAAGTTCCAGGGGCACCCCTCTCAGGCTCACAGAATATTTCCCTTGGATTCTCAGGAAAACCTATAATTAATGACGTAACACAACCTCTTCCACTTACAGTCGGTCCATTGACACGTACTACAGATTTATTGCTCACTAAATCATGTCCAGAAAACTTGTTAGGCATAAAAACATTGAAAGCTCTAGGAGCTATAATATGTTGTTCTCCGGAAGGAGTACGACTATTTTTACGTGATTTTAAAGGTCACTACGTATCCAGAGACATGGATCACCGACTGCAGAATTTACCTACACATTTATGGGCACAAGGCCCCACTGATGTCGGTTGCATGAACATTACACCATATCGAGTTACACTGAAATCAGGAATAGTACTACCACGAATGCGACAATACAAGTTACCACCCGATGCTGTTGTGGCTTTACTGCAAATCATTGACGAGCTCATTGCACAAGGAGTGGTTGTTGAAACCGACTCCAATGTATGTAATTCTCTGATAATTCCGATTCTTAAAAGAACGGATCCAAAAGCATCACCAGTATATCGATTAGTTATTGATCTGCGCGAAATAAATAAATGTATTGTACCACAATACCCTGTGGTCCCAGATATCTCTTCATTACTCACAGCTATTGACTCAGAAGCAACGTTTTTCACTGTAATTGATCTCAAGAATGCTTTCTTTAGTGTCCCAATAGATCCGGAAAGTCAATATTTGTTCGGATTCAGTTTAAATGGACGAAGTTTTAAATTCACACGCGCACCTCAAGGATTTACAGAAAGCCCCAGCATCTATAGCCAAGCACTGAAACGAGAACTTGACAGTATCCACATGCCAGTTAACACTGCCTTGCTTCAATATGTCGATGATCTGCTGATCACCGCCCGAAGCGAACATGAATGTGAAAAAGCGTCACTGACGGTTTTAAAATTTCTGGCTGACAAGGGGCACAAGGTGTCCCCTTCTAAGCTGCAATTCTGTGTCCAGCGAGTTGTTTACCTTGGGCACTCGCTGTCCAAGGAGGGAAGGCAGCTTACATCCGACCGCATACAGTTAATCGCTAACATGCCACCACCCAAGACACAAAAGGAGGTACGGGCTTTTATAGGCCTCACTTCATACTGTAGGCAGTGGATCCCTCAATATGCATTTCTAGCAAAACCACTCATCCAGTTGACAACACAGGAGGCAGCCACATCGACTGTCCTCCCTTGGACTCAAGAACATACACACGCCTTTGAAAGCTTAAAGAAAGCTTTATGCCAAGCACCTGTTTTAGCAACACCATGTTACAGCAAACAGTTTACACTCTTTGTTACAGAACGCGAAGGTACTGCCTTGTCAGTACTCACTCAGGAACAAGCAGGATCACACAAACCATGTGCTTATTTCTCTAGTACATTAGATCCAGTAGCTCAGGCTCTTCCTGCGTGCCTGAAATCGGTGGCAGCAACAGCTTTAGCAATCAGACAAAGCGATGCCATAGTGTTAGGACATCAATTGACAGTACAAGTACCACACGCAGTAGAGGTTCTTTTGAACCGCACACAAACACAACACTTGACTATAGCGAGACTCACCGGTTACGAACTGACATTGTTTCAGCCACACATAGAAATCAGACGCTGCAATACGTTAAATCCTGCCACACTGTTACCAGTGGGCGGAACAGATCCATTGGCACATGATTGTGTCGAAATTATTACTATCACGACGAAACCCAGACAAGACTTGACAGATATCCCTTTGTCAGATCCAGACTTGACATTGTATGTAGATGGGTCATGTATGAGAACAAGTACAGGAGAGTTAGTGGCTGCTTACGCAGTCACAACAGACACTGAAGTCATTGAAACAAATCGTATTAACACTTTGTCAGCTCAAGCAGCAGAGCTCATCGCTCTGACACAAGCCTGTATTCAAGCCAGAAATAAGAAAGTCAATATATACACAGATTCACGTTATGCATTCGGAGTCGTCCATGACTTCGGCGTACTGTGGCGAGAGAGAGGTTATTTAACTTCTCACGGTGCCCACATCCAGCACGGACCCCTTATTCAAGCCCTATTAGATGCGATTCATCTACCCACTGCAATATCGATTATGAAATGCAAAGCCCATACAAAAGTTACCGATATCATTTCTCAGGGTAATGACCTAGCTGACAGAACAGCTAAACAGACTGCTCAGAATCAGACTCACACAACTGACATGACAAAGACAATAGTTCCGACACCAACACATTGCATGACAGTTAAGGATCCCGCCCTTGATGTAATTGACATACAGACACATGCTACACCAGAAGAAATAAAGAAATGGACTGAATTAGGAGGGATCCAAACAGATCAGGGATGGATGACGAAGGAAAAATCTATATGGTTTCTTCCCGACTCAATGGTCCAAGTTATCATTAACACAATACATAGTCCAGCACATCTAGGAGAGAAAGCTATGCTAGACAGCATTCAACACATTTGGTTCAACAAGCACTTGCGAGCAGCAGCTAAACAAAAAGTTCGTACCTGTATGATATGTTGTCAGTTTAATCCAGGTAAAAGCATCCCCGTAGAGCAGGGTGGATTTCAACCTCCCGATCATGCTTTTGAAGTCCTCCAGATGGATTATATCCAGATGGAACGATGTCGAGGATTCAAATATGTTCTCGTAGTTGTCTGTGCTCTTTCCCGTTGGACAGAAGCATACCCGGTTTCAGATTACACTGCCCCGACTACTGCCAAACAGTTAGTTCGAGAATTCTTCCCACGGTACGGTTTACCACGTGTTGTCTACTCAGATAACGGCCAGCCGTTCTCATCCGAACTAATGAAACACGTTTCCCTTCTATTAGGCTATCAATGGAAGTTTCACTGTGTCCGACATCCCGAGGCCGCAGGTCTCGTAGAACGCCATAATCAAACTTTGAAAATTAGATTGTCCAAAATATGTAGAGAAAAAGGAGTCGATTGGATAGTAGCCTTACCAGTTGCGCTCTTTTACATGAGAATGGTAGCACATTCTCGAACAGGGCTATCCCCGTATGAGGTGATCTTCGGTAGACCACCAAATATGTGGGGGACGCCTATACCTCGTAAAATCACTGACGTTGACTGTAATATGCTGACAGATTACCTGGCTTCCTTGATGTCTGCACTACAATCTTGTCGTTCACAGGTATCCGCAGCTTTTCCCGACAATACTGAGGTGAAGCCCCATGACGTGGTTCCTGGTGACCTGGTGCTGGTCAGGAACTTTGACCGGAAGACCCAACTGGATCCTAGGTGGAAGTCACCGAAGTTGGTTCTACTCACCACAAGGACAGCCGTGAAAATCGAGGGAAGGAAAGGGTGGTTGCACTCGAGTCATATCAAGAAATTTTATGGACTACCACCCGGTGTAGATACTCAACCCTGTATTCCCTCACAAACAGACTCAAAGCTCCCCTTGGTTGAGCAATCGAACTCAGAAATTTATAAACTAAAATTGAGGTCTAGTAAGTCAGACAATTTGATTGTTTAAGTCCTCTCCAAGGTGAATCGGTTGAATTTGTCCCTGACATGTATCCTCTAGACCGGAATAGAGAAAGAAATCAGCGAATGCAGCTGAAAAAGCATGCGTATTGTAAATCACTTCGTAGTCACTGTACAGTAACATTATTAATTTTGTTTTTTCTAAGTCTTCTGATCATTATTTTTAGCATACTATTGCACATGTATTACCCTATTCTTAAACATGCTTACAATATAACTGCAGAACATTCTTTTAGTGAATTTCCTCCGCATGAGTTGTCCTATAGATTTGCGCTGCACAACAACACATTCATTAGTATGTTACATCATTCCCATCAAACCAGCAATGCCACAAATTGTTGGATATGTGGCCGACTCCCTCCCTATCAGAACTATAAGGGAGTTTTGCCCCTCTTTCCCTATCCGTTCACACACAATGGCTCCTGTGGAGCATGGTTTAGTTTGATTAATACCCTAGATTCAAATTCCGCAGTTTATCAAGACAACTGGGTATGGGGAAACCTGAACCTAGTTTTGCTTAAAGTCTGCTACCCTAACAAGGAGGGACTTCCCAAAAGAACAGGAACTGATCTAGAAAATGAAGTATATGGATTAGGTAATTTTACACTTAACCTCATGATCCTGAACGTTGAATCTGAAGCTACACCAATCTTGCCCGCCATGTCAGTATTCCCAGTAAAAGGGGAATTATGTATAAGAAAGAATGGTTCCATACACATGGGTCATAGTAAATGCACCACTGTAATAAAATTCAGTGATCAAGGCAAGTCTACATTTAGAGCTTCCCATCATTCCTACTTCATATGTGGCCAGACCGCATATATATGTCTACCTTTAGATTGGGATGGTACCTGTTACATAGCATTCCTTCTGCCACCTGTTTTCCTAGCTCCTCCTGATTATCATAGAAATACCCATTTAGTACACAATAGACAGCAGAGAGATCTCCCAATTGTCGATTACACTGAAACAGCATGGGAAAAATACACAGATTTCAATAAAGGATTCTTTCCCTATATAGGTACAGTCACTAATAGTAAGCTGATACGTAGATTAACCAGAACCCTTGAAGCAGTAGTGAACGAAACTATTTCCGCCTTAGGCAATTTAACAGAAGAGCAGTCTGCTATGCGGATTGTTGTGCTTCAAAATCGTCTTGTCCTTGACGTCATCCTGGCCGATAGGGGCGGAGCTTGTAGGGTCATCGGATCAAGTTGTTGCATTTTCATACCAGAAAATTCGCCGTCAGTATATAAGGCCATAACTCGCCTTCATAAGATTGTAAGCCAGATACACCAGAGTCCAGGCACCTGGACTTGGTCCGGTTGGTTCTGGGGCGTGTTGTCAGCCTGGGGATGGAGAATATTATCCTTCCTAGGTATTGGCCTCCTCATACTATTCAGTTGCTGCTTATGTCTACAATGTGGGCCAGCGATTTGTGGTCTGTGTGCCACATCGTGTATCCCACATCCACGTTTTCATTCAAGATCCCGGAAGAAGAAAGAAGAACAAATGATGCTATATGAACAGATCGATGGATTGATGAAGATCGATATCTCCTAAGGGTCCGAAGGGGACAAGGAGGGAATGAGGAAATATGAATTTTGTGATCAGTTATGTCCCCTATCGTAGACCCCAACGGCTCCATGTGCATGCTATAAGTACATGTATGTTCCCTCCTGCTCTAGTTCTGAAGACGCAAATATATGTGCGTCCACCGTCAGCATGTCCTCTTTCAGATCCGCCATGAATGGGTCAGATATTCCATTCCTAAGTATGAAAGGCCACCGACTTTATATGGTTCACTTTCCACATTTCACAGATTCAGGCGAGTAGGCCCGAATTCTGTCATCAAGCCTTTTCCTGCCTTCTGCCTCTGAAAGCTCCAGTCTGAGCCTGCATCTGTGACCATGAACTTTGTCCTACTCCCTGCGCGGCTAACGGTGCCTGATCCAGCCTGTCGCCTGCCAAAAACTGTATTTCACCTTCGAGATTATCTCCTTCGCTCCTCATCTGATGCATTCCTGTCTAGTAGTTTAGGTAAACATTCCTCCAGCTACCGTGCAAAGGGCCAGGCCTCGCTGTCCTCATGCAAGTAATATTCCTACCCCCTCGCATCTAGTATAGACACTTAGACGCTTGTACACGCACTAACAGTCAGTATAGTCAGTATAGAATAAGATTCTATCCTAAGAGACCTCTCCTTTTGGATAACACAGTTCTTTAAACATAGGATATTAGATATGATTTGGGATTAGGTTGACATAACCCCAGACTTCTGTCTCCACATGTAGAGCTAAATGTCAAGTCCCCTTCACCCTCTAGTTGCACGTCAATCACACGTCATGCGGCTGCGCGCGCATCTCTGCCAAATGTTTCTGCTGACATTGCAGGATTCTTTTATGGATCCACCCACTTGTGACATCATGTTTAATGACGTATTTTAGTTACCCCCATGTTTACGCCTCTATTAGTTACGTATACACAGTTTTTCTGTATTATCAGCTGTCACGCCTCTTGCATCTGTTTCAATGTAATGCATTTTCTATAAAACTGCTTAACTGTCAATAATATATGCTCCCTTCCTTCCTGAACTTTCGTGGTGATGGAACAGAAGGCCCACAATTCGAATTGTCTTCCTTTGTATAGGAATAAAGCCTTTTAAAACCTCTAATACCACGGATTCTGCCTCTTATATTTACTGAGTTATTCTTAATAGATTTTACCGCATAAAAAATAGTACCGGTAACGAAATATTTACCACAGCTGTTATAATCGTATCTCGATTACGCCCCTTTACAGCTAATCTTTGAGGTTGTTTAGCAATTTTGCACTCCTCATTGTACCATTCAACCACCTTGCCCTGGTGAGCTTTCTTGTGACCAATCTCCTGGTAAAAAATACCCCGCTACTTGTGAAAGAACTGGCTATGGAGGTTTAATATAGGGAAGGCTGAGCTGGGAAGGCCTACATAGTTAGAGATGTATGGTTTGTTCGTGGTCTTTATCCGAGTATGGTTTCTGGTTTGACATCCTATTCGGACAGGAGACATAGCGACGATTATTAGCTAAAATGTGTTCAGGTACTATAGTGTGTAAAAAAAATACTTCGTCCTTCTAAAGCTTCCCCACTTAGTCAGGTCAGGTCTCGCATCGCCCAACATCGGCCATAGTCCAACGTCTAAAAGGACGTAATCGATGACACTAGAGTGAAGGCATCTTTAGAATGTAGCTGCCCTCTCAGGGTCAGAAATGGTTTGCCCATTATATGCTCTTAACCCTCTGACAACTGTCATGGAAGCTAATTTTAGCGCAGTAGCAAAAAAGTTACACCTGTGTTTCCTTGTCCGAAGGAGGATATTCCACAATTCATCCTCTGAATCCTATAACTCATTAATATAAGAGGAGGGTTCAAAGGATGTGTTAAACTCTCCTGCAATTATTGTCTTTGCGTTAGGATGAAGAGACTTGATTAACTCATCCAAAAATAAGATGGGGACTAACTGCTAAAAGAGACGGATATAATATATACATTTATTAAAAATCAGTTGATTGCATGAGGAAAGTGTGACTTTAATCCCCATTATATCTGGGCAGTCAACCTCTACTAAAGGGGGTGAACGAGGAATATTGTTTTTAATCGGGATCATGGCAGTTTTATTCGCAGTCCTTTTTCCTCACTTAATCTTTGTAAACCATTTTCACAACATTTCTTTTTTGGTTGAACTGTTAGTTCCAACCACATGCGGAATTATTTGCCATTTTCCAAACTTCTTATGTTCCAATCGTGACCATCCGGACCTCAAAAAGGAACACGACCAATGCAACAATTCATACAAGGTAATGCTTTTATTAGAAAAAAAAACAAAGCATTTCGGGCAGTAGGGTGCCCTTCTTCGGGGGTCACATTCAATAATGTTCGTAGTTGTCTTGACACAAACATTTTCATATAAATATCGCCACCGTCTTATGAGATGAATGAAAATGTTTCGCCGCGTATGGTTTCCAGTTCACTGTCTCTACCTCTTATTCCTTTTTAAACTGATGGGTGCTACCCCAAAACAGGGCAATTTTCTTACAACATCAATTACAAGGGTTGGGATGCACACCCTTTTTGTGCATTTATCCAAACATTATCCTTTAATCCAAGAGTGCGTGCAAACCGGCATGAGTGCCTTTGCCCAAACGACACCAGGTAAATACAATTGTAGGGTATACAAGTGGCACATACTGCAGAGAAGCAGTATGGCAACAATATGGACAGCATTATGATGGGCCTAGAGGCCTTAGTAGCTTTCGCGAGTAAACTATCGTTATTGGGTTGCAGGTAGGGTGGCACTTGCAAAGATTGTGTACCTACTCCGCTGCCTGTATGTGCTGCAGAACGCGCAGTGCCCTATATCATGATCGAGATTTAAGAACTTGGACAGCCTATTAGTGGCCATAGTTTGGTCTGGCAAATGCAGTAGAGTAGCACTAAGGACTTTAATCTAGACATGGAGGAAACTACAGGTGGTCCAAGACTCGGCAGCAAGGCTCCTCACAGGCACAAATAACCGATGCTCAGCCAAGCCTGCCTTAAGAGCACTTCACTGGCTCCCGATACAGGAAAGAATACATTTCAAAGCCCTTTGCATCGCACACAAAAGCCTTCAAGGCAAGGGTCTCCCATCATCAAAAACCTCACCAAGCAATACAAAGCCACTAGAAGTCTCCGTTCAGATGAACTCCACCTGGCTGAAGTCCCCAGAACTAAAAAGGCCCGGACAGGGGGCTGCCTTCTTTCCTATAATGCCTCCAGACTCTGGAACTCCCTTCCTCTTTCTATCCGCAAGGAAGCTAGTCACTTAAAATTCCGCAAACATCTGAAGACATGGCTATTTCCATAATTCCACCTGCTCCTCCATCCACCTCTGCAGCACTGGAATGCCTCCGGGTAGCCATGCGTTATACACAAACATTTTCATTCATTCATTCTGGAAGAGGGGCGTGGCTTACCGGACATAGAATTATACTACATGGTGTCACAATTGAAACATGCTGCACATTGGTGCGCTGAGGGCCCTGATGTGGAGAAGAGGCTGTTGGCAGGCACGGTGGAAGCGGGTGAACTGCCCCTCTGTCTCATGGCGGGAGCTTGGGTACCTACACATTGCCCAAACATAGTGCAGCAGACAGCGTGTACATGGGAGTCAACAATTTGTCGAGTCCTGTTCTGGGCCCCATTTTCTACATACCTACCGCTTTGGTAGTTGAGGCCCTTTTTGAAAACTAAGAAGGTTATGTCCATGACAGCGTAGATCAAGGGCGGTTGTGAAACATTGGGGTGGCACTGTACCCAGGAGAGATGTGTATCACATTTGGTGAAGCACAAGAAGCGTTAAATGTGGGATCTGCCCAATTCTTGTACTTTGCCTAACTCATAAAAATCCCGCAGATTCCACAGCCTTTTTCACGCTGGAGGTACTCTTAGATGGTGGAGCCACCCGAGGGCTCATCGCAAGATTGTATGGGGCGCTGCAACGAGATAGACTGGTAGCCGAATTGGTGGCTAGGCAAGGTTTGGACGGAGATCTTGGAGAAACTTTGACTGACAGTGATTAGACAAAGGCTTGGGCACTAGTGAGGGGAATCTCTAGTAATGCATGATACAAATTTACACCTTTTTATGTCTTGCACTGAGCCTAGCCCTCACCAAAGAGATTGTGCAGAATATATATGACCAGATCAGGAGCATGTTCCAGATGTACTAGGGCGTAAGCGAATTTTCTACATATGTCGTGGGGCTGCCCAGACCTGACAGCTTACTGGAGCATGGTCACCCGCCGGCTCAGGGAGGTGACGGACTTACATATAGAGGGCATGGTGTGGCACTGTCTGCTACATCTGTTACCGAGCCCGGAGAGGAGTAGGGTGTGCTACAAGTGTGCATTGTTGGGGCTTGTGCTATCAAATAGGCGAATCGCTATTCAATGGCTGTCTCCATGAAGACCTTCTTATGCATAGTGGCACAGGGACATGGGGAATGGGCACTGGCAGAAGAACGCTGGATGCAGGAGGTCAAGACAATCTGACAAGATGGAGGAGGATTGTTTTTATTTGGGAGGCGATGTTGCAGGAACTGTTGGCCCCGGTCCGGGAGTCCGATTTGGATCCAGACCCGACTCAGTGATCAACGAGTAACTTCTCTAGGGGCATCCTGGGCCTAGACGTTTTTTGCTGCATTAGGGGTCTTACGTGTCCAGGCTGCTGGAAGGGAGAGGAACTGAGGGTGTTGTGCTGTTGCACCAATATTGTACAGATGTAACATTGTTGCATTGTTGTGAGAAATGTTAATAAATAAACAAACAAAAAAACATGTCTTTATAAAGAGGCACAGTCCGATACTGCCAAAACATAGATCAGGTCTAACCCCTATCCAATTCTGAATAGTGATAGTAGCCCTACATGCTATTATTTGGGGAAGAAGGGTGAACTCCCTCCCTTTTTGGTGGATGTATTGCATCTACCCAATTCTTACTAAAGCCCAACGATAATATAGCAGTCCATCTCTAAGAGTGCTTCCACAAGGTGTAGAACTCCCCCAGCCCCAAGGACAATATCTTATTGCAGTTTTGAAAAGAATTAACCTGTCTGTTGTTTCAATGCCACTTCGCAACATGGATGTCTCTTTTCTGTGCAATCTGTGGAAATTCTGCATTCTGTAATTGAGCCCGATTACATCCGCAATATTTTACACTGTTTTGCATATCATTAAAAGTATGCTACCCCATTTCCTGTTTTACTTATATTATGTGGGATGTTCACTCATAAGATCTGTAGCTTCCGTTTACATTTTGATATTTTGTTCTCTTGGACTTTGGGTTATTCGTTGGCTGTTTGATGTATATTCTCTCTCTCTTGTAAGCCATAACTGATAACTTTTGTAAAGTGCTCTGCTGCCTTCAGGGGGAATTCCGAATAGCTCCCAGTACTACTACCTTTCACGTAGCAGCTTCGCTGATCGGTAGCATCGAAGACTTAAATCACATATCTCTAGCTCTCAGATGACTAAATACATTGACTATCTATGGAAACCAGGTGTGTGCTCAAATAGCTTGCCTCATACACAATCGTGCACTAACCAACTGAAAACTGATTTTCTCTGAAGGGGTGTGCAATTGGCTGTAGTACTGATCTATTGCACTTTGAGATTTCTTACTTTTGCCGCACACTATGTTCTGTCCTGAGAATCTAGAACACACTTCTTGCAGCTTGTGTGACCCCCAGTCACACTCTTCTATTAACAAGCATTGGCATAGCCAATAGGTCTCGCTTTTGGGACCTTATAAGTATTTAGTTATGCAGCACAATATCTTTGGTGCAACTACATCAACTGTTGCATGGCTAAACACTTCTAAGGTCCGAATGGTGAGACCTATTGGCAATGGCAATGCTTGTTTAGCCTGGGAAACGACCTCTAGATTACTATATAGCATGGGGGTAGGGGTATGAAAGCGGGAAAATGTAACAAGGGACGTATGAACACGTTTTCTAAACCAGTCCAGCAGGAAGACACTTGTCCATCCCAAGAATCATATTGGATTGGTCTTTTATTAATTAAAATATATTAATCTTTGAAACCATATCCTATTAAGACTAAACCTACCTTTAAGGGGCGCTTTTACTATTTTTGGATTGCTGGACAAGAGGTGCATTTGAGCCATTTCAGCGCCTGTTGATATCACATGGTTAAAATAAAATGGTTATCTAAAACTATATGCAACATGATTATGCTTAGAATTCCTCCCCTCTGCTGGACTGAAGATTTTTCTAAATGTAAATGTATTTGTACTTATATAGCGCACTTCTACCTGGGGGTCTCGTAGCGCTGTATTCATACCGCTGTGGAACCCTTCCTGGTCTTCCTGTGAGATGTCCACTCCTGGGAACCCCCAAGGTGAAGCCAGGCATCCTAGCGCTGTGGGGGCCGTTGTGGAGATTAAGCAAGCTATTGCCCAGAGTTGCACAGTGGGACCCATGATTAGAATAGGCACCGAGGCGAGAATGATCAGGTCCAGGGAAATTGAATCCAAGAGCCGCCGAGGCGGGAATTGAACCCTGGTCCCGGGCCAGACCTCTGCATCAGGGTCTGCCGCTCTAACCATTGAGCCACACTTCTCTAAGCAGGCTCATCCATAGTAGTCATGATGAAGAACTCTTGCCAAGTATTTTTTTTAATAAAATAACCTCTTGCACACAAATCCAGAACCACTGTTACACTGTATCATAGGCTTTCATGCCCCAAAAATGATAGGCCATTATATCATGGTTAACCACTGCACAGCAAACTGAACTTACGGGCCGAAGTATTTTTCGACGACTCCAATGCTAACCCATTTATATGATGTTAAGGTTCTGAGAACTTTGCATTATGGGCAAAAAGTAAATACTATACTTTTGATTATGCAAAGAAAAAAACAATCACAATCAAAAGAATTGACACCTTTTCAGCCGTGCATGGAGAAAAGGCCCAGTAAACCATAACTCGAGCATCAACATGTGTGTTAAAATAATCAGACTCCGCTTTCTGTAACCACGCACCTCTCAATCTTCCCCATTATTTTCCCCTCTGCTAATTACGATTTCTTCCACATGCCCGGCACTAGCAGCCCTCTCAGCTTCCATTTTTAGTGCCCAGGAAAGGACTATACACATTAATCTACATCAATCAACCTTATTTTGTTAGCACCAGTTGGGGTGATCCAGGTTCTAGTTGATGCGATCTCAGTTATTTACTAACCACAATTGAAAAGGGTCATGAGCCTGCTACCTCCATTGCAAGATTCTACAACTTTGGGTACTTGTGACATTTGTTGTAGTCAACACCATTACAGTCTCCTGGGGAAGCAACACACGTTTCAGAAGGCGTGGTCTACTCTATCCCTCACTGCAAAGATACATTGATGCACATGCGGTTGAACACAAAGGCAGTTCCATAAAAATAAGCGCAGTTCTTTTTTATTTAAGTAAAATATTGAAACTTACCCCAGATGTCCATTATCAACCCAACAATTTTCTGGGAGATAAACGCCACCTTCCACACAAACTGCAGGCTTTGAACACCATACGCATTAAAAACATACGACCTTCTAACCTGTGGCTTTACAGTAGAGGATTCTGCTCAGCTTAACAAAAGTTACACTATGTCAACTAAAGTGACCCAGGAAGTGCTTCAGAGATTATTTCAGTACATTGTGACGATCAAATTCCATTTGGCAGCCACTCATACAACCTGGTTTTCAGAAACAGCCTCTGCATCTTCAGTCAAGCAAGATCTGTAGGCAGTGGAAAAAGACGTGATTCTGCAAATGTGATCAAAGCACCAAGGGCGCATTTCAAGTACTCGCTGCAAAGAGGGCTCTTGGAGGACTTTAAAGGGTAAGGGGTCTGGGAAACTGCCTCCAACCCATGTGGACCCCCACAGGGCTGTAAAGACACAAGGTGAATGGAACGAGCCGGCTGCAGTAACTAGAAGCATCACAAAATGGAGTCCTTGACGGGGTACGTAAATGTAAATTGTAAATTGATACTTGTATAGCGCACTACTCACCCGCAAGGGTCTCAAGGCGCTTGTACGAATACCGCTGTGGAACCCATCCTGGCTTTCCCTGTGAGGCGTCCACTCCTGGGCATCCCCAGGGTGGAGGCCAGGCATCCTTAGCGTTGTGGGGGCCGTTGTGGAGATTAAGCAAGCTATTGCCCAGAGTTGCAGAGTGGGACTCCATGATTGGAATGGCACCGAGGCGAGAATTATCAGGTCCGTGGAATTTTGAGCCCAAGACCCGCCGAGGCGGGGAATTGAACCCTGGTCCCGGGCTAGACCTCTGCATCAGGGTCTGCCGCTCTAATCATTGAGCCACACTTCTCCACAAGCGCACATGCGTGATAGCAATGGACAAGGTTGGGGAGCCAATGCATCCGAGGGCACGAGTTTAAGCAACATTGCATTTACTGGGAACAGCATTGATGTAACCGTTTTAATCCAATGTTCTTTTACAGACTCTTGAAAGAAAAACAAGCGTGCGCACCTCGTGCCAGTAGGGGGTGGTGGGGAGTGCGGCCGAGAGCAGGCAGCATTTCCCTTGCGGGAGCGAGCGCGATAATTGCTAACACATGGCGCCGCTCGCTCCCGCAAGGAAATCGCCAAACATGCACACGTTGCCATTCAAAGCAATGCAATGCGTGCACGTTTTTGCCTGCAAAACCAGACCGATTTCTAAAGGTCTTTTTCCTAAGCAGCGCATGCGTGCTGCGTAGGCCAAACCTAAAAAGGACTAAAGAAACACATTCTCCACCTCCGTCTTGTGGCATTGCTTACTTTTGTTATAATGATTCAGTAAATGGGTAATTAATCCTTGGAACTCTATGTAGCACTTCCTGAGCATCATTTGATTACTGTGGTCCATTATTATACTCTTGTCTTCTCTGTCCCTGCAATTTACCCTTACACTTTCTCTTGAATGTATACTATGTTTGTAAACGTATTTCTTATTTGATATCGGTCTATCAGTGTATTTTGAGTCACGCCCTTTCTCTGGACAACACTCCATTGTTAGTACTACACTTAGGGATACTATCTTTTCAATGTTATATTCTATAGTACCTTATTGGAGAATGTTTTAATCCAACTTTGCTATGTGCATTGTTTTACATCCCCATATTATTTAAAATGTTCATGTCACCTGGTTTTCTGTATATTTCAAGTTTTGAACTCATGTTGCGTATCCTAGGCTCTGGCCTAGGTCTACAAGGTTTGGTGCCTGGACTGGGTTCAGTGTACCATCGCTTGAACGAGGAAGTCCAGGTTATTGTAACCCAACATAACACCACTGAGCATACCTGCTAGTATGGTCTCTGGGCTTTTCGGGTTAATAATAGTCCCATAAAGGGGTCAGAAATGCAGTGGTAATTCAAATCCAGTTTCGTTCTTTGGAATAACGTGCTTAAGCACTACGCAAATCAAAAATACACTATATACGTTTAAAAGTGTTAATTACAACAGTCTCGTCCTGTTGCTTAGAACATGAGTAATAACCACACAATCCATTTAAAGCATCACTAATGCATGTTGCTAATAGCAAGAATAATGTCAACTGTTCTAACATAATTAAAATGTTCCAAGGAGCCTAACACCCTAAAGATTACTACTGTGCACTATGATTTGAGAGTATGGAATAGCTAACTTGCCTCTAGAGTTTCTTGGGGCTTAGCGCACTGCATACCTGTTCACATCAGACCAGCTATGTTTATCAGACTCCAGCCAGTTGAGAGTGTTCCCTCAGAAGCAAAACACATATCAGCAGGGCTCAGTTCAACTCTGTATCTGCTCTCAACGTAAGAAGGGATGCTGTGGCAGTCTGGCAGGACCTCTTATGATAACCTGATGCAAAGAACCCTCTCCTTCAGTAGTCAATGGAGTTTATATGGGGTTGACCGTTGACTTACATCTGGGAACTTTCAATTAATCTGAGACATGACAGGTATGAACCAGCAAGATGGAAATACGTCAACTCAGAGTATGTTTTTTTACACATCCACTGTCAGACCTTGAAATGTAGATATCATTTAGTTTGTAGCAGATGTGTCACATTGTGTGTTAGCAAAATCATTGTTTAGAGTCTCTGACCTTTTCACAGGTATTGTAAAAGTGATGATTTGCTGAATGTGGTCCAAAGGCAGACAGGCTATGTTAATGCGCTCCAAATGGATAAATAGCTGTAAACTTCTCCTTAATTGGGTGTTGCGGTTCATGATAAACTCGAATTCTAAGAAGCCATGTCGATGCTGCACATTGTGTGTTAGAAAAATGTCAAATAGTACTGGTCTAATGTGTGCAGCACACATATTTTGGTGTCAGCGAGTAGTCTAAATGAATTTGCATTTGATATTAAGAGGGGTATAGTGAGGTTTACTGCACATGGCATTAGAGCTAAAAAGAGAGGAGGGAAAGTGCTTAAATTCTGTGTTAGGGTGGGGCTTAGTTTCATGTAGTGCCTTGCTATGTGGTTCTTAATTACTACCTGGATTTTCTTTTACTGTGACACCTACTGTTCTGTTCTTACTTTGAGATAGTTCTTTTTTATTTGTGTATTTGTGAACTTTGATGTCCAAACCATCTTAAGGTGGAGTTGAGAAAGTTTCAGCTCAAAGACGCTGCAAATGAAAGGACTAAAATCTGCACAAATGTATGCATGTTGACTTTTTACGGTTTTCCCAACAAGGAGCGGAGCCCCCATACACATAATGCCATCAGTAAAGATTTCCATTTCACTCCAAACTTTGCCAGAATAAATTCAACTTCCATCAGCGTATATGCTTTTTTCCCATTGTAAATGAAAATAAGAAAAACTATGAAATAGATATGGTCCCAAATGTATCATTAACAAATCATAAGAAGCTGTGCCTAACCCTCAAAGTGCAATAGTGCAATAGTGAAATGTTTCAACAGCAAATTAAACGTAATTTGTAGAAACAAATCTACATAGGTCCAGAGCAGAAACTGAGGACCTTACTCCATGGAGGTTTAGCACTATCATTAACCGCCTTTCACACATTGATTCAAAATGGAAGGTAAACAGGAAGAGGCAGTCTATGTAGCAAAATCCAACTAATGCGATATTGACTAGGGGACATCAACTGCTGTAACTGGTAAAACACAAAATAGGTAATTTAGTATATGGCAGTCTGGCTGTTATAACTGGCTCATCACACCAAAAGTTGCCCCCGGGTTGCCAAATTTTTTTTAAATCAAAGTGGTTCCTACATCCACGGCCGCATGCCACACATGTTGACACATTTTTTATTTAGCAATGGCAGACCCCATTTTTGGGGTTTGTCTCCATTCGGGACCGCCTTCCTGTGCATGGTGGTCCACAGTAAAAAAGAAATGCTGGAGAATATGATGTCAGGAGGTTGCCCTGTACATAGTAGTCCTTCTATCAGCATTCAGGTCACCATCTGGCAGAGTTCTGCTGTTGGAGAAAACAATGTTCCAAACCTGTAAGGGATGAGTGAGGTGAGCAGGTGGTACAGTCGTCAAAATTAGCCCATGGTTCCTTGTTTCACAGAGGACTGCCCTGCTACTACAGATGACTGCCTTGTTCTCTAGAGAAGTGCCCTGTTTGAGGTATGCCTTGTTCTTCAGAGAGCTGTCCTACTTCCTAAGGCATGCCTTATTGCTTGAAGGAGAGAGGACATTTCCTTCAACTCAGGATTACCAGAGTGATTCTAAGGGTCAAGTGGCTGGCCTCCTATTGTGAGCTTCAGAGACACAATAAGCTTCAGGGGGCTCCCTGCAACTGCCCAGCTCACCTGCTACAACTGGCCCTACCTGAGCCCTGCTGGTCTCTGCTGAAGTGAGGTTTTTTCCCCCAAGTTGTGCCTCCCCAGGTCCTCGACACTTGGCTGGCAATAGTTGAGCTCCTCTTGTGAGATCCTGAAGTTTTAAACTCTGCGCACATGACTTGGAGAAGGTAACCTTATTTAGCGGAACTAACCTGGTCCCTGTATCCAGCCTGCCCTCAATCATGGTCGGTTTGAACGTATGACTTTGCCCTGGTCTAGGAAACAAATACCCATAATTAGAGCGCTCTGCTTCTCAGTGCTATTTTTACTTAAACCTTAAATTGCCTATCTCAATTCTACTATTTGCATTTTTGTTATTTTGGTCACATTTTATTTATTAAATGTCACTCTATTTTGTAAATAAGTGCAGATTTTTTTGTGTTGTGTTTTCACTTTATTATTGTTTTGAGCTGCATAAATACTTAACACACTGTCTCTATATTAAGCCTGACTGCTTTTGTGCCAAGCTGCCAGAGGGTTAAGCACAGGTTAATTTATTGACATTTGTGGTTCACCCTTACCAGGAGTGTGGTTGTTGCTTAGGAAGGGTTTTGACCCCACTCAATCAAAAACTTAAATCCTTATAGTATCCATCATTCAGTAACCACCCACCACCCCAGACCTATAGAAGAGGCTTTACAATCTGATTGTTAAAGAATGAAATCACTTAGAAACAATGCTATTAAAACACATTGACCAGACCTCCAGTTGGCAATTCACTGTCATTAGTAGATACCACCACTTCACTAGATGCGGCCCTGTGTGTAATTTTTAGTCAAATAACTATGAGATTTCTAATCTCAGCTTCTCCTTTAAAAGAAAAAGTATTATGTAATAAGCACTACATTAAATCTTCACAGGGCTCCCAACAGTGCATTTGTCCATGAGGGCAATCTCTGGGCATTTTCATCAGAACCTACTCCACCATAACTGCAGTGCTGTTGGCAATGTGGAACCAGGAAATAATATTATTTTTCTGGAATACTGTGTGCTTATGGTTCATCATATCTGCAACACAAGTCTGCGACCATTTGTTTTAGTATTGCACAGCAGGGGGGAAGGGTGTGAGGATACTAACACAGACATTTGAAGTGTATTTCTTGCTCTCCTGTGACTGGAATGTGGATATGGAGGCACTGTATACACTCAACGCTGAACAAAATATAAGACACAATTTTAAAAAAACGTTCAACTTTTGCTGTCTACTCTGCAGAAACAATTAGTGCAGATGGATGCCATGAGTGTAGCGCGGTCACAAACTTAATAGCTGACAATGCAGACAAACAGGACGTTAAATATGCCTTCTGTATGAGATCCTTGCAAAATGAGATGCACAGAGTGTGTGTATTGGAGATATATGCTTTACAAATGTGAAAAACCTGATGTGAAGGAAACCGATACAAAAGCTTAGTATATGAGATGCCTTCAAAAATGAGATACAGTGTGTGTGTGACAGGTCATACAAACGCATAAAGCGTGCTGTTTGCGATGCAGAGTACCCTACGTCGGGAGATGCTTGAAACAATGAGAAGTGTCTCACCGGCTTGTAAGATGCTCACAGAAATTCCGTATAGAGAAATATGCAAAACGAGATGAGTGTGGGTGATGCTTTGTTCCTAAACACATCTAAGGTCTAGTTTGGAGCCAGTACAGGCTTACATTTATACAACCATTTGATGTTCCTTGGTGTCAGAGTTATTTTTTCTTGAAATACACTCTAAGGTTGTTACCAGTCCTGGGAAGGTGTTCACTAAGTACAGTCTGAATGTGTTGTATTAAAAAAGTATTTTGGAAAGCATTGCAAGTATTTAAACATTGAGGGGCACAGTTTAAACAAATGTGATCTTGTGTAACACAACTGGTGCTAATATAAAGTGCTTCAATACCTCTGGGTCGAGTTTGTGTTATATTTCAAGAAGTGTACAAAAATGAAGTAAGAGGGTAAAATAATTCCTTAACATCAGGAAAGACAAATAGATACTGGCTGATTTGTACAAAGTAAAATGAGAAAATCCAAATAAACCCCAGCTTCCTTGCTTAAATTGTGTGATCTTAGGCAAATATTGTATTTCCAAACACAAATATAAACCCTTGGGTCTGGAAACATTATTAGCCTCAGGACCAGCTCCCAGGAGAGTTCTTCATCATTGGGCAACCTCTTCGAATCATAATGCCTAGTCATGATATGGGCTACAACCCCTTCTCTGAGAGGGAGGAGCTCATGGCTCACAGGGCCCTGTTAATGTCAAAACGTCCTCATCTTAAAGAAATGCACATTTTTGAATTTTGAAGAGACTTTATCATATTTTACATGTTTGTTGTATGATTTACATGCAAATATTTTCAGGGTTCGTGCATGGGCTCTAAGACCTAAGCCAGACCCTAGGCTCAGGTCTGGCTTGGCTCTCCCTGTTAATTAGTTGGCTCACTCACATCTAATAGGAATGCCCATGTGCAACGCATACAACTTACCAATGCTGTAAAATAGCGCTTAGCTCTACTTTGTGTTATGTTAGGCAACTTTCCAACGCAAATCAGGATGTGTGTTGGAATGTAAATTCCAGCACAACATTTTTTACTGGATTTGTGGAACTGGTTTTGTGACGCAAACCTGGTGAAAAAAGTGTGTCAATTTCCCATTGAGTGAGTGGTGGCCAGTAATTTTAGCAGGGAGGGCAGCTTGGTGCCACACATGCACATTCACACACTCTCAAAGCCATGCACACACACCCTTCACAACACTCCCTTTATCAAATACACATATACACATACATTCATACATACATGCATGCACCAAACATTAAAAAAACAAAACTTACTTTCACTGCAGCTCTCCGGGAGGGAAACCTCGGAGGTCCCAGGAGGGATGGGGCTCTTGCCTTCCCTCATTGGCTGACCTAAGGCAGCAGTCACTCATCACAGAGTGGAATGGGGTCAGTGAGACTGCTGAATACTCCCCACTCTCTGACAAGTTGTCACTGATTGACAATGGACCCTGGGCACGTCATGGCTTAAAACTGAAGCACCCAGGTCTGAGGCAATCAGTGATGCTCTTACTTGTCATGAGGGGGAGGGCCTCGAGGCACATTTGCCAGGCTGAAGAGGTCCCACCCACAGGGCTGTGAAATGCTCAGTCTGGCAAAATTCTGCTCAGGCATTAAGGTATAGCTCCTGGCTGCCTGGCCTGAACAAAAACAGCGTTTGTCAGGCTGGCCATTTCTCAGCCTGACAGACACTCTTCTTGCCAGGGTGTAAATGTGGGGGGTTGTGTGGCCCCTCAGCCCGTACGGATGGGCACTTGCTGCCTTGAGTCTTTCTGCACATTTTCTGGCAGTTTATATTATGCTGTGTC
Organism: Triturus cristatus; assembly: GCF_964204655.1. Lineage (NCBI taxonomy): Eukaryota > Metazoa > Chordata > Amphibia > Caudata > Salamandridae > Triturus > Triturus cristatus. The sequence goes on along the minus strand of NC_140588.1, from coordinate 1,063,156,600 downwards.
CATCCAGCCTGTAATACATTTTTAAATTGTCCTAAATACACCGTGCCTTCGCTCCCAGGCTGGGGCCGCATAGGTCTATACCACACAAATTACTTGTCCTCAGTGCCCCAACTGGTAATACATACAGGTATCTGAAGTAATTCTATTAACCTAAAGGTGTGTGAACCACTGAAAGCTCAGGCTGCCTCGAGCCTGAAGCCTGGCCCTGGCTCAGATTGGGGTCCTGTTGGAGGCCGCGCTTTCATGTGGCTTCTGTCTGTCACCCTCACTTTACCCTCATGCACACAATGGTCAAAGCAAAACATTTTTATTTCTGGTAAAAAGAGAGGCAAATAAATACCAATTTAGTGGCTGATTTTACAAAGTGAGACCAGGAAACTTGGATTAATAATGGCTTCCCCACTATAGTTTGTGATCTAAAGTAAATATTGTATTTTACCTATCTTCCTTTTTCTTCACTATTGCATATGGAAGCACCTTCAAATATGATTCCAGAGTACCAGCTGTACAAAACCTATTGTGTTTCATTTGATACAATAAAAGGTTGCTCTATTTATAAGAATGTGAGCTGCATAAAGGATTTACACGACAACTGTCAGGACAGGAATGGTTCAAAGTTCATGTTAAAAAGCGATCACTTTCAAAAAGTACTATTGAGTTCAGTCCTATAACGTGAAATATTAAAGACAAAACTTCTACATGTTAAAGAAATACTTTTTTTTTTTTTAATTTAAGCAAAGGTGTCAGCTCATTCGTGCCGTTTTAACGCCCATATATGCATATATGTTGTATGTGGTGAGTGCTTCTACCAAGTGGTTTTGCTGCTCTTATGCATACATTTGAGTTGAAAAGGAGTGAGAGATAGGTTGCTCTTGACTAATTCTAATGTATGGATGGATAAAAGTGTGCGAGTGCCTTGTGGCCTATGTTTGGACTATTTTGGTATGAGATGAAGGGTATCGACCTTCAGAGGTGCAAACCCAGTGTTTCACACCGTTAAAAAGCCCATAAGTTCACCCAGTCACCCTCAAAGCGGCTTCAGTGGGAGGAAAATGTGACACAACATGGCCTACAGCACCCACAATGCACTTTGTTGGACGCAACAATTACCTGGAATAAGAGCGGATGGACATGGAGGGCTGGGCCATTAAATAAAATCATTTATAGAACTGGATGACAGAATATAACTTTTTTCATTAAAGATTCTGTTTAAATTGTGTCTTATGTTATGAATGGTTTCAAGGCTCTAAGAAAATAAAAAAAGTAATTAACATTTATATTCTGTCATAAATATTTGTTACAGCTCTTTGGGGCTTACAAGGGTTAGGAAAGCGCTATAGAAATGCCAATATAATAATACAATGCAACTGTCTTGCTCATTTATATTGTAGAAAACTTGCGTACTACTAGTGTATTTATCAATTGGGGGAGAGATATGCTAATGAAGCCATTCATCCCTATTTATCTGTCCCTGTCAAGCCTTTGACAGCTTGCAAGTTGTATGAATAAAGCGCTAGACCCCAGGGGGCACAAGAAATAATTACAAAAACCTAGCCTATTCTTTTAAAATGCCTTTGAATGGTCTGTGAAGTACTGGAGTCCAGCACACACATTAGATAGTAATCCTCTGTGTCCTGAAAGCTGCAGCAGCCAGTGCTTAAGCACACGAGGTGGGTGGGGCAGAGTATCTGAGGCCCTTTTAGTGCAATGGTCGTTGTGTGCTTGTATTCGGGAAAGGAGACATGCTGACTTTAAGTCAGAAGCCCGTTTAAACTTCATCGTTTTTCAGTCCCTGTGCTTTTAATGCACTGAAAAACAAATGAACTTTAAACAGTGTGTGTTTCATCACTGTCTCTTTGTAGTAAAGGTCTAGACTTCAGGGTGATGAAGTAAGATGTCGTTTATTGGTTTACAGGTGCTGCGCAGCAGCCAGCTTCCTCAGCTCTCCAATCTCACACAGTTCAGTACTTTTCAAATCATAACACTCCAAACAGAATCTTGAGGCCAGAACATCATGGCCCAAGTATTCCAAATCTGGATGAGAACACTACACTCTTTTTAAACTTCATGGTCAGTTGTCCCACTCGTCCCCCCTCCTTGTCCCATGTGGTCACCCACCGCCACCCAAAATCTGAGGGGATAAATCCCCATGTCCCCCGCAGTTCCTACGCCCATGGGAAACAGATCAAAAGTTACTGGAGACAGATCAAAAGTTACTGGAAGCAGAGTGACGTGTTGCCTTGAGTCAAAATGTTTAAATAATATTAAGTAATAGTATCATAAAATGTTCCTCATTATGCATACATAATTAGCATTTTCTTGTAGCATAATTTAGACAATCCTGCCAATTCGCATAGTCATGACTATGAGTGTTTGCATTTTGCATAATCACATACACAAGTCCACCTTAAATGAAGTGCACTTAAAGGTCAGGGCTGGTGGCATCTGTTATTTGTGTCACCTTTTTCGGCATATTGCATATTTTTGCTTACTTGCCAATGCTAGACCCTTTGTCTCTGCCATTGCTTGTTAAATTTGAGATTTTTTGTCAATAAGGTTCAGAGAGTGAAAGGATCTCAGGGAATTCTTTGTACAGAGTATTTGTCGTTTATCGCTTGTGTAATGAAACAGTAATTGAAACAGAGGGGCTTAGTGTGTGACAAGTGTTACTTTAGCTAGAGGTTTTGCATTCAGGCCTGTTAAAACACAAGTATTGATTTAAATCCTTAACATTTGCTCTGTAGCTTTACTGTCGCTTCATCAATATGTCCTTCATCCGGGGGTCGAAATACTGTACGTGCGAACATTGCGTGTTGAGAGGATTATGAGCTTTACCTTGAATGTGTGTGGTAATGTTTTGTATGAGTGCACTGACTAGTAAATACGTTGGTAAATAAATGTTTGTTTGCTGTTGCTTTTTATCAGTGTCTGTCTGTCTCCATCCCGCTGCTGTGGTAGGGTAATGTGGGATCTGTTTGTTTGCCATGTTTTCCACGGGAGAGCATTCTTTCCAGAGGCCTCATCCATTAGCTATGTTCTGCACGAGCAGTTGTAAACTTCATACAGATGTGTACAGAACAAGCACTCGGGAAGAACTCCTTGCTGCCAGCCTGCTTATCACTTGCAATTTTAGGGGACTTACGCTGGCTTTTCATGAGTATTTCTTGGTTCTCCATCTGGACATTTGTAAACAATGAATAAAAGGAACATCGGGTATTTAGGAGTACGGGAAGTATTACTACAGAAGTACTATGCGTTTGTGAATCAGCCCCAAACATACTTCTCCCTATTGGTAAATGTGCAAAGAGGTCCCAGTCCCTTGTATCTGTACTAATTGTATATGAATATTTTTTAATGTTTCCTTTGTATTCCCATCTTAGATATTTTCACGCCAATTCACAAAGGCATCAAAGCATATGTAAAAGAGTACTTCCGGAGTACTATTTATTCCAAAATGCCTTTATATATAGGCGCAATTTAATTTAAATCGATGAAAAACTTTGTAAAAACAAAACCAGTATGTATACACAATTTGCTGAACCGGAAGTGAGGTGGTGCAGGTCAGTGCGTTGTATAGAATAAAAAGGCTGTACAATCCAGCTCTTCCACCTACAACACTGAAGCTGCTGTTAACTGTCCTACGTTTCATTCGTTACATCACAGAAGGGCCAGCCATGCTAATATAGACTCTTTACTACAAGCTAGCTCACTCCAGAATACAATTCACCCTGTCCTGCTGCAGCACATCGCATTCTACTAGAAGCCCTTTGACTAATCTACACATCCATGCACTATATGGAAAGATAACTGTGGGTAAGAGGGCATCGTGCCTTTAATAATAAAATGCCAAACGTGGATGAGGGTGCAAACGTACATCCTTTGGCTACAGATGTGATTCGGGCGATGTACAACCAATATGCCCATTAAAATTTACCATAACGGAGTACAACCCTCAATCATTTATTAAGTTAATGTCCTTTTTTGAAAAATATGAGAATCGTGTTATAAAAGATTTTAAAAGACTGTACACACCCCTTTTGGTTTCTGTATGTGGTAACCCCTCTTCTTCCAGTTACCAGTATATTGCATAGATTTGCAAGTCAGTTCTAAGTGAACCCTGAGCACCTATTTCTACTCTGGATTTGTAAATATAGCAGCTACATCAGGGACTTTCTTCTAACTAACTTTATCCCCCTTAGTGGGAACACACATCTCTCCCATCCAGTGTGCCTCAGCAACAACAGCACTTTTGGACAGTATTATGTACTAGGAAATACGTTTGTCAGCGTATTTTAAAGGCGTGATCCCCGCTTTTTGATTTTCATAACAAAAGGCAGTTTTCAATTTTCACAATTTCGTAAATGGTTTTTCAAAGACCTAATATATTTCGAGGATAATTCATGATGCCCCTCAGATTCTGATTACTTACGTTTTTTTCCTGCTGACCTGGATACCCTGTGACACGAATTCAAAGACATGAGAAAAAGTAGGCTACATGTCCTTTCTTTGCAGAACTCCCTGCCACCAGCTCCCAGTCCCTAATCTATGATATGCAGGAATTTTATGTCTCACTAGAGACCGCTTCAGTTGAAACCAGAGTTTGTTATCACCAAAAAGAGATTTAAGAGCCGTTTTCCCCTGTATTGATATTCTTTAAAGGCATTTCTTTGACCTTCAGTTATGTTAGGTTGCCTGCAATGTAGTTATATTGCTTAAAAACCGGGCCGCAAGTCACATACAGTATGAATGGCGATGGCATGTGGTAACCCCATGTCAAATACAGTTGCAAGGGATTTTACATTGTGAGATTTCTGACATATCCAATAGGAAGGAGTTTTACATTCTAAACTCTCTGAAGAATAATACATTAGGGAAGTGTGTTACATTGTGAACTCTGTAGCACTTACAATAGGAATAGACTTTAGATTGCTGACTCTATAACAAACACCATAACAAGTGGTTTTAATGTGTTAACACAAGGAGCTGTTCATACACAGATCTAGGCAGCATCGTCTATGAAGCAATGCCATTGCTTTTAACTGATAGAGGCGTTGTTAATGCAGACCTCATGTTAAATACTGTCGGACGGAGGCTGGTATGGGGTGAACTTGTGACATTACAATGGCGAGAGGTTTTACATTGTGAACTAGCTGGCGAATGCCATAGGTAGGAAGGGATTTTTCATTGTAAACTCTGTGGCAAATACATTTGGTAGGTGTTTTACATTGTGAATTCTCATGACAAAGACCACATGAAGAGCTATTATATTGCTTAACACTGAGAGACAGTCTAACACACATCCGTATTTCCGGAGGGTCTACAGAGGTCTGATTTTCATTGCATACATTTGTAACTTTATATTTGATATGTAGTTGTGTATGAATATAAATACTTTTTCTGTTGAAAAAAGTAAAAGCACTGACTGGGCATTTATTTGTTAGGTGCTATTTTGCTACAGCACCTCAATGGGTAAGCCTTGGACCACTCTTCCTTGCCACCTTGATGGTCCAGTGCTAAAGGGTTGTCTTTGGTGCTCACTTTGGGCCTAATTGTAAGATGATCATAGAGATTTCCCTCCACCCCTTTGTTGATTTTCTTTTTGGGTATTTGATTAGTTGTGTTCCTCTACTTCTTGTTCAGTTTCAGTGCATGGATGTTGAAGTGCCCATGTGCCACAGTGTAGATGTATTGATTTTGTATGTATTTTCTTCTGATTTATTGTTGCCAGTGCCTCATCGAAATCAGCGTTTCTTGCATGAGTAATGTCCAGCTCAATGTGCATGACTTGCTGAAGATTCCTTGCATTAAAGACAGCAGCAATGTTTAAATATTGAGAGGAAGCGATGTTATTAGGTTTCGTATATATCGTCTATATTGTAGAGCATGAATGGTGGATGAACCCCATTGGATTCCAAGGGGAACCCCCAACACAAAAAGGACCACAATGTCAAAACGAAACAGCTCATATACAGACGAGGAGGCTCCCTTTACAATCCAGCATTGTTAGGCAGTCTGTGACAATCCCTGGCAGCCTGTCCAACAATCTCATCCACTCCTCTGGTACTCTGCCTATTCGAATAGTAAACAAATCCCCAATGTTTCCCGTTCGTGTGGAATGTGCTGTACAGACATCCCTCATTCACTCTTAACCAAACAAAAATATATATATATTTTTTTTTTTTAAATATTTTTATTTGAACAGGAAAAATAGATAAAAACCAGAGCCAACACCCCTGATCCTGGGGTTCCCCGAGTACTGTACTCTTTACGCTGATTGTTCTGGTCTCCCCCCCCCCCCCCCCCCCCCACCCCGGTCATCTTTATTGACCTCCTGATTCTTTAACTGTCTAGACTGTTTCTCACCTTGAGTTTTGTTTTTCTTCTTTGTTCGTTTTCTCTTTTCAAAATTTAAAATGTCAGTATTCTGCCTAACTTCTGCGTTGCCGAGCATAACTTTGTAATCCTGCTGCGCCTCTGGGGATCAGTCTCTGCTTTGTGACGTCTCGTAATTGGCATGCATGTGCTAGCGGCCGGCCCTGGTGGTTGTAGGCCCACGTTTGTACTATTGCTTTCTGCACAATAAAGTTTTTCAAAAAAAAAAAAAAACCAGAGCCAACAGACAAGCTATATGACATCTGATAAAATGCATGGGTAATAGATAACTACAAACACCACTAGAACAAAATGATTGATGGATCAAACTTAATGGTAACTATTGAACCCACTCCGTAGTAAATTCATAATAAATCTTATCTGAAGAATTTAAAACATGATTCTCAGTGGTCCACATGATACAGCTGATACTCGGACATACTCCCTACAGTTTATCCATTACATACTCTCTGATCTAAAAATAACGACACCTCAATAAGAAACATTCTTAATTAAAGTGCATACAAATCTATCAGCAGCATTGCCGCCACGGAAAGGCATGCGGGAATTGCTTGGGGGGCCCGTTGCGGGCCCCAGGGACTCGGGGGGTGCACATGGGGGGTGCCTATGGTACCCCCTGCATTACAATAGACAACGTGGCAGGCATCATGCGGCGCCTGTTACGTTGTGCATTGGAATGTGCAACATGCATTTTTAGCATTACGGCGGGCGGTGCTTTATGCACCGCCCGCCGCAATGTTAAATGTGCGGGATGCGCCCGCCACTGTGGCGGGCACATCCTAATTGCCCCCATGGGACCCCTGCCCTTATGGCGGGCGGTCCCTCTTCACGTCGGGATGGCGGGCGGACAAAGCCTGCCCGCCATCCTAATGTGCCCCCAAGTTTGTAGCCGGATACTGCACCATACAGTTTTGCCCTATCTTCCACGACTGGGAAAGCTAGCCTTAGGTTACTGGTGAAGATTGCAATATCATCGGCATATGCCAATACTTTATAACTAATATTGTTAATCTTACAGGCTCGATGTTGATTTCTGCTTCAAGTTTATTTAAAAAAGGATCAATATATAGTGAAAATAGCAGTGGGGAACAGGGGCACCCCTGCCTTGTCCCTCTATTAATACTGAATGCTTAGGAGATTTGCCCGGATATACGGGTAACAGCTTCAGGCGTTACATAGAGAGCCTGAATTGCTTGAATAAGTTCTGTGGCAAATCCCTTCCAATATAAGACAGACCAAAGAAACCGCCAGGAAACCCTGTCAAACGCTTTCTCTGCGTCTAACAGGATCACCCCGAGCGGTGATCCAGTGGCCTGTGCCCAATCAAAGAGGGCTATTGCTCTCTTAACATTTTCTGTTGTATCCCGACCCGGCATAAACCTGTGTTGTCTAATAGATACCAGAGGGGTAATAACTGTGCCCAACCTAGAGGCAATTATTTTCGAGTAAATCTTACTGTCTGCCACAATAAGTGTAATCGGTCTGTAAGATGCCGGATTAAGTTCAGGTTTGCCTTTTTTCTTAAACACTTCAATAGTAGTCTTTTGCCAAGATTTGGGGGTCTGACCCCGTTGAGCGAGTTGGAATAAAGATATCAGCATAGGACTTAGCGTTTGCCAGAATGTCCTAAAAAACTCAAGGAGAATCCCATCTGGTCCAACTGCTTTACTACAGGCTAAGGACCCTATTGCCATCTCAACCTCCTCCCCAGAAACTGGGGTGTTGAGAGCCTCGTTTTGTTCGGGCGTGATTTTTACCATATTTTGTTCATTTAGAAATTCTCTTATACTTTCAGTAGTGGCTTCTCCTTCCGCAGTATATAATTGATGATAAAATGTTTTAAAATACACTAAGGATTCCCGATGAAGTATCTTGTGTCTGACCCAGTGGATCTAGAATCCTACTTATTCCACTTGCAATCGCCCTTTGTTGGATATGTTTGGCCAACAAATTCCCAGAGTTTTCCCCAAATTTATAAATATCAGACCTGTGCATGAAATGCTGGGATATTTCCAGATTTAAAAACTAACTAAGTTCTTTCGGCTAATGTCAGTATCACCTTGTATCCTGTTATTTTATGGAGTTTCGCCAGACGTAAAAAAACAGGGAGTCTTATAGCATTTTCCTTCAGCATATGTGATAGCAGAAAATTATCAAAAGCTGACTTTTCCTCACCCAGTTGGGAAAGTAAGTTAGCTAAGGAAGCCTGATAATAAGTTGAAAAATGTGGGAGTGCCAATCCTCCTGATGTAACTTCCAAGTGTAATGTAGCAATCTTAACCCGGGGGTGTTTATTGTTCCATACAAACTTCCTAATTATTTGATCTAACTCCTTAAAATAAGAATTTGGGATTTACAACGGAAGGTTTATAAAAAGAAACAAAAACAGTGGGAGCACCGACATTTTGACTATATAGATCCTCCCTGTTGATAATTGAAGCAGAGACCATTTATCTAATAACTTTTTCACTTTCGTGAGCACTAGTATAATTCAAGGAGAAAAATTGCCCGTAATCATTTGTAACGTGTATCCCCAAATATCTAACTGGATGCAGTGTTTTTACCAGAATGGAAGCTGTAATATCCGAAGGAATCGCATTGAATGTTAAAATTTCAATTTTCGCTTGATTTACTTTATATCTGTCTAACTGTGTGAACTTCTGAATTTCATTAAGAGCATTCTGTACATTAACCGCCCCTGCTTTAAGATATAAAATAATGTCATCCGCATAAAGCTTAATTTTTGCCGTCCCCTCAATGGGAGGCAAAATCATTAAGGTCTTCCGAATCCTAGCAGCTAGGGGTTCAATAAACAATGAACACAGAAGGGGGGGATAGCGGGCATCCCTAACGTGTGCCTCGTTTAATATTAACCTTGCCGGCTTCTGAACCATTAATGATGATTTTAGCTTCTACATAGCTATATACTTCTTTTAGTATCTGTAAGAATTGTGACGGGAAACCAAATTTATCCAAAATAAAGTATAGAGCACTCCAATCCACTAAATCAAAAGCCTTTTCGGCGTCTCATCAAAATCACTGCATTGTTCTTATTAATAGAAAAATAATCAATGGCTTGCATTAAAAAATACATATTAGATGCCAAACGTCTTGGGATAAAACCATTTTGGTCGCTATGAACCACTTGTTGTGCACAGGGTGCTATCCTTTTTGCCCAGATTTTCATAAGCAATTTATAATCTGTGTTTAGCACACTAATAGGACGATAAGAGGTAGGGTCGCAGGGATCATTCTTTTTCTAGAAAAACTACTAACACTGATTCCTTAAAATTTTGGGGGATATCTATACCTTCTTTAATTTGATTGAAAAATTTTACTAGAAAGGAAAGTAATTCTTCTTGAAATGCTTTGTATACTTCCACCGGGATCCCGTCCGCTCCGCTAGCCTTCGCATTGGTCATACTTTTTAATACTTCATGAATTCCTATTCCTATTTGACCATTCAATGTCTCTGAGAGCTGCTGTGATAGCAGTGGTAGCTCTAGTTCTTAAAAAAAACAAAAACTCAATTCTACCTCATCTATTGCCTGTGTTTCTGCGTAAATATGATTAGAATGTGTAGAAACACCTCAGCAATTATCAATTTATCGTCTTCTAGCGCACCTGTTGATGGATTTTTAATTTGGGTGATTAATTGAGCAGCTTTTTGACACTTCGTGGAACACACCAGAAATCTACCCATCTGCTGGCTTTCCTCGTAAAGATTTTATTGATAGGCCTTACTCCCTGTAATTTCATCTAGTAGGAAGAAATCCTTCAATTTCTCCTTGGCTCTAACTAGCTCTTGCTGTTGTGCTTTTATAATAGGCTCTGGTGTATCTGTTAGGATTACATTTAGTCTAGCCTTTTCGACGGCAGTCTGTACTGCCAGAATCTTTTGTTTCCGTACATTGCTTATTCTTGCTTTATATGATATAATCTGGCCTCTGAAGGTTGCTTAAAAAATGCCTCCCAAACCGTAATCAGAGGAGCCATATTTAAATTAAGCTGGAAAAACTAATTGCTAAACCCTCTGGTTTCTGTCAACCAAGTAATATCTTGTAGTAGGGATTTATCAAACTGCCATCTAGACCTCTTTTTTGTAGTGGTTCCTAACTTTAATGTAAATGAAAATAGCGAATGATCTGAAAAAGAATTAGCCAGTTTTTCTGCTGGGCCGTTCCCAACCAATTTATCTACTAAATAATCCAATCGGGAAGCTGATCTAAATCTTGCAGAATACCAGGTAAATTGCAAGAGACTAGGATGCCCTAGTCTCCAAGGATCTATTAATGAGAAGTCCTTTGAGATACTGTTAATTAATTTTGCGGTTTTAGGCTTTAGTTGGCGCTTCGCCTTGTTTGATGTATCAAGTGCCAAATTCTGAATAAAATTAAAATCGCCACCCAAAATTAATATGCCTTCCATTCATACTGCTAATTGATAAATGTGGCCGAGAGCTGCAGTATCATCCTCAATAGGACCATAATAATTAACAAAATTCAGGACTGTTTCCTGCTGCTGTACTTTCACCCAAAGCCATCTACCTTTCTTGTCTTGTTGAACACCCTTGATTGGGTGTTAGATAATAAGATCTCTACCTCACGAATAGCTAAATTGGCAGATGAAAAATATGACTGCTGATACTTTAGGAAGTGATATCTTTGGGGTGTCAGTCCTGAGATGTGTTTCTTGTAAAAAAAATTATCTCAGGAGAGAGGGAGTTATCCAGTTTAAAAGAGCAGCACTTTTCCGCGGGTTAAGTAATCCGTTAGCATTACATGTGCCAATTTTTATATTCTGCATTTTTGGTTCCTTCTTGTTTGACCTTCCAAATTTTTTCCCAGACTTTCAAACTTGCATTTCCCATTATTCTGCCTCAAGATCAATCTCTGGAATTTACTCCTCCCCTGCAAATTAATTCAAAATACTTTATCTTTCCTGTTCATTTTTTGCTATGCCTACCCCCTCTAACATACCACCCAACAGTCCTACCCCCCACCCCATGAACCCCTCCCCCCCCCCAGAAATGTGGTCATCCCCCTCAAGCCCCGCAGACCACATCTCCGCCCCCCTTCTGCAATTATGGGGAGCCCTGTCCCTGCACCCTTGGCAGGGACATCTTAAGGATTTTGGGGGCCCTGGGCCAATCGTGTTTTGGGGGCCCCTGTTTGGGACAATTTTTAATTCATGATCCAATTTCAGCTCTTTCATGCCATCTTTGGCCAAGTCACTGAAAATGCACAGACACACCCATTCAAATTGTAAATGTGTTTACACCTAATATTCAGTGATCGTGATGTGTGTTTTCAATATTGTAACACAGCAGCAGCTCACTAATATTACTGGAAATTATTACTGTGACACCCTCCCCTTTCTTATATGTGAGGTCCTGTTTTGACCTAAAAGACACTTTTATATGAACACTGCTTGAAACTTAAACACATAATTTCTCAGCAAAATGTCTGTAACAGACTCACACATCACCCACATTAAAAGTAAATGAAAGGAAAGGCTGCTTGCCCTACTTAACGTAGATTCAAAGTACTAGCAAAGCTTTTGGCAAATAGACTGGCACAGGTGGTCCCCTCCCTGGGTCACCATGACCAAAACGGGTTTGTACCCTCGAGAAGCACCTCCTTAAACATTCGGTGCTTATTTTCGATTGCCACGTATTCGCAAACCCAATGGCCAAGAGCAGGCTACCTCATATTTGACCTGGAGAAGGCATTCGACTCCCTGGAGTAGGGAATCCCATTTGTCGCACTAGACAAATATAATCTGGGGGAGTCTTTTCTCAACATGGTGAAGCTACTGTATAGTGCCCCTACTGCGAGGGTTAAAACAGGCCCCTACATATCCGGCCTCACGGAAGTGCGCAGAGGGACTCGCAGGGCTGCCCGCAGTCTCCATTGCTCTTCGCACTGGCGATTGAGCCACTAGCGGAAGCAATACGCACGGAGAAATCAGACGATATTGCACTAGGAGACGGCACACACACAATATCTTTGTACGCGTACGATCTTCTACTATAAATAAGAGACATCCACTGCATCCCACAGGGATTAGCAACCATACTGGAAAACTTCACTTCTATATCAAGACTATGAGTAAACGTCACTAAATCCTGTCTATATCTCTTCAGTGAACAATGAGGTGACCCAGAGTATGTGCTCGACGGAACACGTGTCCGTTGGTGCGCATACACATCCCGCTACCTGGGCATTCGCATATACAGAAGCCCAAAAGACTTGGAAGATGGCAACCTGGCCAGATCACTGACCGCAGTCCACTTCCAGATGGCGTTTTGGGACATGCTCCCACTATCAGTGACAGGGAAAGTGGCCATAGTAAAGATGGTAATACTGCCCAGGTTTTTGTATTATTTCACAAATCTCCTACACTACATCCCTTCGTCCTTCTTCCGGCCCCTCGAAAGATTAGTAAAAGATTTCATATGGGGAAAATCTAGACACAGGAGGGCGATCAGCAAACTCTACTTACCGGTGACCAGGGTGGCCTGGCAGTTCCACACTTGGAAAAGTACTACTTAGCAGCCCAAATACAATGGGTTACAAGATGGTTTGCGTACTGCCACAGTGGAGATACAGCAACCACACAACCCTCCCTACCGATCACGGAGCTAGTGGTAATATTCCACCCATGTTAAAAAGCCATGCCGCCGGACTCACTACTGCTGAATGTGGCCTACAAGAGCTTCCATAGAGCACTGTATATCACCCGCAAAACCACACCATACGCTCCATAGGCATCCCTCAGGCATCACACAGCGGCAAACCTATGGGCCCTCTGCCAGCACTGGGAGGCAGACATAGGACGCCAGCTCACAGACACGGAATGGGCCTCGGTATTGGCGAGCTCAACTCAGGTTCCAAGGAAGGCGCACCTGCGACGAATACAATTCTATATCATCCCTGGAGCGTACCTCACACCAGCGAAGATCAATCAATACTTTAGACGCCAAGACACCAAATGCCCCAGATGTATGAATTTAGATGCGGACTTGCTACATATGCTATAGGAGTGCCCCACATTTACAGAATATTGGTCAGCAGTAGCTGACGCGCTAGCACACTGCACAGGTCGCACACTCCTGTTTGAATGGCACGTATATTTTCTGCATTTATAACATAGAAGCCGCAACAATAAAACCACGTCTAGATTTTTAGATCTAGGGTTTGCAGTAGCAAAAAGGCTAATCACAAAAAGATGGAAGGACCCTGACCCGCCGCTCATAATAATGTGAAGACGCTCCATGCTAAACTGGGTCAAAGCAGAAAGCACCGCACTCAGATGCGAGGACACGCTTGGGATCCGCAATATCCCCCTCGCTGCAAGTTGGGATTAAATCCTAACCGCATTGACCCACACACAAGGGAAAGCCATACCCTCTCAGCCTCCTGTAGATGATACACCTCAAGAGCGCATACCATAGAGAAGAGCATGCGGGGTGGAGAAGCGGAAAGGAGTGAGGTAAAGTATTCCAACCCACCAAATAAGTGCAACCATGAGCATCCCTCTGCCAAGCTAGCAGCCACCGCCAGAGCACAAATGACAGACATTAATGCCAAGATAGTTGCTCCCAGGGTACCTGAACGCCAGCCTCACAGTTGAGATCCCTAAACCGTTAAGCATTATTTTGCCACAGTTTCGTTAACACCCCTCCTCCACAGTTATGGAGCACATCGTGACAAATGCAGGCACAGCGCAGTTGCACAGCGTAAAACGTATTAGGAACATCATCACTGACACCACAGACATATACCCAAGACAATGTGCCTGACGCCAGGCAAGATACAAAAGATGTAATGTAAGTGGTATAATTCGCTCTGAAACTTTAAAGGATTGTTTGGACACAGAAAGATGTAAATTACACAAATATCAGAAATATCCTTCTTTTTTTGTCAGTTATTGTTGCGTGTCTCAACTTAATGAACCAATGTGTGCCTGGTATGTGTTTATTATGAAGAAAAAACGTAATAAAACCAGTTGTAAAAAAAAACGTAAATGAAAGGAAAACAGTACTTAAAACAATCTGTTTAAGAATTAGGTCAAGGTCATCAGGGAAGGACTAGCTGCAGAACAGAGCTGGCTCTATCAGGGGGCCCCCTGAATGGCTGGGGCCCTGGGCCAGAGCCCACTTTGCCCATGCCTTAAAACGTCTCTGACCCTTGGTGATCTACCCCCCCTAGCAGTGAAAACCCTACAATCATGGCTCAAATAATCAGTAGGACCTGAAAATTCATTTTACAGTGTTTACAATAGATATCTCTTTCAATAAGTCCTGAGCTTACTCTATATAAGTGAAAACATATGAAATTTCCCTTTGACCAAGACCCTAAGCTTAGATTGCTGTGCAATGTACGCCTGAGCCCCCTGGGATTTGAATAGGTATAAGAGTTTCACAAACTCCTTACGTCTACGAGCCGCCACCACAGACCTATCTGCAAAAATCCAACAGTTAGTCCCTTCATTAATAGAAAACTGTCTCTGCTGAATCGCTTTAGCCAGTATGTTCTCTTTCACTCGATAATCAGCAAAGTTGGTCAGGATTGTATGAGGGAACTTGGAATTAGGAATCGGATGAGCCGGAACTCTATGTGCCCTAGTTAATATTAAGTCTCCAGTAAAAAAAGGGAGCACTTTTTGCTTGATGAATGATTCAACCCATGCAAGGGTATTAGCTCCCTCGCTCCCCTCGGGTACTCCAACAATCTGAAGATTGGAGCGGCGTGAATGGTTTTCTAATCCTTCAAGCTTATTCTCATGAATAATTTTATCTTCAGTCACTGAGCTGACTTTCTGGAGCATAGAACTTATCTCCTCTTCTAACTGAGCAATCCCTGCTACGGCTTCTAGAAATCTTGCAAGGACGCCTGCCACTGCTTCTTCGATTTTTCCAAGTCGAAGGTGAAGAGCTGCTATCTCATTCTCCTGAGATTTTTTCATATCCCTAATCTCATCTAGTATGAGATTGAGTAAAGTTTTAATTTCCAGTTGTTGCGTTTCGGATCCGCTAGTTGGAAATTCGGAAACGTCTTGTGAATTTCTATTCTCAAGACTGGCTGTTTGACCTAACGGTTCCGGGTCACTCTTCATTAGAGCTCGTAATGGTTCCTGGGGCTTAGGCTAGTTCTCCAACTGTTGTTTTAAAATATTTTCGACAGAGGAAGAATGATCGGGTAGCGAAAGCTGAGTTAATGGAACCAGCGGACTTGCCTGGCAGTGCGCTGGTTGTCCTTCTTCTAACAAAGTCTCTGTTGTTACCGAGAGCGCTGAATGTGCCAAGGGTGCAGGAACCGAGACATGGGAGGGTGGAGATGTATGTAGCATCTGCAGAGAATTAATTGCTACTTCTTCCGGTGTTGCTACAGAGGCTGCGGTTAGATGTGGCGAAGCTTGAGTGGCAATGGGCTTAATGTTTTTTTTGTGAAAAGTGGAAAATTGTTGGAGTTCTTCAGCTCCACTCTTTTCATCCTTGGCAGGGACGCGCTAGTCTCCCTAATATGACTCTTCTCACCAATATTTGGACCCTCCATTAAGATCAAACCAGTGGGGTCTTCTCCCCCTTGCAGTTGCTCGTACTGTGACTCTGACAGATCTTCCGCAGAGCTTTCAAAGCTTGAATTCAGGCCTGACTGATTAACTATGCTCGCACCTTTAGCTAAAGATTATGTCCCTTTTGCTTGCATTAAACGCTTTTTCGTTTTCAGCCCAGCTGCTGTTCCAACTTTAGCTATTGCGTTCACTTGTATTAAATGTCTCCCCATCTTTCTTTCATTTCTTTAAATACTAGGGGTGCGTCTCAGGTGTCCAAAGTCTTAACTACCAGCAATAGAGAAAATAAGCTATTTAAACAAACTAGTGGTTGTTGAACACTGAGCCACGAATTCCCAGTTTTCCCATTTTTTTTTTCTACAAACGACCACTCTACAAGCTGCCACAATTACTTGCGAGTTCCATAATTTATCCCAGCCTTGGAACACTAGATGTTACATTGCTGCTGCACCTCGCCGCTCTGATTAATCTCCTGCCGGCTACCATGAGCACCCTGAGTAACTCCCTTCGCTGACTCATCGCGCTCAGCTCATCTCCAACCAGTTCTGCGTCCCAGAGCTCCACGTTTCTCCCTTTCTGTCCAAAGCTCAGGCTCACAGCGCAAACAGAAATCCAGCCCAGACAGCACTCGCGCCCTTATTTCCAAGCGGCACACCGCTCCGTGAGCTTCCCCAGCAGGTCTGCATGTCAAAGAACGGCGACTCGCAGCGCGAGAGACGCCAGAACAGAGCCTTTCCTAACGGCGTTCAGCAGCGTTCACTACTCAGCAATCATCATTGCCAGGGGTAGGGGAGGAGCACCGATCACCTGTGGCGAGGTGGAGGCGGGAGTCTCCGCAGCCATTCCCCCGACGATTTTCCTTGTCTCGCTTAAAGAAGATCTTTGCCATGAACACTCTTCCAGGCACGTATGGCAAAAAAGAGCTGGGACAAGCAGGCCGGTCTTCAAACTTTCAAAAAAGAGCTGTTCCTCTTTTACCATTACAGGTCTAGGAGAACAGTGTTGCTCTGCTGATTCTCATCATTAACATCTGGTCATACCCAGGCGCGCAACACCCATTGGACTCACAGGGCTTCAGCCCCCCCCCCCCCCCCGTCGTGTGTGGCAGCCCGGGATGAGACACCTTCCCGGGCAAAAAAGCAGCCGCACCCGAACACTTCACAGGTCTGTAATAGACCATTTGCATGCTAATGAGGCCTTGCTGTTGTTTCACCCCTTCTAAGAGCCCCTGCAGCTCCACTCTACCTATTGCTTAAAGTTCAGCCCCCCCGAAATTTTTGCTCAGCCCCCCCCGAAATTTGGCTCTAGTTGCGCCTCTGGTCATACCTGCCTGATGTTTAGAAAGACTCTGATGGCAGTGTTTGTCTTAAAGCACGTAATAGAGAGAGCATCTAAATGAAGAGACTGAGGCGCGATTTAAAAAGACCTGCAGCGGTTATCCAAAAACAACAAATGGGTCCAAACTCAATCACAACAATGTAGTGAACAGAAATGAAGCACATGCAGTTGTTAGAAACTAACTGCTTGGACAACTCGCACTGCAGAGTGAATTGTGTCATAATACATAGGATTGCACTAATATTTTTATACAGGGCAACATTTTGCTTTTGACTAATATGGGTATCTGTTATCCAAGGATGTAAGGCTGAGCTGACCTTGAAAAAGGTCGAGAACGTGACTTGCAGGTCGCACACGAATATCTGCAGCCACCTCTTAGGTCCAGGATTTTACTGAGGCTAGGACATTTCTTTATCCCAATAAACTTTCAGAACCTCCGGTACCAGAATGCAATTTAAATGTCAAACTAGTGACGCTGCCGCATTGGAAACGTAAGAGCTCCATTATTTTTTAAAGTAGAGACGTTCTTTCATATTGCTTGCGCGGGAATTTTAGGGCTTTTAGAAATACTACACTAAAGCTGTAGTTCCATCTCCGGTGAAACAGCGTGCACCACAAATAAACAAGGAACCATAATGTGTGGCCTAAAAGGCAGTTTCTTGTGTTCAGGCAGAAAGTTTATTCCTCTCAAGGAGAGCTGAGCTAGACTCCCTGTCATGGCTAACTACCCCACAGCTTCTGCTGTGCACATCTGTAGGTCACTTCTGGTGTATCTTCCTTCTCTCTGCTTCTGTCGTGATGTAGCAACATTGTTATAGATCACTCAGAAAAACATCTTCTTGGTTTTTAGTCTTTTACTATTTCTGTGTCGGAGAGCTCAGTGAATTGAGCATTGTTGCTGATGTACATTTGTAATCTACGGAGGAAACGTCAAATCCCGAAGATTAATTAGTCCAGCACCCTTCAGAGGTCGATTCATTCACTGATTCCATCCAATTTAGCCATCATTTACTCCTGATAAGGTGCTAAGAAATGGAATGACAGCGGTAGCAGGCTACATTAAAAAAAATAGCGGAAATGACTCTTAAATAGGAATATGACAGAGTGACCTTGTCTTATTGTAATCAGGCTCTTTGTCTCCTGGTGTGGCAGGGATGTCAACAAGGAAGGTTAATGTGGTGCCTGTTACCGACAAATGTCAGTGAGGGAACCACACCTCGTCTGTCGAGCGCTACTGTGACACCAAGACCTTGAGGGAGCGGTCCCTCAAACTCGTTGCTGCTTGACATGAGACACCATGACGGTCTCAATCCCGGTCGAGATAAAGATCCCGGGATTGGTCGTGGAGCCACTCCAAGTGATCATCGTCAATGTTGAAGTCGTTCGGGCATTTGGGTAAGCCCCACAAACGAAAGAAGAGTAAGAAGTCGAAGAGGTCTTCGACTTCGCCCTGTCTGTTGAAGTAATCTGATGAGACAAGGGAGTGTTGGTATTCTTGGCCTGGCTCCGTGGTGGAGCCTGGGCCATCTCTGCACCTCCCCAAGGTTCCAGGAGCTGGAACAACACCCGCCAAACTTTGTGAATTTTATTAGGCCATGTACCTCATATTTAGGTGACCTGTCCCTTCTGGAGTGCCTTTGGAACCTGTGGGCTTGGAAGGGGCCCCTACTGGTCTTCCGCTTGCACGGGTGCCTCAGCGTCAGTCGAGCGTGGATTAGTCTGTAGCGGTGCAGGTCGAGCCACCTCAACCTTCCCCGGTGCCGGCTCCACTGCCGATGTCCCCGGTGCCCACTGGCGGCGCGGTCTCCATGCTCCTCCCCTAATCCGACACAAAGCCAGATGGACGTCTTCCGCCATGACTCCTGTACCGACTAGGGGCAGACCACCCAGGCCGGAGCCTGTGCCCTATTCCTTTGGGCTAGGACTTGGAGATGATTGGTAAGGGCTACTGGACCCTTATGAATAACAGCCCCTAGATGTCGCTGAGGACTTGATACCTCTACAGATACTGGCTTTGTTTCTCCTCCTAGCGTGGGTACAGAGGAGGGAGCTTCATTTGCTCTGGTGATGAGGAGGGTAGCTGAAGTCCTATACCTTCAGCTGCCAACTGTGGCCATCAAGACAAATGTCTTGACAGAGGTGCTTCACCCAGGAGTCACCCCATCTGATTCGCTTCTCTCGTTTGATGAAGCCCTCATGGATGTCCTAATCAGGACCTGGTCCAAACCCTGCACAGGAGCTCCTGTGAATAGGTCAATTGCCTGCCACCATCGCCCCGCCCCATGGGACCCCAGTTTCCTCACAACACACCCCACACCGGAGAGCTTGGTGCTCCAAGCCTCCGTTTCAAAAGTAAATCCTTGTGCTTTCCCTACTACTCACATGGAGGGGAATCCAAGCGGCTAGATACCTTGGGCAAGAAGATGTTCTCTTCTGCCAGTCTGGCACTGTGGTCATTGGGCAGAGTGTACCTTTTAGGCTGATACTATGGTCCCGGAAGAGGCCCGAGTTATACTCTCACAAGCTATTGCTGACGGGAGGCACACAGCTAAGTTCACCATATGATGTGGGCTGGATTTGACCGACTAGCTAGGCAGAAGGGTTTTATCGTTGATGGCCTTATGGCACCATGCCTGGCTGAAGATTACTGGCTCTTCTGGGGATGTCCAGGTCTTCCTCATGGACATGCCCTTTGATGGCTCCTGTCTCTTCAGAGACAAAGCAGACTCAACGTTGTAAATGCTTCAAGAACACCAGGACTGCATCCAGATCCTTGCGCCTTGCCATGGTCCCTTGTCAACTAATGTCCACCTTTTGCTTCTTTGGTGGCACCGAGGGGGTTTCCAGACGTGTCTCCAACCACCCAGCCACCACGACCAGAAGATTTCCTAGTCATTGCATGGCAGAGGACGCAGCACCCACAGGCCTCATGGATCAGGTAGCCAAAGGTCGGGCCAGTTTACCCCCCTCCTCCCAGTTAGTCGCACCCTCCAAGATCATTTAGTTTGCCTTCCGACCATCATTGGCACCCAATGGGAGGCAGGATACGCCATTATCTGCACCAATGGAGGTCGATAAAATTTGACCTCCGGTTCTCGATATTGTCCAAAGGCTCTATTACCTCCCCTTTGTGACTACCCCTTCACCCCTGCCACCAACTTGTGACAGGCTGATGAAGGAGCACATCTCATTACTCCATCGGGAAGTGGAGTTTTTCTTCTGGCCAAGGGAGCCATCGAGAGGGTGCCGCCATCAGAAGTAGGTTGTGGTTGTTATTCTTGATCTTTCTGTTGCCCTAAAAAGAAGGAGGCCTTTGTTCTATCCTAGACCTGTACCCTCTCATTTTTTTCCTGAAAAAAGGAGTAATTCAAAATGCTCACACTTGCTCAAGTCCTGTCTGCCCTGGACTTGGGAGACAGGATCGTAGTGCTGGATTTGCAGGACGCATACTTTCATATTCCCGTCCTGCCTGCCCACAGATGTTACCTGCAGTCTGTGGTAGGCCAAAAGCACTTTCAATTTGCCGGGCTCCCTTTTGGACTTAGCAGCGCCCCTTGGTTGTTCACCAAGATGATAGCAGTGGTTGCAGCTCAAATGTCAAGATCAGGGGTGCCAGTTTTCCCCTATCTCGATGACCGGCTATTGAAGACCGGTTCATCCCAGGCGGTCATCCCACACCTTTAGACTACTGCAGACCTCCTGCACTCGCTTGGATTCACTATCAACATGCCGAAGTTAAAACTGATACCTTCTCTGATGCTTCGTTTCATCGGAGCTGATCTGGACACTGTGCAGTTTCAGGCTTATCCACCCAAGCGGCAAGTCCAGTATATTTAGGCTGTGATTCAAATGATTCAGCCTCTATCCTGGATTTTGGTAAGACTGACGGAGGCTGCTGGGCCTCATTGCCTTCTGTACCCTTCTTGTGACTCATACCTGTTGGAATATGCGGGCTCTGCAGTGGCACCTTAAGTTCCACTGGGCGTAACTTCAGGGGAATCTCTCCGACATTGTCCAGATCTCAAAGGGCACAGCAAAATATCTGAAGTGGTGGCAGACACGATTGGATCAGCAGCAGACTTCTCACTCTTTCCCAACCAATCTGACAGTAGTGATAAACATCTCACTCCTGGGCTGGGGCGGCCATCTGGGATAAGGCTTAAGTCATCCTTGTGGCTCTAGACTAGGCGCGAAGAGTCTGGTCAATGGATTATGTTGATCGGTCCCTTGATCAAGCTGTCCCTTTGAGAGGATCTCATGTCACAGCAGCTGAGGAGGATTCTCGACCCAAACCTGTCAATGCTCTGCCTTCATACCTGGAGATTGAGCGGTGACATTTGAAAGCCTTTGATCTTCCGCCCGAAGTCTGTAAAGTTCTGTTTTTTAGCTCGCCGTCCCTCCTCAAAGACTGTATATGCTAGTCGTTGAAGCAAGTTTGTGGATGGTGTACAGACAAACAGGTTGACCCTTTATCTTTCCCTCTTTCCCAAGTTCTTCTGTTTATTCTTACCCTGGCCCTGTAGGGTTCTGCATTTAGAAAGTGTAAGGTTATTTATCGGCTACCTTAAGCTTTTCTGAAGCTGCCAGATCAGCCCTCTCTTTTGAAGTCCCCTATTGTTAATAAGTTCTCCAAGGTCTTCAGTTCATGTTTTCTCCAGCTCACTTAGTTATGCCTCAATGGGACCTCTGTTCGGTTTTTACTTTTGCAATGTGCTCACCCTTTGAGCCGCTTCATAACTTCCCTCTTAGGCTCTTCATAACTTCCCTCTTAGGCACCTCACCATCAAGACAGCCTTTCTGATGGCAATTACATCTGCCCAGAGAGACAGTGAACTGCAGGTGCTGTCATCTCAGCCTCCCTTTTAGAGAGACAAAATGGTCCTTCATACTCGAGTGTCCTTCTTGCCAAAGGTAGTTAGCCCATTTCACTTAGACCAGTCAATCACCTTGCCTACCTTTTACACTCCACCCCCTCCATCAAAGGAAGAGGAGAGAATCCACCAGCTGAACCCAAAAAGAACGGACCGCTTGATCACACACAACCGTTATGAGTGGACAATCAGCTCTTCGTGGGGTATGTCGTAGCCAAGAATGGGTAGGCCATGCAGTAACAATCCATCTCCCGATAGATTGTGCTCTGCATTAAGATTTGCTATGCATCAGCTAAGAAGCAACCCACCCAGGGCTTGCATGCTCATTTAACCAGAGCAAAGGCTAGGACCACTGCGTTAGCATGCGGAGTACCAGTCCTGGACATTTGTCATGCTGCAACATGGGGTTCCTTGCACATGTTCACCAAGCACTTCTGCCTTGACAGTCCGGTCCGTCGGGATGGGCACTTTACCTGTTGGGTCCTGAAGGACTTTTTTGTCTAAATCAGGTTGACAGACCCACCTCCGGGAAGGAATTGCTTGGGTATCTATTCTAAGAAAAGCAATCTGCAGCTAGAAGTCTCTATCAGATTAACAATTAACTGACCTCTGGCAACACCTTATCTGGTAAAAACTCTCAGCTAGCTGCATATTCCTTACTGACCCTTCCATCCTCCCCACTCAGCAAATGTTTTTTTAGGTACATGGCTGTTCCCTGTTCGGGACCCTAGTTTCACGCACCAGTGGTCAGTGTTCTTCATGGCTCTGTGCTCCATAGTGTGGAAGGTCGTGAAAAGAAATTGACTTCAGTGAACTGGGGTGATACCTATGTAGGCACTGCATATGTCGCGACGCCACCGGAGTCACGCAGAATCGACTGACACCACATATCGGCGCGCAGGGATACTGCTCACTCAAAATTTTGCCGGATCCAGTCTGATGCCTCGGGATTATTCTAAGGTAAGGAGTCGGCGGCTAGGTAGCCTTTACTAGATAAGGCATTACTGAAGGTAAATAACTTGTTCTTCACACACAGCTCAGTTCCCTACTGTCGTTTAGGATTCACACTGGTACCAGCCCCATCCTTACTACAAGTCCCAGGAACTACAGAGCACTAAACTCATGGGGCAATCAATTAGTACATAATGAAAGAAGAAGGATAACTCAGATATATGAGAGTTCTGATACTTTTGGGCTGTGTAACTGAGAAGAGAGGCATTGCCAAATATTGGACTTTGCCAATGAACAGAGTGCAGTAGTGGCAAAGAGGCATTGCAAGATTTGCTATACTAGAAAAACCAGTGTAGTGGGTTAGAAGCTGCCAATAAAAACATTCAAAAATATGGAACCCTTGGGTCGAATTTTTGGGGCCTTAGCATATGAGTAGTTATGCTCAGAATATTGTTGTCCGACTGCGTTCTACAATATTCTCCTTATTTATCCCACTGAATAATTGATATATGTACAAGGTGATGCTGTAGCTTCACTATGTGTTCGTTTATTGTGTAATATATTTGTAGAAGCAGTTAAATATGTTTATAAGAATGAATACACAGCCAGAAGGGGGATGTGCCATGACTGAGTACAACCCACGAAAATAATCTTTCTTGTAGATAATATTTGCAAAGGTCGCAAATGTAGATGCCTTGGAAGCACAGGATCTGGAGCAGGTGGCCTTCCTGAGAGACTGCTCACAAGCACCCCCAGTCCACACCTCAAGATGTTAAGTACAGTAATGGCTGTAAGGACTACGTGTTCACTCTTACCAATGTACATTCAGACAGATGTGAAATACTACTAGGAACAGATGCAGATTGTTCCTGGTCATTCGTGAAATAGAGAGGCCCAGTGGCAATAGTAACTTCTTTTGCTGTAAAGTCTTTTGAGTATTTGAGTGGGACGTTTGTGTTGGAGGCCATGGAGGCATACAAATTTGGCCCCAACGAGTCTTTTAGCTTAAATCGTAGTACTTCTTGTTCCGATGTCATAGTGAGGAAGGGCAGCATTTTCTCAGAAGAGTGAGTTTCTTTTAGATTGGAACTGGAAACGTGTCTGCGTAATTAGATCCCTCTGCACAATAAAACTATTGCTTGCAAGTGTGTGATTCTTTGCGCAGGATTAACCAGGCAATATCTCTATATTGGATGATGTTCTGTTATATGTGAACAGGCCACTCATATTGAAATGAAACATTGTCCACATAATGGAGACTTCAAAGAAGAATTTACTGCTGTTTATAATTGGTGCCGTGGCTGCAACTAAAATGATTCTACTTCCTGAATTACTTCATGTATTTCAGTTGCTGATGGTCTTTATTCTGGTCTGGGTATGTAATGACTTAAGTTGTACAAAATGTTTTTTTACCTGGGCAATACGGTTTCCAGGGTCACATTAAAACCTTTGCAACAACCCTGGGGTAGAAAGGAGCAAGACGCATATATTTTTGTCTTCTTATTCCTATCCAGTAAATTACAGTGTTCTTACTCTGGATCCTGAAATTACAGTGTTTCATTGTCTGATGCCAAATATGCCAGTAAAAATAATTTTATTTTTTGCGAAGTTATAGTGACAGTGACGCTCTCTGTCACACTGTGAATTGCAAAGTTGGGTCTCATCCTCACCCGCTGAGATATTCTCAGACCATATGATGCATTAACGTCTGCGTACGGGAGTATTATGGCTGCATATTGGTGCCACTTTTATAACGATGAGAAATGGCATTGAGATCTGTATCTAGCCCCAGCAAAAATAGTGGTTTAGATATATGCCCTTAGACTTTCC
Organism: Triturus cristatus; assembly: GCF_964204655.1. Classification (NCBI taxonomy): domain Eukaryota; kingdom Metazoa; phylum Chordata; class Amphibia; order Caudata; family Salamandridae; genus Triturus; species Triturus cristatus. Next base: position 1,063,131,638 of record NC_140588.1, on the reverse strand, counting down.
TTAAATCATGTCTTACATTGATTAATTTGCACCAGTAATACATATGCTATAATGCCTCTAAAGAACCTTGTAACTGCTATGCCAGTTATTTGAGTAGGAGGGCTGATGCATGCACTTTAAGTAGTCCTGACCTAATGTTTGGGTGGGAAGCCATATGGTCTTTTAACAGTTTAATGGGTTTCCAAGGCGGACTAAACTTATAAGGATAGTATCTCGTGGTGTCTGCAGATATTGATCCTAAATAGAAAAGTTACCTGACTAATAGAATGATTCATTGTGTTTCTACTTTAAGAGACTAAACACCACCAGGCATTGAAACAAAGAGTCAGGACAGGACATTCATTTATGATTCTACCCTTCCATCTTAACATGACATTAAAGTTTTCCTGACTCCTCCTTTAAACAAGTGGACATAGTTCTTATCTACAATATCCAAGTAGGTAAATGTAACATGTAGACCCAGCCCCCTCTCTGACTTGTAGACCCACTCATTTGCAAATTTCAGAGCTGAATCATCCAGCTCTATGGACACGTTTTCCGAACGAGCGATTACGATGACCGATTCGGACAGCCGTACCGATTCAGTCTGCCTGACACAAAACGGCTGTCATAATCTTTCTTTGGGGACCCTTTCGGGCCCCCCTTCACCCAGAGGCATCCGATTGGGGCCCATGGGAGTACCGGAGGGACCCCTCTAACCAACCATGCACAATGTGGCAGGCATCATGGGGTTCCCACCACAGGATGAAGGGTTTTCTCCAAACACCCCTTTTTAGGTCTCGCCTTGCTATCGCGTAAGCGATCGCAAAGCGAGACTATTGTAAGGGGCTCCCAAAAGTGCTCCGAAAAGCAGATTGCATGGCGAGCACACGCACAATCACGCGCATCGTGCCGCCATGCAATCCGTTTGGCATCGCACTTCAAAGGGTCCGCTCCCCCGCCTGGAATGCGCTCCCCGCCCCCGACAAGCGTGCGCGCGCCACGCTCCGCCGGGCTTGTTTGATGTTAGCCCTAGGCTAGAGCGCTATTCCAACTCCAATACTGCCTTCATCAACGTCTGAATTCTCACAATCGTTTGCCCTTTCTCGCCTTGGCAAGCAGGGTCCATGCTTTTTCAGACTCGAAGCGCACAGTAAATGCTATTTATTGATTAACTGATCAAGAACTGAGGTCTTTGAAACATGGCGGCGTTAGAAGAAGTGCTTTGGGGGCCGTGTGCCGGCTGAGCCGCTCAGACCTTTGACCTGCCCTGTCTTTGCTGGCTGGATCCTTTTATTGAATCGAGATATGACTACAGAAATGTTCATTATAAGGGAAAGAAAGTCCGTCACCGGGAAGCATGTCAGAGAGACTCGAAATGAGAGCGCATCCATTTTGAAACACGGCCAAGATGAACTTTGACATGAGACTGGAAAGGGCTCGAGGGGTCGCCACTATGACGACACGGCAGTTCAAACTGATAGAATTTCAGCAGACTTGTCACAGAAGGGGATTTAAACCGAATGCATTATTGTCAACTTGTGTGACATGAGCGCCTTCCAAGAGTAGCAACAGCATAGGAAACGAGAAATTCCGGTTCCGGTTCCCATTCTTTCTTACTTGTAATTTATTTCATGTATGACATGAATTAAATATTGGCAAAACGAACGTGAGCGATTTGGAAAGTTACTGCGTGGGGAACATTTAGATCAGAACATGGAGCATAAAAGTATTGTGCTACAAAACGGCACACGACAAATATGGACAACCAAAATATCAGGAAGGTGTGTGTGTAAGATGTGTGCGTGTGCGTATATATATATATTAGAGAGAGAGATACTAGTTTAACTTTTTAACCTTCACATCAAAGTACCTTAAGCTATATAGTATGAGTCTTCAACCTGTTGTGTCACAAGAGTGACTTATGCTCAATGAAATCACCCCGAGCTACTATTAGTGTTGTAATAATCACCACATTAGACAAGATTGCATTAGTGCTTCGCAAGGAGTCAAGCAGGGTTACCAGTTGTAATGTCATAAAGGCCAGCGCTTTAAGTGGGCCGAGTCCTGCCGGTGCCGCACTGGTAGTTCTAACAAGCATTTGCAATGCAATAGGTCGCGCATTTACGAGAGTTTGAGCTATTGGCATTGTAAATGACAATGCCTTTTATTTATGTGTTGATTTTTAAAACATAAATAAAAGGCATTTAACAATGCTATTAGCTTAAACTCTCGCAAATGCGAGACCTATTGCATTGCAAATGCTTGTTTCAATGAGAACCTGTGTTCTCGTTTCGAACACAGACTTCCATTGAAGTCAATGCGAGTCTGACCGAACGATGTTGGTAAGCACCATAATCGGTCCTTTGGACTCGCATGACCCGATTCGTTCGGAAACTATTCTGAGACCGATTCGAAATCCTATTTGGCCCCTTAATGTTTATTTAAATATATTTCTGAATTCTACTTATTTAAAAAACTTAAACACTAAACACATATATATTTAGATATAGCTAGTTAAAAAGTTTTTTTAAACGTATAATTGCCATTTATATAATAATGTAATGTTTTAAATGTAATAGGATATATATATATATATATATGTGTTTATCTATATACCCAAAATTTTTAAATCGGTCTTAAATTCCAGTGTGCTTCATAAAATCTGCAATTTGAAATATATGACAAATCGTCTCGCTTCCCAGCGACTTGTTGGATAAGGTTTCTTAAAACTGTAAAAGTTTTGTAAGTGTCCAATTAGAAGTCTGCAATAAAGTGTCAGTACTTTAGAAAGGTCCTGTATACCACGTAAAAGGCGACTATAGTTTGCTATTAACATGTCTGTGCAGCCATACACAAAATGAAAAGAAAAAAAAACTAATCGTTTTAATTACAAATAAATAATTAACATAAAAATGACTATTTACTAAAAATATTAAACACATTCAAAACTAATTATAAATATTATAATTTTCAATAAACAAAAACATAATACATACTGAAACAATATAAAAAAACTATTACATTTTACAATTAATACATATACTATTCCGACTACAATTTGTACAAAAGTAGGCAAAGTGTTGGACTGAGGAGGGATACAATTTTCTACTCTCACTTCACACAGTGCAACTGTAGGAAAACTGTTACATTACACAGGGGTAAAATGTAGTATTCCCACTCCATTCATTGTAACAGTAGGGTCCTTCTTAAATTACAGAGCGATACATTTTACTATTTTCACACCGCTAATTGCAACAATAGGAAAAATGTGTTAGAATGTGGAGGGGTTAAAATTTACTATTTCCTTGTCAGCCAATGCAACAGTAAGGAAAGTGTTTGATTGTCAAGGGATAAAATTTACTGTTTCCGCTCCAGTCAGTGGTGGATTGTAAAGAGGTAAAATGTACTATTCACACTCCATTCAGTGTAAAATTAAAAGAAACTAATTAATTACAAAATAATAAAATATTTTCAAAAACATAGTAAACAATTACAAAAATAAATGTTAAAAAATATAAATTTATATTTAAAAAATAAAATAAAACACATACTCATTACATTATTAAATACATATCAATATGGCTAAGGGGAGGTTGCTGCACTATGTATGGCTTGACCTAAAACATTATTGAATGAAAGTGGGGGTTGTCAACCTCATATTTATTACGAAGACTGTATTTAAATGTTTCTATGATGAAATGTGCTTTTATGATTTATTTAAATCGAATAAAGCTTGATTGACTGACTGAACAACTAATAAATCCAAAATTATTTGCATTTAAAAAACACAACACAATTAGCCCATACAATAATAAATAACATTAAAAAAACCTAGTTTTACATTTATTACTTAAGTAGCGTTTACCCTATACTTCAACGAAGTACACAACACATATCTAAAATTCTTTATTAAAATAATATTTTGTACACATATTAAATAATATTAGTTAAAATATTAAGATTTATTTATTCCTACAATAATTGTACTTAATTACCACCTCACCCTTTATCCATAAATAATAAATCAACACACCAAATATATAAAAGTAAACATTATTTCCATCATTTTCATAATTAAAACTTTTATTAATAATCAAATAATGAGAACTCTAAGATTTAATTACCTGCCTACCATTTACTCCTACAATTTCAACAACTAACACCTAATATATAACATAAATCATAATTTATTTACACATTTTACATTAATATTTATAATTTTTATAAATTAACTTTATTATTTAGTATGATTAATTTCCTACACTCTTTACACATACCAAACACACACCCCATTTTTTTTTTACATATTACAGAATTTTCATAATTATTTTTCATTTAACGCATATTAGCTAAAATGTATTATTTACAAAAAATGTATTATTAAATAAGTCTAATTTACTTACATCCTACCCTATACCCCTACAAAACACACAACCCGCTCCTAAAATTTAACGTACCTAAACATTATTTGCACAATAAACCTAATTGTCAATTACATAAGTAATATCAATTAAACATTATTACTTAATTAAAATAAATTGTTTTCCACTCTATACCCCTACAAAACCTACAACCCATACCTAAAATGTAACCTTAAAAATGTGTATTGTGCAATCAACATAATTATCAATCAAATATTTAATATGAATTAAAAACTAATTTTTTATTATAATTAATTTACTTCCCACCCTGTACCCCTATAAACTTCAAAACTCACACCTAAAATGTAACTTTAAAAAAAATGAATTGCAAAATTAACAAAATTATCAATTAAATAATTAGTTTCAATTAAAAACTAATTCATTCAATATAGGGGCCGATTTCGATCCGGGTCGGAAAGCACTCCGACCGAGTCGGATCCGGAGTGTTTTCCAACCGAGCCGGACCCCTACAGTCTGACCGAGCGAGTACGATGCACACGTATGCTGTCGGACTCGGTTCGGTCGGACTCCCATAGAAGTCAATGGGAGCCAGTTGTACGACGCAATAATAATGACTTAGATATTTTCCAAATCAATATTAATTACCTTAAATCGATATTCTTGAACACGATATGCTTGCAGACGATATTTCCATATCATGATATTTTGGACACGATCTATTGGTAGCACAATATTTTTGTTTCGATATTTTGTCTGAATACCATCAATTTTAGTACTACTGGATCTCGGCCTTCAGATCAACTCTTTCAAATTGATTCTAGATCATGTTCAAGTTGCCATCCTTGTCCTGTCTGGAACCTCACCAGTGCCCGATTGAATACAATAGCCATAGTGGGATGAACCTATTTACCACTTTAATGCATCTACAGAAATTTCAAATGCAGTTTCTTTATAGAAACTATTAGGGATATGCGGGACTAGAGATAAATATATTAAGATCATGCCACTTAGCTCCTCTTTAACACTCTCCACTCGGTTGCCCCAGGTACTATGCTTTAATTTACAAACATAAATATCTTGCTTCTCTGAAAAATCTGCGTGTGATGCATTGTAAAATCAATATACAAGCAGCTGTGCATTTATTTGTAGGTTCTAGTGTCTTCATTGTAATATAATGAATTTCTCTTTTCCCTAGAATGTCACAGTTCATGATCTTATCTAATATTACCTGGCTGCCATGTTCTGCACTAAGACTTGGTATCAATTTGTATATTTGAAGGCAGCATAGGACATGTCTGGGTTAAAGCAGCTCTTCTTGTTCATCCCATTATTTACCCCATTCATGTAACTGGAGGTATGTTCTGTCAAACCCTCCACTTTGCATGGACATGCCTCCTGCATGGCAATCCCTCAAGACTGATATGACGGGAATCTAAATAATGATTGGATACAACACACAGGTGGCCTGTCTTTGTGCCTTTGAACATCTGGCACATGATTGGTCACAGCCATAGATGGGCCCTCCATTTAATAAAGGCCAAAGATAGCTACCTGATTAGGCACAGACAAAAGGTGGGTACCTTATTGGGTACAGTCAGAAGGTGGGTTGAACAACAAACAATAAGAACTTGTTAAGGGCTTTAGCTGTTATGAAAATGATTAATTGTAGCAAGAATATCAAAACATTACTGAAAAGAATATCAGCTTGCCTATTCTTTATGCTTTATGGAATAGTAAGCATGTGCAGTCACATGCATGCATGAACATAATAACATATACTTTCATCAGCTCTATCTAAGGAACCTAAGTCTTGGGTAGGTACATATAAGAGAGGCATCTTATAACGCTAATTCCACCTGGATAGATGGAGACAGGACCTAAAAGACGAAATCATGACTCAATAGAAGATGCAAAACTTGCATGTACAGACTCTCCTAAATGATTAACGATTCATCTCTTGAAACAACCCTACCACCAGCCTTCAGACAAGTCTCTTCTCTCCTTGGTAGCGAGGCCTCTTACATCTCCATTTTTCAATCTCCAGATTGCATGTGTCCTTTTCTGGAGTGCCCAAAAGACCAATGGCCTCAGCCAACAGTGGACTGTGAATAAAAGATTCATCGAACCAGTCCTACAAGTCATTGCTCTTCAAGAGGGTCCAAGAAGTCAAACATGCTTCACAGGAGTGCTGTTTTACAAACTTTCTTTGACTCATTGATAGATGAGTTGTTAGCACACATGGGTGTTCTCTTTGTTAAAGGAAAAAGGCTCCCTTCAGAGCAGCAATACCACATCAATATGCTGAGCCGAGGGCATTCCACCTAGCCCTTAAATCCTTTCTCCTATTAATCTCAGCATCTTCCATTCTTCGGACAGTGGAAAAAACAATAATGCATTACCTCAACAAGGAATCAAGACAATTCCCCTATGTTTTCCACCTATTTCTTTAATCCCAAAATGACTGCTAACGTGAGACTGTCAATTGGATTGTCAATAATTGTAATTGCTTCAGAAAGGCCAAGCCAGTTGTGGTGCCTGAACCTGATCTACTTGTTGCTGCAACCACACAGGAGGCTTGTGTGTGGAATTGAATATTGGGCAAGATCCTCCATTCCGATCCACCATTCCTGAGGTTTGCTCGTCTGAATACCTGCAGTACTACCACCTGAAAATAGGAGGACTGCATGACCAACCAGAGGGTGTTCAAGCATCCTTCTACCTAAACATCATAGACTTTCAAGTGGAAGAAGATTTGCATCTGGTACCTTCAAAAATAGGCGAATCAGAAGATTTGCCAAAAAGAGATAATATTGTATTGATTTCTTTATTTTGCAAAATTGGGCCTAAGTTTTCATATACAAATGTGCATGTGTTTGTTATTTTTGCTTATAGGAAAAGTTCATATCAGGCATTTATTTCAATTTTGTCATTATATTATCCCTTTGATCAAAGATTTCTTAGAAAGGCCTCACCCGAATTAAAAGACCTTATCTTCCATGGGAGCTGAAAATTGTCCTCTTCTAAATGAGCTGACCTCCTATTGAAACAATGCATAATACCAGTCTCTGACATTTATTATAGAAATTGGCTTTTCTGGTTACCCTAGCTCCTGCCAAAAGGATATGTGAATTTCAAACTGTGTTCACAAGAATCATATATGGTTTTCCATTGCAGCAAAGTCACCATAAACATTCAGAATCTCCGAACTCCATCTCAGTCAGAAGATTTAAATTGCAGTCTTTTTTTTTTTTTTTACAGCGCTTCTAATTAGGGCAAACGATGTCCACAAAACATGTAATTGATAGATGGATAGTGTCATGCATCATTACAACCTGTGCATCCAAAGCTAATCTGACCTTTACCAGGTGCGCCCAAAGGAGATTCTCCCAGAGGAAAAGCAGCTACTGCTGCTCTGGGACAATTCCAATCATAATAAGGGGGTCACTTGAAAGTCAGTTCACATTGTTAGAAAACACTATTGTACTGATTCTGTTTTGAGGACAGATACCTTGAACAGGCCGTTCCTGTAACCGGTTTATTTGACTTCACGTTCTGTTTTTCCTTTTACTGAATTCCTCATCCACTGAAGAATATATTACTACAGCATGATGTGGTGGTGCACTGTCATGTACAGATCGCATATTCTCCATTGAAATGGCCACAAAACATTCCCTCTAACATGTAGTTTTGCTGGAAATGAACATTGTTTGGAAATTGCGTTTAAGCAAAATATTTAATATTTGCAGATCAAGCAAAGTGCTCTAATTTGTTTTGATCCTATAAAAATATTTTTATTTACCACAGAATTACAAAAATGTGTCTTTATAACGAGTGAAATATATTTGAGATGTTTGAATAGTTCACTTATTAGTTAAGTGTTGTGTTTTGAAAAAAAGCCAGACATCTTACAGCCTTTGCACAGTTGTTGCCACACAGTTCACTTTACAAAATCCTCTAACCTCAGTTTAGAAAGAAAAACAAATGTAGGCTGACAAACCTTTATTTGATCTCGGTCTCTGAAAGTCAGCAAACATGACAAGAAAGCAAGATTTAAAGGCATCTTAATTGCTGTTTCACTTCTTGCTCGGCATGGTCACGTGGATTTTTTGGGCCCAGCGGTATGAATATCATGGAGGATCCCATGACAGAGGAGAAAAGGTTGATTACTTGTAATCCTAGTGTGCGAACAGGAATATTTTCTTTGAGCTCATAAACAACCCTTCCTTTTTCCTTTGTTCCAAAAGCATAGTTGGAAACTTTAATTGTGCCAATAGCCTTTCACTGTGTTAGTGTGTAAAAGTAACTCACTTGACCCTGAACGTCACGCTGGAAAAGCGGCCACCTTCTTTAAGTGCAAGTATCCGTGTCGGGAGGGGGGGGGGGGGGGGGGGGGAGTGTTGATATATGTGCGAGTCTGTGTGTTTTGCAGGACACTTAAAGTCTACATATCCTTTATCTCTTGTTTTAAAGAATGATAAAAGCAGTGATGTTTTAGTCAAATGGTCTGTGTAACTCATTTAGCTGCTAAGATGTATTTTTAAAAAAAATAGATACCATAAAAAGTGTTTCAGTGATGTTGGACATGGACTTGTATATTAATCGATTACAGAGAGCTAGGATTACATGTAATAAACTTTCCTTACTTTCAACAGTCTCCTGGTATGTATCCTCACCAGTTTCATCCACCATTTAATAGGTCTTGGGTTGATAGGAGGAACTTCCTTTTGTGAATTACCTTTCATTTTGTAATGTGGCCTATTTACTACTATATCACACAGGGTTTGCAAAACAACCTACCTAATGAATGTTAATTAAGTACGTCACTAGTTGCAACTGTCTCTGATTGCCTATGAACACAGGGATGGTGCCCGTAAGCAACGGCAGACCACTTTCCCTCACATTCCCAATAGGAAACCTTTTGTTTTTAAAGCAGCTGTAGTTAGTTAAAGAAACTAGTGCTGCTTTTAAATATGTTTCCAGTTTGGGAAGACATCATAGGAGTTTGCAGTGAATCCTTAGAAAGCTGCCTACCCCCTCAGTGGCTGCCTGACATGATTCCCAATGTGGAACTGTCCAGGTCTGCAGCTTTACCTTTGCGAATATGTTACTGCTTCCTTTGAAGTGGCAGTAATTATTCAGGGCCTGATTATGAGTTTCGGCAGAGCGGTTGGGCTGCTATTCTGCCACAACGCCGAGACTCACTGACACCTGTCTGCAAGATTCCGATTTAAAAAGTTGTTGGGCGGGCGGGCGGGTGGCGTGCGGGTCCCGCGGCTGTGCCTCTTCAAAGGCGGCAGTTCCTTTGAAAAAGGCACCACAATGGAATGAATGAATAATAATGTATTGCGTGACTACTTAAAATCATTGCTGTAAAAAGAAGTTCAAATGGTCATATTTAAAATCGTTTTTAAATTCCAGAGTGCTTCATAAAATCTGCAATTTTAAATATATGACAAACTGTCTCTCTTCCCAGTGACTTGTTGCGGGATAAGGTTTCTTTTTGGCAAAGTTGAAGTAGGACCACTTTAAACGTTTTGCAAGTGTTCGGTTAGAGGTCTGGGAAAAAGTGGCAGTGCTTTTGAAAGGTCTTGTGAAAGGCGACAGTAGTTTGCTATTGACATGTCTGTGTAGCCATATGTGGGCTGTGCGGAGTTGAACGCCCATGATGGCATTGGTTCTTGTCAGCGTTGGAGGGTCATACAGATGTTGGGCCCTATGGAGCATAAGACTCGTCTAGCGAGTGATCGCTCCCTGCTATGGCCGATTTGACATTTAGAAGGGAGTTGGTGTACTGTACAAATTTCCCGAACTTAGCCATGTCTGCCACAGTGCCCAAGGGGTACAGTAAGCGGACGGCTTTGTTGGCTGTGCGAGTTGCCTGTTGGAGAAAAAGTGGCCTGGAAAGTGTTCGGGCCTGTCGCAATGCCGGGCAGCATAGAAGTATGTGGTCTAATGATTCTCTTTTGCACTCTATGATGCATACAAGGGACTTCCAGGATGGGTACAGTTCCCTTATGGGGAGCGGGGACAGCCTTGCTGCTAAGATTTGATTTAAGACCCACTTCCCCATAGCCTGGTTGAGATGAGGCGTTGTTGTTTGGATTGGTTGCGGCAGTTTCATGGAGATTGTTTGCTTGCAGAGTCTCCAAGTCTACATTATGAGAACAAAAACGTAATAGTTTTTTCATTAATGGTTTTAATAGATGTTTATTCAATTATATGTAGGCACCGCAATGACAACACCGCACAAGGTTCCTGCATGGCATGTACTGTAAAGTCCATGCCTTGCAGGAACTGGTTTGTATGCACACAGAGGGGCACATCCTGTGCTCCCCTGTGTGCATCCACATGGTGTGAGGCACCAGGGAGCGCTGTAGGGACACCTTTTTTTCCTCTCTGCCATAATTTTCATAGCAGTGAGGAAAAACGTAATATGTTTGGCGGGACAGTTGCGGTCCCGCCACGCATATTGTCCCCTTAAAACCACCCACCACCACCAGGGAAAGGCAGTCCTCGGACAGCATTGGGGCAATCGGACCACTGGTGCTGCAATGGCCGGACCGCCACCACCGCACTACCACAAGTCTGGCAGACCTCGGGCCCCATACTAATAATTAGGCTCATAATGGTTTGTGACCACAGTTGTGGAGGGAATTGCTTGATTAATCTCATTGCGAATTGCAGATAGGAGGGGATGCCAATTTCAGGCCCTCTCCTAATGAGTCTCAAAACCCCTTTGCAATTCAAAAAGGTTTTTCTGACCCAAAAACGAATTGGTACATTTGAAAAAAAACATTTTGTGGTGGCAAATCTTGTGATTCTGCAAACCACAAGGTTTAAGTTCACCACAAACTAGTTTTGTATATGATGCTATGTGTAATTTAAATTTGCCTTGCCCAGTCAGAAGCTTTACAAACATATTGTAATACTCAACCTCCCCTTTTCTCCATAATCCTCTTTCTGCAAAATTAAGCCTTTTGTCTTTGTTCTTACAGTTGGCATTGCTGAATCGTCTTGATTCTGAGGTAGAAGCACATCTAGAAGTGAGCAAACATGTCCGTAGAAGTAAGCGGAGCAAACTGAGTGAAGGGTCAGAAGGTAAGCGGGAAATCATGCTCTTATCAAGATCTTTAATTTTTTGGACTTCGATGACTCTGGTATATTGAAGTTTAACCAAACTGTCTTAAATAATAATTGTAAATACAGAACTAAATGCAGTTACTGTGCAGATATTTTTTTATTGAGCCAGGCAATAGCACACATTTAACAATAGGCAATTGAAGGCTGATTGGCTTATGGGTGGAGCCTATAGAAACTTTACCCTGAAAGCCAGTAACCATTGCCTTCCTGTGGGCTCCTTTTCTACAGCTCATTGGTGGACTTTTTAGGTCATATACTAAGCCTGCCTTTTTTCAGTGCATGCTTATGGGCTGCTCACTCCTGGTGGGGACTATGTAGATCATATGGCATGTTTATCTGCAACGAATGCAGGCCACTGGCTTCTCTTCTGTTGCTCCTGGGAGGGCTGTCTCGGGGTCCTTGCAACCAGATAAAAAAACAATGTAAAGTGCACATACTCTAACCCCGATTCCCCCTCCCCTCATCACACACCAAGATGCAGCGACCTTTAATAGTATAAATGTCAATCATACACTACACCGATATACTTTCCACACAGGCTAATCTGCAATGCAACGCTCTTCCTACTCAGCACTCCACTCCTCCCTTGTGTAGCATGTTACCCATATTCTAATGTGCTTATACACGTCAAAAGGGGTATGTATCACTATGTGTATTCAACTGTGTGACACTGGAATAAAATCTGTCTGCCAAGGATATTCCTTTGACATTAAGGCAGATTCATCTTTTAGATCAACCAGAGAGGCGTAATCGATACAGAGACTTACTCCAGTATTGGAACTTTCATAGATTCACATGCTTGAATCATTCCCCGTCGTCGAGATGGTAGTCCTTGGTATATAAAAATATAATGCAAAGCCATTACAAACTAGAAACTAGGCCTAGGCCCATTCCAGTTTTGTAACATATCCACCTCATTTTGTAAAAGAGACTAAATAAAACACACAACCAATCAGATCAGCCTCACCCTCTAGAACCCTCATGAGAGAACCTCAGACCTTCAGGTTTTCTACAGCACCTTGTGCTAGGGAGTCGCCACTGAGCTCCGCTCAGTTATTCTTTATTCTATTACTCGAGATTTTTTCAACTGTTGATTTTCCAGACTACTCTACAACTTGGTTCTTCTTCATTCCTCAAGGAGAAAAAGGGCATTTTTAGAGCTTGTGCCACCTGCTCTGCTCTAAGAAGAGGCTTTATGTGGATGATCCTCATAAGGATTGTATCTACTGTCTGTATCCTGACCGCAAAGCCAAGGATTGCAAGGTATGTTGTACCTTTCCACTAAGACCTTGAGGTATCCTGAGGGATGTCTCCTTACCTGGCTCCAGAAGTTAAAATCCAGGAGAGAGCTGGTCTCTAGTGACGACAGTGATGAGGCCTCATCTGCTTCGTCTACTAGAAGGTCTGTGCAAAGGGGAAGATCTGAACCTACTTCTTTATAGGAACGCCCCCAAAAAGCCTCTAAAAAGACCTCCCATGGGTCTGACAGGCTCAGTCCAGCTACATCTCCTCACCGAGGTGAAAAAGAGAGGAAAGGACTTATAACAGGAGAAAGTTTAAAAAAAACCCTTGTCTGTTCCTCTTGAGGAAAAACAGGCAAAGAAACGAAGCAGTCGAGGACAACCGTAATCGGCATCGTCAACGCGGAGTGACAAAGGCCAGTCTCCTCAGCTTACAACAGTTCTGACGACGGGACCATCGCCGAAAGCTTTTCTCATATTGACGGCCACGGTTCCGCCTCCATCGACAACTGAGGCTAGGACGACAGTAAAGACGAATCTATCGATGGCGGCGACAAGAACAACAACGGCCACGACGTCGACGACACTGGTGTCGACAGCAACGACGGCGGTATCGACGACAGCACGGTCGATTGCAATATCAAAATCGACGACCTCGTTGACGTAGTGAAAACTTCCGGGGAAAAGTTCAGAAAGAGTCGGGTAACTCCTGAGCTCACTTCCCCTAGCAAGGTGGCCCCTCTACTACCTTCTCACTGCCTGGAAGAGGAAGATTGAGACGAGTAAGGATCTTTCGGTTTTGCTCCTAGCCCTTCAGAGATGCACGTTAAGTGCCAGGAGGACGATTCTGAAGCAGGATATGAAGGGGAGCAGGTCTATGATCCTCCCAAGGACTACCATAGGGAATATCAACAGGAGGTAGTCTGTATGCCGTCCTCTTTGATTTCGGACTTGCAATATATGTTGTTGGACTACAAGAGAAGATTTCCAACACCATCTGCGATTCCGGAACAAGGGTCAGGTCCCACAAGGCCATCCTCAGTGCCTTCCACCCCCCGGGTGCCGCCACCATCGCTGCAAATAATAGAGGAGCCTCCACCAACTCCACCTTTTATCCAACACTAAGATACCTCCGATGATGATCAAGGGGACACACAGATCTTCCAGACCCCCATATGGAGTGGAATGATTATATTACCCCCACTCCTTCTTCCCCTTCACCATTTCCTGTGGATTCTCCACGGGGAGACATAGGTGGTTTCCACAATCTGCTGGAAAGGTTGGCCAAGAAGTTTGATCTGCCTATGCCATCTTCGAGACAGCATGTTTCTTATATGACTTTCAGAAGACAATACAAGCCACTCCTATTGTCAATCATATATGGGAGGAGGGTCTTAAAGTCATGAAGACCCCAGCCACGGTGGTTCCGGCGCTTCCACAATTGGAGAAGAAATATAAGGCCAGAGAAGATAGCCCGGCTTGCCAGGTGAGTCATCCGAAACCAGACTCAGTTATATCTCAGGCAGCGCAGCGGAAGTCAAAAAATCCGACAGCTCCTCTTACTACGCCTTCGAACAAGGAAGGCAGACGTCTGGACTATGCAGGCAAGAGATTCTCCTCTATGTCAGGCTTACTGGTCAAAGCAGCAAATGCTTTAGCTATTCTGGGCCGCCACGACCGGCTAATGTGGTGCGATTTATCTCCTTACCTCGACCAACTGCCTGAGGACAGTAAAACAGAGGCAAAAAAGATCATCCAGGAAGGGGAGAGGGCCTCCTCAGAGGTCATTGATTGCACAATGGACATTGCTTCAACAGCGTTTGGATTTCTGGCGGGAGCAGCGGTCCAATGTCGCCAGAGTTGGCTTTGAGCAAATTGATTCAGACCAGAGGTCCAAAACAAAATACCAGATCTTCCATTCGATGCAGAGGCTCTCTTCGGAAAACATGTGGATGATGCTCTTCAAGACATAAAAAAGGACACAGACACGGCAAAGTCATTGGGGACGCTTCAATACCGCAAAGTTCCTTTTCAAGGAGCAAGGGGTAGAGGGCTTCCTTCATACAGAGGAGGATACCAGCAATATAGATACTCCTTTTATACACTTGCCACGCAGTCTTATCGTCCGCAGTACAATCAGCGACAAGGTCAATCTGCAACCTATTCTAAATCAGCGCCCAGAGGCAGAGCAGGACGTCAGGGGAAGGATTCTTCAAGACGTCAATAGGTGCTTGCAGGTTCTGACTACTGTTCCTTCCCGACATCAAACACCTGTAGGGGGAAGGATTTCTTTCTGCTTCCACAATTGGCAACAAATAACAGATCGATGGGTGCTCAACATAGTTCAATTTGGCCATACGTTGGAATTTGTTCAACCTCCTCCAAGTACCCCTCCTCACATAACAAAATATCTACGTCTCCTGCGCCACGTCCAAAAAATGTTACCGAAGGGGGCAATACAACCGGTCCCGTTATCTCAAAGAGGAAAGGGATTCTACTGCCGGTTCTTTCTGGTTCGAAAGGTTGTGGAAAAGTGGCACCCTATTCTAGATCTGAGGCGCTCAATACCTATCTCATCAAGCAGTCATTTTGAATGATCTCCTTACAGGACATACTTCGACTTTTAAATTCGGGAGATTTCATGGCCACTTTAGACCTAGAGGACGCATATTTTCACTCACCATTCATCATCGCACAGGAAGTTCCTTTGCTTTACAGTAGCCGAGAGCCACTTTCAATTCAAAGTCCTCCCTTTCGGCCTCAGATCAGCACCAAGAATCTTTTCTAAAATTCTGGCTCCGGTTGAGGCCTTCCTCAGAAGACAGCAGCACCAGGTATTTCCATACCTAGACGACTGGTTGATAAAAACCCCTTCCAAAACAACAGGCAAGAATTCTGTTACAGCCTGTACAAAGCTGTTCAAAGGTCTAGGTCTTAACCTCAACTGGGAAAAGTCACGCTTGCGTCCTTCCAAGAATGCAATTTTTCCTGGGAGCCATATTGGACACGTCCCTGAACAGAGCATTTCCATCACTAGAAAGACAAGCCAAACTGATGTCAATGGCTATTCTACTTCTAGAAAGACGGTCACTTTCAGTTCGGCTCTACAAGTCCCTTCTGGGATCCATTTCGTCCTGCATTCCTCTGCTACCCCACTGCAGGCTATGAATGCGTCCTCTTCAGGAGCAACTGGACTTACAGTGGAATCAGGTGGAAGGATCTTTCGAGGATATGATCACTGTAACTTCGCCAATGAGACAAGCCGCTTCATGGTGGATTCACAAGGTGAACATTTATCAGGGTCTCTCTTTTCTGGTCACCCCAGCATCTCAGATAATTCCAACAGATGCATCTCTAGAGGGTTGGTGAGCGGTCTTGCAGGACCTCCAAATAAGTGGTTGATGGCAACAGCATCGTCTTTTGCACTCAGTCTGCTGGAGCTAAGAGCGATTTACCTAGCCCTACAGGCATTTCTCCGAGAACCAAAAAATTAATCGGTTCTGATCAGAACAGACAATGCCACGCCATGCATTACGTCAACAAACAGGGCAGCACAAGATCCCGTCTGTTGTCCATGGAAGCTCAAAGTATCTGAGAATAGGCGATCCTACAAGGGGTGTTGCTGAAAGCCGAGCATCTTCCAGGGAATCTCAATGAGACAGCAGATACACCAAGCAGACTATAAAGTCAGTCTGCCACGAGTGGGAGCTAGGTCAGAAGACTCTGGACGAGATCTTCCGGCCATGGGGCAGACCGTCCATAGATCTCTTTGCGACTTCGGAGCGCTAGAAATGCTGCTATTACTTTCTTTTTTTTTCTTTGCTACTTCGCAAGCTGGCATCACCATCCGGGATTCTGGGGGAGTGTGTTTTCGATGGCATGGTCAGGCACCTTTGTCTACGCCTTTTCCCCCATTACTCTTCTCCCAAGGCTTCTCAGGAAGTTAAAGGCAGAACCCTGCAAAATGATCCTCATAGCACCGTCCTGGCCTCGTCAGTACTGGTACACAGAGCTTCTTCTTCTGTCTGTGGAAGAACCGATTCCCTTGGATCCTATCCCATCATTATTGACGATGTCCCAGGGCCAAGTGCTGCCTCCTGATCCAAAATCCCTTCAATTATCAGCATGGCTCTTGAACACAGAATTTCTCGGGCTGACTGTCCACAGAGTGTAGAGACATCCTTTCCCATGCTTGTGCTCAGAATACGAACAAGACATACCGAATGAAGTGGAAGAGGTTCTGTCTCTGGTACCAACAATCGAGAGTTCACCCTTTCTCTTTCTCTTACATCCTTTCCAAGGCCAAAGCTGGTTTAGCTCACACATCCATCAAAGTTCATCTTGCAGCCATCTCTCATTTCAGAATAACTTCTTCAGGCCCTTCTCTATGGTCAGGAAGGATAATAAAACAATTTATGAAGGGGCTTTTTCGGGTTTTTCCTCCGATCAAACCTCCTTCTCCACTCTGGCACCTTAATATGGTCTTGGCTCAGCTCATGAAACATCCTTTCGAGCCTATCCATAAAGCTGAGTTAAAATTCCTTTCTTGGAAGGTAGCTCTTCTTTTGGCACTAACATCTAGAAGAAGGGTTAAATTGCAGGCACTCACTATTCAGGAGCCTTTTCTTCAGTAAAAAAATGATAGTGGTTCTTCGTACTAACCCCAAATTCATCCCTAAGGTGCCTTTGGACGTTCATCTGAATCAACCTCTGGTTCTTAAGACTTTTTTCCCTCAGCCTAGTACACCGGCTGAAAAATCACTTCATTCCCTGGACATTCAGCGTTGTTTAAAATTCTATCTCCAAAGAACTAAACACTTGAGAAAGTCACCTCAGCTCTTTTTGGCTTTTAGTACTGTCATTAATTGGCTGGGAAACACCACCAGCGAAAGGTTCGTGCTCACTCTACGAGGGCAGTCTCTTCCTCTAGGGCCCCCTTTGCTGAGGTACCTATCCAGGATATCTGCAGAGCTGCTACCTGGAAGAGCATCAATACTTTCACCAGACCAGGGATCTCCAACCTTTTCTGTATTGAGAGCTACTTCAGCTCAAGGAAAGTCCTGTTGAGCTACTAGCAAATTTTATCACTGGAAACTATTGACAGCACATGTAAACATTAAACTATGACCATCCTAAGCAGGATTATCATAGTGCCACCCAAGTATTCCAGGTGATTGTACCAGAAGATATGCTAGGGAAACATTTATCAATATTAAATGCTAAATGCCCCCACCTGACTGATAAAGTAACATTCAAATCTTGACATACCTTGTGGCACAAAGGACATAACCACAGCAATAATCTTTCAAGTATCAACTTTAGATGTGTTTTGGAATTGCAACCTTTTGTCTTCATCAGCATATCAATTTCTGAAAATACACAGATTTTTCTATCACCACTTTCCATTTTGGGCAAACAAACAACATTTTCCTGAAGAAAACCCGTGTTTGAAAAAAATGCCTTTAAAATACACGTTTTCATTTTTAGGAAATACATAGTCCCCAAACATCAGCTAGTCATTTTAATTGGGCACTCACCTGTACAAATGCCTCACATGGACAGACTGCTTCAAATGCTTAGGTATTACAGTC
Source organism: Triturus cristatus (assembly GCF_964204655.1). Taxonomy (NCBI): domain Eukaryota; kingdom Metazoa; phylum Chordata; class Amphibia; order Caudata; family Salamandridae; genus Triturus; species Triturus cristatus. The sequence goes on along the minus strand of NC_140588.1, from coordinate 1,063,113,302 downwards.
ATAATCCATGGCACCGTAGCACAGAGGGCGACTGTATAATGCCAATAATGCCCACCAGTATAAATTGTGCCAAGTCTGGACACCATAAGGACCAGGATGGCCACCATATTATTAGTTATGGTCATTATTATGCAAGGGGCAGCCACAATTATATCAGGGACACCTAAATATAGTGCAGTTATGCTCTTAATATGTCACTGATGGCTGCCAGTATACCATAACTAGACCACGAATTCTCAAAATAGTAAAGGATGGCCATAATTATGTCATTGGCACTATTATGCCATGAACTGACACAATTGTGCCACAGACAAACCCAATATGATGGGGGCTAGCATACCCGTCTGGTAGTCCTTGACATCAGATGTAGCTTACAGGAAGCAACAGTGTTTAATATGGACGCAAACAAAGATGAATGCAGATGAGGCTCTTCATTTTCTCTGCTCAGGATCATAGCTTCCCTCAGCCCTTGGCTGCTCATGCACCCAACTGAAACATTTTCACTGATTCCTGCAGTCTCACACTTTAGTGGGTCAGCACTGATTACTGCTCAGGCTACCACTGCCACTCTTCATTTATGGCCCACTGTTCACACACATGGTGAAATTGATAAAGCAGGGGACTACCACATGGCTAATCACCTTGTGACTTAGTCCGAGACTGGATAAAGGTGACCATGTGGCAGACTCAATAGGCCGACACAGTGCGTGTTTGATTGTTAATATGAGTCCCTGCCGTAGGCTGGTTGGCTAAAGATCTTCAGATAAGAAGTACTGCCTTTTTTAATATGCTTAGAGTCTCTGCATAGACTCTCTGAATGGAATACTGGGATTGACTTCACCTCTATGAGCTACTTTGAGGGTACTGGCGAGCTACCAGTAGCTCCCAAGCTACTCGTTGGAGACCCCTGCACCGACAGTCCTGCTTGGATTCTTCAATGCGCAGTGATACTGCAGTGGACCAAACAGTCCGGAGGAACCTGTTTCATTAGCAGTGAGCTTTCCTTCTCATTCATCCTTCCTTTTCTTTCCTAAATCCTCGCACATTCTTTGATAAATGTATTGTTTCTGGCTATATTGTCTGTATATAAACTTTGATGATGCCTTTTGTTTTCTTGCTACTTCTTTACATTTTTCTGTAGGATTAGGCTTAATGTAGTCTTGATATTTTACAAAGTCTAAAATTGAGGAAATTGTTTCATTTTCTATGTTTTTTGTGTACATTAGGTACGGTTCTTCAAGACGATAAGAACCAAAAATTTGCTCATAACTGTTAGCTACTCGTCCGATTCAAGCATGTGAATCTATGAAAGTTCCAATTCTGGAGTAAGAAAACAAGTTACTTACCTGTAACTTTAGTTCTGATGGATACATCTACCTGTGGATTCCTCACCTTTTGAATTACCCATGCGCCAGCATTCTGAAACTTTTTCCTAGCTCTCCCACGTCGACAAGGACGTCACAATGACACGGCTCCGCTCGCGACTCCGTCTGACGTCATCGGAGCAACAAATAGACCTCGTCGGCGTGCTGATGTCCGTTCCCTTTTTTCCGCGCCGATGACGCGTAACGGTTTTCTGGGACTCTCCATTAACATGGTGATAGTAACTTTGTTTCTGCTGTTTCCTTTCGAGTGGCAGTGTGATGGCGTCGAAGAAGTCAGGGTTTAAACCTTGTAGAGAATGGGGGGGTCATATGTCGATCACGGACCCCCACGATGACTGTTTGTGGTGCCTCTCTTCGGACCATGACGTCGATGGTTGTACCAGCTGTCGGAAGATGAACCCAAAGGCCTTGAAGGAGCGTGAGGCCAAGTTGTTCATGGCAAAGGCAAGGAAGGAGAAAAGAGGTCGGAAAAGATCGAAGTAGTCGACTTCGCATCCTTCTAAGTTGAAGAAGCACAAGAAGAAGAGGAGACTTGATTCTCTACGTCATTTGCCGAAGGGTAGGGCTTCGAGATCGCCCTCACCGGCTTCGAGACATCATACTGGAGATGGCATTTCTCCATCATCTTCTCCTTCTCCTCCAGTGACTCCGGCACGTTCTCCGATGCCGTCCGGTTCTTTGGCGCGTTCACTGACGCTGAAGGGTGATCCTGGGCTGAGCTCTTCGCCGGCGCTGAGGGTTTCTATTGAGCCTGTACCAGCGCCTTCTCCAGTCTTAGGCCCGACTTCACTGGCGCCTACACAACCTCGTGAGGATCAGGATACGTCTCCATTCCCATCCTTTCCTGGGCCTGATCCATTGCAGTTCCTTAACGCGATGTATGGCATGTTTGCCAAGCCAGCCTACCCTACCGGTGCACCTTCGGGCCCCGTGGGTCTGCTTGCATTTAATTTGGGTGTTCCTCAACATTATGCCCAGGCACCATTTATGCCGACGGCGCCATCCTGGCACTTTCTGGCCCGAGGTTCTCGACGCCGGTCTCTCAGTCTCCGGCTCCATCTGGACGTTGCTCTTCTTCTCGGCTTCAGTCGGCGCCGTTGCCCGCGTCGGAAGCTGTTTCTTCGATGCCGGTGCCTGTTTCATCGACATCAATGCTGAATCCTGTCCTGAAGATAAGGTCTAGGAGAGAGGCGCAAAGGCTTCTTGAAGTAGAGGAGTATCAGCAGGATGAGGCTGAGGAAGGCGAGATTGAGGAAGATGAGTTTGAAGGCCTTCGGGAGGCAAGTGGATTGGATACTTCCCCCGGAATGGGAGCTTTCATCACCAAAATCTTTACCCTCGCAGGATGTTGCCCCTTATCATGCGGTTATTAGAAAGGACACTGAACTTTTAGATCTTCAGCTTCCCACTGCTGATTTTAGGCCGAACATTCTAACAGAGGTTTTACATTCTCCTTCCTCTGTGGTTGAGCCTCTTTTGCCATTTAATGAGGCTTTAACTGAGCCTATTTTTGAGGTGTGGAGGAAGCCTCTTTCTGCACCTGCAGTTTCAAGGTCCATAGCAAGAAGGTACAGGCCTGCTCCAAATGATCCTGCATTTCTTTCGAGTCATCCTTCGCCTGAAAGCTTGGTGGTGTAGGCTTCTTGTTTGAAGCAATCGACCGGTTCTTTTCCCCAGACTCCTGGTGACAGGGATTCAAAAAAGTTAGAACAGTCTGCTAAAAAGGTTTTCTCCTCTTCTAGTATGGCTTTGAAATCCACCAATGCAACCTGCTTGTTGGGGAGATATATCTATGCCTTGATGGTCTCGGCAAAGCAGTTAATTCCAAAGTTGCCGGAAAATGATCGGATACCTTTTCAGGAGATTGTATTGGATACCCAGGCAGCAGCTCGTCAGGTTATACAGTGTGGATTGGACACTGCTGATTCGGTGGCAAGAGTGATGGGCTCTGCTGTTGCTACAAGAAGTCATGCCTGGCTTAGATCTTCAGGTTTCTCTCCTGAGGTTCAGAATACTCTACTGGATCTTCCCTGTGATGGGTCAAGGCTTATTAGGGGAAAGGCTGATTCTGAGCTGCAGAGATTTGAGGACAATAGGGCTACAGCTAAATCTTTAGGACTCTAATCCCAATCTAGAGGATTTGTTTTTAAAAGGTATCGTGGCTTTGGCAGGATGTCTTCCTTTCGAGGCCGTCAGCAACCTCAGTTACAGCTGCAGAACCTCCAGTACAAAACTTACAGAGGGAAGAACAGAGGTAGTTTGCGGGGTGAAGCCCATCAACTCTCCTCCTCCTCCTCCTCCTCTTCCTCTTCTTCCCCTGCCAGTGGTGTCTCTGGAAAGCAGCCCTAGATCCCCCATCTTGGAGCATGCTGGTCCTATAGGGGGTCGGGTTTCCCATTTCTCCAAGATTGGAAATCTATAACATCAGACCTTTGGGTTTTGAATCTTGTTGAAAATGGGTATGTCCTTCCCTTCCGGGAGTTTCCTCCTCCTTACCCTCCTCACCAGAGCGGGTACTCAGAGGACAATTTGTTGCTTCTACAGCAAGAGGTTCTTGAGTTATTGCAAAAAGGTGCGATAGAGGTGGTTCCGGAGCAGGAAAGGGGTCAGGGATGCTACTCCCGGTATTTCCTGATCCCCAAGAAGAACGGCAGGTTAAGGCCTATTCTAGACCTCAGGGTTTTGAATTTTTACATCAGGCAGGAGAAATTCTAAATGTTGACCCTAGCTCAGGTTCTTTTGGCGTTTCTGCAAGAAGACTGGATGGTGTCGATCGATTTGCAGGATGCGTATTTTCACATACCCATCCTAAAGTTGCATCGGAAGTATCTCGGTTTTACGGTAGGGTCCCAACACTACCAGTTTGTGGTCCTCCCGTTTGGACTTACTTCCGCACCTCGAGTCTTCACAAAGGTGATGGCGGTGGTGGCAGTTCATCTCAGAAAGTCGGGAATTCCTGTTTTCCCTTACCTGGAGGACTGGTTGCTCAAAGCAAAGTCGCCGGAGATGGTGCTTCATCATCTGCAGGTAACAGCGCGGCTGTTGTATGTTTTGGGTTTCTCGATAAATGTACCCAAGTCTCACCTGGTGACCTCACAGCGTAACCTGTTCATAGGGGCAGTATTGGGATACTACAGTGTGTCGAGCATTTCCACCTCCGCAGAGGATTCTCAACATTCAGGAAATGGTTCCCTTGTTTTATCTCTATGGCGCGGTTGTTCCAGTCATGAAGGTCCTACGCCTGCTTGGTCTGTTATCTTCCTGCATTCTGTTGGTCAACCATGCATGCTTGCACTTGCGGGTGCTCCAGTGGTGTCTCCGCAGGCAGTGGTATCAGCACAACGGGTATCTCAGGGAGTCAGGATCTCCAGAGAAACTGCAGCGGATCTGTTTTGGTAGAGTGTTCAGGGCAACTTGTCTCAAGGGAAACCCTTTCAGTTTCCTTCGCCGGTGGCCACAGTGATCATGGATGCCTCTACTCTAGGGTGGGGTGCTCATCTGGGGGATCTGGAGGTCAAAGGTCTTTGGTCTCCAGAGGAAAGGTTGCTTCACATCAACCTTCTGGAATTGCGGGCTATTTGTTTGGCACTAACGGCCTTCCTTCCGCCCCTTCGCGGTCAGTCAGTTCAGGTCCTGACGAACAACACTACCGCAATGTGGTACATCAAGAAACAGGGAGGTTTAGGGTAGTTTCCTCTCTGCTGAGAGGCTCTGCGACTCTGGTCCTGGGCTCAGGGCTGTCACATTTGTGTGTTTGCAAATCATTTGGTCGGTGTGCTGAATGTACGTGCAGACAGTCTCCGTCGGCATTACTCGGCCGATCACGGGTGGCTGCTTCATCCAGAGGTAGTCCATCTTGTCTTCAAGATGTGGGGATTTCCTCGGTTGGAACTCTTTGCCACTCACGAGAACGCGCACTGCCCGTCGTTCTGCAGTCTCCAGTTTCCATTGCAGGGAGCTTTGGAGGACGCGTTTTAGTTGGATTGGAGTTCACAGCTCCTTTACGTGTTTCCTCCGATACCCTTGATTCCTCGAGTTCTGAGGAAAATTCGCCAAGACCGGGCCCAAGTCTTATTGATCACTCCGGATTGGCCAAGAAGGGTGTAGTACACAAATCTACTTCACCTCTCATCGCACCCTCCGCTCCGTCTCCCTCTCAGGGCAGACCTCCTCTCGCAGTCGCAGGGGTGGGTTCTACACCCCCACCTGCAGACCTTGCACCTTCATGCCTGAAGATTGAGCGGGGCAACCTGAGTTCTTTCTCTCTCCCACCGGATGTGGTGGGAGAGACACTCCACCAAATCTGTTTATTCTTCTAGGTGGCCCAAATTTGTTAAATGGTGTGGAGAGAGGTCTATTGATCCTTTGAAAGCCCGTAACTCTAACATTCTAGAGTTTTCCCTTTCTTTGTCCCAGCAGGGTTGTGCTGTGTCTACATTAAAGGCATATTTGTCGGCTTTTCTATGTTTGCCGGACCGGCCGTCTTTGTTTAAATTCCCCATTGTTATGAGGTTCATTAAGGGCCTTACTAATAGGTTTCCGCCTAACTCCTTTCATTATGCCTCAGTGGGATTTAAATCTTGTTCCTACATTTCTAATGGATTCTTCTTTTGAGCCTCTTCATAGCTGTCCATTGAGGGTTCTTTCTTTCAAAACGGTCTTTCTGATCGCTATTACCTCGGCTAGGAGGGTAAGTGAGCTTCAGGTTCTTAGTTCCAAACCTCAGTTTTTGTCCATTCATGCAGAAAAGTTGGTTCTGAGGACCAGGGCTGCTTTCCTGCCTAAGGTGGTTACTCCATTCCATCTTGGGCAATCCATTACTTTACCTACCTTCTATCCTCACCCTTCCAAGGAGGAGGAGCGACTTCATCGATTGGACCCTAAGAGGGCTGTCAGTTTCTATCTGGATAGAACCAAGGATCTGAGGCTGGACGATCAGCTCTTTGTGAGCTACGTTGGGCAAATGAAAGGCAAGACTGTGCACAAGCGGACTCTCTCCAGGTGGATCATCTTGTGCATCAAGATCTGCTATGCCTTAGCCAAGAACGAACCACCGCCTGAAGGTGTCGGAGCTCATTCCACCAGAGCTAAGTCGTCTTCTGCTGCTCTGTCTAGAGGTGTTCCTGTTGTTGATATTTGTAAGGCAGCAACTTGGGCTTCCCTCCACACCTTTGCGAAGCATTACTGCTTGGATTCTGTGGTTAGGAGGGACGGCCATTTTGCACGCTCTGTGCTTTAGGATCTTTTGGTATAGGTTGGTGGACACCCTCCTCCGGGAGTGGGACTGCTGTGGGATTCAATTCAAAAGGTGAGGAATCCACAGGCAGATGTATCCATCAGAAGAACAAGTTACTTACCTTCGGTAACGATTTTTCTGGTGGATACAGTATCTGCCTGTGGATTTCTCACTAACCCACCGGCCTCCCCGTTGTCCATCTTCATATACCAAAGGTTTTATGAATTATTTAACATGGTTGTTTTCCTGTATATTTTAAATGCCTTGTTTCGTTCATAGGAAATACCTAGTTTGTTTTGCTTTTCCTATGATTCTTTATACCATGTGTATTTATGTTTATATTGTATACTGTGTATACTTCATTTCTGATGTTGGTCCACCCGTTCGCCTGGGAGGCACGGAAGAAATGGGTGGAACTGACATCAGCATGCCCCCGAGGTCTATTTGTGGCTTCCATGACGTCGGACGGAGTCGCAAGCAGGGCCGTGTCATTGTGACGTCCTAGTCGACGTGGGAGAGCTAGGAGAATGTTTCCACATGCTGGCGCAGGGGTAATTCATAAAATGAGGAATTCACAGGCAGATACTGTATCCACCAGAAAAAGCGTTACTGAAGGTAAGTAACTTGTTCTTTTCCAGTATTGGAAGCTTTCATAGATTCACATGCGACCAACCCTCCTCCCCTGGGAAAGCTCAACCTTCTGCATTTTTATGGTTATCCTATAGCACTACGGCTACAAAAATCTGAAGGTCTGAGGTTCTCTCAGGAGTGTTTTAGAGGGTGAGGCTGATCTGATTGGTTTTGTGTTTTTTTTGGTCTATTTTACAAAAAGAGGTGGATATGTTACAAAACTGGAGTGGTCCTAGGCCTAGTTTCTAGTTTGTAATAGCTTTGCATTGCTATTTTAATATACCGGGGACTCCCATCTCGATGACGGGGAATGATTCAAGCATGTGAATCTATGAAAGCTTCCATTATAGAGAAATAAAGTTACAGGTAAGTAACTTGTTTTCATTTTACAGTCCAAGGGTATTTTGACCGCCTAGCTATGAAATCAACACACGAGTGACTTGTAGACTAAAAATCTTGCTGCAATATATGGTATAAGGGGCATTCATGGGCTGTTTTATGATAAAAGCAATTTAAGAACATGATAATGACCTATTAAAGTATCTGCAGTTTTGAGTGAGAGTCACATGTAACCAGGTCAGGAGTCTACATTTTCCTCCTTATATACGTTAGCAAATATGACATAAAGCTATTATACCCCCAGAATCACAATTATTTTCCCAGTGGAAGAGAAAGGATTGTTGTGAGAATATACCCACTCCCCCCACTCACATTTTCGACAAAACTCCAATTGAGAATCTATCTTTTCAGTGAATTTTAAGAAAACCAAACGTACATTCATGGTCACATTAGTTAGTATCTCCTCCCAACAGTCTTCTTCCACTCAACACTATTTACAATTACTGCTATCTTTGTCTTATATGCATTCCAATATCTTTTAGGTAAGGTGCATTCTCAAAGCCTACAGGCTTACCCAAAGATGTAGTTAGCTGCCAACTGAAGTGTGTGGCTCATTAGGTTGACGTTGGTTACCAAATGCTAACTATAATGACATTTAGAAAAGACCAGAACAAAAGCAAGCATCGGAAATCTGCTTTTCTGGTTTATTTTAAGTTTGGTCTATAATCTGTAAGTCTGTAGTGTCCCAGGTGATCACCCAGAAGTAATTCGTTTTAGTTAGCTCTCTTGAAAGCTATTTCACTATGCTAAATAGCTCCCATCTAGTCCTGACACTTTTATGTCATTCTATTGTTGTTCTCTTCTGCTCCTACTTTCATAAATTTAAGCGCAGGGCATCCCATGCCCTTGCTTGCTTCATGCTAGTGACATCCCTCCATGTCTCAACATGGAGATCCTCTGACTTCAGCCCTGCCCATCTGATCACCCCCACCCTCCTCCTTTCAGTTGCAGCCCTTTTGCCGCATTCCATTGAATGGATATACTGCTTTTGGCCAACAGAAACTCCAAGCCTATGAATTTACTATTGATTTTCTTCTGGGAGTTGGCCATCAAGTCTAATAAGCAGGTTTCATTCTGAGCAGATTTCCCCTGCCTGTGATTTCTTCCATACTGTTGACTACTGTCCAATACTAATTAATCACTGGCCTGCTCCACAGCACATTGGGAAGTGTCCCCTTCCTCAGTTCTGCAACACAGACTTTCTGCAGTTGGGATCTCGAAGATCTAACAAAGTCTGCTAGTTATATTGAATTGCAGTAGAATGAGCCATGCATTTCTGGATAGTTTTAGCATTTACTGGAGTATCATCATCCAATTGGTGTCTTCCAGGTTCCTTGAAAGGTGCTGCAACCAATCTTCCTTTAGACCTTTTAAATTGCCTTTAGTTTGTGCTATTTGGGCCATGCGTAGCATTGTTACAAGTTGCCTAACTCTTCCAATTGTCAGGATCTGTTGTAGCACTTTGATTGTGGGTTGCTCGTTGCTTTCCCTTTTTACTAGCTGTTTTAGTGATTAAGCTATCCTGCCATAGGAATTGTCCTTCTGCTATACCTTTCCTCTATAAAGTCGTAGCACCTTTACTCTTGGAAGTTAAAGGGAGGTAGTCTGGCTCACTCAAAACGAACTCCAGATGGAGTGGCTAGCTCTCGAATTCCCTTCCAACATTTGTTTGAGGTGGGAAACTTGTATAATATATTCATCAACAGAGGACCTTTAGGACAAAGTTCAGGTTTCTTAGAATACCTTTGAGAAGAATCCTGCTCTGCCCTTTTGGTCATAGAATTGTGAGGTCTGTAGCAACTCAATATTACTATACAGGGGATGAGAGCAATCTATAATATTTAGAATGGAAGTTACCATGGCTTAGGAACTTTTGCTGAACATTATCTCTCAAAACTACTATTAAAAGCGGGAATAGTAGTGCACTTTAAAGCAAGCTCCCATTCTCCCTGCTTGGTATTCTGTCCTGTTCAAAATGATTTCTCTTCCACAGTTTCTGTAAATCCGCCTGAATATGCCTTACTGTGTCCACAATAACATTTATAAAAAGGATGAAGCAGTATTGGCAATCCTTCCTTGGTGAATCAAACTCCCAGGTTTACTTTGTAGTAAGTTAATTTGGTTGACTTCATAAGTGGGATCCTGCATCGTAGGATCTTCATGGAAGTCATGAATGTAGAATAATCCATGCGGGAGGAGACCAGGTGGATGTCCGGACCTGACAACTTAGTTCACAACAAGCACATAAGGCACTGATGTGTACTTCAATGCTCAACCCGCACCTCAACTAAGGATTTGCTTGGTCGTAGCTTGGCACCACAGGTACGACTGACTACTATGGGTGATTAGTTAGGACAGGGGAAGGCTTGGAGGTTCATTTTGGGCCAATTTATTTAGTTTATTGTCCCCATTAGTTGTTGATTGTGTAACTCACTTGTATCTTTGCCAATATCACACGTCCTGGACCCTATATTTGGCCCCATATGAACAGTCAAGAGACGCCCATTTGAAGAGGCGTATGTAACCCTATTTTTCATGTATTACTGGATGCTTTCTTAACTGTTCCATATAGCAGTGGCGTCTACTGCACACTCTATAGTATAATTCTGCTGGCCAACGTTTTGCACACTGTACCCATTTCTGAATGGCACTGTATTTTGTCCTGATTTATCGACCCCTCACCTTAGTTTAAAATTCAATAAAAGAGATTCAAACAAAAACAAATAAATGTAGACTATTCTCACCTGCATGCGGGCATTCCGAAACACTTCAGATTAATATAACAGATGTAGATTAGCGGAGGTAAAATCTGGGATCTTTAATTGCAGTTACAATCGCTGTGGTCCTATACAGGCTATTTATGGAGCAAGTAGCTTGCATATGCCAGCATGCCTTGCACTGTCAGTTGCCACACAGCCTCAGTTCTTTTTCTGGTTCAACATTGTTTACCTATTTGAAGCGTTTTCACCTTTTTTTTGTATACCTTTGAAAGGGGAATTTTTTTTACTGTGCATTCATTATTTGGGAAGTGCCCCTTCTAAGTGAGGATGAAAACAACTTATTATCCACAAGATTTGTGCGTTTTTATTTGTCCTCCTCACATTCTTTAAAAGAGTGTGAATTCTTCCAAAAAATGACAGTGCCTTTAAAGACCCGGAGCAAATTCAACTCGATACACGTTAGAAGACCTCAGCGCTGAAGAAGAGAGAAAGCACCATTGCACAACAACCTTCCTCTTCCACTAAGCCCTAGTCCTCTCCTCAGTGAGACTCCTATGGATGGTGATTCAGAGAGAAAAATAGGAAACATAACCTTCCCTTGTAGGGGATTTCCATGTATAGTCATAAGCAATGAATAGTCCTGCCCATGTGTGGGCACCCCGGAGCACTTAATCCAAATATGTTCTTAAGTGAAAAAGTTTGCCTTTCTTCGGGAAGCCCTTGAAAAGTCACTTAGGAGTGTCATAATGCAGCCTAGGAGAATGCCACAGAGGTCAGAGTTCTTCAACTTGTAATGGCAAATGGAGTGTGTGAATGTATGCTCTCAGAATATATATTTTTTGTATTAGCATAGAAAAAGAACCTTCACAAACCCTTTTGCTATGATTCGACAGATATGAAGAAGTGCCGGGCCCTGTAGCCCACAGGCTGCCATTATAAGTATAGAAAAAGAAAACTGTGCCTTAACCAGAGGCAGTTACCTCAGTTCTTTTTTCCAGCTCCTTCTGACAGGACCCTTGGAGCATTGAACTCTACCTTTTTAGTTTTTTCTTCAATTTAACTCTTTATACTTCACTGTTTTTTTGCTTCATTTGACGTCTCTGTGGAGCAAAATGTTTTTCTCTTAGGAAAGAGGCTTTTTTCCAATTCAAAATGCCATCTCTTTTCGACAAATGTCGTAGATGTGGCAGAAAAAAAGCTAAAACAGACCCTCATGAAGTCTGTATTCTTTGCTTGCCTTCCTCTTACCTTCCTACCTCCTGTGACATCTGCAAAACCTTCTCCAGACGTACCCTGCGTGACGGGGAGAAGATTCGCCTGCAGGTAGGACAATAGAGAAGGAAACAGCAGGTAGCCAGTGAGCCCTCTGAGCAAAGAGGAAGAAAATCTCCCACCAGAGCGCTTACCTCATCTCCCAGCGGCCGTGGGAGGTCTGAGTGGCATTTATCACCCAGAAAACTCTTGCGGTCCTGGTCGACGTCGAGGTGGTCAATGTCGAGAGGAGGTACGGCGCCGACATGTTCGCCGCCATTGCCTTGTTGGACGTCGGGGAAACTTCGACGTCTAGAACCACTACAACGACATAGACAGCCACGTCACGTCACGTTGACGACCGAGACAGGTGTCGAAGTTGAGGGATACCGACTCACCATCGACAGTGAACTGCCGACTACAAGATTGGTCGACGTCGACAACGCTCGCATCGTCGAGCGATCAACGGGGGTCGACGTCAAGGAGTAGGTCTTGTCAAAAAGTAGTCGGAGGAGATAGACGTTGAGGAGATCATCGACGTTGAGGCGTGGAAAGAAATCTAAATGAAGGAAAATCTACTCTTCATCAGACTCTCACTCTAGATCTCTTTCATTGGTGAAGATACCCGAGTCTCCCACCCCGGTATCACCTGCACCAGGCCCAGTGGTTCCAGCAGTGCCGCTTTCTGTTTTACTATTTCCACCTCAGATTCCAGTACCTCAGCTTCTGGTATCTCCAATAGTACCAGCACCTGTACCACACGCTCCTGCGGTACCTCAGACCACACCGACCACTAGAAGATCAAGTTCGAGATCGCGCCGTCGATTTCGACATGGACGCTCGCGATCCTCCACTAGATCATGACATTCATGGTGCCACTCTTACCGCAGATCCAGATCACGTTCACGCCTTCACCACCATAGAGATATGTCCTCATCTACCGGAGACTACTCTCCTACACTGTCTGATTCGCCACAACCTCGGTCCTCCCTTGATTGATGACATTAATACCTTTAAAGAGGTCCTGGTTCGTGGCGCAACTAAACGGAACATTATTATGGAGACGCCTACTCCCTTAATATCATTTTTTAAACACTCCATCAATGCACAGCTTCTAGACCACTGCTACCTCTAGCGCCAGGCCTGCTTGATCCAGCCAAGGAGTTGTTCCTTACGCCGGTGGTGGCAAGATCCGCACTGTCAAGGCTCATCAAGAAATACCGTCCACCTGTTCTTATGGTCGGACCCCCCTCCTGATTCAGTGGTAATTCTTGCGGCACTTAAGTCTAAAGCCACTTCTCTATCTGCCACAATTCCCCTGATAAGGAAAGCAAAAAGATAGATTCATCAGGTGGCAAGATCTGCAATACGGCCGCTACGTCCTTGAAAGCGGCCAGCATCACGGCCCTATTAGGACGATATGACTGCTCCTTGTGGGACTCAACTTGCACTTTGCTGACCACCTCCCCAAAGAACATAGATAAGATTTTCTAGAAATTGTTTCAAGAGGGTGCTATGGTCTCCAACCAAGTAATCAGCTGGGCAGCAGACTCCATGCTCCTGGCTGCCCATGGCTACTGCCATGGAATATCCCTACGTCGGCACCCATGGCTGTTTCGACGTCTCTGAAACCCGACGCCCAGTTACGGCTACAAAACATACCCTTTTCTGGCTCCACCCTCTTCGGTTCACACACTGACGATGAGATGTCACATATGAAAACGGAGATGGATTCTTTAAAAGCGATGGGACTAGACAAATCTAAGGAACAACGATGTTCTTTTTGCCCCTACCACCGACGTTTCTCTGAGCAGAGGGTTCAAACCCCTCAATGGCAATCAAGCAGGTTACAACAATACCAGCGGGCGTACCAATCGCAGAGCAAACCACAGAGAGGTCGTAACTCCCAACAAATGAATCAAGGATGACATCAACCCGCTGCATCAAAACCCTGAAACCTCTCTTCCCCTCTTCTGATACCCACTCCGGTAGGGGGAAGCATTGTAAATTATCTGGCACAGTGAAAAAATATCACAATAGACGCCTGGGTCTTGAATATTGTCAAACATGGCTATCGTCTCAGGTTCACTGCCCCACCTCCTTCCATTCCTCCGAAGGCATCCATAACTCGCCTAAAGCTCTTACAGGAAGAAGTCAACATTGTGCGCCGCAAAGAAGTGTCCGAACCTGGCCCGCGAAACAAAGGAGGTCAAGTTATCTACTCCCGATACTGCCTAGTGCAAAAGAAAGGCAGACCAGAGTTCAGGCTGATTCTCGACCTTCGCGTCGCAAAGCAATGGATCAAAAAAGAAAAAATTCAGAATGTTGGGCTTGCACCAAATGTATCCTCAACTACATAAGGGAGACTGGCTCTGTTCGATCTTTCACATTCCATTCACAAAGTCCCATCTCAGGTTTGTCGTTGAACAAAATCACTACCAATATGCAGTTCTCCCATTCGGCCTCAAGTTAGCGCCCAGGACATTCTCCAAATGCATGGAAGTGGTGGCAGCTCACCTTCGGAAACAAAAAATCTTTATATATCCTTATCTGGACTACAGGCTGATGAAAGCGTCCACATTCACGGAAGCCCAAGAGTATTTCCTACGGACATGCGATCTGCTTCATTGCTTGGCTCTACACGGCAACATGCTAAAGTCCACTGCATCTCCAGTTCAGACTCTACGTTACTTAGGAGCTACCATCGACTCGTCACAGGAAAAGGTGTTTCCTTCGGAGGAACAACAGTTATCCATTCTCCTAAAATGTCACAACCTTCAGCGGATAACCCGTCCATCAGTATGCATAATCTCCTCTCTCCTCGGCTCGATGGCCTCCTGCATATTTCTGACTCCCAATGCTCGCCGCCATATGCGTCCTCTCCAGCAGTGTTTAGAGGACCAGTGGAATCAGTTCTTGGAGAACTGGGAGGACAAGATTACACTATCAATTCATGCAGTGAAATCTCTCAAGTGGTAGAGCTCCCAGAAAAATCTCCTGTGTGGAATGCACTTCCATTCACTCACACAGACCTTGCTCACAGATGCCTCACTACTCGGCTGGGAAGCCCATATGGATCACTTAGAAGTTCATGGTCTTTGGTTCTCCAGAGAACAGAAGTATCATATCAACCTTCTGGAACTTCGAGTAGTACACCTGGCTCTCAAGGCTTTTCACCTGCTTGTTCAAAAAGACAATGCAACCACCATTTACTACCTGAACAAGCAGGGTGGAACGAGGTTCAGATCTCTGTCGCAAGAAGCACTGCCAGGAATCTAACACTTGTAGCGGCTCACCTTCCAGGGGAACAGAACATCCAAGCAGATGTACTCTGCAGGGTTCTTGACGACAACCACGAGTGGGGTACTGAATTAAGAAGTCATGCAAAGTATTTTCAGTCTGTGGGGCACACATTCTATAGATCTGTTTGCCACAAAAGAAAACAAAAAATGCCATGACTTCGCCTCCAGATTTTACCATCCAGTCTCTAGGGAATGCCCTATGGATCAACTGGTCGAACAAATTTATTTATGCTTTTCCTCCAGTAACATAAATACCGACAGTCTTGCAGAAACTGGCGTCCACAACAGCCCAGATGATACAACAGCCACCTTCTTCCACCGCAAGATCGCCGACATCCACGACAGCTTCAACACCCGGACAGTCCCAACAGACACCGACCCACCGGACTCGCCGCCCACCATCGACCACGACCCCCTGACAGCATGGACCAACGTGAACATTGATGACCCTATCAAGACCATGAACACAATCCATTCCGGATCCCTGTCAGACCCTTCTAATTCTAAACGCACGACACCTTTCTTTTAATCTCCCATTCACTGCCTCTCAAATAAATCATTGAGGTTGAAAGTGAAATAGGGATTTTAAATATTTTTTCACAATATCACGAGCACATTTTCACATCTATCTCTGACCACTACTGTCAGTACCAGTGGGTCTCCCTCCAGGTGGAGGTCAGCATTTTACAAAAGAAAATGACCCAATGATGACGCTGAAACAGTACACAAGAGGCGGAGAACGAAAATATACCGCCATCGGCCTGTGTAGATGTATGAGGGTCTTTTTTTGACGGACACTACCGAAAAGACCTTGGTAACACAGGACAAGTGGTCCATTCTCTCTCTCTCTCTCTCTCCCCCCCTTGATTTAAAACTAACCATTGGAAGCCGAATGGACCATAGCTTCTCTTTCCCTCCCCTTTGATTATGATATATTGAAGCAGCGCACAGCTGTGGGATAACCTATTCCCTATAAGAGTGTCAATAATTGATCTGACACAACAAGCAACAAGAAGAATTGGCAAGCATGGCGGACAACCAAGGTTTAAGTTACACAGAAGAAGAAGTAATCGCTATTCTATCAGGATCTTCATTACTACAAGATAAAGATCTATCACATACTTTGACACACAATAACGAATGGGATGAACTAACGGAAATGAAGAAAGATAAAGTAAGGACAGCCATACATGGTATCATCATGAAAGAATACTTACGAGCAAACTCGGCCCCGAAAGGCCTATGGGTACAAAATGCACCACGTATATTCCTTAAAGACCTTGCCTTCCGGAAAGATTGGTCCTCCTATATCTTGGAAGTGTACTCGGGATTATCTAGTGCTAATAATTAAAACAGCAACTAGATTAGTAGAAGCTCTGACGATTAAGATTCAAGTCAGCAAAGCCAATCTAAAAACAACAGTCGAGATTTCCGTATATAAGAAACGCCTGGAAGAGATAAATAAGGAGATGAATGAGACAAAAGAGTACATCACCCAAAATAAAATCCAAAAATTGGGCAAAGACTTAAAAAAATTCTCAATGGAGAAAATGCACCCCTATGCGAGAGCAGACTATGTCGCACCAGACCATCAAGAAGATGAAGACACGACAGGGGAAAGTTCTGCCAATAG
Source organism: Triturus cristatus (assembly GCF_964204655.1). Taxonomy (NCBI): domain Eukaryota; kingdom Metazoa; phylum Chordata; class Amphibia; order Caudata; family Salamandridae; genus Triturus; species Triturus cristatus. The sequence continues at coordinate 1,063,096,746 of NC_140588.1, read as the reverse complement.
TTCTGACTGGAGCACGACGAAGGACCTAACCCCAGAAGAGGGAGAGGACAATTCAGACGCAATCAAAGAAAGAGAACTAACAACTGGCAAATGCCCAGATATTTTGACCAATCACAACCCCATTTCCAACCCTTTGTACCTAATTTCCAAGGCTGGATGAATCCCTACTTCCAGGCCCCCAACACCATGGTAGAGGCCCAACACCATGGGAGAGGCCAAAACACCCAAAGAGGGAGGAGAAAGGGAGTAACATGGAGCGAACAAGAAAGACAAGTACACACACGAAGCATGACAAAAGAACAACCAGGGACCAGTTCAATGAATCGTTGGTAGTTAATCTCACCGACACTATCCTCACAGCAGACCAAGAAAGTGTGAAGTGTGAACTGTCTGAATTCTGCAGGAAGATCAAACTAAAGGCATTCTTTATGAACAAAGAAAACAATAGTCAAGATAGTGACACCAATCTTAGACCCAAGTCGACTTTCTGTCCTCCCTCCCAGATGGTCCCCTTAGAAATACAAACCTTCGAACAGGCAATCATGAAAGAAATGGATAATATGAAACCAACCAAAAGACCTTTTGTGAATACCACACGACAAGAAAAGAAAGCAATGAAGGAACTACGCCAGAATGAAGATCTGGTCATAAAGCCAGCAGATAAAGGAGGAGCTATTGTCCTTCTGAGCAAGCAAGGATATAACAACCAATGCTTGTCACTGCTTTCAGACACAAAATCAAAAGCTAACTGTAGATCCAACCAAAAGACTACAAAGAACCATAGAACTCATGGTGGAGGAGGCCGAGACCAACCAGTGGATTTCAAAACATGAAGCTGATTTTCTCAGAACAAAATCACCAAGAACTCCATATTTCTATTCATTACCAAAAATCAACAAGAATAAATCACCACCACCAGGACGCCCGATAGTCTCAGGGATTGGTTCTGTACTTGAACCACTGTCACAATTTGCAGACCAATTCCTGAGACCAATAGTACAGAAAACACCCACCTATTTGAAGGATACCAGAGATCTTCTAAATATGTTAGTAGACCTAACATACAATGACCGAACAATGCTTTTAGTAGGACTTGATGTGGAGAGTCTCTACACAAGCCTACCACAACAAAAAACTCTAGAGACCCTAGAGGACATCCTCTTTTCCCAAGATTGGCAACATAGAACCCCAAGACATTTTGTTTTGGAAGGCTGCAGGATGGCCCTTACTGATTTTTTTTTTTAATATGAGGGCACCCTCTACGCTCAGCGGCACGGAACTTCGATGGGCAGTACATTCGCGCCCAGTGTGGCAGGATTATACGTCAGCGCTTTCGAACAACAATGGATACAGAACCCCATTAATCCATTTCTGGATCGGATGAAATTCTGGTGCAGATACATTGACGATGTCCTAATGATCTGGGAAGACACTCAAGAAACACTAGTAGACTTCCTAACCTGGATAAACACGAGAGATGAATGCCTCAAGTTTACACACTCATCAGATGACAAAAAAATATATTTCCTAGATGTCACGATCTTCTCTGAGAACAACACCTTACAAACTAAAACCGTCTACAAACCCACAGCAAGAAACAGCATCTTGTCTTACAACAGCTTCCACCCTCGACCATTGAGAGAAAATTTACCCTACAGCCAGTTTTTACGACTGAAACGGAACTGCAGCAAGCTGACAGATTATAAGGCCCAAGCGGCAGCTCTAGAACATAAGATAGAACTCAGGAATTACCCTTTGAAGACGATCAAGAAATGCCAAAAGAGAGCAAGGAATCAGCCTAGAGATAGCTTACTTGAATCAATCCAACGAGAAGAACCAGCAGACATATTGACATGTGTTACAACTTACTGTACATCCACAAACACCATAAAGAAAATAATAAATAGGAACTGGAGAATTCTAACATCCAACAATCTGGATTGGCCCAAACCACGCTTTGCCAATAGACGAACACAAAACATTAAGGACATCCTTGTACACACAAGACCAACTGCCACTACAAATGATGGAACCTTAACAACACTCTGGAACCTCAACCCTATAGTAGGAAACTACCCGTGTGGCTCGTGTTCGGTATGTAAACTCACAAAGACAACGAAAACACTACAACTTCTACCTAATTTCACCTGGACGATACGCCACCACACGAACTGCAACACTACACATGTGATATACATGAATGTATGCTCTTGTGGCCTCAAGTACATAGGGATGACGTGCCGAAAAGTGAAGATTCGAATCTGTGAACACAGGAGCAATGTAACCTGCAAACGAATTACAACTAAGATGAGCAAACATTACATTGAACATAACCATGATCCTGATGATCTTAAATTGGTAGTCCTTGAGACCCTGAAAACAAGACCACACAACGCAGAGAAGATCCTTTTTGAAAAAGAACAACGTTGGATTTATCGCCTCCATACAGATACAGGAGGATTGAATGACAATATCCCATGGCATGCCTTATCATGATCCTTTAGATTTCTGAAGATCAACTGACAAATGACTGCCGTTAAGAACATCCCACTATAATTACAGTTATAACACTTCAGGACAACATCTCCCCTAGGCCACTAATATAACCAACTGAACTGGCCAAGAGACAAAGAAGATTCATAATGCAGTCTGGCAACCAGCAATTGTCCCTTTAAGAATAGAAGATGTGAATCAACACATCCTACATCCCTTAATTACGAAATCATACTAATTGACAATACACCGCCTATTAGTATGACGGCTGAAATTCTCCAGTTCTTTAACGAAAACTGTCATTGGTTCATTATTTACCATCCATATTGACCAAGGGACTGAAACTCACGAAGTCAAGTCACAATTTAGGATGAAATATAGCATTTGTCATTTTTAGAATAGAAGAAGCAATACAACATTACTGACACTCCTTAATTCACCCAATTCAGTACCCTGCCATAAATTTCATATTGCAACCATTTAATTTCTTTCCTTAGCCACTAAAAGACTAACATGTAACGTTATAGTCTGTTCTCTAATAACAAGGACGCTGTGCCAATCAACCTTGCCAACCAACTCCACTATAGTCCCTCTTCCCTTTTTACCAACACCGGGAATACAAACGAACCGAGAACGGCCCTCGCGTCACTCGGAGCACCGTAGTGAGAGCCAGCACAAGTGAATCACTGTGAAGACACTGGTGAGAGATACGAACAAACAGACTTCTCTGCCGTCACCCAAGTGTCAAGTAAGATACTGTAACTCTCACTTCTTTCCTTAGAATGGAATCGGCATTCAGAGGCCCGCCGGTGACTCCATGAAGCTTTGCAATTTAAAGCTTACAAGGTAAAAGCCCCAACAATTGTTTGTTAGGTGCTCTCTTGCCTAATATGTCTCGATGTTAATAACACACTGAATCTTGCTAAATCACAATCGCGCCTGATATAGATTCATCCTATCATAGCTGCCATAGCTGAGTTCACCAGGCGCCAAACAACAGCTCCTATCAACGATCAGTTTTACGATAGCCTCTTTCAGCTAAAAACGCGTGAATTTCGAGACATCGTGTTTCTATTCCTAATGGTTGCATATTGCAGTTAAATGAATGATATTTTAAATTCAGATATATGCGCACCTTTAGATTGCATAATCACCTGTAATAAGACCTCGTGAATCAGCCAAAGCGCGCTAGTCTGGGACATCGAATCTTCTATTTTAGCTACATACAAATTACTGTCAAATGAACGATCTTTCTGTTATATGTGTACCTTTAGGCAGAATAACCACCCGTAAATGATATTTGGGCCTTAACTATTAAGCTTTCCACGCACTCCAACATAACGATATGTATACCTGTATATTCTTGAACCTAACCACCCTGCCCACCCACCATTTTGTAACTACATCCCTTTTGTAAGCATAATGTTGCGTTATACTCTTTCCCACTGTGGACAATTGAGTAACACTGTTCCAGCAGTCCCCTTATTGAAACTTTTGAATGCACAAGTTTTCATGTATCACTGCATCCCCCTACTTTCTCTTTTCTCTCTCTAGGTACAGATACTACTGATCTGACCCCTTTGAACCCAGAGTGGTGAGTACACCACTCCGTGCAGAACCAAACAGGCTCTGCACACTCAAAACTCGGTCCTGACGAAAGCCCTTAGAACACACAGAGGGCTGAAACATGTTAACCCATAAGAAGTGCGTATGATAAGTAACTCATTCTAAACGCACGACACCTTTCTTTTAATCTCCCATTCACTGCCTCTCAAATAAATCATTGAGGTTGAAAGTGAAATAGAGATTTTAAATATTTTTTCACAATATCACGAGCACATTTTCACATCTATCTCTGACCACTACTGTCAGTACCAGTGGGTCTCCCTCCAGGTGGAGGTCAGCATTTTACAAAAGAAAATGACCCAATGATGACGCTGAAACAGTACACAAAAGGCGGAGAACGAAAATATACCGCCATCGGCCTGTGTAGATGTATGAGGGTCTTTTTTTGACGGACACTACCGAAAAGACCTTGGTAACACAGGACAAGTGGTCCATTCTCTCTCTCTTTCCCCCTTGATTTAAAACTAACCATTGGAAGCCGAATGGACCAGAGCTTCTCTTTCCCTCCCCTTTGATTATGATATAGACCCTTTTCCGCACTACATCTTCAACAAAGCCAGCAGCTCCATAGCTCCCCACATGCGCAACGTCTTCAACCTTTCCTTCGAGACTGCGACCTTCCCAGAGAGCTGGAAGCACGCCGAGATAAATGCCCTACTCAAAAAACCCAAGGCGGACTCGAGGGACCTCAAAAACTTCCAGCCCATCTCCCTGCTCCCGTTCCCAGCCAAGGTCATCGAGAAGATCGTCAACAAACAGCTAACCCGATAGCTCGAAGAAAACAGCATCCTGGACCCATCCCAGTCAGGGTTCCGCAGCAACCACAGCACAATGACTGCCCTCATCGCGGTTATCGACGACATCAGGACCCTGATGGACAACGGCGAGACCGCAGCCCTCATCCTGATAAAACCTTTCTGCCGCCTTCGACACGGTCTGCCACCATACCCTATGCGCATGCCTCCATGATGCAGGGATCCAAGACAAGGCCCTGGAATGGACTACCTCCTTCCTCTCCGGCAGAACCCAGAGAGTCCGCCTCCCCCATTCTGATCCGAAGCCTCCGAGATCATCTGCGGCATACCCCAGGGTTCTTCCCTCACCCCGACACTGTTCAACATTTACATGGCCCGCTCGCACTGATCGCCCGACAGCACGACCTCAACATAATCTCCTACGCCGACGACACTCAACTGATCCTCTCCCTCACCAAGGACCCCATCACCGCCAAACCCAACCTCCATGAAGGAATGAAGGCCGTCGCCGACTGGATGAAGAGCAGCCGACTAAAACTGAACACGGACAAGACATAGGTCCTCATCCTCGGCTTCAACCCATCAGCCTGGGACGACTCCTGGTGGCCAACGGCCCCGACACCCACCCACCAACCACGCACGCAGCCTGAGAATCATGCTCGACTCAACGCTTTCCATGACCAAGCAAGTCAAAGCCGTCTTCTCCTCCTGCTTCAACACCCTCCACATGTTCCGCAGGATCTACAGGTGGATCCCAACAGATACAAGAAGAACAGTTACCCAGGCCCTCGTCAGCAGCAGACTTGACTACGGAAACACCCTCTATGTGGGAGCCCCACATAGAGTCATCAAACGACTGCAACGCATTCAAAACGCCTCTGCACGCCTCATCCTCGACGTACCACGCCAGAGCCACATCACCCCCCACCTGAGAAGCCTGCACTGGCTCCCCGTCATCAGGAGAATCTCCTTCAAACTCCTCATCCACGCACACAATGCACTGCACAAGACCGGCCAGCCTACCTCAACAGACGACGACTCTTCTACGTCCCTAACCGCCAGCTCCGCTCCGCCGACCTCTCCCTCGCCACAGTCCCGGGCATCCGAAGAACAACCACCGGCGGCAGATCCTTCTCCCACCTCGCCGCCAAGACCTGAAACACCCTCCCACTCAGCCTACAACAGACCCAAGACCTGCTGACCTTCAGGAGGCTACTCAAGACCTGGCTGTTCGACCAGTAGCGCCCCCCCCCCCCCTTTCTCTCCCCAGTGCCTTGTGACCCTCGCGGGTAAGTAGTGTGCTCTACAAATTCTGTGATTGTGTGATTGATGATTGATTGATACTTATCGCCCCGAAATGACCAAGACAGCTGTGGTTTCCAGACCTCCTTGACCGGTCTATCCTTCCACATTTCAGACTGCCATGCAGACCGGACCTCCTCATGAAGTTCAGATGTCAACTACTACACCCCAGTCTGTCATCTTTGAATTTGTCAGCATGGCTCCTGATATAGTGCAGTATGGTCATTTAAACCTGTCTCAAAACTGTATGGACATTCTAAAGGAAGCTAAGCGACCATCTACACGAGCAGATTACGCTTTTAAATGGAAGCGATTCTGTATTTGGTGCTATTCCAACCAGTTTGTTCCCACTTCCTGCCAGGATGAAGTTATTCTTCCCTATTTATTGTATCTTGCCAAGTCAGGCCTCCAATATTCCTCAGAGTCCATTTTTCTGGTCTTACGGCATATAGGAAAAGTCCTTCACAAATCTTTCTTTAGGATTCCAGTATTTAAAGACTTCCTAGAGGAGTTAAAGAAGGTTTTTCTTCCCTTAAGATGCCCTTCTACTCCATGGGAGCTGAACGTAGCACTGTCTCGTCTCATGATTCCTCCCTTTGAACCCATCCACAAGGCTTTATTACAGCATCTCACATGGAAAACTGCTTTCTTAGTGGCCATTACATTAGCGAGGAGAGTTAGTGAAATTCAGGCTCTTTGTACTCATGAACCTTACACGGTGCTCCATTCCTCTAAAGTAGTGTTATGGACACACCCTAAGTTTCGTCCTAAAGTGGTCTCAGATTTCTACGTTAATCAAACCATTGCTTTGCCCACGTTCTTTCCAAACCCTTCATCTCCAACGGCGAGGTCTCTCCGTTCGCTGGATGTAAAAAGGGTACTAAACTTGTATTTGGACAAGACTAAAACCTTTCGTAATTCTCAACAATTGTTCATCAATTATGGCCCAGTCCGCACAGGGTTAGCAACCTCTAAACAGTCAATATCTAGGTGGATTGTCTCTTGCATTCTCTGCTGCTGTCAACCAGCCAATAAATCCCTTTCTGGTAGGCCAAAAGCTCACTCTACCTGGGGTAAGGCAGCTACTGCTGCTCTTATGAAGAATGTTCCTTTAGTGGATATCTGTAAGGCAGCTACATGGAGGTCTATCCATACATTCACTAAGCATCACTGCCTGGACACAGATGCTAGAGTGGATACACAAGTACATCAGGCATCCCTCAGAAATCTTTTTTTCTTAACAGGGCTTAACGTTTGGTACTTTTCTGTCTTCTCCACCGCCTTAGTGTCGATGAGCTGATGAGCTTGCTACTATATTCATCGCTTATGACTATACATGGAAATCCCCTAAGAGACAAGGTATAGTTTCTTACCTGTAATTCTAGTTCTCTTGCAGGGTTATTTCCATGATAGTTTTAAACAGCCCTCCCTCCTCCCGGTGGAGTGGGGCACATTATCTCATGCTCCGTTTACTATCAGTTTACTGTAACCTTAAAAAAGAACTGAGGTAACTGCCTATGGCTGAGCATGATGGGATATTGGTGGCCTCTCTGCTCTTAAAGGCACAGTTTAGTTTTCTTTCTATATTTATAATGGCAGCCTGTGGGCTACAGAGCCAGGCACTTCTTCATATCTGTCTAGTCATAGCAAAAGAGTCTGTGAAGGTTGTTATTCTGTGCTATTGCAAAAAAGATATATTCGGAGAGCATATATTCACACACTCCCTTCTTTTGCCATTACAAGATAAAGAACTCCGACCTCTGTGGCCTTCTCCTAGGCTGCATTATGACAGTCTTAAGTGACTTTCCAAGGCCTTCCCGAAGAAAGGTGAACTTCTTCACTTAAGAATATATTCGGATAAAGTGCTCCGGGGTCCACGCACATGGGCGGGACTATTCATCGCTTATGACTATCATGGAAATCCCCTACGAAATCACGATTTACCCTACAGGTAAAAACTATACCATCTATGTCATTCAGGTTGTTCCTACCATTCTCAAGACTTTTGATCGATGTCGAAGATTGTGACTCTATTCTGACTTTTTTGGCATCGAGGTTGGTCTTTAGCAATGTGATTCTCATTGACCCAGAAACATAAGAAACACTCGCCAGCTAATACAAATCTGGTGTCATCGAAATTAAGGAAACATTCCCAGTCACTGTCAAGGCACTCAGCATTTGGACATTTGGTATCATTCCTCAATGTTTACATCAGTCCACATTGAGAAGAATGATATTGAGATGCTCAATATCAACAGCTGTCTCATGATCTCTCACTGGATGACTGGTCTTGTCTCCTTCTCCAACGAAGTCTATAAAAGCTGAAGAGATCCTTTGTACCTCCAAGACCCTCTCCAGCTGAAGATCTTCTTCAAGGACCACCTAGCTTCTAATTCTTCTGCATAAGCCTTTAACAGTTTCAAGTCATACTTTAGTGTCACCAGTTAAGAACAACCTATTTGAAAGACTATTCCACCTACACCTCCACCATCAAGAACTCCTAGCCTTGCTCATTTCAGTGTTTCACTTGCCTGCCTCGCCGCATCAAAAGCATCTATTTTAAGTTATTTTCTTCGCGTTGACTAATTTCTAGTGATGCGTTCGACTACGATATGCCTCTTATACACCGATGTTCGCTATAAATGATATTATCCCTTTCAATATGTGTGACATTACCACCTTTCCAGATGGATGTGCTGGTCAAATGAGCAACATGCCCAATGTATAATTGGCAGTTCTAAGAGGATTAGTGTTGATAATCATGGAGATACTTAGTTGCGGGCCATGTACAGGCATTTACCTTCCTGGGATTGAGGCATTGCAGAGCTAGCAAAAGAGATATTTTTCATATGAAGATTTTCACTCCCAGGCTATTAAAACTATATACAGTATGAGATCTAAACCCTATCCCTTCATGCCAGGAACTGAAACCTGGTTCAGTATTTGTTTCGTCTGTAAAACGAAGCACACATCTGCCCCTGAAATATCTGTTCCCCCTGACATGGGCAGTAAACATTTGTACGACTGGCAGAAAGATTTGTGGCACTATTGTATGACCTTTAAAAGAGCTAGCTCATCAGTTCTGTTAGGAAGATATGGCTACGCACTGTGCAGAGAGGATAAACATTCTGTAGATGTAAAATGAATCCTAAGGTTCTACCTTGACTACACAGCAGATTCCTGGGGATCCTACCAGATTTGTGTTAACTATAGTTCGCTTTGCATAGGTCTAGTGACTTTCAAACAATCCATCCCCAGACTGATTTTCGCTTTGTTCCCAGTTTTGGCCCATAAGCCTTTACCTGGCACACCCACAGCTCATTTGTCATGAAGAAAACAGTGACTGCTGCCTAGTAGAGGAATGTTGTTGTGTAGACAGTTCAGTTTAAGGCAGCTAAATTGAAGTCTATACACACTTTTACCAGACATTACTGTCTACATTCAGATTCTAGTATGGACTAAATAATTGGCTAAGCTACCCTAAAAAATATTTCTCTCTGTACGAGTTGCCTTGTTCGGTATTTGAAGAATCTTCTTCCCCCTGCCATTTGAACATGGAGACCTTAGTTTGTTTTGAGGATAAGTCTATGCTACTTTGATGTCTACCAATACAGAAGAGAAAGTTAATTCCTTGTAATCTTTGTTCTGCATTATCTGGATCTTCATTAAAGTCATGAACTATCCTCCTTCTTCTCTGGTCTCTACTTTCCAGTAGTAGAGAAATTACTTTTTGTTTGTTGATATATTTAAAAATCTCCTCAAAAAGAAATGAGGCTGCCAAGCAACTGCCAGTAGAAGACATGGTGGGATATGGAAGGTCCTGGCTCTATTAAGGGACAGCACCTTTTTTACAGCTTCTCTTTACATTCTGTCTGTCATGCTAATTTTTGTCAAAATAAATTAATCAAAGGGTAACCCATAGAAATTTCTTTATAGGTTTGAAAAATGGTTAATGTATGAAAAATAGATAACCAAGAACTCCTACTCAAACTGTATTCCTTCCCTATTAAGATACCAATAGACAATCAATGACACTGAGGGCTCGATTACAATGTGCACAACATCGTCGCGGTCTCGGGACCAAAAGACCTCCGGTCGGCGGTGCCAACACCGCTATTATGATGCGACCGCACATGGTGTGGCTGCATACTTCCATTTCTGTATGGGAGCTTGCGTTACGGCCGTAAACCGGCCGTAACACAAGCTCCCATAGAGAAATGGGAGATTGTTTTAATCCCTGTACACTACCAGTGGCAGGCACCTCAAGGAGGCCTCAAACAGATGGGGGCCCTACTCAAACTCTAAAAAATTAAGTTTATGGCTTGTATATATATAAACCAATACATATGTTGTGCACCATAGCCAATCTTCACAAATATTCAGGCTTTATCCAGTAAACCAGTGTTCTACAAAGTAAGTCCTGGAGGACCTGGTCCATGCCAGATTTTTAAGATAGCTGCATTTATCTAAATGCGGATATGCTAAAATCTGCCATGGGGGTCCAGCCTTCAAAGACCGACTTTGAAGAATCCACAAGAAACCAAACACGGTTGATGCACATTTTTGTGGCCAACTGTTCTTTAATTGCTACCTTCTTCAGGACCAAACAGGTGATTTCAAATATGAACTTTTTTTATAAGGTGACAGGGCTTGACTTAATCTACAAAAAAAACCTATCAAAAGTATATGCCATGGATTATATAAATGTTCACAAAAAAGACCTGCTAAATGAAAATATCTAATGAGTGCAGTTACTTAAAAATAAAATTACACATGTTCCACATTCTGTTAATTGTAGTCACCAATGTGAATGGAAACTAAAATCCGACATTGTTTTTGATCTTTTCCAAATGTCGACATGTACGCCCTTTTTTATCAAGATCTTCCAATTCAAACAATTGTGTTGTACACTTCCTTGCCGGATTGTGCAGCACATTTACAGAAATTAGCTGTGCAAAGCTTGTGGTCAGAAAGCGAACATGTGTATTACATCAACATCCTGGTATTGAGAGCAGTTATTATAGATCTCAAGGCTTCCTACCATCTCTGATTATGAAAGAAATCCAGATTTAGATAGCAATTTAGCAGCAAGTCCGGGGTTCTTTGTCTGCAAAGCCAGGCATCTAGAAACGGGTCCTGGCAATGAATCTATCCATTCAGGAGATGCTCCTTCCTGAGCCTACAAAACTCCTAAGCAGATAATTTTCGGAAACCTCTCCAAAAAAATTAAGAATGGGTTCACAACATGCTTTTAAATATTTTTCTTTTAGATTGGGGAGTTCTGTCAATAGATGTTAAATAAATCAAAAAGAAAAATCCCCAGACTTCGATTCTAGAGTGTGAGAACCCGGGTATCTCTGCAATGTCATTTTTATAGATTGGTCAGAGAAGTTTCTCTTCATTTTGCTCCAGTTCCTTCTAATCCCAACAGTTCTTATGAAATACTCCAATGCCAACATGATTCTTATAGATCTCAAGTGGCCAATGCAATATTGTTTCTAGACCATCACCTTTTGAAGCACCCACTCAAGAGGCTTCCATGCAAACCAAATTAGTTGTCCAGGATGCAAGGCCAATTATCATCCCAACGTGACATTTTTGAATTTTGCCAGCTTGCTTCTGAGGTTGTACAATACTGACACCTAATTCTATCACAATTGTTTAAGAACATAAATGAAAAGGCCAACAGGCAATTTGTAAGGCCTTCCTATGTCTTTAAATGGAGGGATTCTATCTACTCTGCCACCGTAATTAACATGTACTAGTTTCCTACCAAGGCAAAATTGTTTTCCCATATCTTCTCCATTTTTCCTGGTCAAAGCTGTAATACTCTCCAATGAAAGGACATTTAGCAGCTAATAGAGTTAGCAGGAAAAGCCATTTTCAAAGATTCTTTTTTACGATTCCTGTCATCAAATACTTTTTAGCCCTTTTTGATGGCTGCCTTTTGTTACACAAGAGCTAAATTTAGTCTTATCTGAATTGATGGATCCTCTATTTGAACCACTAAAGTAGGTGTAATTGCAGCATCTTCGATTGAAATTTTTTTTTTGCACTATTCCATCTGCCTGTAGAGTAAGTGATGTATATGCTCTTTTTGCAGTAGAATGTTATACCGTTTTCCATTCCAGTATAGCAGTAAAAGTGGTCTCAAAATTTCACTTACATCATTCAATACACTTGCTGTTTTTCAATAATCCTTTCGCTCCTGCAGAGAGGATAAACATTCTGTAGATGTAAAATGAATCCTAAGGTTCTACCTTGACTACACAGCAGATTCCTGGGGATCCTACCAGATTTGTGTTAACTATAGTTCGCTTTGCATAGGTCTAGTGACTTTCAAACAATCCATCCCCAGACTGATTTTCGCTTTGTTCCCAGTTTTGGCCCATAAGCCTTTACCTGGCACACCCACAGCTCATTTGTCATGAAGAAAACAGTGACTGCTGCCTAGTAGAGGAATGTTGTTGTGTAGACAGTTCAGTTTAAGGCAGCTAAATTGAAGTCTATACACACTTTTACCAGACATTACTGTCTACATTCAGATTCTAGTATGGACTAAATAATTGGCTAAGCTACCCTAAAAAATATTTCTCTCTGTACGAGTTGCCTTGTTCGGTATTTGAAGAATCTTCTTCCCCCTGCCATTTGAACATGGAGACCTTAGTTTGTTTTGAGGATAAGTCTATGCTACTTTGATGTCTACCAATACAGAAGAGAAAGTTAATTCCTTGTAATCTTTGTTCTGCATTATCTGGATCTTCATTAAAGTCATGAACTATCCTCCTTCTTCTCTGGTCTCTACTTTCCAGTAGTAGAGAAATTACTTTTTGTTTGTTGATATATTTAAAAATCTCCTCAAAAAGAAATGAGGCTGCCAAGCAACTGCCAGTAGAAGACATGGTGGGATATGGAAGGTCCTGGCTCTATTAAGGGACAGCACCTTTTTTACAGCTTCTCTTTACATTCTGTCTGTCATGCTAATTTTTGTCAAAATAAATTAATCAAAGGGTAACCCATAGAAATTTCTTTATAGGTTTGAAAAATGGTTAATGTATGAAAAATAGATAACCAAGAACTCCTACTCAAACTGTATTCCTTCCCTATTAAGATACCAATAGACAATCAATGACACTGAGGGCTCGATTACAATGTGCACAACATCGTCGCGGTCTCGGGACCAAAAGACCTCCGGTCGGCGGTGCCAACACCGCTATTATGATGCGACCGCACATGGTGTGGCTGCATACTTCCATTTCTGTATGGGAGCTTGCGTTACGGCCGTAAACCGGCCGTAACACAAGCTCCCATAGAGAAATGGGAGATTGTTTTAATCCCTGTACACTACCAGTGGCAGGCACCTCAAGGAGGCCTCAAACAGATGGGGGCCCTACTCAAACTCTAAAAAATTAAGTTTATGGCTTGTATATATATAAACCAATACATATGTTGTGCACCATAGCCAATCTTCACAAATATTCAGGCTTTATCCAGTAAACCAGTGTTCTACAAAGTAAGTCCTGGAGGACCTGGTCCATGCCAGATTTTTAAGATAGCTGCATTTATCTAAATGCGGATATGCTAAAATCTGCCATGGGGGTCCAGCCTTCAAAGACCGACTTTGAAGAATCCACAAGAAACCAAACACGGTTGATGCACATTTTTGTGGCCAACTGTTCTTTAATTGCTACCTTCTTCAGGACCAAACAGGTGATTTCAAATATGAACTTTTTTTATAAGGTGACAGGGCTTGACTTAATCTACAAAAAAAACCTATCAAAAGTATATGCCATGGATTATATAAATGTTCACAAAAAAGACCTGCTAAATGAAAATATCTAATGAGTGCAGTTACTTAAAAATAAAATTACACATGTTCCACATTCTGTTAATTGTAGTCACCAATGTGAATGGAAACTAAAATCCGACATTGTTTTTGATCTTTTCCAAATGTCGACATGTACGCCCTCTAATCATTATATTCAATTAGTTAATTCTAAATCTTTGATGGCAGACACTCTTCTAAAGGAAATTAAGCATAACAAGGTAGCCAATTTCATTGAAATGTGTTTCAGGGATAGGTAAGTGTTGCATGGCCGTAAACTGAATAGGTTAAAATCAATTTAACGTCCCAGAGCGATTCATAGCCTGCTTTCGGGGGCCTTTTCACTCTCATACCTTTCATCACTCTTTTAACTAAAGGGTTATTACCATTTGACAGGTTATTAACCAAGGCGTTGCCCGAGGAGATAGCAGACCTAGAGCAATTTATTGTTCTATAAGAGAGACCAGTACTAAACAGATTTGCTAGATAATTGGCTACTTGTTGTTTAGGGACCTCCACAGGATCCAGGTTCCTTTCCATGCACCAGCTACACCATTTTCTCCAAATACCCCTGTATCTCCTTCTTGTTCCTGGGGCCCATGATTCAAACAGTACATTTTTAGCTAGTCCTGAAAGTTCTGAATGTTTATCTTATCTCCTGAAATCCTCCAGACAAGAAGGTTCATTTTCCCCTCTAGAACTAAAGGATTTTTCTCTCTGTCTGGCAGTAGACCCAGGGACACTGGAATCATGCGTGGAAAATCGATTTAGAGCTCCATCACTCCCGGGAACCAGACTTCATATATACAAAAGGGAGTCACTAGACTAATGCTGTACTGTTCTGTCCCTACTTTCCATAGTACTCTCTGGATCATGGAAAATGGGGGGGGGGGGGAGGCATAGACCCTGATCTTGCTGTCTTGGACGAAGGTGTCCACAGCTGCTTCTTTGGGGTCTGGCCTCCAACTGGAGTGTACCGGTACCTGGTAGGTTAATCTACTTGCAAACAGGTCTACTTGAATTGGGCCCCTTATCTCTTTGAATTAAAGTGAAAATATCTGGTTGTAGTCTCCAATCACTGGAGTCCCTTAGGAATCTGGAGTTCAAGTCCGCTCTTAAATTCTGAGCCCATGGGATGTATTGTGCTCTTGGTACAATTTTGTGTACCAGATTCTTTTGGCCAGTTCTGCTAAGAATTTTGACTTTGCACCACCAGTCGGTTTATGTAAGATACTGTTAAGAAGTTGCCTACCCAAATCAATATAATTGAGTTCCTTATTAAGTCCCTGAAGCTCATCAATGCGTTCAGGGTAGCTAGCATTTCTAAACAGTAAGTCCTGAGAAGTACATCTGATCACGAGCTGTCTTTGTAGGCCGCTGAAATGTTGAGAGCCAGGACAAATGGCTTGAATAGAAGATAAGAGGCACAGGACTCTTGCTAGGTCCCTCAGGAGAATTGAGTTCTTGGACAGTACTGATTTTACTTCCATTTTTACCTTGGACACTTTCTTTTGTGGTAGAACTAGTTGGGATGT
The DNA here is from genome assembly GCF_964204655.1 of Triturus cristatus. Taxonomy (NCBI): domain Eukaryota; kingdom Metazoa; phylum Chordata; class Amphibia; order Caudata; family Salamandridae; genus Triturus; species Triturus cristatus. Next base: position 1,063,081,210 of record NC_140588.1, on the reverse strand, counting down.
ATTTGAATCTACCTGGAATCCTAGAAACTCTGTTTTCTGTGGCAGTCATCTTAGACTTCTCTGTATTCACTATCAAAAATAAACCCTGGAGAAGGTCTATTGTCCAGGATAGGCATTTTATAATTTCCGACTTGTCCTGGGACATAATGAGAATATCGTCTAAATATATTATCAGTCGAACTCCCCTCTCTCTTAGGTAACTTAATACAGGATGTAGTACCTTGGTGAGACACTGCGAGAAGATAGCTTGGTATATGGTGTACACTTATGTAAGTGGGTACCTTGCACCAATATAGATGACCCTTATGGTGATTTAAGTGGTTTTAGACAACCTTAGAAAGCTCTCTAAGTGGGAGCTGGAAGAGCAGCCTTCAGGCTTAGTCCAGAAGGAGTGTAAGGCAGCTTGTTTTAATCTTATAGGTATAGATTAAGTGAAAAAGAACCACACAGTGTATTTATACAAATATGTATTTATTATAAGACACTCACTAACACATACAGTTATCTCCTAGCCGGAGATATATACACAATGCATACAATACTTTTCAATAGAAACAGGTAAGTAGCACGAAATACACAGTGGTCACCAGGGGGAGACCAAACTATATACTAAAATAGTGGTATGCAAACCACGACTGGAGTTAACTGGAGACTATACCCAGAAGACATAGAAGTGCCGGGGACCCAAGGAACCCCCCGAGGTAAGTAACCAGGAACCCCGCAAAGGCAGTATGGAGAGTGGGAACACGCCCACGGGCTCAATACAAGTCAATGGGTAAGTCGCGGTTGCAATTTAAAGGAGGACCTTCCCAGTAGATCTTGTGGAGGACAGATGGTTGGAGAGCCACCCTACCAGTGGATACCCTAGGAACCAGGATACTAGGAAGCCGGGTGCATAGGTGTAAAGTGGCGTCGGAAACCGCCGTCCAACTCAATGGAGGACTTTGGGAAGATGCCGCTGATGGAGAAGGTGAAAGTGTCCGGTGGAACCCAAAGGTGGATTCAGGATGATCAGTACCTGCAAGCAGAGAGGAAGTGACCAGGAGGCCCGGAAGGTGAATTCCCGCTGAAGTTGAGTGTTGCAGTAAAGTTGGCAGTGACCTTGAAACTGCAGCTGTGTGGGCCAGGCAACGCTGTGGAAGACCAAGAGCTGTGCACAAGCTGTCCCACGTCGGATGTCGAGAGTTGAGGGGTCGGTGTCCGTTGGAAGCCCCAAAAAGCCTTTGTAACTGCAACCAACGTGGAAAGTGAAGAAGGTACAGTGTCGGGACCAGCAAGGTCCAGGTGATTCACCACAAGCAGGGGAGTCAGGAAAGGCCCTGAGCAATCAGGGGAGCCCGCAGAAATCAAATGAGACCCCCAGGAGGACCCACAGGCTGGAGGCACTGGAGTCGCAAGAGAACCTCGAGCAGCTCACCAAAGATGCAGGCCGACGGTGCAAGTGATGTGGTGAGGACAAAGATCTTGGTCACAGGAGATGCTTGAGGTTGGGGCTACTTGGAGCCCGAAGATCTTGGTGCAAGGAAGCCAACAAGCCTTCACAGCTGCAAGTAAATGCTGTGCACAAGGGTTCGGTTCCTGCGGCTCTGATGAGGGATACTGGCCTCAAACTTGGTGAGAGGACAGGGCAGGCCTCGAGGGATGTGAAGAACGGCTACCTGTGTTACTGAATCTTTCGGAATCCTTGTGAGCCCCGAATTAGCAGACCGGTTAGCTTAGTTGTGGTGCCTGCAGATGCAGAGACGTGACTCCTTCACTTCAAGGGAGATTCCGTCAGGTGTCTTGGATGTCCCCAGGCCCGGGAAGGTTCCTGTATAAAGCACAGGCACGAACAAGCAGCAGATGAGCAAGGTGACGAGATCAGTAGTCTTCACAGTTTCAGCCTTGATGGCCAGAGCGTAGTCCAGCGAAGTCCAGAGTGCCCACACAGTCGAAGAAGAAGTGGTATCTTGAAATGAATCTTGTCCCACAATGAATCTAGGGACCCACCCTCAGGTAAGCCCTTAAGTACCCTTAGGAAAGGGTTGGTACGATTCAGGGCTCCCTCCCAGGGGAGGGGTCGGACAGTGGGGAGGATACTCCCATGTCCTTTGCCCAGTTTCGCCCGAGAGCCAACGGCTCCTTGAGCTGGTTTGAACTGGACTATGCAAGGAGGGCACCAAATGTGCTCTTCTAGCAGACTGATTGGCGTTGGCAAGCCCTCCCACCTGGCCCCAATACACTAAACCCTGTCTTGGAGGTGGTCACACCTCCCTGTGACAGGATACCTATTGTTCTGACTTCCACCGGCTTGAGTTTGGCTCAGCAGCAGGAGGGCAGAATCATGTCTCTGGTCTGCAGCAGCCATGTTATGCTGTCCGGGTCTAAAAGACTGGTACCGGGAGCACTGAGGGCCTCCCAGAGTAGCTTTACAGTGCATGGAATTGTACCTCCCACACCGTTTACGAGTGTGTGGGGGTATGATTTCGACATGTTTGATACCAAAGATGATATAGTTCGTTACAGCCAGTTTAGAGATGGTTATCAGGTAATAAGGCATGGCTGTTCTATGTATCGTAATAGCTGATGCACTTACATCCCGGGAGAATGGACTCCGAAGCCTGTAGGAGTGTCCTGCTCATGCAGGGGCACCCTCACACTTAGAACAAAGCACCATGCCTTCATGAAACCTATATCTTTCGTAAGTGGTGCTAGCACCAGCTTACGCTGGCTGCAATGGCAGGCCTGTAGTTAAAGTTTGAGTGGTCCCTCATGGGTGGCCTATTACATGCTTCAGCCCATGGGGGACCCCAGGTGTACCTCTGCCCTGGGTACCTCAGTACCATATACTAGGGACTGATAAGGGTACACCAGTGTCCAATCTGGGATGTACCTAAGTACTTACCATACCAATTTAGGGGAGAAAGCACAGAGACTGGGGTCCTGATTAGAAGGATCTCAGTCAGACTAGTCAGAACCCGCATAACACCAGGCAGAAAAGTGGGGGTAACCATAAAAGCAGATCCTACTTTCCTACAGACGCCATGGAGCCAAAGACACTCCAAAGGTTAGGCAAAGATACTGGTAAGTTATGCCTTTCCATGAAAAGCGAAGGTACTTCTGGCTGTCTTCGTGCATGGGTATTTAAAAATACGCATCTTTGAGGTCTAGTTTTACCAGCCGATCCTGGGTTTGTAGGATATCCCATAAGAGATGGATACCTTCCATCTTGAAATGTCTGTATATTAGATGTTTGTTTAAATCTCTTAGATTTATAACTGGGCACCAGACCTTCTCTTTTTTTACTAGGAATACTGTGCTCACAAAACCTTTTTGATAATTTGTGCTCTGGGACTTGAATTAATGCTCCTCTGAGAAGCATTTGGGAGACTTCGAAGTCTGAGTAACTTTTTCCTCTGCATCTAATGAGTTCCTGGTTCTTATGTTTTGTATTGGGTATTCCTTAAAGGCTATTTTGAAACCTCCCACTGTTTCTAACACCCATTTGTCTTAAGTGATTTTCTCCCAATTGTGTATAAAGAATCTTAACCTCCATCCCACATTTAGGAGGGAAGAATGTGTACTGCTCACCTTGGTATCCTGGGTTTGAGGTTTTGGATCTTTCTCCACAATTTTTTGGCATTCTCCAAAGTTTCCCCTGCCAACAGCCAGTCCCCTCTTGTTGGCCCTCCCAAAATCAGCTTGTGAGCCAAAAACTATATTAAAGTATTTGATTGAGCCTTGCTGAAGGCTGTAAATGTGGAAACTTCCTAAGGACTTAACAAAATTCTCTCCAAAGAGGAGGCCCTTTGTATCTTCCATGTTTCCTGGACAGGTCTGCCAGCTCAGGTTTCATTCTCATTAATACTGCCTATTTTTCTTTCTGTAATCAAATTAGCGTTTGCGTTGCCCAGCATGTATCAGGCACGTTGTGTCCACCCTTTGAGAAGTTCGGTATTTGTGTGAGTCTTTTTGGCCCGGGCGTCTTCTGCCATATCCACTATATAGATGAGTGGTCCCAATATGTCAAAAAGTCATCCTGCTCTAGTTCATTGTTCTATGCTTCTGTCTTTATTCCTTGTAACTCACCACCCAACAACACTGCCACCAAATCATCCCACTTACTACCAATATCCTCCTTAATGGGTAGTAGCAATCTGCTGATAAAATCAATATTTTTATTATGAACACTGAGCACATATTGCACCTCATACAAATAATCTAGTAGATGCATTGATAGTCTATTTATTCTTGGGGAAACATTGAGACCTCTTGAGGTAAGAACTTCGGTTAAAGACTTGTGATTATATCTCAGTATTAATTTAGCTCCCCCAATAAATGGTCTGAAGTGATTGAGGCATCACACACAGCCCAAAGTCTCCTTTGCAATTACAAAGTATTTTTCCTCCGTGGGTTTCAAAGTTCGTGAGGCAAAACCAATTACATGTTCCATGCTTCTGTTGTCTATCTGCGTCAGGACAGCCCGTAAAGTTTTCCACTGCAATTGGTGGTGATAAAATGTTTCCAATCGGGAGCAAACTCCTGTAGAGCATAATCTTAACAAATATTTCTCTTGATGCTATGAAGTGCTGACTGACACTCATCAGACCACTCAAACATGCATCCTTCCTTCAACAATTGCCTTATGGGATCAATCTTTTCTCTGAATATTGTATTGTATAGTAATTGCATTTATATAGCGCTTACTTCCACTGGCGGACCTCATAAAGGATAAGTGGTGAATTAGTGTAGTAAAATATGAAATTAATTTGAGTGGTGGATGTAGGAGAGTAGGGTCTGCTTTCTATGTTCACCCCCACTTTTTGTTTTTGCTTTACTGGTTTTCGACTTAGATGTGGCTGTGGGCCTGCTAATCAGACCCACAGCCCTGCTGTTCTCTCTCTAAATTAATACTATGTAATTTAGGTGCATAACCCATTTGGATAGGATCACCTTATTGGCCCCTGTACAGTGTACCTTAGGTACCCAGGGCATAGGTGTACCCTAGGCCTACCAGGGGCTGCAGCATGTGTTATGCCACCCCTGGCCTGGCCTTCCATTATGACACAACTGGCTGATCACTCAGCTGGGGCAAGGTCGTGTAATCACCCCTTGCTTAGGTGTAGTATACCTATACCTACATTATATATAGACACATGTGTACCTATCAGCCACTCCTATGGCAGGCCTTAACAATCCTGGAGGCAGAGTGCTTGGTAACATGTGAGATAGTGCTCTAGCATGAGCTGAGCCTGTCTGCAGCTTTCGGAACCATGTCCTTATAGCTGTTCTATGATATAGCCTACCATATACTCTTAAAGTGCCTTATAATCTTAAACGGTTATGGTAACTATGGTTTGGCTTTATCAAAACATGTCGTGTAAGGTGTCTAACACTTTGGAATAATACCCCCAACCCATTTCTGGTGATGAGGATATTATCCCTCCCTTCTAGAGGGAGAAGACATGTTGAAACCTACTTACCCGGTTAAAGTTAACCAGAGCCCCAGCATCACAAAATGGATGCTGCTGCCACGAAACAAGTCTGACCTCCTGCTGCTGGGAGTGATCCCGGCACGGGAGGCTTGGACAATAGGTTTCCTGCCTTGGGAGGTGCAAGCACCACCCCAGACAGGCCTTAGTGAATTGGGGCAGGGAGGGATGAAAGAAACGAGACACTGCCTGGGGCACACAAGGTGTCCCATGCATAGTCCAGTTCAAACCGGTGCTGGGGCACTCCAGCCCCAGTTCTGGCATGAAACTGGACAAAGGGAAGGGGGTGTAACCACCCCCCTCCCAGGTCCCACCCATAAGGCGTGACCTAGCAGGCAACCCAGCCCCCCAGATTAGTATAAGTGTGGTAGCTGGGCCCCAGGAAATTAGATTATCCTGAACCTGCAACTTGAACAGAAACTCTGGACCTTCGACATTCGACGAAAGAAGAAGACTGAAGAATCTCCCTTGTGGCCAAGGAGTGGCTACCCTGTGCAAACAGGCACCATCAAGAGACCTACCCTTTGCTTTGCTGAAGTTCTACGAGGGACCGACTACAGAGCCCGACCAGAGCCTTGACTTCCAGACTTCTCCGACCCTGATCCACATCCACAGCCGAGCTGAGATCCGTGGAGGCGACAAGAGACGTGGGACCGGCTACCTGGGAAAAGTGGCGAGTATCTTCCAGCGCAGCTTCTGAGGCACCCTCGAAGTTGTGCACCGGGGATTGAGAAGCCCCAACCCCCATCTGCACCGAAGATCAGCCCCCCACACTCCACGAGTCCTGCGTGGGGCCCTTCTGCATTTTCCTGCTTGCCGCGTGTTGGACAGGCCACACGAAGGGCTTGCTCCCTCCCCGCACGACAGGGCCCGAGCTCCGGCCCACCAGGCATAACCCACGAAAAGCACCTGTACCCCGTCTCCCGACGGATCTTCTGCCCTCGGACCTCTACTCATCACGGGGCCCAGCCCCACCGGCTCCCCCGGCCGGTTCAAGCCGCCATCTTGGGCCCTGCACCACGAGGCCGCGTGGCCTCGCCCCGACCCTAACCCCGGGCCTGGCCGGCCCCGACATCCCGGCACCACCATCCACCCGGGAGGTGAGCGGACCACTTGGCAGGTCAATGGGAGGACGAAGTGTCAAGAGCTCTTCCCCCGCCAGGTGCCGATCGCCTCCAGCTCCCCCAGGCGCTGGCTCCACCCCCTGCTGGGTGTCTGGACACCTTCATCCCGGGCCCTCCGACCTCCAAGTGCGAGGGTCCGGACATCAAAGGGCGCCTGCCCTATAACTGGGGCAACTCCGGAGCAGGAAGGCAGTTGTATCCTGGAGTCGAGAGACACCGAGAGAACTCAGCCTTGACGGACTACTGGCGCTGCCGTAGCCCGCTCTTGTGAACCATCGTCCTGCCTGCTGGCGCTGCCGCGGCCTTCTACAACCTCCATCCTCGTCGGGACCTGCTGGCGCTGCCGCGGCCCGTGGTAACGACCATCCTCACCGGGACCTGCTGGCGCTGCCGCGGACCGTACATCGACCATCTTTCCGGGACCTGCTGGCGCTGCCGCGGCCCATACCAACTAAGCTCGAGGATTGTGAGCTAATCATCATCTCATCCAAACTACCTGACTGGTAGACAGACTGTCCCGCTACCCCTTACCCTGCTTTGAGAGACTTGAATCGAGGGGACCCCTGAGTCCAGACCTCCTTGTACCATTCAACCGTACCTTAAGAAGTGCTTATAAAGAACACTGAACCTTATCCGTGTGTGGTATCTGTCTGTGGGGGGGAAGTTACTTGTCTGTACGATCGCTGGAGACGGCTCTCCCCGGAGACCTCTCCTCCTGACCCCGGCCGACCCTCCCGGTCCGTCTATCCTTTCTAACATTGGTGGCCAGCGGCGCGATCCGAATCAACGCGTAATCGTACAGAGAGTAGCTCACCCCACGACAACAACACGATGTCAGCCAAAGATAGCAACTCCACCGAGAACTTCCAAATGGATAAATTAGAAGAATACAACCACCGCGAACTGAGACAATTCTGCATAGAACTTGGCATTGCTACCACCGGCCTGAGTACCAAAGATGATCTAAAGCACGCCCTAGAGTCGTGGACAGAAACTGGGGTCGCCGGACCCTCCGACCAAAGCAGCATCACACCAGAGGGGAACGCCACGGCTCCCGAGGAGCGGGGAACGGGCCTCTCGCAGGAGGAGATCCGAGAAAGAGAAAGAACCAGATTGCACGAGTTGGAAATGGCACGACTCAAGATGGATGGGGAACTCAAGTTAGCTGAACAGAAACTCAACCTCGAGCACATGCGGCTCCGAGATGAACGAGAAGAGAAGCAGAGACAGAGAGAGCTGGAGGAGAAAAAAATAACGCTCGAGCACGAGCGCAAACTGGCGGAAATAGAACTTCGGAAACAGAATAAAGAACTGGGGGTGCCTGAGCGACCACACACCCCGGGGCCAATCGAGAAAAAAGTCCACATCCCCAAGGATGTTGTCCGCGAGTATGTCCGAGAAGACGACATACAACAGTGGTTTAAAGCCTACGAGATCGCCATGACCTCCCACCGGATCGACCGGAGTGATTGGGGAGCCGGACTCTGGGGGAGGTTTATCAACGAGGGGCGCGATGCCCTACTGCAGCTCCCAGATCACCAAATGTCGTCCTACGACCACATGAAGGCTGCCCTCCTCACCCGCTACGGCCTCACACCCGAGATGTACCGCCAGAGGTTCAGAGATTGCACCCGGATCCCAGGTACAACTTGGGTAGAATACGTGAACTATTTCAGCCGTGCCTTCGAGGGTTGGATAAAGGGGAGCCAGGTCACCACCTACGAACAACTCTTTAACCTGATGGTATGGGAGCACCTGTCGAACAACTGCTTCGTCGAGCTCAGGCAGCACCTCCTCGACAGTAAGCTGACTGACCCCCGGCAGCTCGCGGCCGAAGCTGACCGATGGGAAAGCACCCGAGTGGGCCGGAGGGGGCCACACGAACAGAACAGAAACAACCAAGGCCAGCACCGTCCTCGGGGAGGAGGAGGGGGCCAGGGGCGAGGGAGAGACGCCTTGCCCGCAACACCCGTGGCCAGCACCCCGGCTCCGGCCGGTCGGGGCAACCCCCCGTGGCGTCCTGGGGTCCGAGCCAACGTCACGTGCCACCGATGCCAGCGAGTCGGCCACTACGCCAATGACCCGAGCTGCCCGCAGAACCAAACACCCAAGCCCCGCCAGGTAGCTGCCGCCGCCCTGGGGGAAGAGCGATCATTGGAGGAACCAGAGGAGTATGAGCCGGCCCAGCAAGAGTGGGAACCGGCCGCCATGGTCCTGGCGTGCTTAGGGGGAAGAGACATGGTCCCGCGGGCTCCCCTACCCGCTAACACCAGGAAATACGGTCAGTGGGTGACCATTAATGGACAGCGAGCCGAGGCCTTGCGTGACACAGGCGCCAGTGTGACGGCCGTCCGCTGTCACCTGGTGAAGCCCGAGCAGATCCTGCCGAACATTCTCTGCCCCGTCCGCTCGGCAGACAACTCTGAAAGTATGTGTCAAATGGCCTGCGTTCCATTCGAATGGGGAGGGGTCTCCGGCCTGTTGAAGGTGACGGTCCGGGACGATGCCCCCGTGGACTGCCTCCTGGGGAATGACCTCGAGAGTTCCCCGTGGGCCACCGTTGAGAGAAGAGAGCACCTGGGGATGCTGGGCCTCCCAGACTGGGCCTGCATAACCACCCGGTCCATGGCCGCCCGTGCCGTCCCTCGATCAGAAGAACCAGAATGGCCAGCACCTCCGCCCCCAGTCGCCCCAGTAGAAGACAACGACGAGGCCAGCCTCCCAGACCCGACGGCCGAAGGGGACGCGCAACCCCAGGACCTTCCTGACCTGGCTCAGTGGCGTCAAGAGGGGGGGCCCACCCAAGCACAGTTCCGCCAGGAACAAAAGACCTGCCCCTCCCTCGAGGGACTCCGCCAACAAGCCAGCGCCCAGAACGCAGGGGACTCCACCGGAACTCACTGGGTCTACTGGGATAACGACCTGCTATACAGCGAGCAAAGAATCGCCGAGCTAGGGGCCGGTCGAGTACTGGTGGTACCTCTCCGCTTCAGAGACTTTCTGCTCAACCTGGCCCACGATGTCCCCCTGGCTGGACACCTGGGCCAAGATAAAACGTACAGCCGCCTAGTGACCCACTTTTTCTGGCCGAAGATGAGGAACGACGTCCTGAACCACTGCCGATCTTGCCCCACATGCCAAGCCAGCGGGAAGAGTGGTCGGAAACTGAAAGCCCCTCTGCAACCCTTCCCTGTGGTCACCACCCCGTTCGAGAGGGTGGGGATAGACATCGTGGGGCCTCTGGACCCCCGCACGGCACAAGGACACAGGTTCATCTTAGTACTGGTGGACCATGCCACCCGCTACCCCGAGGCGGTGCCCCTACGGACCGTGACAGCTCCGGTGGTTGGCCGGGCCCTAATGGGGATCTTCTCCCGGGTAGGCTTCCCCCGAGAAGTCGTCAGCGACCGAGGCACGAACTTTATATCCAAATACATGAAGTCCCTCTGGCAACAATGCGGGGTCACCTACAGATTCACGACCCCCTATCACCCCCAAGGGAACGGACTAGTGGAGCGTTTTAACCGCACCCTCAAGGGGATGATTGGGGGATTGGAAGAGCCCCTCCGTCGCCAGTGGGATGTACTACTCCCGTGCCTCCTCTTCGCCTACCGCGAAGTTCCCCAGAAGTCCCTCGGTTTTAGCCCTTTCGAACTCCTGTACGGGCACCCTGTGCGAGGGCCCCTCAGCCTAGTAAAAGAAGGTTGGGAGATGGCCCCCCTAAAGACCCCTCCAGACGTCTTCAAATACCTCCTGGCCCTACGCAATCAGACCCGGCGCTTCAGAGAGATGGCCAAGGCGAACCTCGAGGCCAGCCAGGAGGACATGAAGAAGTGGTATGATCACAATGCCTCCTCCGTTGAGTTCGAGCCTGGACAACAAGTATGGGTGATGTCCCCCACCGAACCATGTGCCTTGCAAGATAAGTGGACGGGGCCCTTCAAAGTGGTCGAGCGCAAAAGCCCCGTCACTTACCTCATCGACCTGGGGACCTCCCGGAACCCCCTTCGGGTCCTCCACACCAACCGACTCAAACCACACTTTGTGCGCTCAGAACTCAGCCTCCTGATGGCTACGGACAGTGGGGCAGAGGAAGACTCCGAACCCCTCCCGGATCTTCTGAAGACTCAGGAGAATGACGGCTCCGTGGACGGGGTCCGGGTCTCTGACGCCCTCACTTCGGAGCAACGCCAGGGCTGCCGGAACCTCCTGCTGCAGTTCGCTACCCTGTTCTCCCTCACCCCCGGGGTCACCCCTTGGTGTTTGCACGACGTGGACACCGGGGACAGTCCCCCTGTCCGACACCGGGCCTACCGCGTACCAGATCGGGTACGGGCCTGCATACAGGAGGAGGTGGCCAAGATGCTCACAATCGGGGTCATCGAGCCCTCGGACAGTCCCTGGGCCAGTCCGGTTGTATTGGTCCCCAAAGCCACTGCCCCCGGCACCGCACCTGAACTGAGATTCTGCGTCGACTACTGGGGCTTGAACGCTGTCACCCGGACCGACGCTCATCCGATCCCCCGAGCAGACGAGCTGATCGACCGGCTGGGGGCCGCCCGCTACCTCAGTATCTTCGACCTAACAGCGGGCTACTGGCAGATCGGCCTCACACCCAGGGCTCAGGAACGGTCAGCCTTCTCTACCCCCGATGGCCACTACCAATTCAAGGTCATGCCCTTCGGCATGAAGAATGCCCCCGCCACGTTTCAACGCCTCGTGAACCAGGTCTTGGCGGGGCTCGAAGAGTTCAGCGCTGCCTACCTGGACGATATCGCTGTATACAGCCGCCACTGGCCCGACCACCTCCGTCACCTCCAAGAGGTCCTACAGGCCCTCCAGCGGGCCGGCCTCACAATTAAGGCCGGCAAGTGCCAAATTGGCCAAGGGTCTGTGACCTACCTTGGGCACCAAGTGGGAAGCGGGCTGGTGGCCCCGCTACAACTTAAGATTGCTGCCATCCAGTCCTGGCAGCCCCCCGTCACCCAGACCGAGGTCCGAGCCTTCTTGGGGCTCACCGGCTACTACCGGCGGTTCGTGAAGGACTACGGCAGCATCGTGGGGCCCCTCACGGGTCTCACGTCCAAGAACCAACCGAAGCGGATTAACTGGACCCCCGATTGTCAAGCGGCCTTCGAGAAGCTGAAGGCCGCCCTGTGCACCGCCCCGGTGCTCCAGGCCCCCGATTACGGTCGGGAATTCGTGGTACAGACCGACGCCTCCGACCACGGCATCGGAGCCGTCCTTTCTCAGTTAAACCCCGAAGGTCATGACCAGCCGGTGGCCTTCATCAGTCGACGTCTCCTGGCCCGAGAACAGCGCTGGAGCACCATCGAGAGGGAGGCCTTCGCAGTGGTGTGGGCCCTCAAAAAGCTCCGGCCCTATCTCTTCGGTACCCACTTCCGGGTACAAACCGACCATCGACCCCTGCAGTGGCTGATGCAGATGCGGGGGGAGAACCCAAAACTCTTGCGCTGGTCCATTTCCCTGCAGGGAATGGACTTCACTGTGGAGCACCGACCAGGCCAAGACCACGCCAACGCGGATGGCCTGTCCCGCTTTTTCCGCCTCGACGAAGAGAGTCCCCAAGGAGATGGGTGACTCTCCCCGCCTTCAGCTGGGGGGGGACGCATGTTGGACAGGCCACACGAAGGGCTTGCTCCCTCCCCGCACGACAGGGCCCGAGCTCCGGCCCACCAGGCATAACCCACGAAAAGCACCTGTACCCCGTCTCCCGACGGATCTTCTGCCCTCGGACCTCTACTCATCACGGGGCCCAGCCCCACCGGCTCCCCCGGCCGGTTCAAGCCGCCATCTTGGGCCCTGCACCACGAGGCCGCGTGGCCTCGCCCCGACCCTAACCCCGGGCCTGGCCGGCCCTGACATCCCGGCACCACCATCCACCCGGGAGGTGAGCGGACCACTTGGCAGGTCAATGGGAGGACGAAGTGTCAAGAGCTCTTCCCCCGCCAGGTGCCGATCGCCTCCAGCTCCCCCAGGCGCTGGCTCCACCCCCTGCTGGGTGTCTGGACACCTTCATCCCGGGCCCTCCGACCTCCAAGTGCGAGGGTCCGGACATCAAAGGGCACCTGCCCTATAACTGGGGCAACTCCGGAGCAGGAAGGCAGTTGTATCCTGGAGTCGAGAGACACCGAGAGAACTCAGCCTTGACGGACTACTGGCGCTGCCGTAGCCCGCTCTTGTGAACCATCGTCCTGCCTGCTGGCGCTGCCGCGGCCTTCTACAACCTCCATCCTCGTCGGGACCTGCTGGCGCTGCCGCGGCCCGTGGTAACGACCATCCTCACCGGGACCTGCTGGCGCTGCCGCGGACCGTACATCGACCATCTTTCCGGGACCTGCTGGCGCTGCCGCGGCCCATACCAACTAAGCTCGAGGATTGTGAGCTAATCATCATCTCATCCAAACTACCTGACTGGTAGACAGACTGTCCCGCTACCCCTTACCCTGCTTTGAGAGACTTGAATCGAGGGGACCCCTGAGTCCAGACCTCCTTGTACCATTCAACCGTACCTTAAGAAGTGCTTATAAAGAACACTGAACCTTATCCGTGTGTGGTATCTGTCTGTGGGGGGGAAGTTACTTGTCTGTACGATCGCTGGAGACGGCTCTCCCCGGAGACCTCTCCTCCTGACCCCGGCCGCCCCTCCCGGTCCGTCTATCCTTTCTAACACCGCGTCTGTCCGGTTGCTTGCCCGTTGGCTAGCGGCCTTTGCGACGACACACCTTTGAATTTCCACTGCTGATTTGGCTCCGCCAGACTGGCTCCCGCTCCTCTGCAAAAGAGAAGCACCCCCGACCTTCCTGGTCTGCACCAGAAGCAAGTCCTCCATTCTTCGTGGGTTCCGCTTGCCAAGGCTTGATGAGTCCTAGTTCAACTTCGACGCCGCCGACAGCAAGAGCCTTTGTGGGACAGCTCGCCTCCTGGTCCTGGTCGTCCTCGACGTCTCCTGGTACCCGTGGCTGCTGCGACAAGCTTAACCTCTTCACCTGCATCTTCACGACATCGCCTGGTTCCTTCCTGGTTCCACGTGGTCACTGGCTAGTGACCCAGACTCTGTCCCTTCTGCTTGCAGGTATCCTTCCTTCTTGATCCCGGCCTTGGGATCCACCGGACTTTCTTCACTGACTGCCTGTCAGCATCTTTCCTTCAGGCATCCATAGGAGTTGACGACGAAACCCGACGCAAGTTCACACCTATGCACCCGCAGCCCGTGGGCTAGGTAACTTGGGTACTCCGGTGCTCACAAGGGTATTGACTATCCTAGGGTCTAGTTTCCGAGTCTCTACTTTCTAGTTACTCCAGAAGTGTCCTAAAACTGCTTAATTCTAAACTGTACTATTTCTATCGATTATACGCATTACGCGTGAGTGTTTCCACTCTGCACCTGAATCCTGTGGGCCTCCCACTTCCTAACTGTTGGTAGGGTAGTGTAGCCCCAGCGATTATCTAGGCCTAGGCATATTCTATTTCCGTGACAGTGGTCCTTATACCACTTCTTAGTATATGGTTTGTGTGGCCCTTAGGGCCGAACTGTATTACTTACCTGTGTGACTTAATGTATGCTTGAATAAGACTGTGTTGTACTTACCTCAAATCGCATAAAGAGTGCTGAGGGTTTAACTAGAATAAATACACTTTATTTTATATATATATCTGTTGTGGTGTCCTTTCATTTGGTATTCAAGGGATTATATATGGTATAACAGCTGGCTTCACATGCCATTCAGAGTTTAGCCTACGACTGCTCTTGTCCATGCTACCACTAGGATAGCTAGTCTATAAGGTTGACTTTACAACCAATCACCATAAGGGTTGTTTGGACTGATATAAGGTGTACACTAGAACTAGTGACATCATACATCAGGCCAACTTCTCACATTGGTGAGCAGCGTTTGGGATCTGAGCTTGCTGTTGTAATACCATTGTAATCTTGAGATACTAAATTGAAAGATCACACAGATATTGTTTAGGTACATATAACATAGATTATAATACTTAAGTCCTACTGGACTTAGTGGTTGTAGGTTGAAGGGAGTAACACACCCTGACTACAACTACCAGAGAGGTTTAGTAGATACAACTAGTGTAGGTAGGTGCACACACCACACCCTCACTAGATCATGTCTCTGGGAGGAGATCAAGTAGATTCTCTCTCAGGAGGGGTAGGTCTGAGAAAGATCCCCTCTAGATATGATACCCTAACTTTTCAGGAGATGAGACAATTGTGTACCTCCAGAAAGTTAAAACAGGGTGCAAACCCTACCCTCCTTCAGCTAGTAGAGATCCTAGAGGAATATGATGCGCTTAGGGCCTCCCAGGCTGGTACCCTAGGTACAGGGGAGGGTCTACCCACTACAGATGAGTCAGGTGGGACTTCAGATGAGGAGGTAGACAGCCAGGGCAAAGTAGGAAGACTTAGCCAGGCTAACTTAAGCTTACATGGGAGTCTGCATGTGCTCCCCCCATTCAGACCCCCAAGTGGACTTAACCAGAGAAGCAGGAGAGACAGATCCCCTTCAAGGGAATCCATCCACTCCCATGTCTCTAGCATCTCTAATGCCTCTTCTCACAGGGGAATGACTTCCCCCCCCAGAGAAAAGAGCATGAAGCCAGAATGCGGGAAGCTAATCTAAGGATTGAGAGGGAAGAACTTGCCCTTGCCAAGGAGAAGCTTGCTCTGGCTAGAGAGCAAAAGTTAAGTGGGTTAGAACCCACTGGTGGCAGCAATATCCCTAAGGATAGAGACAGGACCTATGATAATAGAAACCTGAGCAAGATTGTCCCTCCCTACAAGTGTGGGGATGACATCCACAAATGGATAACTGCTTTGGAGAGGGCTTGCAAAGTACAGCAGGTACCCCAAAGTCAGTGGGCAGCTATCTTGTGCCTCTCCTTCTCTGAGAAAGGTAGAGACAAGCTCCTCACAGTTAGTGATGAGGATGCTGACAATTACACTGTCCTGAAGAGTGCTCTAATTGATGGGTTTGGCCTAACCACTGAACAATACAGGTTATTGTTCAGGGATACCCAGAAGACACAGACTCAGGACTGGACTGACTTTGTAGATTGTGCCACTAAGGCTCTGGAAGGCTGGCTAGTGGGAAGTAAGGTTAAGGACTATACAGGATTGTATAATTTGATCATGAGAGAACAAATCCTTAACAACTGTCAAAGCCAGCTACTGCATCAACACCTGATTGATTCTGATCTGACTTCTCCCCAAGAATTGGGAAAGAAGGCAGATAGATGGGTCAGGACTAGAGTTAAGCAAAAAAAACAGAACCAGGGCGGTGATCAGAAAAAGGCAGACCAGAAGGGTAATGATCAGAAACAAAAAGACCAGAAGTCTTCACCAGACCCCCAAAAGGCTCAGGGGGAGGGTGGTCCCAAAAAGGATAATAAGAAAGATGGCCAAAAGAAACCATGGTGCAACTATTGTAAGTCCAACTCACATTGGTTTAGTGAGTGCACCAAAAAGGATAAGCCCCCAGCCACCATTGCCCCTAAGGCAACTGTACCCCCTAGTTCAGCTGTAAGTGGTGGTTCCCAGCAAAAGGGTGTAGTAGGGTTAACCCTGGGAACTGAGGAGGATTCTGGCCTAGTCAGGATAGCTACTCAGGCTGTTCTGATCTGTGATGGGGACATAGCTTTGTCCTCTACTGTAGGCCCCAGTAACCTGGGCAAGTACAGACAGACTCCTTTTATCAATGATAGGATGGCTCAGGCCTACAGGGACACTGGGGCTAGTGTCACAATGGTGACACCTGCCTTTGTGGACCCTGGACAGATCATACTAGGTGAGAACTACCTAGTGACCAACGTTAGCAATGCCACTACATTCCCATAGTGTGGCAATTGTTAACTTCTCCTGGGGAGGGGTAACTGGCCTCAAGAAAGTTGTTGTTAGTTCAGACCTTCCTGTGGAGTGTTTACTGGGCAATGATCTTGAAACTTCAGTTTGGTCTGAAGTGGAGTGTAGGACCCATGCAGAAATGCTGGGGATAGATGCACATGTCCTTGCTGTGACCAGGTCACAGGCCAGAAAGTACACCACTGAACAAGTGCTGGATCCTGGAACTATGGACCAGTCACAACCCAAGAGAAAGAGCAGTAGGGTAAAGGCTGTGCCTTCCCCCCTGCCTCAGGCACTGGATCAGCCCTCACAGGAGGATGATTCTGAGAGCCCTGGAGGAACTGTCCTAGAAGAACTTGAACCTGATCAGGTTGAGTTTCTTGGGACAGGGGGACCTTCTAGGGCAGATCTGAGGCAGGCACAATTAGACTGCCCCTCTCTTGAACCCCTCAGACAGCAGGCTGCTGCTCAGGCTGCAGGGAATGCTCAAGGTACCCATAGAGTGTATTGGGATGAAGGGCTGCTGTATTCAGAGGCTAGGGACCCCAAGCCTGGTGCATCCAGGAGGTTGGTCATACCACTGAAGTTCAGAGGCTTCCTTCTTACCTTGGCCCATGATATTCCCCTTGCAGGACACTTAGGCCAGAACAAGACTTGGAACAGGCTTGTCCCTCACTTTCACTGGCCTCATATGTCAGAAGATACCAAGGAGTTTTGTCGCTCCTGTGTCACCTGCCAAGCCAGTGGCAAATCAGGTGGCACCACAAAGGCCCCCCTCATACCACTACCTGTGGTGGGGGTGACCTTTGAAAGAGTGGGCATAGATATTGTAGGACCAATGGACCCACAAACAGCATCTGGGCACAGATTCATACTGGTGATAGTGGACCATGCCATCAGGTATCCAGAAGCTATTCCCCTGAGGACCACAACAGCTCCTGTTGTGGCAAGGGCCCTACTTGGAGTATTCTCCAGAGTGAGCTTTCCAAAGGAGGTCATTTCTGACAGAGGTGCCAACTTCATGTCAGGATATTTGACTGCAATGTGGAAGGAGTGTGGTGTGAACTACAAGTTCACCACACCCTATCACCCACAGTGCAATGGGCTTGTTGAGAGATTCAACAAGACCCTAAAGGGAATGATAAAAGGTTTACCAGACAAGCTTGGACGAAGATGGGACATCCTTTTACCCTGCCTTCTGTTTGCTTACAGAGAGGTCCCACAAAAGGGGGTTGGCTACAGCCCTTTTGAGCTTTTGTTTGGGCATCCTGTAAGAGGACCCCTATGTTTAGTAAGGGAAGGATGGGAGAGACCTCTCAGACAACCCAAACTTGATATAGTGGATTATGTACTTGGTCTCCGCTCCAGGATGGCAGAGTATATGAAGAAGGCTTCTAAAAACCTTGAGGCAAGCCAAGAACTCCAAAAAGCTTGGCATGACCAAAAGGCTGTGCTGACTGTTTACCAGCTAGGGCAGAACGTGTGGGTGTTGGAGCCAGTGGCCCCAGCAGCACTCCAAGACAAATGGTCTGGACCCCACACTATTGTTGAGAAAAAGGGAGAAGTCACCTACTTGGTGGACCTTGGGACTCCTAGAAGCCCCCACAGGGTGCTTCATGTCAACAGATTGAAGGCATATGTTGACAGGGCAGACATGGGCTTACTCATGGCTACAGATAAGGGCCAGGAGGAAGACAGTGACCCTCTCCCAGACCTGTTGACTCAGAACCCTGATGATGGCTCAGTTGATGGTGTGGTCTTTTCTGACAGCCTCACTGTCCATCAGCAACAGGACTGCAGGCAAGTTCTGCAATCCTACAGACATATGTTCTCTCTGACCCCAAGTCAGACAAACTGGTGCACCCATGAGGTGGACACTGGTGACAGTCTGCCTGTGAAGAGTAAAATCTACAGGCAACCTGACTATGTCAGGGAATGCATAAAAGTTGAGGTACAAAAGATGTTGGAGCTGGGAGTCATTGAACCTTCAGAGAGCCCTTGGGCTAGTCCTGTAGTTCTTGTGCCAAAACCTCACACCCAAGATGGTAAGAGAGAGATGAGGTTTTGCGTGGACTACAGAGGTCTCAATGCTGTCACTAGGACAGATGCCCACCCAATACCTAGGGCAGATGAGCTCATTGACAGACTGGCAGCTGCTAAGTTTTTGACCACATTTGACCTGACAGCAGGCTACTGGCAAATCAGACTAGCTGAGAATGCAAAGGCCAAAACTGCTTTCTCGACCCCAGGAGGACATTATCAATTTGTGGTAATGCCCTTTGGTTTGAAGAATGCACCTGCCACTTTCCAAAGGTTGGTGAATCAAGTCCTTACTGGGTTGGATGACTACTGTGCAGCTTATCGTGATGATATTGGTGTCTTTACCTCCACCTGGGAGGATCACCTGGTCCACCTGAGGAATGTTTTAGAGGCCCTGCAAAAGGCAGGCCTCACTATCAAGGCCACTAAGTGCCAGATAGGGCAGAGCAAGGTTGTATACCTGGGCCACCTAGTTGGTGGGGGTCAGGTTCAACCACTGGAGAGCAAGATCCAGACCATAAAGGACTGGACTCCTCCAACTACCCAGACTCAGGTAAGAGCTTTCTTGGGCCTGACTTGGTATTACAGAAAGTTTGTTAAGAACTATGGGTCCATTGTGACACCACTTAATGACTTGACCTCATCGCTGTTGGGGGCATTAGAAGCTCGGAGCCTCTCCATACCGGGAGGAGCTGTACGTTGGAGTCGCCGCCGCTGCTAAGGGTGAGAGAGGCCGTGGGACGGACTACAGTTCCCAGGAGCCCGTGCCTGCCTGCCCGCACCTGAGTCGCGGCCCGCCTTCCCGCCCACAAACACTGAAAACTGCTTGCGGAACCCGCTGGCGCGGGTCCCGCATCGCTGTTGGGGGCATTAGAAGCTCGGAGCCTCGCCATACCGGGAGGAGCTGTACGTTGGAGTCGCCGCCGCTGCTAAGGGTGAGAGAGGCCGTGGGACGGACTACAGTTCCCAGGAGCCCGTGCCTGCCTGCCCGCACCTGAGTCGCGGCCCGCCTTTCCGCCTATTGGTCCCTGTCTCCTTTTAATATTACTGGGTGCCGCAGCGCGGGACGCGCCGCGGGACGCCCAGGACGAAGCCCGGACAAAGGGCGGACAGTCTGAGACAGTCCGGGACAGGAGGGGGTAGGAGGGAGTCGCTTACTGGCCTACTGTTTGATATTATTCTGTTTTCCTTTTGTGGGTGGACCTGACTAGTCATCACCGCTATAAGGATTGGTCAATAAGGTGTATGGTGGTATTACGTGATTAATTATTTGGGATAGGCAGTTACACACAGAGAAAGTTATTAGTCTGTTGCTTTTTGTGGAGATATCTGTAGTGAGGATCTGGTACCGGCCTGGCTTAGCCATTATGCCTAAAGCTAAGCCAGCAGCTATGTCCACAACTATGGATAATTATCTGGTCAAGATGGTTGATAAAATCAACCAAGAACGTAGGAAGTCTTTAGGACGGTCGGGGTCACAAAGCACGAGTCCCCCTCCGTTTAATCGTTTGGCCCCCCAGCCTAGTACCAATCAAGATGTTAGTACATCTTTAGATCCAACGGATTGTTCGATTCAGGGTGTTCCAACGGATATTACAAGCATGGGTAGTGGTACCCCCGGGCCCTCTAATGACCCGGAATCTGGCCAAGCTGCTACACCTGATCCACTAACCCCCAGCTTGACGGCCTCTAGACGCCAAAGATTATCACGTACATGTAGGAATAACAGTAAAACCACCCAGCCCAAACGAGGGGGGAATCGCCCCACTAAGAAAACTGACCCTTTACCGCCCAAAATTCAACGAGTTCAATCAGTGTTATTGGATGGTACTAAGATCACTCTAGATAACGAGCAACTTGATTTTCTAACTAATGCTATAGATGTCAAGTTCGATTTATTAGTTAAACCCCTTTTGACTAAACTTGCCACAATCACAGATGAAGTAGCCAGATTGGGAGGCCTATTGGACTCATTTATTAAGGCTAGTTTAGGAGCCAAAACCAATGATAATGAACAAGGGCCTGTTGAGATACCTTCAATTACATCTAACTCAGTTTCATTGACGGCTGGGAGTAGAAATTCTAACTTCAGTTCTGGGAACGTTTGTGAAATTCCATCTGCTGTCTCCAACACTCCCCCCCAGTGGTCGGGTTTCATTAAACCACCCTCTAATATAGTATCAGGGAAACTGATAGGTCCTGACGCAAACATTAACAGTTCTAGCAGCCCTCAACCGGATTTGCCACCGACATGTGCACCTTTTGTAGCCGTCTTGACTAACGTTCCCCCTGTTAGGGGGCCCGGTAGTAACCATGGCTATGGTGAATCCCATTCGTCATTAAAGAATAAGACTGTGGATTGGCTTCACCGACAGTGTGGCTTTCCTGTAGTCTTATCAAGGGTTATTTTAAGTACTAGAAGAACCAATTGGGTTGGCAAATCCCGTAAGACCTGTGAGGGTGATTGCATAGTCATTAATTTTCGAAACCCACAACTTACCTCTACTGTGCTAATTAAAGCCGCATCTCTCCCTGCAAGTGATCAAGGTATCTCTCTACGCCCCCTTGGGTACTTCTATAGAGACCTTGTTACCCAATCTGATGATGAGCGCCACCGGTGTAGGCCCAGAGATCAGAACTTGTGTGCCGCCCCCGCTATCCCCACGTTTAATAGATTCCAGCCCCTGAGTGGGCTTGATTGTAATGACTGACTGGTACCCCACTTAGCTGATATAGGGAATGAGGACGTTCCCCTGGGAAAGAGGAGGCGTAGTACGGTCCCTGGGGTACCTGATTGTGAGGAGTCAATTAATATTACTGGTATTTGTGTTAGCCATATCGATTCCCCAGTGGATCGTGAACACGAAAGACCAGTTATTAATGATAGGGATTGGACTGCATTAAACAAGCTCACCCAACCAGCTAACTGTGGCCCGTGTTCAATTGCCTGTTGGAATGTTGCGGGACTATTACATAAGGATGAATGTTTAGGTTGGTTTGATTTTATTAACCTTTTTAACATAATATGTTTTCAGGAAACCTGGAGTCTGGACCCCATTAATTACAATGGTTTTGTTTCTTACCAACTACCGGCTGTGGCTTCCAATTCGGGAAGAGCCAAGGGTGACCTTTTGACATTGATCTCAGTAGATGTACCACTCACTGTAAAGAAACATGTTTTGATTGGGGCCCATTCCCAGATTCTATGGCTTTGTCAGGAGCAGGATAGAAATATCCTTTTAATAAATTTTTATAATAATGTATTCGATAATACTAGGCAACAGGTAGTGTTTGCCTTGGAGTCTGCTTTGGCAAATATTGTTACGGGAAACGATATTGTTTTCGATTTTATTTGGTTGGGGGATTTTAATACCCCTGCTTGCCCATCTTCTGCACACAGGGTCTGTGGTTTCGTAAACTGTCGGGGGGAGGGAGTCCCTCATTTTCCCCATAATCCCTATGGTGATTCATTAAACAAAATCCTGATGACTTACGACATGGAGATGCTGGGAAATATGAGGGGCGCTTCTGGTGAAACCCTCCCTACTTTTACGGGTCGAAATGCTAGCACTGTTATTGATTTTATCTGCATTTCTTCTAGCCTTAACCCATGGTGTACAGTCCCTTTGGTAGTTGATAACCTAATTAGTGATCATAACTGCCTGACCATGGAGACTGTCCTTTGGAAGGCCAAACAAGGCCCAAAACCAAGTATAGTAGCTAACATTGAACCACATCGACCCAACGGAACCAGAATCAGGTGGAAGGGGGATAAGGCAGATCTTCTGTCCAACTCCATTATTACTAATTGTGTAAATGAAATTGTTGCTATCTTAGAGAGCAGAGAACTGACTGAAGTAATCTTGCCCAAGTTTATTAACATTAATCTTAGTATAGAAGCTAAACTTACCAACCCTCTTAAGGGTAACTTAAGTCGGCAAAGGGGGTGGTTCGACCATGCCAGTACCATCGCCCTTAAGGGTCTTAAAGAGGCTCTGGCAGCCAAACAAAGGGATAAAATCCTGATTAGGCAGCTTAGAGCTACCTATCGGGCCGCAGTTTCTAAAAGAAAGGCCGAACTAAGACAAGAGGCATGGGACAAGTTAGATCAGGCCGCTGAAACCTCAGATTCCTCTTTATTCTGGGCAACAGTCAACTGCCCTTTTCTAAAGAACGAGGAGATGCCTGTACTGTCGGCAAACGTCAGTGCGGAAAGTTGGGTCTCTCACTTTTCCTTGATCTTTGATTCGGCCAAACCCTTGGATGTAGGAGGAGGGGATTGGCCATCCATTCCCTTAGATATATCCTCTTCCGAGGTCCAGGATTGTATCTCCGCTAGTAAAGGAGGGAAGGCCCAGGGGCCTGATGGGGTGCCTGTAGACGTCTATAAAAAAGAACCAGAGATATGGGGCCCGTTACTAACTAAAGTATTTAACGCAGCTGTTTGTTACGGTGCCCCGCCTACCTGGGAGGAATCTATTATCATCCCTATTTATAAAAAGGGGGAGAGGAGGGATGCTAAGAACTACCGTCCAATCTCCCTTCTAGATTCCTCCGTGAAAATTATGAGTCGGGTGCTTCTTGTTAGATTAGAAGAATGGGCCGAATCAAATAACATTTTGGCAAACTCCCAATTTGGTTTTAGGAAGGGACGAGGGACAGTAGAACAGTGTCTCAACCTAGAACTACTTATAGGAAAATTTACCATGGCCAAGAAAGGTTCCCTTTTTCTCTGCTTTGCAGATTTAAGCAGTGCCTTCGATATGGTAAATCACAAGATCCTATGGGAGAAATTACTTGAAATGGGGGCACCGGAGGGCATTGTTTATTTCCTGGCTAGGCTATATGCTAATCTTAGCTCAAGTGTTCGATATGGCCCTGGGGGGGAGTGCACCCCAAAGTTTCCTATCAGGCGCGGAATCAGACAGGGGTGTGTGCTCGCCCCCCTACTTTTCACACTTTTTATTAATGAGGTTGACTCTGTTTTAAAGACTGTTGTGGCAGACGCACCAAAAATACTTGACTTCCACGTCCTAGTTTTACTTTATGCGGACGATGCCGTTCTTCTTTCTAGGACCCCTATCGGCTTACAACGCCTAATGGACAGGTTTTCTCTGTTCATTAGGGAAAGGAAGCTGATGATTAATAAATCAAAAACATTCGTTATGGAATGTGGCAAGGGCCGTAAAAAAACGCATTCCTTTTTTATCGAAGGGCATAAGGTCCAAACGGTAGACACTTTTAACTACCTAGGTATCACCTTCTCCAAGACAGGTAGCTGGTCCAGCGAAATCACCCATGTTAGGGCTAGAATGGCGAAATGTGCCCACGGGGTGTTTACGTTCGCTTCTAAAATCGGGGATAGGCGGCTTGGAGATATGTTGAAAATCTACCAGATGAGGTGTCTTTCAATTGCTCTTTATGGAGCGGGTGTTTGGGGGCATGTCTTGACCGGGAGTCTACAGGTGGAGGAAAATCTCTTCCTAAAAAGACTACTATGTTTGCCCATCTCAGCCTCTACGGATTTGGTGCATAGGGAGTTCG
Organism: Triturus cristatus; assembly: GCF_964204655.1. Lineage (NCBI taxonomy): Eukaryota > Metazoa > Chordata > Amphibia > Caudata > Salamandridae > Triturus > Triturus cristatus. The sequence continues at coordinate 1,063,057,154 of NC_140588.1, read as the reverse complement.
GAATCCATTACCTTTCGGATTCTGTTGCCCTTAGACCTCTTCTGTTGTGGCGTGCTATTTGGGTAAAGGAAGAGACCTCCTTAAACAGAGCCATCATCAAGGATTGTTTTACCCTTGATAACCATCTAAAGATTCCATGGGTTAATTTTGTTACGAGTAGTTTTATGGAGATTTATGGTCTTAACCTATTTGAGGATAGTTATGCTGCCTCTAGTTTGACCAAAAGTGAGATGAAATCTGTTTTTATGCTCAAAGTCTGAGCGACGTGAGAGGGCCAGTAGCAATCTAACCACTTGTATGCTCTATGGCAGTTGTTGTGACTTGATAGGTTACCAACCGTATCTGAGCTTTGTAACCAGACCCTCCCACCGGTTCGTTCTGACCAGACTGCGTTTTGGGATTGTCCACCATTTGGTGGCGTTCCCAAATATCAAAAAACATCCGATTGGCCCTTGCCCCTGTGATAACACCACCGCACAAAGCACAATGCACTTTTTACTGTTTTGCCCACTCTACGGCAATTTCCGCATAGCTTTTTTAAAACCTGTTTTTAAGAAATATGGAGTTAGGACAGTTAAAGATACTATGAAATTGTTATTTAACCCCCCACCTGATGTTTGCTTTTTTACTGCTACATTTCTTCTCCAAGCCATTAAGGCAAGGCCTAGTATTATTTTTTAATTGTCATTCAACTGTATTTTTAATCACTTGTTTGATCAAGTAGCATAGAGGATGTTTTTATGGTTCATCATCTTTGTTTTTATTCAAATGATGTTTTATAATGTAATGTTTGTGCTTTTATGGACTTTTTGTTAAGCTCCGAATAAAGCTTTATGAAATGAAAATGACTTGACCTCCAAGAAAATGCCAAAGAAAGTTCAGTGGACAGTAAGCTGTCAAAAAGCATTTGATGACCTGAAGCAGGCCATGTGCAGTGCACCTATTCTGAAAAGTCCAGACTACTCCAAAGAGTTTATTGTCCAGACAGATGCTTCTGAGTTGGGTGTGGGAGCTGTTCTTTCACAACTTAATATAGACGGTCAAGACCAGCCCATTGCTTTTATAAGTAGAAGGCTGACCCCTAGAGAGAAACGTTGGTCAGCTATTGAGAGGGAGGCCTTTGCTGTGGTTTGGGCCCTGAAGAAGCTGAGGCCATACTTGTTTGACACTCACTTCAAGATTCAGACAGAACATAAGCCCCCCTTGTGGCTAAATCAGATGAAGGGTGAAAATCCCAAACTTCTTAGGTGGTCCATTTCCCTACAGGGGATGGACTTCACAGTGGAACATAGACCTGGGACTGACCATGCCAATGCAGATGGACTCTCCAGATATTTCCACTTAGAACATGAAGACTCAACTGGTCAAGGTTAGTTTAATGTCCCTAAGTTTGGGGGGGGGGGGTTGTGTAGGAGAGTAGGGTCTGCTTTCTATGTTCACCCCCACTTTTTGCTTTTGCTTTACTGGTTTTCGACTTAGATGTGGCTGTGGGCCTGCTAATCAGACCCACAGCCCTGATGTTCTCTCTCTAAATTGATACTATGTACTTTAGGTGCATAACCCATTTGGATAGGATCACCTTATTGGCCCCTGTACAGTGTACCTTAGGTACCCAGGGCATAGGTGTACCCTAGGCCTACCAGGGGCAGCAGCATGTATTATGCCACCCCTGGCCTGGCCTTCCATTATGGCACAACTGGCTGATCACTCAGCTGGGGCAAGGTCGTGTAATCACCCCTTGCTTAGGTGTAGTATTCCTATACCTAACTTATATATAGACACATGTGTACCTATCAGCCACTCCTATGGCAGGCCTTAACAATCCTGGAGGCAGAGTGCTTGGTAACATGTGAGATGGTGCTCTAGCATGAGCTGAGCCTGTCTGCAGCTTTCGGAACCATGTCCTTATAGCTGTTCTATGATATAGCCTACCATATACTCTTAAAGTGCCTTATAATCTTAAACGGTTATGGTAACTATGGTTTGGCTTTATCAAAACATGTCGTGTAAGGTGTCTAACACTTTGGAATAATACCCCCATCCCATTTCTGGTGATGAGGATATTATCCCTCCCTTCTAGAGGGAGAAGACATGTAGTAACCTACTTACCCGGTTAAAGTTAACCAGAGCCCCAGCATCACAAAATGGATGCTGCTGCCACGACACAAGTCTGACCTCCTGCTGCTGGGAGTGATCCCGGCAAGGGAGGCTTGGACAATAGGTTTCCTGCCTTGGGAGGTGCGAGCACCACCCCAGACAGGCCTTAGTGTATTGGGGCAGGGAGGGATGAATGAAACGAGACACAAGGTGTCCCATGCATAGTCCAGTTCAAACCGGTGCTGGGGTACACCAGCCCCAGTCCTGGCGCGAAACTGGACAAAGGGAAGGGGGTGTAACCACCCCCCTCCCAGGTCCCACCCATAAGGCGTGACCTAGCAGGCAACCCAGCCCCCCAGATTAGTATAAGAGTGGTAGCTGGGCCCCAGGAGATTAGATTATCCTGAACCTGCAACTTGAACAGAAACTCTGGACCTTCGACATTCGACGAAAGAAGACTGAAGAATCTCCCTTGTGGCCAAGGAGTGGCTACCCTGTGCAAACAGGCACCATCAAGAGACTACTCTTTGCTTTGCTGAAGTTCTACGAGGGACCGACTGCAGAGCCCGACCAGAGCCTTGACTTCCAGACTTCTCCGACCCTGATCCACATCCACAGCCGAGCTGAGATCCGTGGAGGCGATGAGAGACGTGGGACCGGCTACCTGGGAAAAGTGGCGAGTATCTTCCAGCGCAGCTTCTGAGGTACCCTCGAAGTTGTGCACCGGGGATTGAGAAGCCCCAACCCCAAGCACCATCTGCACCGAAGATCAGCCCCCCACACTCCACAAGTCCTGCGTGGGGCCCTTCTGCATTTTCCTGCTTGCCGCGTCTGTCCGGTTGCTTGCCCGTTGGCTAGCGGCCTTTGTGACGACACACCTTGAAATCTTCACCGCTGGTTTGGCTCCTCCAGACTGGCTCCCGCTTCTCTGCAAAAGAGAAGCACCCCAGACCTTCCTGGTCCAGAAGCAAGTCCTCCGTTCTTCGTGGGTTCCGCTTGCCAAGGCTTGGTGAGTCCTAGTTCGACTTCGCCGCCGCCGACAGCAAGAGCCTTTGTGGGACAGCTCGCCTCCTGGTCCTGGTCGTCCTCGACGTCTCCTGGTACCCGTGGCTGCAGCGACAAGCTTCACCCTTCACCTGCAATCTTCACGACATCGCCTGGTTCCTTCCTGGTTCCACGTGGTCACTGGCTAGTGACCTTGACTCTGTCCCTTCTGCTTGCAGGTACCCTTCCTTCTTGATCCCGGCCTTGGGATCCACCGGACACTCTGCACTGACTGCCTGTCAGCAACTTTCCTTCAGGCATCCATAGAAGTCCACCACGAAACCCGACGCAAGTTCACACCTATGCACCCGCAGCCCGTGGGCAAGGTAACTTGGGTACTTCGGTGCTCAAAAGGGTAGTGACTATCCTAGGGTCTAGTTTCCGAGTCTCGACTCTCTAGCTGCTTCAGAAGTGTCCTTAAACTGCTTAATTCAAAACTGTACTATTTCTATCGACTATATGCATTACGCGTGAGTGTTTCCACTCTGCACCTGAATCCCGTGGGCCTCCCACTTCCTAACTGTTGGTAGTGTAGTGTAGCCCAGCGATTCCCTAGGCCTATCCTATTTCCGTGACAGTGGTCCTTATACCACTTCTTTAGTATATGGTTTGCGTGGCCCCTAGGGCCTAACTGTATTACTTACCTGTGTGACTTAATGTATGCTTAAATAAGACTGTGTTGTACTTACCTCGAATCTCATAAAGAGTGCTGAGGGTTTGACTAGAATAAATACACTTTATTTTATATATATATCTGTTGTGGTGTCCTTTCATTCGGTATTCAAGGGATTATATATGGTATCGCAGCTGGCTTCACATGCCATTCAGAGTTTAGCCTAAGACTGCTCTTGTCCATGCTACCACTAGGATAAACTGGTCTATAAGGTTGACTTTACAACCAATCACCATAAGGGTTGTTTGGACTGATATAAGGTGTACACTAGAACTAGTGACATCATACATCAGGCCAACTTCTCACAATATATATAATAGCTAATACTCGGATATAGCTTTTTAAAAAAAAAAAAGAAAGAAAGATGTGTTTTTTCAAGCACTGAGGATGCTATTTGGGAGTTTATGAACCAGTGTCTCCCACCATCCGCAAACGACAGAATATGGGTATACTGCTTACTACTCTGATTCAGGTATGTGAATCTATGAAAGATACCCCAATACTGGATAAGAAAACAAGTTACTTACCTGTAACTACAGTTATCCGGTATTGGTATCTTTCATAGATTCACATGCACCCACCCTCCTCCCCGGCTAGTCAGTTCTCTATATCTGGTATACTTACTTCTCACTTGTGCTAGGAAAATCTGAGGAGAACTGCCTCTGCTGGGAAGGTTCTGGAGGGTGCTGGCAGCTGATTGGCTGGGACCAATCTTTGGTTCTTTTTTCTATAATGATGTAGATAGGCTACTAAGACTTAGGCCTTAGGCTTTTTCTTTTAGCCTACTACTATTATTTACTCTTGGCACTACTTTTGTATTTACCGTGGGACTCCCGCCTCGGCGACGGGGAATGATTCAGGCATGTGAATCTATGAAAGATACCAATACTGGATAACTGTAGTTACAGGTAAGTAACTTGTTTTCTTCTGTTACATATAACTTACTGTTGCCAACCTGTCCTTGAACTCAATTTTCAATCTACGGAAGCCCAGTAAATTGATAGGCTCTCCTGTAAAACTTTGTGGATTGATATCCAGTTTACAGAGGTTTGTTCCCCACTTGGAAACAAATAACTGAAACCAAGTTTCTTTGTTAATAATTATGTAGGGTTTACAGATAATGACCATACGGTTGATTCCCCACAAACCCTCTGGGAAGCGTTTAAAACCGTGATCCGAGGGCAGGCCCTATCTCTAATAGCAGGTGCAAAGAAGGAAAGATTGAAAGACATCTCCGACGTCGAGCATAGGGTCCACCGACTTGAGCATAACGTCAACTCAAACCCCACACCTGAAGCGATGCACGAACTACGACTCAGTCAGGACGAATACAGGGCTCTGGTCTCGGATCGCGCTAAAATGATGGGACAAGAAAAACTGGGCCGTATATATGACTGGGGTGACAAGGCAGGGAAATGAATAGCCTGGCTTGATAGGAGAGAGCGTGCTAGTCGTCTGGTCCCTGAGCTCCGAGGGAACGATGGTAACCCTGTAACGGACCCCCAAGATATAGCTACTCAATTTGCAGCCCATTACCACACGGTATACAGGTCAATGGCCCCTCATGCACTTGAAGACTCTGTCGAACTTCTAAGGGACATCTCCCTCCCGACCCTATCAGAGGCGGACCGCCAATTCTTAGATAGCTCCCTCTCCACTGAGGAAATCGCGCTGGCAATCCGAACACTTCGACCTGGTAAAGCTCTTGGCCCCAATGGTATCCCTCGTCATCCAATTCTATTCCATCCTCAGTCCATTTCTCCCGCAGCAGGGTCTTCATCTCTTCCAGAAGCATTAAAACATTGAACACCCAGCACCACTCTTACATACCAGCTTTTTCCATTAAGGGTCAAAAAGAGAACAAAACATAAGAAAACAGGTTCCACCACATGGAGAGAACTTAAATAATAGCAAAATGTTTGTATATGTCTCATAAATACTGCCAATGTTCTTTTGAGAAGTGAAGTGAAAAAAGGAAAGTCTTCCAAATGATATTCATTCCATATGAGCAAAGCAATATAGCAACATGACCAGGATTATTGAAGTTTCAATGAAAATTAGCACTCCATTTCCATTGCCCTCCTTCCTTATGTGTTAGCAATTTAGAGAACCTCCTCAGTCTCTGAGAAAACGAAAGAATAATCCTACAAAGTATTACTTTCTACCTGGAAGTAGTCAAGTACTGGCGCGAGGAAATACCTTACTTAGGTCTTTCAAAGAACACAATATCCTGGAAAGTCTTGAGCTTCTAAAGAACCACTACCCACGCCTGGGTAGTAAAAGAAGATGACTACTTTCCAAAACGCAGTTCTAGTGACCTTCAAATCCCAGGAAACCGGAATCCAGGAAATCCTCTGAAAGGAGCTGCGGTCTGTCCGAGGACAACCGTGAGAAAAACAGAAGCTGAATACTTTAAATAGCAGCAAGAAGCCGCATTTCCGGTCCATGCCTCCTGGGAGTTGTAGTTTCCCCACTAAAAGGCTGAAAGACAGACAAGGTAGGCGCTACCGGACTGAAACCCTGTCAGGAACTACCACAGCGAAATCACCTACTCTTGAAATCATTCATTCTTTTTTGTCATTATCTCAGTCAGTCACCTTTAAAATTTAATTTCTTGGTGGCTGCTTTCACTACACCCCCTAAACATTCATCCTTTCCTTTGGATTTAACTACTCTCCTTCATCTAAATGTGAGCTTAACTTTACTCATGATAGACACTACTTCTTGTAAAGTTGAAAACCCATGAAAGCACGCCCCCTTCCCAGCATGCCCTGGTGCTAACCACTAGAGCGCAACGCTCCAGTTCTCTTTCTATTACCATAAATGGTTGAGCGGAAGGTAAATTTAGTGCAGTAATTTCTTAATCCAAAGGAAACCAATGTAGTTTGTTCAAGTAAAAGACCTTCTGTGTAGACTGCCTTTCACTTAGCAGCTAACGATCCAAAGTTCAGCATTTAAACTGCTTTGGTTATGCCCCAAAAAGAACTTTCAATAACATTGCAGTATCTTCCGTTTCCTAAAAAAAAGCCCAACTCGAGATGGCCGCTGTGGATGCTCTATAAGAATGGCCAATCAGGAGCAGGGCTCCAACAATCGTATCAGAGTGGCGAATCAGGAATAGCGTCCCATAGGCAACTGCCAATAAACGAGGACACTTTAGTCAAGGAGCGTTTATATGTGAAGATACCAAAACTGGCCTACCTCAGGGACAAAGCGAGGTCGGAATGAGCCTCCCTCTCGAGCTCCTGGGCTGCAAGGCACTATGGAGTTAAAAGCTGTTAAATCCCCACAAGCTCCTTACTGTGAAGCAGCAACTGGAGTGTGGAACAGCCTGAACAAGAGGAGAGAATGCAGTTATCCATGAGCTTGTTTGTGCCAAGAGAGAATAGGAGCACAGGACGACTATCCCTCGTGAGCATGCACCTTTCACCACCAACAGTAAGACTTCCTCAGATGCACAGGGGAACCATATAGGGTTAAAATAAAGATAAGAATCTTCAGATGAAAAGAATACACAGGCGTCAAACTAGATCCAGAGATTTTTGTGAGCAGTACATCTGCGCACCGGTAGGTGTTGTGGTTTGCGTGACATCATCCGCTCCAGAAGTGATGTGCACGGTGCCTATATAGATGCCAACTCAGTGCGTAGACGTCAGTTCTTTTCTTTCTGCACCAGTCAGCACAGATCTGGGAAGATCTCCCCTTTGTCAATTGTTGACAATTTTTTTTAATGTTTTGTCAAGGTGTTTTGAGGTTTTCTTCTCATAATGTGGCAGGAATATCTTGAAAGCTGGCTTCAAGCTCTGTGGCGCCTGTCACCAATTGATGACGGTGATGGACCTGCACCTTGTTTGCTTTGGTGCCTCAAGCATGACCAAGGCCTGCAGGCCTCCTCAGATTGCTGCGCCATGAATCCAAAGACCTTCAGGGAGCCACCCCTCAAGGTTTTGGTGGCTCAATGTGCGACTCCATGGCAATACAGAGAGAAAGGTCCCAGTTGCTGTCGCGGTGTCCGAGACCTTTGTGGCATTCGAAGGTGTCAGGCCATTCGATTAAGTCCCACTCCCACAAGTAGTCGTCGAAGCATGCTTTGACTTCACCTCATATGTCGGCCAGCAAGATGAGGGAGCGTCATCATTCGAGGCCTGGCTCTGTGGTTGAGCAAGCACTTGGGCCTTCACCGCGCCTCCTCAAATTGCTGGGAGCCAGAGCATCTCCCACCCAATTAAAAGTATTTTATGAGGTTATGCACCTCATATTTGGGCTATTCGTTCCCTCCGGCGTGCCTTTGGGCTCCGCGTGTTCGGGATGGGCCCCTAATGGATCCACACCGGTGGCTCCAGCACCATTCGGGCCTCATGGATCCACAGATGGATCTGGATTGGTGCCGGTCATGCCATCTTGACTTTCCCCAACAACAGTTTCAAGGCAGATGCTCCCAGGCGCATCAGCAGTGCCATCCCCATTTATATCCCCAACTCCGTAATGGTACCGGAAGGACATCGCTCAGTGACGACTCTGGCACTGACTGGAGCCTTGCCTTCCAGGCCTGAGCCTGAGCCATATTCTCCTTGGCTAGAACTAGGGGAGGAATGAGAGGGGTCGCTGGACCCTGAAGAATAGCAGCCATATGATACCAACATGGACTGGTTTGAGGATTTGACAGAAGCCAGCGGACTGGCTACTTCTCTAGGTACTGGCATGCTTTCTCTCCCTAATGTGGCTACAGAGGAGGGAGCTTCATTCACAATGGTGGTGAGGAGGGGGGTCCTGGACTTTAGCTTGCCCTCTTTGGCTGTGAAGACTAACATCTTGATGTAAGTGCTTCAGCCAGGAGTGTCCCCCTCAAAACCACTTCTCCTGTTTAACAAAGCTGTGTTACTGACCTGCTTCAGGGGACCTCCAATTCCTCACCGAACACCCTACCTCAGGATGCCTCCACATCGCACATAAATGCTGGCGCATTCCCAACCACACCCCTGGAGCTGGAATCAAAGAGGATAGATATCTTAGACAAGAAAATGTTTTCTTCCATCAGCCTAGAATTTCAGTCCATGCACACCGCATGCCTTTTGGGCCACATACCCATTCTCTGTGGGATACGGTTGCGCAAGTGCTGCCAACCATTCCGGAAGAGGCCTGGTCCGTGCTTTCTCAGGCTGTTGCAGATAGGAGCGATGCAACTAAGTTCACCATTAGATGCAAACTGGACACCACTGACTCACTAGGCAGTGAGTGTGTTTTTTTGCCAGTGGCCCTACGGGACCACGCCTGGTGGAGGACTACTGGCTTTTCTAGAGATGTACAATCGTCACATAGGACATGCCCTTGATGGCTCCTTTCTCTTCGGAGACAAGGTGGATTCCACTCTGGAGCGCTTTAAGGACAGATGGTAGCATTGGACTTGCAGCACACATATTTTCACATCCCCTGCAGTTTACAGTGGCTCACAAGCACTTTCAGAACGCTGTGCTCCCCTTTGGCTTTACCAGCACCCCTAAGGTGTTCACCAAGGTGATGGCGGTGGTTACAGCTCATCTGCGGAGGTCTGGGGTGGCAGTCTTTTCCTATCTCGACATCTAGCTGTTGAAGGCGGGCTAACTCCTGCGTTCACTGGGATTCACTATCAACATGCCGAAGTCCCACCACACTCCCTCTCATACGTTCCCTTTTATCAGAGCTGTTATGGACACGGTGCAGTTTTGGGCCTATCCTCCCGAACGGCAAATCCAGGAAATTCAGGCTATGATACCAATGTTTTATCCTCTGTCATGGATTTCGGTGAGACTGACTCTGAGGCTGCTGGGACTCATTGCCTTCTGCGTCCTGCTTGTGCCACATACCTGTTGGCATATGTGGGCTGTGCAGTGGGACCTGAAGTTCCAGTGGGCTCTGCAACAGTGGAATCTGTCCGACATGGTCCAGATCTCGTAAGGAATGGCAAAAGATCTGCTATGATGGTTAATAAACTGCGATTGGGTCAGCAACAGACACCTCTCTCTTCCGAGACCAGATCTGACAGAAGTGACACATTCGTCACTCCTTTGCAGGGGCAGCCATCTGGGAGGAGTGGAGATTAGAGACCTCTGGTCTCCAGAGGACCTGGACTCCTCATCAACTTGTTGGAGGTCCAGGTGTTCTGTCTGGCATTGAAAGTCTTTCTACCCTCCATCAAGTGAAGGCAAGTACAGGAGTTCCCGGACAACACCACTGCCATGTGTTACTGCAACTGACAGGGTGGGGTCGTAACATGGACCCTTTGTCATGAGGCCTGCGTCGCTGGACATGGCTGGAACATCAGAGCATTTCCCTTGTGGTTCAACATCTGGCTGGCTCTTTGAACGTCAGAGTGTACAAACTGAGATGAAGATGCCTAGCGGATCACGAATGGCATCTGCATCTGGAGGTGGTGCTAGATCTCTTTCAACTATGTGGACAGTCTTGGTTAGATCTCTTTGCCACCACCGATAATGCACAATGTCAGCAGTTCTGCATGCTAGAGTTTCATAAGTAGCCCTTGCTCAGAGGTGCTAATAATGTCTAGTGGTGCTCCGGCCTCCGTTACCCCTTTCTGAACATGCCACTCCTGCCCAGAATTTTCAGGAAGATCAGGAACTGCCAGGACCAAGCTATTCATGTGGCTCCAGACTGGGCGCAGAGAGTCTGGTATTCCGAGCTATTGAGCATGGTAATCGGTCCTCCAATCAAACAACCCCTTTGGAAGCATCTACTGTAAGAGCTGCAGGGGAGGGTTCTCCACCCAAACCTGCCTCCTTACATGGATATTGAGTGGCGGCAGTTGACAGCTTTCAACCTTCCTCCCGAAGTCTGGAACGTTGTTTTGACAGCCTGGCATCCCTCCACCAAGACGGTATACACCTGCCATTGGGGAAAACTTGTGGCATGGTGTAGAGAAAAACAAATCAATGCCCTTTCTGCCTTCCTTTTTCAGGTTCTCCTTTTCATCCTTTCTCTTGCCCAGCAGGGCTCTGCTTTGGGCACTTTAAAGGGCTATCTCTGTGTTATTTTTGCCTTTCTGTGGTTGCCTGACCTGCTATCCCTCTTCAAACCCCCTATTGTAAATAGGTTTCTAAAAAAGTTTACAACATTTGTTTCCACATTATCCAATTACTGAGCCTCAGTGGACCTCAGTCTCATCCTCACTTTCCTTATCTGCGCTCCCTTTGAGCCCTTGCACAATTGTCCATTCAAGCTCCTAAACCAAAGACAGCCTTTCTCGGTGCTGTAATATCTGCCCGGAGGATCAGTGAACTTCAGGCTTTGTTATTCCAAGTGTCCTTATCTTAACATCTACCCAGAGAAACTGGTGCTTCGTACAAGAGCTTTCTATCTACCTAAAGTGGTCACTCCCTTCCACGTAGGCTAATCTATCACTCTGCCTATTTTTTTTACGCTCTGCCTCCTCCTTCTAAGGAAGAGGAATGACTTTACTGTTTGGACCCAAAAAGAGCGTTGTTGTCTATGTTGACCACACATAAGAGTTCAGGGTGGACGACCAACTCTTTTTGGGTTATGTCGGACTGAAGAAAGGACAGGCCGTACAGAAGAGGATTATCTCACAATGGATTGTGCTCTGTATCAAAATCTGTTACACATTGGCTAAAAAGCAACCCCCTGAGGATTTGCATGCTCATTCCAGCAGAGCTAAAGCTGCAACCATTGCATTAGCACTTGGAGTTTCGATCCTGAACTTCTGTCAGGTAGCTACGTGGGCTTCCCTGAACAAGTTTACCAAGCACTGCCTGGACAGTCCAGTTCCGAAGGGATGAGTATTTTGCTTGTTCGGTCCTGAAGGACTACCTCATGTGAAATTGGTCTGCGAACCAAACTCTGGGGGTATTGCTTGTATATCTATTTAAGGTACAGAATCTATGCCTAGAAGGATTTATTAGATGAACAAGTTACCTTCGGTGACGCCTTATCCGGTAGACACCATCAAGATGCAGATTCCTTACCGACCCACCTATCTTCCCTGCTCTGCGAACGTATTTCTAGGGTCGGGGGTTTTCCCCTTTCATGGTCCTAGTATTTCACACCAGTGGTCAGTGTACATAGTGGCTCCGTGCTTCTAGCATGGAAAGTCCCGAAAAGTAACTATCGTCAGTGTGCTGGGGTGGTACCTATACAGGCACCGCGCATGTCACTTATGGCACGGACGATGCCACGCAGAGCTGGATAATGCCACCTACCCACGCAAGGCTACTGCTCAAGATACATTTCCAGACCCAGTCTGATGCCTGGGGATAATTTTAAAGTAGGTAATCTGCGGCTAGATAGAGTCACTACTAGATAAAGCATTACCTTAGATAAGTAACTTGTTAAGCTTGCATCATGGTAACTTCTGCAACTGTACTTTTGAAGCTGTTCATTCCAAACTCAAGCTCTGCGGTAGTACAAGGTACAGGTTACTCCAACTGCGCCAACCGCTCAACTGTCCTCGCTTTCCCCTACCACATTCTATCATACCCTGTATTCTAAAAACAGACCAGTGAATAAAATTCTGCAACACAACACTGTTATGAGCCCCAATGTACTCCAATAACGGCCTAGTTAGTTGCACAACCTTTTACCTACATTTGTCCTACCTTGTTCTACATAACGGCTCTGATGCTGGTCTTTTACCTAGTTAGGACCTGAATAAATATTGTGTGGTTTTTCTTCGAAAACTAGCCTCATTATTATGCATGAGGATTCTTAGTATCACAGCAGGATTACCATCTTCTGCATAATAACTCTGTACAAAAGTCACCACTATTGTCATCCTTGGCCGACAGGCCCACAGTACCATGCCACATCTAAGTAAGAACCCCTGAGGGTACCTTTCGGGTATGTAAGTACCACAGCTTCGCTGGGCAAACCAGAGGAGAAACACTTCCATGCTGATACGAGACGCTGAAGTTTCTGCACGCAGACACTCCAGTTCGCAGTGGTCTGACATCCCTTGTGGGTTGTCCAACTCAAAACCAAGACTGGCTTTACAGAAACATACATGCTAGGTACACTTAGGTACATCTAGTTAGGCTTTTGGATTGTAGGAGTACTCATGATTACTGCCATGTATCTATATGCCTGGATATATTAACTTTTTTAGCACCATGTTAGAATTTGACCCTTTGTTTACTCTGTTGGTGCTTATAATCTTATATAACTGTTTCTGTCTAATAGTTGTTGCAGCACACATATTTTATACAACAATGATGCTGGTTCAATAAATACGTGTTGAAAACGTCCACACCTTTTATTCTGTGGATTTCTCTGAGACTAAGAGAGCACGAGTGACTGAGCAAAAAGTACTGTACTGTTTCCACGATCCCTGAGGGGTCAGGGTTGTCTTGTTCGATAGTTGCCAGAAAATATTCATTCCTTGGTAAGGTTGGGGGGTTTATAGTGGCACTGTGAGCTAGCTGGTCTACAGACTAACAGATCCTTTGGGGTGTCTGGAATCAGTCTGGACACAAATCCCTTAGTTTATGTTGTCTAAACGCGCAGATCCTATATAGATTTGTAGGAACTACATGACAACACAGCATTCTTTCTGCACGACCTGACAAAAAATCTGGGTAAAAAAAGCTGTAACTCTTGCAGATTGGAGCACTTTGTAGCTGGCTAAATAGTCAACAGAGGGGAGGAAAATCTTGTTGGCAGAGCGGAGGCTGTGTATGTACTCCTGTGGGATGTCATTAATGGTGGAGGAGTGATAGGACTGGATTCTTTCCTACTTGGTTCTCTCCAAGAATCCTCACAGGTCGCCAGGATCTTTTTATCTGCTAAATAGTGTAGAGGAGGGAAAACTCACTTCTTAGTGCATAATCACCCGAATCAAATCTCATTAAGGAAGGACCACTGGCTCCGGATCTAAAATTTGTAAGCTTTTATTACAACCAAGAATAACTGCACATAAAGACACCTTAACACAAGGTGAAGAAGATAAATGGGCACTAAAACAAATGCAAGTCTACGTAAGAGTTTCATACGACTCAAAACGAAAAGAATAACCAGCTCTAGAAGCATAAGAAAGGCAATGGTTAAGCCAATGTCTACATTAGGAATCATTAGCCTAAAAAGAAAAACAATTAGTCTATCCCTACTCTAACTCTAAGGTGACATCCCTACTTAACATTTCCCTTTCAGGCAAGAGAGTAAAAGGTGTCAGAAGTGAAGACTTCCTTAGAAGTACATTCACTTAGTCAGAGCTCGTTCTAAGATGCTCCTTCTAGCTTTCCCTCTAAACCTCAACTGCTCCACCCTCTGGGCACTGTCCCTAATACAAAATCCCAAAAACGTAGAACACGCCCTTCGGCACAACTCTTCTGCCAGGTCTTCACCCAAAACTTTTCCAGTGGAACTTGTACTCCATCCAACGACGGTTAGCTTGACCTTGGATCCCAGGCACCTTCTTCGCTGAAAGTATCATCCGTAAATTCCAATGTACTCCCCTGTTGGCTTCTCGTACCATCCTAACTCCTAAAACAAAGACCTAATCTCTCTATCGAGCTAAATGTCCTTGCACCTGCAACAGAAACATGGGAATGAAAAACTTTTCACTTCTCTAAGATTTCCAAGCCTTTACCAACGGAAATCATTTTCGGCCTACAACGTTAGCTAACATAAGAAATAAACAGGCCTTTCTCTTTAAACGATTATGCGATCAGGCCTTTACACTGTTTAACACATTACTAAATCACATGTTAAGCATTAGTTCATTATTCTTTTAAACGTAAATAAGCAGACTATACGTGCAACTTTAACTAACACACATTTAACTAACACGTTGCATTACACAAAATCAAACATTATGCAATTGCGAAAATACATTTGCAATGATCTACGACATTATTCTTCATGAAAAGCATGGTTACATTTCTAATCACACCTATGTTAACCGATTTCTAGTAATACATTTTCTATGTCACACCTAAACTACTTCAAATATTATGTGGGTGCGGACCAACAGTGAATATGATGCACCCATACAAATTTCAGAATAATGTGACGCTCTATCAGTTCCCCTCCTTTGATGACAAATGTCATCACATCATCACACAATTAATTCCCTTGTAGAAAGAACCGACCTAAACAGTACTTGTTGCCATTCTCCCCCGACGGAATCTTTCCATATTCTTGATATTCTGGTATTGACTGTCCTGCAGTCTGGCCATTCGCATTTCACTGGCTCTGAGAGCTTTTTCAATTCTGTTTCCTCTGTACCACTTATACGCTCTGATGAAACCCCACAAACAGATCACACAAACCACAACAATGATAAGGGGTTTTAGCACGAACCCAAGGAACCCTTTTCCCAAATTCGCAAACCAATTTCCCACACGACCAAATCCTTTACTAATCTTATCCCACACGCCCTTTTCGGTCAAATCCTCAATCCTTTAATGAATCGTGGTAATGTTGTCTATATATGTCTCCAGATCCTTGCTATTGTCTGGAATATACGTACAACATTCCTGAACCTTCAGTAATTTACAGACTCCGCCCTCTTTTGCTAATAGTACATCTAAAGCAAGGCGATTCTGCAAAACCATTGTCCTTATCGATAACATCTCTCCATCCACTAATATCAAAGACCTTGCTGTATTCATCGACAACTCATCAACCGCAGTCACCAGCCTTCTGATCTTCACATCATTCAAAACCACACCCAAACTCTGTATTATCGCTCCAAAGACATCACCAATCACTGCTCCTGCACTCACAGCTCTCTTGGCTCTAGAATGATGTCCAGTCTCCAAAAGCTCCAAGTCTTCTGCATGATATATTTTTGGAAAAATAAATGGCCAAATAGCATGTACCATACCAATTTGCAGGCAACCTCACATAGGCATTTCTTCCACACACATAATACACAGTTGGGATCACTTGCACCGAACCTTGCAAAAAGTTCTTAGCCAAATCTTCCATAGTGAAGATATGATCACACGTACTTTGCCCTACCGAAACCTTTTCATAGTAGGTCTGAGGATGTCTCACACATAACTTCCCCTTTGGCACCTGGTCCAATGCTATGGCTCCGTAACTCCCCTTAGATCTGTGTAATCTTTCCTCATCAGTCCAATCTACTGGACTGTCCTGTATTTCGTGTTTGTGTTTTCCCTATCTATATTCTACTTGACCTATAAACTTCTTCTCTGTATCTGACAATGAACATGTCAAATTATGTCGGTGAGCATAAGCCGTATCCAGTTCCAAAGACGGTATGAAATACTTCCGGAGTCGGTCTTCTGATTTATAATAATCATACATATTCAGATGATACTAAGCAACAAACTACAAGAAATTCCATATGTTAGTGGAAGGTCATCTACTGAGGAAGGCAACTGCATACACACATAGCAATCTTTCGCATCCATGGCATCAACATACTCGTACAACAACTTCGCGTACGCATTAAGCTTAAAATCACTTCTAGACAGGTCTATGTGAAATCTACGACTCTCTTCGATTAGTAAAGCTCTTTTAGCTCCTATAGTGACCTCCTTTTGGCTAGAAGTGTTAGGTGTAGGTGTACCTGCCCTTCTTGCTCATGTGAAAGGACATACAAGGCTGTAACTATTATGGCTATAGAAACTATTACCAACCCTATGAGTGTACCTATCACTAATTTAGACCTACGTTGAGTATTTCCAGCATCTGCCATTTTTGCAAAGTTCTCAAAGTTCTTGGTTTCGGCAATAATTAAGAGTCTCTTCTCCTCCAGATGCCGCTTGTCAACCAGTTCAAACTATACTTCAAGAGCTGGAAATTCCCTTGCAACTTTCAGTTCCCTATTTACACAGTTCACAAAAAGACTTCCCTAGCCTTCTTTCGTTGTCTTAATGGAAAGTCCCTAAATCTATTCTTCTTCCACTCAGGCCTAGGTTATCTTCTTTAAACTTTTATGTACAAGAAAGTTCACCTTCAGTCCAAAATAACATCAGCTCACAATATCTGTAAAACACACTGCAATGTTCAAGACGAAGTACCATTAATTCCTGATGTGGTGGTACATAGCCAAAGGTTGGAAAGACCAATCGCACCAAGATCAGCTCACGAATCTTGTTCAGAAGTGGTGGATTCGGAATATTGAGAGTCAGTATTCCTTCGATCTCCACCCCTGGAACCAACAGCAACACATCCACTTTCAGGTTCGGAGAATTGCCGACCAGCGTCAAGGACCTCAGTCTCCCTGAGCTTAACACTCCTGGCATCAGTCACAGTGTATGCCCACTCTGGTGAGGCGTACCTTTGACACAGCACTCTTCTCCTCCTGGACCTTCTCAAACCACCTCGAGTTTGCTCTTCGTCGCTCTGTTCAGATTCAGATGTTTCAGAAACTGGGGCAAGATCTCTTTCAGGTGCCAATCTCAAATTCAGCCGTCTCTGACTCACGGGCCAAACCTCTTCTACTCCTCCGGCACCTCTGCTCTCCCTTCAGGTACCCTGTGCACTGCTTCCTCTTTCGACTGAGTTTGACTCTTCTCCACCCACAGCAACACTTTCTCTGTCTGAGTCAAATTCGGGGCTTTGATATGCACAACCCCTTTCAGCTCAATCTAGTGCACAACCAACTGCATCAGCAACCCTCACAGCTTGACTTGCCCTCTCAGATGGCCCTGCCACCTCAGCTGGATTTTCATTCACGAGAGGGGCTGTATCTTCCAAGGGCGCTGGAACTCTGCGGGTATGGGAGGCATGCAACCAGTTTGGCAGTCCCCCACACTTCACTGCCGTATTCGTGACCAGTATTACCTGGTACGGGCCACGCCAACGAACATCCAGGCAACTCTTCCTCACGTGCTTGCGGACAAGCACCCAGTCTCCCGGGCACAGGTCGTGGCGCAGGTCAATTGCGGCTGGAACAATTGCTGCTTGCACCTTCTGGGACACAGAACGGACTAAGTCAGCCAGTCCCTTGCAGTAGTCGAGAATTAAATCATCTGTGATGTTAATCAAAGCAGTAGCAGGTATCGCTGGTAATCGCATTGCCCTCCCCATCAGGATCTCATGAGGTGACACCCCGTTCTCCTATCAGGAACACTGCAAAGGCTCATGAGGAACAAAGGCAGCACGTCAGGCCATTTCAGGGACGTAGAAGAACACACCTTGGCCACCCGTGCTTTCAAAGTCCCATTAATTTGTTCCACAATCCCAGAAGCCTCTGGTCGATAACTGCAGTGCAATCTCTGATCCACATTCAAGGCAGCACAGAGCAATTTCATGATCTCACTGTGGAAGTGTGTTCCTCTGTCCTACTCCAAAGAGGTCGGAAATCCGAACCTAGGGATAAGTTCCCTCAGCAACAGCTTAGCTACAGTGAGTGTGTCGCACCTACGTGTTGGGTAAGCTTCCACCCATCTTGAAAAGACACATACCACAACTAAGATGTACCTCAACCCATTACACTTCGGCATCTCGATAAAGTCCAACTGCATCCTATTGAAAGGCCCTCCTGACCTCCCAATGTGACTCAGTGTTACAGCAGTCTTCTTTCCCGCATTCATCTGCTGACATGTAACACACCTCTGACACACAGCTTCAGCAACCGCATGAAACTTCGGATTGTACCATGTCTGTCTGAACACTCACACCATTGCGTTTCTACCAAGATGTACTGCACCATGTATCAATCTTGCCATTGGGTTCAACAGATTTTCCGGTAGCACAGCTCATCCATCACTCGAAACCCACACATCCACATCTCCCTTCTCACATCCTGCTCGTATCCAACTATCTCGTTCTTGATCAGGAACCTCATTGTGAGAAGTTGGCCTGGTATATGCTGGTCACTAGTTTAAGTGGCCACCTTGCACCAGTACAATTCGACTCTTATGGTAGATAGGTTTAAGAGTACCTTTTTAAGAAAGCTATCCTAGTGGTAGCTGTGGAGAGCAGCCTTCAGGCTAAGTCTTTAGAGGAATGTAAAGCAGCTTGTTTTACCTTATAATCTCTTGAATCACTAAATGAAAGGACACCACACAGGTATATATATAAAATATATATGTATTTATTACTAGACACACTCTACTAATCTCTTTATGAGATTAGAAGTCAGGAACATATGCACAAATCAATGTTTCACAACAAATTAAGCACAAATATGGCTGGGGCCCTAGGGGCGTACCAGACCATATACTAAACAAGCATTTGCAATGCAATAGGTCTCGCAATGACATTATTTTGAGCTATTGACATTGTAAATGGCAATGCCTTTAAAAAAATTAAAAGGCATTGTTTTTTACAATACCAAAAGCAACACCTATTGCATTGCATAGTGTGGTGTCCGTGAAGACGGCGCCGCTCTTATTAAAGTAAAAAAAAAAGTGTGTTGTGGGACAGAGAGCATTGGCATACCTACTAGGTCTCGCTTTTGGGACCTTATAAGTTTTCAGTTATGCAGCACAAGATCTTTGATGCAACAACATTAACTGTTGCATGGCTAAAGACTTTTAAGGTCCCAAAGGCAAGACCTATTGCTTATGCCAATGCTTGTTAAGTCTTGTCACAAATGTCCTTCTTGGGGGGGTCTTATCTCGTCATTTTAATAGTTTTTATAAGTTTATTCTCTTAGGACATTTTGTCCTCCTATCTGGAAGCAATCTTGTCCTTGGGAGTTAAACATTATCCTATTTGTTATCCATTCAAGCTCATGCCTTTGTCAGATTTTCAAAATACGGCATGAAAGTTTGCTTGGAGAGCGCTTTAGATACAGGCGTTGTATGCCCATCAGTTATACATCTTATTCCACTCAATTCCACCACAATAAAGTATTGTTTATAACCTTGCTCAACCTGTCTTCCAAAATGAATATCAGATTTTTACAATAATTAGAATGTTTTGATGCCTTCATTTGCCAAAATCTGGCCTGATCCACAGAAACATTTTGTCATTCTCTGGGTGTTAAAATTCTTAAGTATTTATTATCTTTATAAGACTGAAGATATACATACATCAAAAAACGCTATTTGTAGGGTAATAACCTAGCTGGGCTAGTTCAGCGTCCTTAAAACACATCAGTAGCTTCATGGCTAACGCCCTGCATCATTGGGTGATGTCACATAGTCTACAGACCATTTTCAGGTTTTTCTAAGGCACACTCCCCAAGAGACAAAGCAGTCCTCATGAGAAATGACCATCCCACTTTTCGAGATTTGCAGAGCCATGGTGTGATTGTTCCACACCTTTCCAAAACATGACTGCATTGATTCTGACTTCAGAATTGACACCTTGGTGTGTCAGACCTGTCTTTGGAGCTAATTTACACGCTGACGTGGTTCTCCTGGTTTACCAACTTTGCGGTGCCAAGATGGGGGTGGGGCTTTAAAAATATCCCTTGATGGAAAAGAAAATGTCACTTATTTGTAATCCTAGTTCTTAACCATGACTACCTTTTTAATTTCGTAAACCCTCCCTCTATCATTTTACAGCCAGGAGCATAGTTGGTAATATTTCTTTGGACTTTCCTGACGAAACCAACTCCTTAACCCAGATTGCTGTGCATAATGTGACAGTAAAGCCTTGCATCCCTTCAGGGAGCAGTAGCCAAACCCTACCAGATATGGCTTGATGTCTTGGTGCAGATATCTTTGCTTTGCTTTATTCCTTTGCTAGACAACTGCAGTAGGCTTTTTAGTCAAATGTACTTTACGGTGTAAAAATTAGATTTGAGTGGATTCTCTTTCCAATAAAAACAAGTTGCCACCTTCAGCCATGCCTTCTTTAAAGTTATTTTCAAAACGAGAAATGTGTGCCTTCATTGCATTTAATATGCATGGTTATTCTAATGACTGTGAAATTAAAGAAGATACTCGTTGTAGAGAAATAAGATTACAATAAAATAGCTTACTTTCTCGCCTATTTTTACCTCCCTTTCCCCTCCAAGCCCCTTGGTTTCCATCCCAAGAGAACGTTGCTACACCTCCTCCTATGTACAGCTTCTCTGTGCCACTCAATGGATTTAGGTAGCTAGTAGTGTTGGCTATGCTGAAACTGTCAACATGTGATATGACTAAGGTAGAACTTTGCTGTCATCTTGATTTATGTTCAATACAGTAGTAACAAAACTTGCTCCATAAAAACCTGTTAATTTAAATGTAGACATTTAAAATTAATTGTTAACCTGAAGTCTGATTCAGAAACGCCATGTGATATTTAAAAAAAAGACCTAACGATTCAATTGGCAACCATCCCAGCTATTGTGCCTTCCTCCCTAGCGCGTATCCCTTTTTTCCTCCCCTGCACGGTACGGGTTTAAATTCCTCTGAGGCCTCTCAAGAGGACAAGGAGAACTGGCCCGTAATGTCGCTTGTGGTGCCTTGACTAACGTTTGCAAGTTTGCCCCGTGCGCTGCCTAACAAAGTCAATACATGCCAAGAGGAATCAAACGGGAAATCACTAATGGCCGGCCATCCGCAGTTACCGTTTAAAGCCCGTCACATTCTTTTGGGCCGCCAACTGATGAGATGGATTCACTAACAAATGATCCTGTTAACAGCGATGAAATCGACCACAGCAATCTCTGCATTTTTTTTTTTATAGTTATAAAAATATCTGTCCCACAGACCCTCATTTTAAGCGGCAGCTGGAGACTTATTGAAACAAGCAAAACAGAAAGCAGCTCCGGGCTGGGGAGGAGACCTGGGAGGGCGAGGGCTGCCCGCGCATGCGCAGTACCTGTCACTTTCGCGTGCAGCCGGTGTGGGAGCTGAAGTCCCGGGTCCCAGGAGGGGGCCCGGGTGAAGAGCGGCAGATAGCAGTGCGGGGCTCCCATGCATAAGGAGAGAGCCCCGCGTCGTGCTGGCAGTAGTGGAGCTGGAGTGCTCCGGAAGCCGCCGTTCAGAAGGATTCCCCCCGCAGACCGGGTGAGTGGGATTCTCCATATGTCAAAAGTGAAACTAAATGCTGGCTTGCGAGGGAAGAGGGACAGGAGATGTGCATGCAGCGTGCCTGAAGCGCGTACACAGGCTCCAATCCGCCAAAAGCCTGCGCGTGCACATCTCCTGTCCCCCTTCCGAGGCAAGTCAGCAACAATAGATCTTGCTGGCGACAGCAGCGCTTCGCGCTGTGTTCGCCAGGCAAGACCTAAAAAGAGGTTTAGGAATATCGATTTGAGAAGGGACAAAGCCTAGGGCCTTCAGAAGCGCTGGGGCCTCACTAATCCACCCAAGGCAGGTAAGTAAAGGACCCACGGGAGACGCATGCAGTGTGAGAACACAGCCGCGGATCCCAATAGACTTCAATGGAGCAAGTCGCGGTTGGAATTTTAAAGTTTTAGGATACTTCGGGAGAGTCTACAAGCAAGTCACTTACAGGGTAAGTAGTTCTAGAGTCAACACACACAGGAGCACCGTAGTGCTGGAGTTACCTCACCCAGGGAAGCCGGGTGTATAGGTGTCTTTTGGTGTCGGGTAGCGGCGTCGTTTTCAATGGGAGCCAAAGAAGACTTGCTGCTTGTGAAGACAGGAGAAGTGTCTGGTGGAATCCAAGGCTGGTTTCAGAAGAAGGAAGGCCTGAAAGCAGAGGAGACAGTGTTCAAAGTCACTTGGCAGTCACCCGGGGCAAGGAAGCTGGATGCCCACAGTCGTCGGGTGATTTCAGATGATCACGGGTGTCTTGACTCTTCAGCCACGAGGTCCAGGAGGCGTCGACCAGGAGCTGGATTTGGCGTGTCCCACGAAGTCTGCAGCTTACTGCGGTGTCGGTGACCAGATTGGAGCCAACAAGCCATGGTAACAGCAAGTCTCGTGGAAAGTGTAAAAAGTCAGCGGTGCAGGCCAGCAAGGTCTGAGGAACTCATCCAGCGAGGGTAAGTCAGGGCAGGCCTGGAGCAACCAGGGGAGCCCTTTGGAATCGTAGAAAGGTCTTCTGGGGACCCACAAGCCAACCGGCAAGGGATCGCGAAGGCGCCTCGGAGGATTCACTCACCAGGAGCCCACGGTCACTCGGGACAAGGTAGGCCTCTGATCTTCTGTGGAAATCCTGCTGGAGGCTTGGACCACACGTGGTCCAATGCACAAGTTTGTAGAACGTCGTGAAGGGATTGAACTCGAAAATAGTGCACGGTACCCGGGTATTGCTGTTCCTCGTCACTCGTGGGGTCCACTTGCCTCAGCTTCGCTGGGGACTCACGATGGCCTTGGAGAAGTGAGGAAATCCACTTCCGGGGCTGCAGGGACTTCGGACTCCGGTGGTAGCGGGAACGTTTGCAACTGTTGATTCAACGTTTTGGTGCCTGCCAAGCAGGGGAGTCCTCCTTGACTCCAAGGGAGATTCTTCAGTCTTCCAGAGGTAGTGAAACATCGAAGGTCCAGGATTCTTCTTGAGAGCGTCGTCCAGGGATATCTAGTTTGCAATGTCAAGGGTTCCCTAACTTATACTACAAGGAAGGGAGGGATTAGCTCTATGACCCCTCCTATGGGAGGGTCAGGGGAGTGGGTAGCTACACCCACTTCCCTTTGTCCAGTTTCGAGCCAGAGCAAGGGCAGGTAGCCCCTGAACCGGTTTGAGCTGGCATATGCACAGAGGAGCCTACTGCTCCCCCAGTGCAGGACTTCAAAGCACTCTAGGAGTGCACCCACCCAGCCCAATACACTAAATCCTGTCTGGGAGATGGTTACACCTCCCTGTGACAGGATGCCTATTGTTGGGCCTCCTCCACTGCTAGTTTCGGTCAGCAGTAGGAGGGTAGGAGTCTGTGCTGGTGACATCCATTTTGTGATGCCAGGGCTCTTCAGGATTCTATCGTGTTTCCACAGTGGGTACATTTCTATCCCCCTAGAAGGGTGGGATCATACTCCCTCACCAGTTACTGGTGTGGGGGTATGATTCCAAAGCGTTTGACACCAAACACGACATGTTTTGATGCAGCCATCCCAGAGTTAGCATTTACCGCGAGGTTATAATGCACTTAAGAGTATATGGTTTAACCGCATCCACAAACAGCCACAGAGAATGGACTCTGAGAGCTGCAGAAGGGCCCTGCTCAGGCAGAGGAACCCCCTCACATGGAAACCAATCACACTGTCTTCAGGATTGATAGGGCCTGCCTTAGGGGTGACTGATAGGTTTATATGTGTGTGCAGGTAGAGATATAGTGTACCTATATCTCAGTGAGGAGTGCTAACACTACCTCACCCAGGCTGCAGTAGCAGGCCTGTGGTGTCAGATTTAGTCTGCTTCCCAGGGGTGGCATAATACATGCTTCAGCCCCTTGTAGGCCTGTGAAGTACCTATGTCCTTGGTACCTAAGGTACCATATACTAGGAGCTCATAAGGTACCACAGTATCCAATCATTAGTGCATCTAATATGCACTCCAAGTTGTTTAGAGAGAACAGAGAGGCTGGGGCCCTGATTAGAAGGGTCCCAGCCAGACTATGGCCAGAAACCAGTGTTAACATCAGAAAAAAAGTGGGGGCAACATAAGTGCAGATCCTACTCTCCAACACTCATCCTGCGATCGTTTTAGTTCATCCCATGTAACGGCCATGGCTAACATCATGCTGAGCTCGGTTCTTTCTTGGCTTTCTCCAGTGTACCCTCCTGTAAATATGCATCCTTGTTCTGCACAAAACCGGGCAACTTAATCCGCGTAATTATTTCCTAGGGAAACAAAATCATTCCCCTTGCTGTGTGCAGAACATTTAACGACTGCAATTTCTTTTGGACATTGTAATGCTTCCAACAATTGTCTCACATATTCCCCATTTCTAATGGGCGAACCAGAAGATGTCATGACCCTCTCTGTGACCATAACTGTCCGAAATCGTGAACCACACCAAACCCGTACTGACTATCAGTGTAAATCGTTATCCGAATCTGATTGGCAAACAAGCAGGCACGGGTCAAGGCAATGATTTCAGCTACCTGTGCGGAGTGTACTCCTTCTAAACAAGCAGCTTCAACCACTCCTGTGATGGTACATACAGCAAATGCTGCTCTCAATCGACCAACATCGTCTCTTAAACATGAACCGTCCACAAAGAAAATTTCATCTGGGTCAGGGAACGGTTCATCAACAATGTCTGGTCTCGGTTTGGTGCATAGTTCAGTCACATCGAGACAATCATGATCCTCACAATCTTCACCATCTGCATTTGGAATAGGCATCAATGTTGCGGGGTTCAAAACAGAACACCTCTTCAAAGTCACATTTTCTGCAGCAAGTATAACTTGGTCATAACGTGTTAATCTATTATTTGTGAGGTGCTGTGTTTTGGTCCTCGTCATCAACAGTTCAACAGAATGTGGCACATAAACTGTAAGTGGATGTCCCATTACAATACTCTTGCATCTTTCAATACTGACACCTGTTGCAGCAACGGATTTGAGACATCCGGGCAACGCAGAGGCTACTGGATCTAAAGTAGCTGAAAAATAGGCAACTGGTCTACGGACACCTCCATGATTCTGAGACAGAACTGACAATGCACAACCTTCTCTCTCGCAACAGAACAATGTGAATACCTTGTTGTAATCAGGCATTCCCAAAGCTGGAGCGCGACACAGGGCTTCTCTCAGCCTCAAAAATGACATCAAACAGTCATTGTCCCATGGTACCGGATCACTCACATCCTTGTGCGTCAGCCGGTGCAAAGGCTTCGCTTCAAAGGAGAAGTTGGGAATCCATTGGCGACCGTAACCAACCATTCCCAAGAACATTCTGACTTCTCTCTGAGTGGTAGGCACAGGCATGTTCATAATGGCCTCAATGCGATCTGGTGACACCTTTCTCTTGCCCTTCTCAATTCTGTGACCCAAATACTGCCCTTCACTCAAACAGTACTGCAATTTATTTGGGGAAACCTTGTGTCCATTCTCAGCCAAATGATTCAGTAAAGCAATGATATCGATCCTGCAAGCATCTTCTGTTTCTGAGGCAACAAGCAAATCGTCAATGTATTGCACCAGAACGGAGTTCTGCGGCAACACAAGACCTTCAAGATTCTTCTTCAGGATCTGATTAAAGATCGATGGACTCTCTGTATACCCCTGTGGGATACAACACCATGTTAACACACGGTTCTCCAGCAAAAATAAATTGGCTTTCTTCATGGAGTGGAATCAAGAAGAATGCTTGGCCCAGATCAATCACGCTACACTACTCAGCTTCACATGGAATTTGAAACAGTATCACAGATGGATTCAGTACCACCGGACAACATGGAACAACTATCGTATTGATCTTTCGCAGGTCTTGTACAATCCTGAATTTCCCACTTGGTTTCTGTAGTCCCATGATAGGTGAATTACATGGGCTACCCATGATCTCTTTTAGAATTCCCTGCTTGATCATAGACTCAATTACAGGCTTGATCCCTGCAATAGTCTCAGGTGACAGATTATACTGGGATGTCCTAGGGAACTCTACATTCAGCTTGACTTGAATCTTTTCTGGCTCTACACCTTTGATCAATCCGATCTCTTCTCCACTGAAGTCCCACACATCAAGTGACGCAGAATCCCTCAAGTCAAGTGGAAGCTCCTCTACTGTCAGCGCTGGGTACATTTCTATGCACACATGCTGATTTGCAACCTTAAAGGTCGTGTCATCATCTCTCGTCTGTACTTCAACTCCCTTTGGTGTGCAATAGATGGTGCAATTCAACTTGCAGAACAGATCTCTTCCTAACAGGCAAACTGGGCTCGAGTCACACACCACGAACTGGTGTCGATCTCGGAATGTTCCTATTCTCACAGGAATTGGCTCTGTCAGTGGGCTAGTCATTCGCTTATTTGCTACGCTAACGACTTGGATCGATTGTCCCGAGAGGGGTAGGTTGGGAACTACTGCTGAGCTTACACTAGACCGGGTAGCACCAGTGTCAACCAAAAAGGTGGTAGGGTGACCATCAACGTATGCTTCCACAAATGGTCCCCTCTGGTCTACCTCTAAGACTGCTCCAAGTGTGCGGTCTTCTTCCCCTCTCAGGCACCGTCATGCCAACGGGTCTGGACCGAACTCCTCACTCCCCTCGAACAAGGGCATCTGTTGATAAGTTCGGACTCCCTGCTGAACATTTTGAACCCTGGCTGAGGAACTTGCACCTGCGGACTACTAGTCCCCCCTTTGACCATCCTAGGTCACTGTGGGAACTACTTCAGGCACAGGTACCTGAATTATCTCTACTTCTTGCTGCAGCTGATTTAGGGGGTTCAAGGGACAAGCGTGTCCAATCTGGTGACAAAGATTACACGCAGTGGTCTTTTTCAATGTCGCCACATCCATCCCTGCCTTGGGATCAACTGACTTTGGTCTTCCCTGATTCTGGGTATTCTGGTTTCCTCCTTGGTTCCTTCCTAGTGTCCCTCCACCGGACTGAGCTTGAACCGTTTGCATCTGGACAATCATCAACGTATCCTTCAATTTCCTGTGCTTCGATTCTATCTCATCACTACAGTACCTGGCATACCGTAAGATCTCATCTACAGGCTTATTCTGCCAACAAATCAGATGTTGCTGAATCACAAGACTAACCTCTGGTCTCAACCCCAACACAAACTTCGAAACAAACCGTCCCATGTTTAGTCTCTAAGGCATCCAATCCACTGTACTGCTTGAAGGCCTGCAAGAGCCTTTCATAATATTCATGCACTGTCTCCTTTGGTTCTTGAACTGTCCGATCTATCTTAACCCAATCAATAACCTGAGGTGAAATTTTCGATTTTAGCCATGTAATCACTTGCTCAAACTTCTTCATGACTATAGGTGACGGTCCATTCGAAACAAGGTCTCGTTCTGGCTCTGAAGTTGGCCACTAAACAGCAATTTTACATTCGGACCATAAATCACCTGGAAACACAATGTCAATCAATGTATTCAAGTCAATCCACAACACCTTCGAGATCTTAACAAACCGGTCAACCTGCTTATACCACTCGACGGGCTTTTCCCTCAGGCGTGGAAAATCATTCGTAAAGGCAGCCAAATCACCCCTACTCCAGGGCACATGCACGTATCCTCCATTCTGTACCTCTCGTAAAGGGAAGTTGCCTACCTCCACCATCCCTCCACCTGGAGGTGGCGTCTCTTCTATCTTCCTCTTAGAGCTCTTCTTCTTAGACCACCTTTCTTCCCATTTGTCAAGCATGATCCATGCACGCATTGCTATAATCAAATCCTTGATATGAGACCTCAATCCCATGACCCTTTT
This sequence comes from Triturus cristatus, assembly GCF_964204655.1. Taxonomy (NCBI): domain Eukaryota; kingdom Metazoa; phylum Chordata; class Amphibia; order Caudata; family Salamandridae; genus Triturus; species Triturus cristatus. The sequence goes on along the minus strand of NC_140588.1, from coordinate 1,063,029,180 downwards.
CTCTTCCAATTCCTGGTCGCTATACTGCAACCTATGGCTTCCCTGCAATGACTTTGTTTTGGACAGATCCACATCATACCTCTTGGCCAATTCTGACAATTTCTCATGTGCAGTTCTTGCCTTGCGAGTCACATCCTTCGCTACAAAAAGTAACTCATCTTGTCCATGCATGTTTACCCTTTCATGAGGCAGATTTCCACTTATTATTTCGGCTACTTCCGCTTTCAACCTTACCACATCTAGCATCCTCCCTTTCAGAGCTCCCTTCAGTATTTCTCGACAAGCTGCTCTATTCCGTTCATCATACTCGCATTCCTGTTCTTGAGGTCTAATCCCTTCTGTCATGCTCCTGGAAACGGAATGATTTGCTAAATTGCCTTGTTCATTTTCTACAGTTCTCTCACTCTAATTCTGATTTCTCGCTGGCGGTGCCCACATCCACAAATCTGATCTTGACTCGGCCAAAGACCTCAGCCTCACTGACCTCGCATCCATCTGTCCCCTAGAGGAGTCTACGGTGGCTGGCAATGGCGTACTCCATTCTATAGGTTTTGGAGTCTGCTCCATTCCACTCACTGATCCATTTACCTCCACCACACTCTCCACTCCTACAGCTGACTGTGCTAGACTCCCAACTTTCTCTTGATCTGGGTCGTAAACTGAGACAATGAGTCCAATGGTAACCGGTACCTTTAGTGCATCCGGTAACCTCACACCACTCCCAACCTCTGTGTTTCTTACGGGCTGATCTCTCGTGCCCTCAGTCCCTGTCGAGATCTTCTGTTCTACCCTCACCTCTGACTGGGTCTGTGATCCACTAGTCCCTTCTGCTTGAGCAGACTTCCCTTCATAAGAATCTGGATTGTATGGAGGTGGTCTCTCAGACAACAACCTCTCTACTAGACTGTCATCTGTTTTACTGCCATCGTCATCCACACTCTTTGCCTTAGAGCTATCTGTCTATACCAGTAGCGGGTACAACCTGTCTGCCTCTATCGTTTCTACTCTCCATCTTTTCTCTTGTGCATCCCACCTCGCATCCTGAAATGCCTTAATTGACTTCTTCACCCTCTCTTGACTTCGATCTCTTTTCCTGTCATGCGCTGCTCTAATCCATGCATGCAACGCATCAAACTGAGTTGGTCTCGGCAAAGGTCGTAGCGAAGACATTACTGATTTCAACTGATACAACACTTCCAACCTGAAGGAGCCATATCGTGGGAAAGCCAGTTCTCCCTCACCCTGGGTCATTTTATGCCAATTTTCAAGCCAAATCATAGTATGCAATCATACATTTCTTGCCATATAATGCGCCGGAGTATCCTCGGGAGGGGCTTCTTCTCCCCTTCGAGTAACTACATGTTTATCACCTCTAAATAATTCTCAGAAAACCTTAAAGCATTCCATGATGAACAATTTTTGGTCACACACAATGTTTTAGTTTATTTCCTAATGTCAATCCACCAATAGCAGCGCGACTCACACCAACCGACCTATCGCAGCGTGACACCTTCTGACGTCATGCTTCCTCCGCTCGCAGCAGTTCCCCTCCTTTACAATTCACGTCTCACCCTTGCATTCGTCCCATTCACACGCTGAAATAACCGTTTGTCCCAAACAAGTTACTTCTCTGACTGTCCGTCCACAGTCTCACGAAATTGTCAACCTCAACTGGCAACTGTCTGTCCACGAAACGTCCGGACAATAGCCTCAACTGATAGGTTCCAATCACTCAATGTTCCATATACAACAACCCACGACCAGCGTCGGTTCCTCATACACTCACACATTCGCACCCCCTATCTCGGTCCGGGTAATCGATGACGTCTCACAATCCCCTTTCGGTGGTCAACAAAATCTACCTTGGGTGTCTTCTACACCACAATCACTTAAGCTACTCGTCGAGCCTAAGATTTTCCCGGGCTGCGCGCGCTCACAGCCTGATCTCACAATCACTCAACACTCACTCCAACTCCGCAAGACATCACACATTCAAATCAACACCGCAATCTACAAAACATCTCACCCTATTCATACTCACTCCTCCACGAACTGCTGCTATCCGCCGCACCGCTACTCTCCATCAATCTCCATCAGCCGTCGTCTGCCGCTCACCATCCGATGAGTCACCATCACTTAACTTCTATGGGCCTCTAAAATCTCTTATCTTGATCTAGATCTCCCCTCACTATCAGAGATAACCATCCTACTCTACTACCAACTGATAGGACTGGATTCTTGCCTACCTGGTTCTCTCCAAGAATCCTCTCAGGTCGCCAGGATCTTTTTATCTGCTAAATAGTGTAGAGGGGGAAAACTCACTTCTTAGTACATAATCACCCGAATCAAATCTCATTAAGGAAGGACCACTGACTCCGAATCTAAAATTTGTAAGATTTTATTACAACCAAGAATAATTGCACATACAGACACCTTAACACAAGGTGAAGAAGATAAATGGGCTCTAAAACAAATGCAAGTCTATGTAAGAGTCTCATACGACTCAAAACTAAAAGAATAACAAGCTCTAGAAGCATAAGAAAGGCAATGGTTAAGCCAATGTCTACATTAGGAATCATTAGCCTAAAAAGAAAAACAATTAGTCTATCCCTACTCTAACTCTAAGGTGACATCTCTACTTAACATTTCCCTCCCAGGCAAGAGAGTAAAAGGTGTCAGAAGTGAAGACTTCCTTAGAAGTACATTCACTTAATCAGAACTCATTCTAAGATGCTCCTTCTAGCTTCCCCTTTAAACCTCAACTGCTCCACCCTCGGGGCACTGTCCCTAATACAAAATCCCAAAAACTTAGAACACGCACTTCGGCATACCTCTTAAGCCAGGTCTTCTCCCAGTACTTTTCTAGTGGAACTTGTACTCCATCCAACGATGGTTAGCTTGACCTTGGATCCCAGGCACCTTCTTCGCTGAAAGTATCATCCGTAGATTCCAATGTACTCCCCTGTTGGCTTCTCGTACCATCCTAACTCCTAAAACAAAGACCTAATCTCTCTAACGAGCTAAATGTCCTTGCACCTGCAACAGAAACATGGGAGCGAAAATGTTTTCACTTCTCTAAGATTTTCCATCATCCTGAAACCCAAAGCCTTTACCAAGGGAAAGCATTTTCGGCCTACAACGTTAGCTAACATAAGAAATAAACAGGCCTTTCTCTTTAAATGATTATGCGATCAGGCCTTTACACTGTTAAACACATTACTAAATCACAAGTTAAGCATTAGTTCATTATTCTTTTAAACGTAAATAAGCAGACTATACGTGCAACTTTAACATAACACACATTTAACTAACATGTTGCATTACACAAAATCAAACATTATGCAATTGCGAAAATACATTTGCAATGATCTATGACATTATTCTTCATGAAAAGGATGGTTACATTTCTAATCACACCTATGTTAACCGATTTCTAGTAATACAATTTCTACGTCACACCTAAACTACTTCAAATAATATGTGGGTGCGGACTAACAGTGAATATGATGCACCCCTACAAATTTCAGAATAACGTGACGCTCTATCAGCAGGAAGTACCTGATCTTTTAATGCCTCCTCCATTGGAGGGTCCAAAAAGTCAGTGATGCCATCAAATTCCATCTGTTTTGGAAGGCAAGTGATGTGAATACTGTGGCAGTGTAGACCATTTTCAAGGTCATCTTTTTTTCCTTTGCTGGAGCTCACCATATCTGGATAAATCATAACTATCAGAGTGTGCTCGCTCCGTCCTTAGCATTTTTACTGATTTGATCTTGTGGCAATTTTCCATATCTTGCTTTGAAGGCTTGTGAGATGTCAGCCATTTAATTACCTAATGCGACGAATCCTTGAAGCTAAAGCCTGTCTCCGCTGTCATGCTCCCTCATGCTATATGTGAACGTTTTAAGGATAGTTGGCGCATGGTGCTTCTTCTTGGTACAGGACCTAACTATTGTGTAGAATGGGCAGAACGTACAAAGCGGCCGAGTGGGTCACTCAGAGGCCAGCAGGGACTGGACACACCACACAAGAGGTGGCCAGGACATTCTACTGCACACGTGTTCTGTTCTTAGCTGGTGGCATTTGCTGACACATCCTCGCACAACCTCGCCCTTATGCACGATGCATGCCGCGATCCCACCTCATGCTTTGCCTTCTGTACTACTAAATATGATCCTTATTCTTGCGTTGACAGTAGAAGCTGTCGGCCATAAATGGTGATCTGTGAATGACCTCTCTTCCTCTGTACTGGTACTGTCTTGGAATTTAAGAGGCGTGACTTTTATGTGGAATTGGAATAACTTCAGACCAAAAACACATGGCTAGTGAGTGGGAGCTTTTTCAAAATCGTTTTTACAAGGCCGTAAACACTGCTGAGGAACACTGATAACGGTTTGATGAAGGTGCGAATAGTTACACTCCGCTCTTTGGCTTTTTGAACGAATGTTTTTGCGAAATACTTCCTTGGTTTCATTTATTTTGTTCCGGTCTCTGTTTTTTGTCCGACTGGCGTGCAGCCCCGAAGGCCACTAAGCGTTGTCTATTAAAATGTACTTACTAACGAATGTAATGTGCATGATTCCAAATTATTGATTCTGTAAAATAAGCATGGTTCGAAAGATATAATATACGTGCTTTTTGTTAGTTATACCGCCCCTGCTAACACTCAGCATACCCCTCTCAAGGAGTTCGTGTCCCAGACGTCATGGGGAAGATGCAGATTTCATTCATATCGTGTGGTCGTGCCTGATCACTAAAACATTCTGGGATGGGGCAAGATGTCAGTGCAGACTCGTTGGACTGACTGCAGGTGGATCATTGCTTGCTGTAATTGTCGCAACAAACGAAGGGGAAAATGAAAAGTTAATTTTTGTCTGTATGTTAATTACTTGCTAGATGTCGATCTCCTGTACATTGGTTGCAGGCTGTAAGACCACATATGAACAGATGTGGTTATTATATCCTTGAAAGAGCGAGGACTAGCCCAAAAGCTGATATTGCTAAGTGGATAGAGTTTTCAATTTACTACAGGACTTACATTTTTGGTAAAGGGTAAAACACAAAAAGAAAATGTTGCAAATGTTGCTCAGATATGAATTTACCTTAAATAAATTAAAAGACAAGAGGTGTTTGGCAAAACAGGTACAAGTTGGTTTAATTTAAAGCCGAGGCCAGGAGAGCCTGGAGAGAAGGCGTCTGCTCAAAATCTTTCACTGTACCAGGTTTTGTCCCTCAATTCAAACAGTTCATGAGGTACAATAAAACAATTTTCTACATTCAAAAAAAGCATCTCAGATGTAAATCAACAAATGCAGGCATCTAAGGACACAGATGGCCCTCGAGGTTGATAGAGAGGTCACCTGAATCAGACAGCAATGATGTGAGTTCATCGGAACTCCTACAAATAATATGGCAGCCACTTGTATAATTTTTTGCGACTGTTGGAAAACGAGGCAGCATCTGTGAGGCCTGCACAAATAACATGAGCACATTTGTCCTTCACTGGAACCAAACACCCAATTGTAGCGCCTGACTCTCAGAGGGTAGTGTTGCAGAGCAGTCTGAGTCTTACTCAAGGGAGGTGGTGTGGGCTAGTAATCGCCATTTGCAGGTGCACAATAATACCACTCAATAATTGATTATCCAGTCTGTACTTTGTTTTATAAAAGTAAGAGTACATTTTTTAAACACACACACCACACAATACTATGCACCAATTTACAAATATACATAAGCTGTTGGAATTACTTTGTGACATTGCATAAGATCTCCACCCCTCCCGCAGGGGGGGTGGGGTCTAGTACCACCACTCCCATGTATGCACATCAACTTGCCCCCAATGCAGTTAGTTGAACATAACCTGGAGCGAGGGCCCTGCACACTGGCACCATCCCAGTGGCGACCCACCCCATTACCTCAACAAGCATTAAAAAGGGGTAAACCTGCCTTGGTGACACATGACCCTGACTGAGCATCTCCTACTGACCATAAAGTATGCACCTCTATATCTTAAGGGCTAGCAGTCTGGGGTCCTCACCTAAGCGCAGCACCAAGAATCCATGTTTACGCACACTTTAGAATGACAGTACTTATCACCTTGGTTGATCATTTGAATGCATTGCAATTATAGCCCCTAAGGGCATCACAGATGAAATCACAGGATTGCGCATATACAGCCAGACACCCTAGCAGGACTGTCTGGCAACATAGCCCCACCTGGCTTATGACATCTCCTTACACATGTGACTTACAGTCCCTTCCCTCCTGGCAACTACACTTCTCCTGCAGTGCGCCTCTTCACTTTAAAAGGAATCACAGGTAAAAGCATGGGATTACGTAAATACAGCCAGACCCCCTAGCAGGAAGGTCCAGCAACATAACTCCATTTAGCTTAACATCACCTTACACAGGTACTTCACTTTACACATGTGACTTTCAGTCCACCTAAAAAGAAATAACAAATAGTAAATGCATTTCGGTGCAATTACACCACTTCACCTCCAGGTGATGCCCTTCTCCAGACATCCCCAACTCAGCCCTTCACTCCATGATGCACTTCATAGTACACCCTCAGCTGTAGAACATAAGTTCCAGCCTAGAAGGTGTTAAAGGCTGGCTGAGCCCTTGAGGGCTTATTCTTTCAGATGCCCCGTGAAACTTATGGGTGGACTGTTCTTCTTTATGCTGGGGGAGGCTGCGGTGCTCCTGCAGCCCCCCTGCACCCCTTTTCACACGAGAGTGACCCCCTCCTCTGGGGGCCACAAAGCATCAAAACGGCAGATTTCCAAATGCCTGGCGAGGCATTATGGGGTGCTTCATGCTCCTCTTTACCAGCCCCAGCCACTGGGAACACTCTCCTCTGCCCTCTGGGTCTCTGAGAGGGTAGATTCAGCAGTGTGTTGTCTTCACTGGCTCCCTGCGCCAGCCTTTCGTTAGGCTCTCCTTCTGGTCCTCTCTCCCTGCGCAGAGGCCCCTGCTTCTGTGCACCAGTCCTGGGCTCTTCTTCTGGTGCTGATAGGGTCCTGGGGGCAGTCAGGGGGTCTCTCCTTCCAACTGCCCATTGCGCCAGGCTCCAGCACCTTCCCCCTCAGCAGACCACACCCCAGAGAGACCTTCTCTTCTTGTGCAAGCACTTTTTAAAAGTTGAGTAGGGGGCTGGCAGGAAGTCTCTGTTGGTCCTATCAAACAGCGACACATCAGTTCCCTGCCCCTGCTCCCTCCTTCTTGTCCAGCCTCTGAGCTTGTTCAAAATGGCGTCGTCCAGGGTTTCTGCCACATGTCTCGGAAGCACCTTCCCTCCAAGCTGCCTTCCCTCCTTGGTGCAGCCTGGTGCCTGGCACCCAGCGACAGCGGTTGATGGATTGGCCTGTAGCCCCACCCATCTTCTCTTCGTGGAGAGGAGGCCCTCGCTTGTGGAAGAAAGGTTATCAATCCATCCAGGTGAGGTCTACACATTCCCTTAGGGGAATAATGACGTGAAAACACAGTAAAACACACTGACTTTCCCTGGCATGTTTCTTTCCAGCCTATAAAGCCTATTCCATGTACACACGTGTCTGCATGTAACCAGCCCGGTGTCCCTTACTCCAGCTGCTGCGCAGTGGCCTGGTCAAGCCAGGGGAACACCAGTAAAATCCCCATGCAGTCTCTTACATCCTGAGTTCACTGTGGGTGAGTCCCAACTTATGAGGCTCCCCCACAGTAAAAGCTGAACAATTAGGTGCTCAAAAAGCGAAAAATCCGGGCGGCCCGTAGTGTCAGAACCACCTTCTAACACACGCCGTGCCCAGCTGATTCCTACAGGGAAGAAGTAGCTACTCTACATGAGTACACTTCCCGTAGTCAGCGATAACTAGTTATAAGGGGTTCTGACCAGACCCCCCTTACTGACCAGTTATCCGCTTAGACCACCTACTCCTCCCGTCCATGAAATCTCCACCCATGATAGGGATCCCAGACTACCCTGAGAACCCTCCGGGCTCTAGGTTAGATATCTCTAGGTCACTCATGGTCTACATGGACTCAGCCTAACTAGGCTCACCTTTGCCCTTGGGCATGCAACACTATGCCTACCACTTCTCCGGACAAGGGTCCAGTGCCTCAGCACCGATGCGGTCTTCTGGGATAGGTCTAAATCCCATCCCCTGGGTCACTAGCTGGTCTCCCTTCCAGAGTTTGTTCCAACCAGTACCCTCTCTCCGTTTGGTCCTTGCACCCCAAAGATGCAACCTCTCTGGACCCTCACCCCCAGCCTGCCGCTGAGGTCATTCTGCTGCCACCACCCTTTCGGGATGACTGTCTTCCCTTAAGAAAGCACAGCCACTTGTGCTTCCCCACACAGAAAAGCACCCTTTGGCCACTGGCCTGGCTCCCTGATAGGACCTCAGACCGGCCTCACCACCACACTGGCAGTGCCAGGGAGGAACACTGAGGGTGCCTCATCAGACATCCTACAGCTCATTCCCCCCGTCAGTAGCTCCACCCGGAAACTACCCCGGGAACCTAGACCCCTTCCTTGTTCTCCGCTGCGAGAACAGGGCCTATGTACCCTTTCCTCCGAGAGGTGCGCTCTCCTCCCGGAGTACCCTTAGAGAGCCTGTGGGTCACGAGTTAGCTAGACCCAGGCCCACCTCTCATGGCTCTCCCCGGTCTCCCTGCAGCGCCTTGGGAGACCGCCCAGGGACCTACATGGTCCCTGGATGGCCTGCACCACCCCTTATGAAGAGACCCAAAAGCAGTACAAATATGACTTTGGACCCTGCAGAATACTTATTTCCACATTCGCTACATTGGACTTAAGTGCGTGTCTGGAATCTGTAGGCCTAACGGAAGTTAATCTAGCCAATGGCCCCACATTCCCTTAGGGGAATAATGAAGTGAAAACACAGTAAAACACTGACTTTTCCTGGCATGTTTCTTTCCAGCCTATAAAGCCTATTCCATGTACACACGTGTCTGCATGTAACCAGCCCGGTGTCCCTTACTCCAGTGCTGCACAGTGACCTGGTCAAGCCAGGGGAACACCAATAAAATCCCCATGCAGTCTCTTACATCCTGAGTTCACTGTGGGTGAGTCCCAACTTGTAAGGCTCCCCCGCAGTAAAAGCTCAAAAATTAGGTGCTCAAAAAGCGAAAAATCCGGGCGGCCCATAGTGTCAGAACCACCTTCTAACAGCGACATTATCAAAATTAGAATACAGTTGTCATTTTGTACATTGATATCATTCGTACAGGGATTAACTAGGTTATACCTACTCTGGTCTGAGCTACATTGACATTGTTCTTATTCCTAACAATTATATTATCGAATGAGCACGGATCATGGAATACATTGGCACCATTATTGCCGATGTCGGAGCTGCTGTGCAGGCAGAAGTTATGGTATCCATTGACTGGCATTGTGCGGGTACAAGCTGTGGCATATGTTCACATTGCATTTACTGGTATTGCCGTTGTCGGGCCTGCACATATCATGACATTCATTTTACCCATTCCGATACACTATGATATTGGTCTTTGTTTTTTTACTTAATTAGCGAAAATTGTTGTTCTGCTTGTTGTAAAAGTGTTTCGTGATGCAGAACATGGGCAGAAAAGTTTGATGTGTTTAAGCAAGGTACACATGACACAGAACTAGTGTTACAGGTAAGCAAACTTCTCTTGCACTGTAATTATGAAAATGTGTATAATATCTAATCTTAAGCAGTTTAGATTGATTACTTTTGTTTTGCTTTTTTAGGGGCAAGTTCATCGAAGAGCAAAAAAAAAGGTATGTTTAAAAGATTTTTATTAACGTTTAAAAAAGGTTTTTTAAATAAACTAGTTACCCACCTTTAATTTCTCAGTTCTCATAACTTTATTTAATTGGCTGTACATAAAATAACAGCAAATACTGGTTTGTTAGTTCTTGATGGTATTGTTCTACATTCACGTTCCTAACACTCTGAACCTGGCAATGATGACTCTTTTATTTTATCGTTCTATGTCCTTCGCAGTTCCACTCTTATTACTGTGTTCTTTTGCTTGCTCTACACACTGTTTTGGGATACCTATTTCTCTCGCTGAGCTCATGCTGGGTTTTCATTGTGCAGTACATTCCTGGCAATGACAATTGTATACATTGCATGTTACCAGAGACACCCTTGGGTTGCACCCCTCTGTAATGTGCTCTTGATTATGGCACTAAATGCAATTCACCACTTGTGCTGCGGGTAATTGTTAGTGCAAAATGTACCATGTTTTGACAAAGCATTGATATGACTATTAAACGTAGGGTTATTATCCATTTAGTCGGATTTAAGTATATTTGATAGTGACCTTTGTAAATGTTAAACTTATTTTAGGTAACTATAAACATTTCACTGATGTCTGTTCTGGCTGCGTTGGTGACCCAGAATATGTTATACTGCTCTCTTTGTAGAAGCACTTTGCAGTTCTAGGATACACACAGCATTGCTTACAGTACCTTTGCAGTTCAAAGATGTACATGTCTCTTTTCTCAATCAGGCAATCCTATGAGGTAAAGCTGGGGTGGGAAGTCTTCTGAGTGGTACATACAGTTTTTATGAGTCATTTTCTGGCTTTCAATAAGCGGGACACATTTTATAAAATTATAGTTATACCTGAAAAATAAAGCTTGTTGTGTAAAATGAAACAAAATGTCAATTCTTGTAGGGTTAGTGGATAGAGAAGCGTGATTTTATTAAAGACAAGGAGGTTAGCATTATGCATCGACTTTTATTCACCAACTTCTGAGCAGCACTTAAAAAAACTTCTAGCATAACAGTATGAAGTCACAAAACATTAGAACATTCCACATAACATAAGCCTTCAACATTCTAGTCTCTTCCTCTTTTGTTTCTCTTCTTTCTTCCAATATCCTTTTCTTCCTTCTCTCCAGATTCCTTGACAACTCCTCTACTGAGCATCAGTAACAAAATAAAAATAAATCCACATTGACATAACCTGTAGTCAAACTATATATATATACATATATATATATATATATACACACACATATATATATATATATATATATATATATATATATATATATATATATATATATATATATATATATATATATAAATAGTACAGTCTCCACACTATCACGAAGTTTCTGCTTTCAGCTTTCAGCTTTCACAGCTTTCACAGCTTATCCCAACGCGAAAGAAAAGGAGAAACGGACCCTCACGGCTCAGGCAGGAAGATTTTATTTCATTTAACTCCCTCTGCGACGCATTTCGAGCACTGAGTGCCCTTGATCACACACAGGGTATTACATCCGCCATTGTTTTTAACCAATTGCATCATACATCACGTGACCATCACCAAATAAACATAGTAGAGATACTTCGCTTCTTACATCATGTGTTGTTACGAGGTTGGTGTTTATAACATTCATGAGGTAAAACAAACTTAATTGCACTTGTGAGCTGTTATTTTAAACTGCATAAAATGCAGTATTGTAAAATACATTTTTACAGTGGATAATATAAATACAATAAATACATAGAAATATCGCTAAGAACATTTTCTGTATAAAAATATGTATATATTTTTTTGTATTAAAAAAATATAAAACCACTTAAAACTACAGTGTAGGGCATAGTCACTTGTAAACATTCTTGATATATATGTAAACAAATCATTTGTGCAAAATAAATCAAATGTGCAAAATTTCGCAAATTATGTAACTGCCCCTTTCACATTCTTTGTGCATCAGTTTGGTTCCTTCTCAAATGTAATTTTATATCGGCATTAATGCGTGACACCTTAAACCTCATAAATCAATCTGTTGTAGCGAAATCAACTTTCTAGTTTTATATTTGTGTTTACTTCTTCTGACTAATCTCAAAAACTGTGGGGTATTGTATGTGTAATCAAAAAAAACTTTATTGATACACATCCCTCACCATTTTATACCAACTACCAACTCCGTACAGAAAAAAGCAAATAAAAAAAGAGAAGTATATATGTATTGTGACTATTTGTGAAGTAACTAATCATACAAAGTGAAAAAAGATTATTTTTGTGAAGGGAAAAGACTAATATAATATCAGGAATTCCAAAGCTTCCAAAGAATACTCGGAAACAGAAATGAGAATGGTGAGATAAAAAGCACTTATCCTTTAAACTTACATAATCTAATCCTCTGAATATTCATCCATTCATCTTAGGTAGCTACATCAGTATATTGTTTTTATGTATAGTTTATAAAAAATTATACATATCTTCAGTAGTGTTTAGCCCATTTGGATTTTTGCTGTCCAGTTCTAATATCATGCGTGTTTCCAACTTCCTTAAAAGTTTTTCTCTGTTGCCTCCCCTTCGTAAGGGACCTACTGCCTTGATAACATAGTATGATAGACAGTTCAAATCATTATTGTGGACTGACTTGAAATGTCTGGCGACCGGGTATGCACCATCGTTATTTACAATGGCTCTGAGATGCTGCAAGATTCTGACGTGCACCTGCAGCTTGGTGCTACCCACATAGCGTAAGCCACAAGTACACGTCAGAACATATACAGCATACTCTGTCTTACAACCATAACTACCCTCAATCGCAACTGGAGCATCAGAGAATGGAGTTGTGTAGTGTGTAGTATTGGTGCCAAATTTACAGGCACGGCATGATGGGCATTTAAAAAAACCTGTTTTGGGTTTCAGCCATGTAGTTACCACACTGAGTTCTGGACTTGTTTTTACCAACTCAGTTCTCATAGATCGGGATTTTCTGTATGTAATAGTGGGTAATTCAGGTAATCTACTGCCCAGAACCCCATCTGTTAAAATAATGGGCCAGTTCTTTTTGATGATTGCTTTTACTCTTCTTTCTTGTTTGCTGAATGTGGTGATGAATCTTGGACATTCATCATCATTGTTAGCAATAGGTTCTTTGGGGGCTAGTAGTGATTCTCTAGATCTTTCATCTGTCTTCTTGAGTGCTCTATTAAGGGTGGAATCACTGTATCCTCTTTCTCTTAATCGCCCTATCATGTCTTCTGAGCATTTTGTATATTCCCGTTGGGAACTACAAATACGTTTAAGTCTTAGTAGTTCACCAAACGGGATGCTTTCGATGAGGTGTTTGGGATGTTTGCTGCTCGCATGAAGTATGCTATTGCCAGCAGTCGGTTTTCTAAACAGTGTGGTTTCCAGTGTACAGTTACTAATTGATACTTGTACATCTAAGAAATCTACTCTGTTTCTACTAATGTTAGAAGTACATTTAAGATTGCTGGAGTTGTTATTAATTGTCCTAACAAATTCTTGTGCACTTACTTCATCTCCATCCCATACACAAAAAACGTCATCCATAAATCTAAGCCAGTGATGGACATGGTCTATGTTGGGTAATTTCCTTAGGACCTGTTCCTCCCACCAGCCAACATGCAAGCATGCGTAGCTGGGGGAGAAACAGGACCCCATAGCCACGCCCCTTTCTTGCTTCCAAATAGTTTTGTCAAACATAAAGAAATTGTTGTTAAGACACCAGGCAATCAGTTTGCATATCATTTCATTGTGACTGAGATATTCAACTGGTCTTGTGTTGAGAAAGTAACTGATGGCTTTAAGGCCCGCTGAATGGTTAATGCTGGTATACAATGATTCAATGTCTAATGTTAATAGACACCAGCCTTCTTGCCAACAAATTGAATTTATCTTGCTCAAAAAGTCACCAGTATCTTTCACATAACTTGGCAAACTTTTTACTAAGTCCTGTAAGTAGAAGTCGATATATTGTGAAATATGTTCACCCATACTATTGATTGCAGATATTATCGGTCTGCCTGGTGTTGGGGTGACCATTTTGTGAATCTTTGGTATGAGATACAAGATAGGAATTACTGGATGTTCAATGTGCAGATAGTCAAATTCGGCTGATGAAATTAAACCTTGTCTTTTATATTGAAACAGTAATTTTTTGATTTCTTCTTTTGCCTTCTTGTATTCACTTCCACTGGATTTATGGTAACATTGTTCGTCATTTAATTGTCTCATTGCCTCTTTGATATATTCTTTTTTAGGCCAAAGTACAATGTTGCCTCCCTTGTCAGACTTATTTATGATTACCTCTTGGTTATTGCTCAATTTCTTCATCAGCCTTATATATTGCGTAAGGTTGTAGTTTTTCTTGCATTGACGTTGTTTGGTGACTGTTCGATTCAGGTTTTTTTAGATCTTCAATTACGCATTCGTGGAAAATATCAATTGCGTCTTTGGGCATGATAGGAATAAACGTACTTTTGGATTTAAAGGGACTCTCGCCCGCTCCTTTTTGGGATATATTGATTTTTTGCAATCGATTTTGTATGCTGTTTTCTTCCCTCTCATTAGATTGTGACAGGTTAGAGCATGGAGTCCCTAGGTCATGAAGGGTGAGAAACAGTTCAGCATCAGATGCTGGAACGGCTGGGTATGAGATGGTATTTCTTATATATATATATCAATTAAAATCCTACAACCTTACATATATGTAAATCCTGCTCACCCACCAACTGGGTAGGGCAGGCGGGATAATGCTGGCCTCCTTGTATCTAATAAAATCACGATTCTCTATGCACTAAACCTAAGAGAATTAACATTTTATGGCAAGACAGGAGGCTAGCATTATGCATGTTAAAAGTATTTTAGAACTTGCTCCGACACATGTTCCACTGGCCTAAAATAAAAATCTCCAAACACTTTGTAATTAGACCAATCAGCTGCTTTCAGAATTTCGCTCAAACTTCCTCCAGAACCATAAACGTTCGAAGCCATGGCTCCACGAATCAAATGCACTTTGAACTTCCCCAAATTTACACCAGATTAACGCATTGTGTCCTTGACCCATCTCGCGATAGTTGCTGTTGAAACTGCCCTATGTGCGTTCACATACGAAATCAACAACTGATCTACTCCTGAACTCATTCTTGACTCTTATTCCCCTATACATCTTTCCACATACAGCTTTGGATGATCATTGAATCTTTGATAAAAAATATTTTCTGACATGGTTTTTGTTGTTCGTTTAATTTCGAAAAAACACTCCCTCAGGAAGAAAAAATCTTCCTGACGTATCCAAAGCTTCCACATCATAAACTCTTCTAAAGGAAATCATGCACAATAATGTAGCCAGCTTCCAAGTTAAATGTTTAATACTCAAAAACCTGTTACTTTGCCATCCTTCAAAAAGTTTCAAAATCAAATTAACATCCCATAGAGTATTATACCTAGAACCTGGTGGTTTTCCTAAACGAATTTCTTTTATAATTCTATAACCCAATTGACCTTTCCCAATAGAAACTCCTTCAACCAGACAATGACCAGCAGCTATAGCTGATCTATAACAATTAACAGTTCTATAACTTAGACCTTTCTGAAAAGACTTGCCAAAACATTTGCAATCATAGCGTCATCAGCTTCAACGGGATCCAAATCCCTTTCCATGCACCAGCACGCCTAAACTTTCCACACACTTGTTCCTGGCTCCCATGACTCATATAATAACTCTGAAGCCTCTCCTGATAACTCAGTGAATGTAACGGATTTCCTGAAATGCTCCAAACTAGAAGGCTGAGCACCCCTGACTCCACTAACGGTTGTTCTCTTCCGTCCACATCTCTCAAAAGACCTTACGCTTTATCAAATAGGGATCCTCCATAGCTAGCTCAATCACAGATGGATAACATGCTTGTGTTACCCAGAAAGGAGTTACTAAAACTAGTCTGCATTCTTGTCTCCTCACCTGCATCAGAACCCTCAGAATCATTGAAAATATGGGAAAAGCATACCCTCTCAAACATTTCCAATTTAGACTGAAAGCATCCACTTTCATTGCACCCGGATCCGGTCCCTAACTCACATAAGTCTCCAATTGATTTGTTAACCTTTACGCAAATAATTCTATCTCCAAAGGGCCCAACGCTCCCTGAATCCTCCTAAAATGATTGGATTACGTTTCCAATCGCTGTAATCCTTTAAAAAAAAAATGAGAATTCCCATCTGCTACTAGATTTTCTTTCCCTGGCAGATACTGAGGTGTTATGCTTATCTTGTGTTCCGTGCAAAACTTCCAAAAATCCTTTGCCAACTCTGATAACCTCCTTGACCTGTTTTGTAAGTCACTGCCAAAATATTGTCCATGCTTAATAAAACTGACCTTTTTTTAATCCTTTCCTTGAAACTGTGAATCGCCAAGAACCCTGCTTTCAAATCTAAACAATTGATATGTCTTCTCTCTCTTCCAAATTCCATTGCCCACCTGTTGCCAGCATCTCTAATCTTGCTCCCTAACCTAAGTTGCTTGCATCTGTCTCCAACACATAATCCGGACATCCCCCAAAATATACCCGGCCATTCCATGCAAGCAAAATCTCTAGTCACCATATCAACTCTTCCTTTGCTTCTGCATCCAATTTCACTGTGTCTCCATACCAAAGACCTTTGTTCAAACTTAATTACTTTAAATCTCTGCAAATCTCTGTAATGCAATGGTCCTAGAGAAATAGCCTGTATAGAGGATGACAAAAAAACCTATCACCCTTGCTAACTGTCTTAGACTTACCTCTTGTTCCTTTAACAATAATTTCACCTCTCTTCTTATTGAGATAATTTTCTTTTCAGGTAGCTCCAACTATTTCTTCACCGTTCCACCACAAAACCTGAAAACTCCACTGTTTGAGCTGGCTTCAAAACAGATTTCTTTAAGTTTATCACAAACCCTAAACCTGTCAGCAACCTCAGAATCATCATACTGTGCTCCAATAAAGTTTGTACATTCCCATACGTGATTAGAATATCGTCTAAATAAATCAACATTCAAACCCTTCTTTCTCGCAAGTATCCCAGGACTGGTCTCATCACCTTTGAAAAACACCAAGGGGCGGAAGACAGTCCGAAAGGGAGACAAATAAACTGAAATAGATGTCCTTTCCACCTGAACTGAAGGTACTGTTGACATTCCTCTGCAATCGGTATTAAAAAATAAGCATCCTTCAATTCTATTTTCACCATCCAGTCGTTGTCCATCAAGATATCCCTTAACAGATGGATACTTTCCATCTTGAAATATCTGCAAACCATATACTGATTTAACTCCCTCAGATATATAACAGGCCTCCAACCTTTTTCTTTTTTCTCCACAACAACCAAAAAGTGTACTTACAAACCCTTTCATCTTGTCTAACACTTATATAACCGCTTACTTCCCTAACCTTTTTTTAATCTCCTGTTCGATGATAAACTGCACTTCCTTTTAAAAGAAAAGTTATTTTGGCTCTCTGGCTTGGTTTGGGTCCGAAGCAAAATCTATCACAAAACCTTTCACTGTTTCCAGAACCCAGCAATCTCCCGTTATTTCTTTCCATTTCTCCTGAAAAAACATCAATCTTCCCCCTGTATTTCTCGTGGGAAATACCAATTGTATTTTAAACACTCCGCTTGTCCAGTTTGATTTCTTGTCTGATAGCCAGTTCTTCTGTGACCCGCTCTACTCCTTCCTCCTCTACCTCTTTGAGGATAGAAGGAAGCTGGGTAAAGGCTGGGTATGTTGACCAGCGTAATAAGAGTGGCCCCCTCACTGCAGTCTAAGGGCTAGGACCCTCCCTTTCACCTCATAGAGGGTTGATAGGACCTTCCCTTCGAACTTTGCTCCCAGTAAAATGGCTACTCCATTTTTCTTGACATTGCCTGAGGACCAGTATTGACAGGGGAATTGGCGGGATCGCATCTGCACTGTGTCTCTGGACTGGAAGTGGGTTTCCTGCAGCATGCAAACATCCCCTTCTGAGTTTTCTAATAGTGAGAGGATGGCGGAGCGCTAAACTGGGTGGTTGAGGCCTCTTACGTTGAGGCTAACAACTTTTAGATCCCTACGCATATGTAATAATTAGGGGTGTGGAAAGCACTGCCGCTGCATCTACGGCTGAGGGACCCGCGGTCTCGTGCTTGAGTCTGGATAAATAACCCTTGTGCGTAGGTGACTTGAAAGGTGGTGCAGGGAGCCCAAAAGAAAATAAACCCCAACAACAGAATCATTATGTATTTACAGTAACAAGAAAACGACCGCAGAGATGTGTGACTGACAAAATGTTTGTCCTGGAAATGTGAATCGGGGTCAGTCGCCCAATACGGACCTTGAGAGTCTAGCGGCGGCAGCCCTACGGCTCCGCCATGGCAATCTGAATTATTGTAATGTTACCTTACATTCAGGCGGGTGATGAGTGGACCTGGCTGGTGGTCAACGAGGAGAATTCCGATTTTCTTTCTTTCGCCATGTCCGGCTTGTGGGCGGCTTGTGGGCGGAGGACGGCTTACCCACCATCTGCCACCGATCGGGTCTGTCTCGGTTTCTGTCCGGGGACTTGTGCTGGCTTTCAAGAGAGTCTGATGATTGCAGTCCCAGAACTTCTTTGGCCTCTTGCAACGATCTGAGCTGCCTAAGCTTGCCCTAATGCAAGAAAATGATGCGCAAAGGATGTCCGCAAGCGTAGGCAATTCCTTTCTCCCACAGGTGAAGGGTAATCAGGCGGAATTCCTTCCTTTTGACCAGTGTAGCAGCAGCAACGTCCCGGAAGAGCGTTGGGGAGTGCCCTCTAAATTGCAAGGGGTGCATGTTTCTAGCCTTCCGAATGATAAACTCCTTTAGTTGAAAATTGTGTACACATGCCAATATATCCGGTGGCGCATGCCATATCAGTGGTAGTTCCTCCAGGTCTTTTTTTCTGGCTCCTGGTCTAGGATCCAGGAGCACTGACCGTGTCCAGGTCTTTTTCCTGGCTCCTGGTCTAGGATCCAGGAGCAGTGACCATGTCCTCTTGGCTTTTTTACTGTAGAAAACCTTTACAAACCTTTCAGTTTATGATTCCCTCTTAGTTGTTTAGAAAGAGGAGTATTCTTCTCCGTTTCCTGTCAGAAAAGTAAATATTTTCGTTACAAAATTCGAGCTTTTTTTGTGAAGTGTCCCTCAAATAAAGGGTTGGACAGACCCCCATATGGTTTGTATTGTTTGCAGTGCCTAATTGGTGCACTCAGTGGTGGTTGGCAGGGAAATGGAGTGGCAGGGTGGCGGCGGAACAGACAAAATATATTTTTTAAAACTCCACTTACCTAGTCCTGGCTGTCATCTCTCCTCCATCGTTGCTTCGCTTCCTGGCGAGTCCCGGAAGCAAGAAGCACACAGGCTCCACTAAGCCAATCGCGACGCTGCAGTGCAGCGATGCGATTGGTCAGATGGGGACTGGGAGCCTGTGCATGTTCTCCACCCAGGCTGTGTATTACAGCCCGGTGGACAACATTCAAAGTGCGCATGACTGGCTGGTCCCAAGACGGCTGGCCAGACCGTCGTGCACACTTATTGTTTACAAACCCCTTCTCCCAGGTTGTGACGCCAGCCCCGCCCTGACCCAGCCCATTAGCTACGAAAAATAAAATGATAACGAGGTTATTATCATTTTATTTTTACTTTTTCCTGTTCTGAGAGCAATGGGGCGACACTCCTCCGCCATAGCGGAGGACCCACCCCTGCCTGCACTTGTCAGCACAGGCTCTTGTTACAGTCTACCACATAGTGGCGCTGTCTTTTTCATTTTCGAGATGAGCACAACAACCATGTTGATTAAGTCACTATACATTGAAAATTAATAATACCACTCTCTCATGCCATTATTATAGCTTTGTGCGGCCTGAAATAGTCTGTCACTTGTAGGAGTGCGATCGTTAGTTCTTCTAGTACTGCCATTGGCAGCGCTGGCAGAGTACGGATGGTGCAGGCTGCAGTGACCTTCCGAGAAGGGCCTTGGCACTTAATTCTTTACAAATTAAGCACTGGTTGCTAGTCTTCTGTAGAGTCATCGCCCAGAAGAGTACACAATCTGCATGAGAAAATAAATCTCTTTCATGGCCTGCAGGAGGACCAACAGACACCTGGGTTTAACTACTGGAAGGTCTCCCTATACAACTAGTGCTTCCTCCGAGGCTAGAGATTTCCACTAGAGAGAGATCTAATGATGTACAATAAAGACCCGCATCCTAATGATGAAATTTAGGATGTTCATGACTAGTTCAGAGGCTAGTTGTTCACCATCAAGGAATGCTGGCTCGTTGTCGAACAATGATTCAACATAAAAGACTATCTCACTACTGACACCCAAATCGAATACAAAACAGAGATCAACATTGAATCACCACGGGCCTGCGAAAGATACAATGTCAAGCTAGGCCTTTCACTGTGTCCACGAGTGTCTTAGATTCTATACTATGAATTTTCAACAGCTTATTCTCTGACGCAAGCAGTTATTCCAGTTCCCAATCTCTCTTTATCGTCTTCAGAGAGAAAGCAGCCTCATAGCCAGCATTCATCTGCTGTACACATCTATCCAATTTCTCCATCACCAAATTCTCCATCGCCTGTTAAACTTACCACCAAACTACAACCTGTGTCATCTCTACCCCAACTTTCCCCTCCAACATCTCCTGTGGGAGCCACGCCAACTAGGTCTAGATCATCAAGACTTTGGTTACATTGTTCACAGACAGTCACAGATATTTCAGAGGTTATTCCTCCCATCGAAGATCTTGCACTAGGTATTCATTCTCATCGGTTTGCAGCTCTGTATCGGTATCTACGCTTTCTGTGATCAATGATATTATAATTCCCTTAATGAAGTTCTTGTAAGAGCAGTGTGTACTGGCCTTGAAGCAGAGGATCAAAAAAAAGATTTTGAAGCTTTGTTTTGAAGAACATATTATTTGGTTCTAATTCTGAGGGTAAAACACAGCGTATGACATAAAAATTGGTATAACGTGAGGTTATAGGTGGAGAAAAAAGGAAGAAGTCCGGAAGGCACCATTACAAATACTTGGACTACTGTTCTTCCAATTAGAGGGTTTAAGTCTCTTAGTGGCCCCAGAAATACTTGCAGCAGCTTCAAAGCAGCCAGTAAAGCCAACAAAAGGGAGGAGAGGCCAGTAATCACCAATGGTATCAGAAAAACAGTGAGTGGGAAGCATCAAAAACTATCTTGAAGAGTGTCAAGCAATCTCATGTGACAGATGGGTGCTGAATATTGTACAGAATGGCTTTCCCCTGAGGTTATTTTCATGCTCTTCATCCATGCTGCCAATGAAGATTTGCCAAATTTAAATGGACAAGCTTTGACATGACATCATCATCCTTCTAAAGAAGCAGGCTGTAGAAAGGGTTTCATTCCCAAAGGGAAAGGGGATTTATTCCTTTTGATTTCAGAAAAAGGCACCAAAGCAAGATTTCAGGCCCATCCTCCGTTTGAAGCTGGTGAACAAATTGATAAAGTGAGAAAGTTCAGATTACTGACACTCCATCAAATCTATCTACAGCTTGGGTGTGCTCTGTGGACCTTCAGGATGAATACTTCTATATTCCAGTATTAGAAAAACATTGAAAGTGACAATCAGAGGACCAAGACATCAACATCTTATGAATTTATGCTGCATTTTTAAAAGAGGTTAGTCACTCTGAACAGACTGGGGCTGTGGTTAAAGCATGCAAAATTAACATGATTCCTAGCTCAGACCATAAAGTGTTTCAATACTGTGGGTATTCCTGCTTATAGCACTAATGGGTCAGGTGGTTTGATTAAGATGGTGGCACTCCTGCATGTATTGCATCATTTTGCAAACCTCCTGCTACTCCTCCCTCTTTGCTTTTTTGAAGACCTTGATAAAATGCTTGGGAATTTTTTATGGAATCGGAGTACATGCCAAATTGCTCTTTCCGTCCTTGAGCTCTCCCTGATTCTGAACCATACTATTTGTTAGTGCAACTTCAGTGTGTTGCCAGATGGTTAGTGGGACATTGCCTGCTGGAAACAGGTTTAGGACCTTTAATTATAGAAATTTATTTTTGCACTCTTTAATAATTTCCACCGGACGCCAGCAGTCTTGCCCACCCCCAATGCAGGGTACAGCCTTGTCGTGTCTCTGGCATTTCAGAACACTCATGTATTCCTTCCGCTCCTGCTATTCCTCTTTTTTTGATTCCCAACTCAGAGCGGTTGGAACCGTCCACTCCAGGCTACATTTGTGTGCTGAAAGAGGTTTATATATGCTATCTGATTTATTTATAGATGTCAAATTGACAGAGTTCACAAAATTAATGACTGATTATGAGATACTCTCTCACCATTTTCTTACTTATATACAGATCAAGCAAGCATCTTGATATTTATTTAGAATTCAACTCTTAGAACCCCCTAACTATGAAGTATATCAGACACTGTTTACCATGAGGGATGGCAGTTGTCTGGTCCAATGGCTCTAAAGAGCACATTTAAGACTGTGACGGGACAAGGATTTCCCTCCGCTTGAGTTGGGAATTCGTTTTATTTTGCCCATTTCATGATGCTGAACAACTAAGGACTTTGAGATACCGACACAACATCTCACATAACTCACGGTTTAAATACATCCAGTTCAACATCATAAGAAGTGCATACATGACACCTAAACGTATGGGATCAATATACTCTGGTGCAAATTTGGATTGTTTTGGGAAAAAGGGGGTGGTGATGGACAGAGTTTCTGAATGAAGCAGAATACTCTTACCAAGTCAAGAGATCATGGTTTAAATCCATCACCGTTTTTTAGCTCACTGCACCATCCCAGCTCAGAACCTGGCTACGATTTTATCCACACTCAGTGTGGGAGGGTATGCTCAGACGTGAGTCCCTTGCTCATTGCACCATCAGGATTCAGGCAAGCCGGGCCGACGAAGGCTGTGATGCCAGAAACCGGTCCCCGGAAGCTTGTTTCCTTCCCAGTATAAGAATTGGCTTGGTAGTTTGGTTTGCCCTGTTCCCATCATGCACTGGGACAGGTACAGACTAATTTGCATGTAGCCAGGTTCTGAGCTGGGATGGTGCAGTGAGCTAAAAAACGGTGATGGATTAAAACCATGATCTCTTGACTTGGTAAGAGTAT
The DNA here is from genome assembly GCF_964204655.1 of Triturus cristatus. Taxonomy (NCBI): domain Eukaryota; kingdom Metazoa; phylum Chordata; class Amphibia; order Caudata; family Salamandridae; genus Triturus; species Triturus cristatus. The sequence goes on along the minus strand of NC_140588.1, from coordinate 1,063,006,236 downwards.
TCTGCATCATTCAGAAACTCTGTCCATCACCACCCCCTTTTTCCCAAATCGATTTTATCCACACTCAGTGTGGGAGGGTATGCTCAGACGTGAGTCCCTTGCTCATTGCACCATCAGGATTCAGGCAAGCCGGGCCGACGAAGGCTGTGATGCCAGAAACCGGTCCCCGGAAGCTTGTTTCCTTCCCAGTATAAGAATTGGCTTGGTAGTTTGGTTTGCCCTGTTCCCATCATGCACTGGGACAGGTACAGACTAATTTGCATGTAGCCAGGTTCTGAGCTGGGATGGTGCAGTGAGCTAAAAAACGGTGATGGATTAAAACCATGATCTCTTGACTTGGTAAGAGTATTCTGCATCATTCAGAAACTCAGTCCATCACCACCCCCTTTTTCCCAATCGATTTTATCCACACTCAGTGTGGGAGGGTATGCTCAGACGTGAGTCCCTTGCTCATTGCACCATCAGGATTCAGGCAAGCCGGGCCGACGAAGGCTGTGATGCCAGAAACCGGTCCCCGGAAGCTTGTTTCCTTCCCAGTATAAGAATTGGCTTGGTAGTTTGGTTTGCCCTGTTCCCATCATGCACTGGGACAGGTACAGACTAATTTGCATGTAGCCAGGTTCTGAGCTGGGATGGTGCAGTGAGCTAAAAAACGGTGATGGATTAAAACCATGATCTCTTGACTTGGTAAGAGTATTCTGCATCATTCAGAAACTCTGTCCATCACCACCCCCTTTTTCCCAAATCGATTTTATCCACACTCAGTGTGGGAGGGTATGCTCAGACGTGAGTCCCTTGCTCATTGCACCATCAGGATTCAGGCAAGCCGGGCCGACGAAGGCTGTGATGCCAGAAACCGGTCCCCGGAAGCTTGTTTCCTTCCCAGTATAAGAATTGGCTTGGTAGTTTGGTTTGCCCTGTTCCCATCATGCACTGGGACAGGTACAGACTAATTTGCATGTAGCCAGGTTCTGAGCTGGGATGGTGCAGTGAGCTAAAAAACGGTGATGGATTAAAACCATGATCTCTTGACTTGGTAAGAGTATTCTGCATCATTCAGAAACTCTGTCCATCACCACCCCCTTTTTCCCAAATCGATTTTATCCACACTCAGTGTGGGAGGGTATGCTCAGACGTGAGTCCCTTGCTCATTGCACCATCAGGATTCAGGCAAGCCGGGCCGACGAAGGCTGTGATGCCAGAAACCGGTCCCCGGAAGCTTGTTTCCTTCCCAGTATAAGAATTGGCTTGGTAGTTTGGTTTGCCCTGTTCCCATCATGCACTGGGACAGGTACAGACTAATTTGCATGTAGCCAGGTTCTGAGCTGGGATGGTGCAGTGAGCTAAAAAACGGTGATGGATTAAAACCATGATCTCTTGACTTGGTAAGAGTATTCTGCTTCATTCAGAAACTCTGTCCATCACCACCCCCTTTTTCCCAAATCGATTTTATCCACACTCAGTGTGGGAGGGTATGCTCAGACGTGAGTCCCTTGCTCATTGCACCATCAGGATTCAGGCAAGCCGGGCCGACGAAGGCTGTGATGCCAGAAACCGGTCCCCGGAAGCTTGTTTCCTTCCCAGTATAAGAATTGGCTTGGTAGTTTGGTTTGCCCTGTTCCCATCATGCACTGGGATAGGTACAGACTAATTTGCATGTAGCCAGGTTCTGAGCTGGGATGGTGCAGTGAGCTAAAAAACGGTGATGGATTAAAACCATGATCTCTTGACTTGGTAAGAGTATTCTGCATCATTCAGAAACTCTGTCCATCACCACCCCCTTTTTCCCAAATCGATTTTATCCACACTCAGTGTGGGAGGGTATGCTCAGACGTGAGTCCCTTGCTCATTGCACCATCAGGATTCAGGCAAGCCGGGCCGACGAAGGCTGTGATGCCAGAAACCGGTCCCCGGAAGCTTGTTTCCTTCCCAGTATAAGAATTGGCTTGGTAGTTTGGTTTGCCCTGTTCCCATCATGCACTGGGACAGGTACAGACTAATTTGCATGTAGCCAGGTTCTGAGCTGGGATGGTGCAGTGAGCTAAAAAACGGTGATGGATTAAAACCATGATCTCTTGACTTGGTAAGAGTATTCTGCATCATTCAGAAACTCTGTCCATCACCACCCCCTTTTTCCCTAATCGATTTTATCCACACTCAGTGTGGGAGGGTATGCTCAGACGTGAGTCCCTTGCTCATTGCACCATCAGGATTCAGGCAAGCCGGGCCGACGAAGGCTGTGATGCCAGAAACCGGTCCCCGGAAGCTTGTTTCCTTCCCAGTATAAGAATTGGCTTGGTAGTTTGGTTTGCCCTGTTCCCATCATGCACTGGGACAGGTACAGACTAATTTGCATGTAGCCAGGTTCTGAGCTGGGATGGTGCAGTGAGCTAAAAAACGGTGATGGATTAAAACCATGATCTCTTGACTTGGTAAGAGTATTCTGCATCATTCAGAAACTCTGTCCATCACCACCCCCTTTTTCCCAAATCGATTTTATCCACACTCAGTGTGGGAGGGTATGCTCAGACGTGAGTCCCTTGCTCATTGCACCATCAGGATTCAGGCAAGCCGGGCCGACGAAGGCTGTGATGCCAGAAACCGGTCCCCGGAAGCTTGTTTCCTTCCCAGTATAAGAATTGGCTTGGTAGTTTGGTTTGCCCTGTTCCCATCATGCACTGGGACAGGTACAGACTAATTTGCATGTAGCCAGGTTCTGAGCTGGGATGGTGCAGTGAGCTAAAAAACGGTGATGGATTAAAACCATGATCTCTTGACTTGGTAAGAGTATTCTGCATCATTCAGAAACTCTGTCCATCACCACCCCCTTTTTCCCAAATCGATTTTATCCACACTCAGTGTGGGAGGGTATGCTCAGACGTGAGTCCCTTGCTCATTGCACCATCAGGATTCAGGCAAGCCGGGCCGACGAAGGCTGTGATGCCAGAAACCGGTCCCCGGAAGCTTGTTTCCTTCCCAGTATAAGAATTGGCTTGGTAGTTTGGTTTGCCCTGTTCCCATCATGCACTGGGACAGGTACAGACTAATTTGCATGTAGCCAGGTTCTGAGCTGGGATGGTGCAGTGAGCTAAAAAACGGTGATGGATTAAAACCATGATCTCTTGACTTGGTAAGAGTATTCTGCATCATTCAGAAACTCTGTCCATCACCACCCCCTTTTTCCCAAATCGATTTTATCCACACTCAGTGTGGGAGGGTATGCTCAGACGTGAGTCCCTTGCTCATTGCACCATCAGGATTCAGGCAAGCCGGGCCGACGAAGGCTGTGATGCCAGAAACCGGTCCCCGGAAGCTTGTTTCCTTCCCAGTATAAGAATTGGCTTGGTAGTTTGGTTTGCCCTGTTCCCATCATGCACTGGGACAGGTACAGACTAATTTGCATGTAGCCAGGTTCTGAGCTGGGATGGTGCAGTGAGCTAAAAAACGGTGATGGATTAAAACCATGATCTCTTGACTTGGTAAGAGTATTCTGCATCATTCAGAAACTCTGTCCATCACCACCCCCTTTTTCCCAAATCGATTTTATCCACACTCAGTGTGGGAGGGTATGCTCAGACGTGAGTCCCTTGCTCATTGCACCATCAGGATTCAGGCAAGCCGGGCCGACGAAGGCTGTGATGCCAGAAACCGGTCCCCGGAAGCTTGTTTCCTTCCCAGTATAAGAATTGGCTTGGTAGTTTGGTTTGCCCTGTTCCCATCATGCACTGGGACAGGTACAGACTAATTTGCATGTAGCCAGGTTCTGAGCTGGGATGGTGCAGTGAGCTAAAAAACGGTGATGGATTAAAACCATGATCTCTTGACTTGGTAAGAGTATTCTGCATCATTCAGAAACTCTGTCCATCACCACCCCCTTTTTCCCAAATCGATTTTATCCACACTCAGTGTGGGAGGGTATGCTCAGACGTGAGTCCCTTGCTCATTGCACCATCAGGATTCAGGCAAGCCGGGCCGACGAAGGCTGTGATGCCAGAAACCGGTCCCCGGAAGCTTGTTTCCTTCCCAGTATAAGAATTGGCTTGGTAGTTTGGTTTGCCCTGTTCCCATCATGCACTGGGACAGGTACAGACTAATTTGCATGTAGCCAGGTTCTGAGCTGGGATGGTGCAGTGAGCTAAAAAACGGTGATGGATTAAAACCATGATCTCTTGACTTGGTAAGAGTATTCTGCATCATTCAGAAACTCTGTCCATCACCACCCCCTTTTTCCCAAATCGATTTTATCCACACTCAGTGTGGGAGGGTATGCTCAGACGTGAGTCCCTTGCTCATTGCACCATCAGGATTCAGGCAAGCCGGGCCGACGAAGGCTGTGATGCCAGAAACCGGTCCCCGGAAGCTTGTTTCCTTCCCAGTATAAGAATTGGCTTGGTAGTTTGGTTTGCCCTGTTCCCATCATGCACTGGGACAGGTACAGACTAATTTGCATGTAGCCAGGTTCTGAGCTGGGATGGTGCAGTGAGCTAAAAAACGGTGATGGATTAAAACCATGATCTCTTGACTTGGTAAGAGTATTCTGCATCATTCAGAAACTCTGTCCATCACCACCCCCTTTTTCCCAAATCGATTTTATCCACACTCAGTGTGGGAGGGTATGCTCAGACGTGAGTCCCTTGCTCATTGCACCATCAGGATTCAGGCAAGCCGGGCCGACGAAGGCTGTGATGCCAGAAACCGGTCCCCGGAAGCTTGTTTCCTTCCCAGTATAAGAATTGGCTTGGTAGTTTGGTTTGCCCTGTTCCCATCATGCACTGGGACAGGTACAGACTAATTTGCATGTAGCCAGGTTCTGAGCTGGGATGGTGCAGTGAGCTAAAAAACGGTGATGGATTAAAACCATGATCTCTTGACTTGGTAAGAGTATTCTGCATCATTCAGAAACTCTGTCCATCACCACCCCCTTTTTCCCAAATCGATTTTATCCACACTCAGTGTGGGAGGGTATGCTCAGACGTGAGTCCCTTGCTCATTGCACCATCAGGATTCAGGCAAGCCGGGCCGACGAAGGCTGTGATGCCAGAAACCGGTCCCCGGAAGCTTGTTTCCTTCCCAGTATAAGAATTGGCTTGGTAGTTTGGTTTGCCCTGTTCCCATCATGCACTGGGACAGGTACAGACTAATTTGCATGTAGCCAGGTTCTGAGCTGGGATGGTGCAGTGAGCTAAAAAACGGTGATGGATTAAAACCATGATCTCTTGACTTGGTAAGAGTATTCTGCATCATTCAGAAACTCTGTCCATCACCACCCCCTTTTTCCCAAATCGATTTTATCCACACTCAGTGTGGGAGGGTATGCTCAGACGTGAGTCCCTTGCTCATTGCACCATCAGGATTCAGGCAAGCCGGGCCGACGAAGGCTGTGATGCCAGAAACCGGTCCCCGGAAGCTTGTTTCCTTCCCAGTATAAGAATTGGCTTGGTAGTTTGGTTTGCCCTGTTCCCATCATGCACTGGGACAGGTACAGACTAATTTGCATGTAGCCAGGTTCTGAGCTGGGATGGTGCAGTGAGCTAAAAAACGGTGATGGATTAAAACCATGATCTCTTGACTTGGTAAGAGTATTCTGCATCATTCAGAAACTCTGTCCATCACCACCCCCTTTTTCCCAAATCGATTTTATCCACACTCAGTGTGGGAGGGTATGCTCAGACGTGAGTCCCTTGCTCATTGCACCATCAGGATTCAGGCAAGCCGGGCCGACGAAGGCTGTGATGCCAGAAACCGGTCCCCGGAAGCTTGTTTCCTTCCCAGTATAAGAATTGGCTTGGTAGTTTGGTTTGCCCTGTTCCCATCATGCACTGGGACAGGTACAGACTAATTTGCATGTAGCCAGGTTCTGAGCTGGGATGGTGCAGTGAGCTAAAAAACGGTGATGGATTAAAACCATGATCTCTTGACTTGGTAAGAGTATTCTGCATCATTCAGAAACTCTGTCCATCACCACCCCCTTTTTCCCAAATCGATTTTATCCACACTCAGTGTGGGAGGGTATGCTCAGACGTGAGTCCCTTGCTCATTGCACCATCAGGATTCAGGCAAGCCGGGCCGACGAAGGCTGTGATGCCAGAAACCGGTCCCCGGAAGCTTGTTTCCTTCCCAGTATAAGAATTGGCTTGGTAGTTTGGTTTGCCCTGTTCCCATCATGCACTGGGACAGGTACAGACTAATTTGCATGTAGCCAGGTTCTGAGCTGGGATGGTGCAGTGAGCTAAAAAACGGTGATGGATTAAAACCATGATCTCTTGACTTGGTAAGAGTATTCTGCATCATTCAGAAACTCTGTCCATCACCACCCCCTTTTTCCCAAATCGATTTTATCCACACTCAGTGTGGGAGGGTATGCTCAGACGTGAGTCCCTTGCTCATTGCACCATCAGGATTCAGGCAAGCCGGGCCGACGAAGGCTGTGATGCCAGAAACCGGTCCCCGGAAGCTTGTTTCCTTCCCAGTATAAGAATTGGCTTGGTAGTTTGGTTTGCCCTGTTCCCATCATGCACTGGGACAGGTACAGACTAATTTGCATGTAGCCAGGTTCTGAGCTGGGATGGTGCAGTGAGCTAAAAAACGGTGATGGATTAAAACCATGATCTCTTGACTTGGTAAGAGTATTCTGCATCATTCAGAAACTCTGTCCATCACCACCCCCTTTTTCCCAAATCGATTTTATCCACACTCAGTGTGGGAGGGTATGCTCAGACGTGAGTCCCTTGCTCATTGCACCATCAGGATTCAGGCAAGCCGGGCCGACGAAGGCTGTGATGCCAGAAACCGGTCCCCGGAAGCTTGTTTCCTTCCCAGTATAAGAATTGGCTTGGTAGTTTGGTTTGCCCTGTTCCCATCATGCACTGGGACAGGTACAGACTAATTTGCATGTAGCCAGGTTCTGAGCTGGGATGGTGCAGTGAGCTAAAAAACGGTGATGGATTAAAACCATGATCTCTTGACTTGGTAAGAGTATTCTGCATCATTCAGAAACTCTGTCCATCACCACCCCCTTTTTCCCAAATCGATTTTATCCACACTCAGTGTGGGAGGGTATGCTCAGACGTGAGTCCCTTGCTCATTGCACCATCAGGATTCAGACAAGCCGGGCCGACGAAGGCTGTGATGCCAGAAACCGGTCCCCGGAAGCTTGTTTCCTTCCCAGTATAAGAATTGGCTTGGTAGTTTGGTTTGCCCTGTTCCCATCATGCACTGGGACAGGTACAGACTAATTTGCATGTAGCCAGGTTCTGAGCTGGGATGGTGCAGTGAGCTAAAAAAACGGTGATGGATTAAAACCATGATCTCTTGACTTGGTAAGAGTATTCTGCATCATTCAGAAACTCTGTCCATCACCACCCCCTTTTTCCCAAATCGATTTTATCCACACTCAGTGTGGGAGGGTATGCTCAGACGTGAGTCCCTTGCTCATTGCACCATCAGGATTCAGGCAAGCCGGGCCGACGAAGGCTGTGATGCCAGAAACCGGTCCCCGGAAGCTTGTTTCCTTCCCAGTATAAGAATTGGCTTGGTAGTTTGGTTTGCCCTGTTCCCATCATGCACTGGGACAGGTACAGACTAATTTGCATGTAGCCAGGTTCTGAGCTGGGATGGTGCAGTGAGCTAAAAAACGGTGATGGATTAAAACCATGATCTCTTGACTTGGTAAGAGTATTCTGCATCATTCAGAAACTCTGTCCATCACCACCCCCTTTTTCCCAAATCGATTTTATCCACACTCAGTGTGGGAGGGTATGCTCAGACGTGAGTCCCTTGCTCATTGCACCATCAGGATTCAGGCAAGCCGGGCCGACGAAGGCTGTGATGCCAGAAACCGGTCCCCGGAAGCTTGTTTCCTTCCCAGTATAAGAATTGGCTTGGTAGTTTGGTTTGCCCTGTTCCCATCATGCACTGGGACAGGTACAGACTAATTTGCATGTAGCCAGGTTCTGAGCTGGGATGGTGCAGTGAGCTAAAAAACGGTGATGGATTAAAACCATGATCTCTTGACTTGGTAAGAGTATTCTGCATCATTCAGAAACTCTGTCCATCACCACCCCCTTTTTCCCAAAGCAAATTTGGATTGTCCCCTATACCATGAATCGAGAGCTGACCTGCCTCATATGCTCTGGTTTTGCAATTATTTACCCCATTACTGGACTAAAATCACAGAGATACTAGTCCTCAAAACAGGCCAACCTTGGGTAACTCTCTATACTGTATACTACTGGGTCTGCCTGCGGTCCAAATCTGACAGGACTGCAAAAAGTGTATCGCTTTTGCATTCTATTTGGCCAAAAAGAATTTCACAATAGACTGGAAGTACCAAGTGTCTCCCACAATTGAGAGCTGGAGTACAGCTTTAAGTCCCTGGTTGATATCTGAAAGTAGCTAGCTTCACATGAAGGAACTGGTGGGTTTGAGGAAGTGTTTTATAGTCCAATACTGGTTGGTTTGAGGAAGTGTTTTATAGCCCAATGATGGGATTTACTGACCAAAGAACTTAAATCGCTCTTAAAGAATGCGGAGCGTTCACTGTAGACTCCCCCTAACCGTAATACATTAGTATAGCTATACACTTATTTCTGTGTGTTTTTGTTAAAGATTTTGAGTGCTTATTTAAGACGGACGTTGTAATGTAATGTAATGTAAGGAGATTTCTAAAGCGCATGGCTGCCCTTGAGCGTCCCAGCGCTGGAAGATGCGACAGCGAGTTCAACCGGAGGCGGAGCAGAGGGTTATGGGAACAGCCATGTCTTTAGTGCCTTTCGAAATGGAAGCAGATTGTATTGAGCCCGAAGGTCAGGCGGAAGGGAGTTCCAAAGCTTGGACGCATGAACGGAAAAACGTCGACCTCCTGAACGAGCCTTCCTTATCTTAGGCGTTTGAATCAGATTGGCATGCGAGGATCGGAGGATTCTGGTAGTGGTATAAGGGATCACAAGGTCCTTTAATATTGACGGCGCTTTACCCTGTATGATTTTATGGGTTAGGCACATAGCCTTAAAATGTATCCTTTGCTCAACAGGTAGCCAGTGTAAGGCTCTAATTGCTGGTTTGGCCGAGCATCGGGTCTTAGTGTTTGTGAGAATCCGGGCAGCGGCGTTTTGCACAACCTGAAGCCTGGCAATCACTTTTTTTGGAGCCCCGAGGTAAAGAGCATTACCATAATCCAGTCTTGAAAGGATGAGACCCTGAAGGAGGAGTTTCCTTGATTCAGGTGGAAGCAAGGGGAGAATCTTACGGGTGGTGCGTAGGAGACCATGGCATGTTCCAGCCGTTTTCCTTGCCTGGGTGCTTAGGGTGAGATTTTGATCAAGCCAGATCCCCAAGCTTTTAATTTCAGCTTTGGGGATTGGAGGTGCGCCCATGCAAGGAGGCCATAGAGACTCCGGCCGGAAGTAGGATTGGTTGCCTATCACCATAATCTCCGTCTTGTCGCCATTGAGTTTAAGGTGGGATAGGTTCATCCAGCTGACTATGTCCCTCAGGCAGGAGTGCAGATCTATTTCGGGGTTATCATGTCGACTGAGGGAAACAACCAGCTGGGTGTCATCCGCGTAGGTCAGAAGTTTAATGCCATACGGGACGACAATACCTTCTAATGGCGACATATACACATTAAAGAGCGTAGGGCTTAACGATGAGCCCTGAGGTACTCCGCAGTGTATAGGAGTCTCCCTGGAGAGGAAATCGCCCTCCGCCACCTGGAAGGATCGATTGGCCAGGAATGACTTTAGCCACATCAGGGCCGAGCCAGAGATACCAAGATCCTGGAGTCTCTGGGCCAGGATACTGTGGTTGACGGTGTCGAAGGCCGCACTGAGGTCCAGAAGGATCACTGCCACTGATCCTCCTGAATCGATGATTTTCCTCGCCTCTTCGACAACCGCCACCATCGCTGTTTCCGTACCCTGGCCAGGGCGGAAACCTGTCTGTGTGGATTTTAGCAATTTGTTGCTTTCCAGGAAATTTGATAGCTGACTGTTGATGAACTTTTCCGCTATCTTGCTCACGCATGGGAGCAGGGAAATAGGTCTGAAGTTGGCAAAATTATTCGGATCCAGGTTAGGCTTTTTTAGTAAGGCCTTGACAATCGCTTTCTTCCAGCTAGGTGGGACACATCCGCTTTCAATGGATGCGTTAATCAAACTCGCCATGGGCGCCAGAATGGTGGAGGTGACTTGTTTCAGATGTCTGACAGGTGCTGGATCCAGCGGGGAGCCGCTTTTCAGGGATTGGAAGATGGGCCGCAAGGTTTCCTCACAGATGGGAAGGAACATATCAAGTTCTATGTGTGAGTTCTGAGTCTGCTCTGAATGAGTGGATGCCGGATCGTTGGGAGGAAGTGGGGGAAGCTGAAGGAGGATCTTTTGAATCTTTTGTTCAAAGAACGCAGCTAGCTCGTTGCAATGGTTACCCGGGAGATTAAATGTTAGAGGTGGCTCTGGAATTTTTAAAAGTTTTTTCATTATTTGAAAGGTTTCTCTAGATGAACAGGATGCCTTGCTAATTTTATCAGTGAAAAAGACAGTTTGCGCGTGTTTGAGGGCTTTTTTGTAGGTAAGAATGGCTACTTTGTATTCCCTTTTACTGTTGGAATCAAAGTCTTTCCTCCATGTTCTTTCTGCTCTCTTGCAGGTTTTTTTCAGGAGGCGGATCTCATGAGAGAACCATGGAGCGGAGGCTTTTTTCCTCGGTTTTAAGTACGGTTTTTTAGGCAAAACGGCGTCGAGGGAATTTCCAACCCAGGACCTAAACTGCACGTCCGCCGAGTGCGGATTACTATCGGGCGCCGGCTTGGAGCGTTCTAATACATTCGCCCATTTATCCTGGTCAAGTTTCGGCCAGGGGCGAGAGGGTCTGCCCGGTGCTTGATTGGGCGGAGAAAAGGTCTTAATCTGCAGGCTTAGAGGAATAAGTCGATGATCAGTCCAGGGCACTGGTATCGGCATTCCTACCCTAAGGTCAGGAAAATTGCAGAAGATGGGATCCAGCAAGTGTCCGAGATTATGCGTGGGAAGATGTCGATGGTTTAATAGATGAAATTGATGGGCAGCGAGGTCTGAAATCAAGTCAGCTGCTGTGGCATCCTTAGTGTTATCAAACTGGACATTAAAGTCCCCTAAAATGAGGAAATTGGGTCGAGTGCTAGCCAGGGCCACGGAGCATTCCATGAGAGAGTTATGGAACTGTCCCATGGATCCTGGTGGGCGATAAATGAGGACTCCTGAAAGGGAGTTGCAGGGGGAGATTTGAATGATGAAATGGATGTTTTCACAATCCATCAATGGGCTGTCGAGAAATCTGCACGAGAAGAGGTCTTTAAAAATGACGGCTATTCCCCCTCCCCTGCCCTTCGGGCGGTTCAGATGTTGTATGGAGAAACCTTGGGGCAGTGCCTGCACGATATCCGCATCTGACTCGGGGGCGAGCCATGTTTCAGTGAGAAACAGAATCTCTAGATGATGCTCTTCCATAAGCAGATGGATTTCGTGGGCATGTTTGGGGAGAGATCTACAGTTCAGCAGGGCCATGTTGATAGTCGTCTGAGTGTTGATCTCGTTTATCGAGGGGGTAAAGTGAAAGGGACACTGGGGGCAGTTGGTACAGTGGGAATCTGCTCTCATTAAGTGTAAGCCTGTGTGTACAAGGGGCTGGTAGAGATGATGAAGGTAGACACTGGAGTATGTAAGCCTTGAATTCTCGCCAGTGCCTTGCTCCTGGCTCGGTCTGGCGCGGACGGGCGCAGACGGGCTTACCTCTGGCGCACCTCCGGAGCGCCACCGGCGCGCCCGCTGCGCTCGTCCGCTGCGCTGCCGGAGGGGGCACATGATTTGTAGTTACGGATGTAGGAGGAAGAGGGCGTGGCCTCGCTGCACGCCGGAAAGGCTCATATAGTTGGTACTATTGGATGGATTGATATAACCTCACTGTTTATTTGAACTGCTGAAGGGGGAGGGTTAGTAGGAGTTTTGGGTTTATCTTTTTCAAAAAAGAAAAAAGTGTACATTGTGTCTCACTACTGGTCATGACAGGTTTTGTGTATATCCTTCTGTTCTACTCTACTGCTATGTAAATTTCATGTAATACAGTGTCAGTAATATGTACCAATAAAAACTATGTTCAGATAAAAAGCATTTCAGTTACTGGATAGTCAAGAGCATAGGTATGTAATTCCTGATATTCGCCTTATATATCATGGTCTTCTGAGCAGTGCCGACCGATTACGTTTTGGAGGCAGGGGAGCGGATGAGACACACACAAATGCACACATAGACATAACACTCACAGCAATGCATTCACACACACACTCACACAAACACATCCATTCACAACACTCTTCACCAAACATTCATACTTTCACGCACGCACCAAACATTAATTCAAAAGAAAAACACACACTTACCTGTGGCCAGCTCTGCCTCGGAGGTTCCAGGAGGCTTGGGACTGCTGCCTTCCCTCATTGGCTGACCTAATGTCAGTCAATGAGGAAAGGCAGCAGTCCCAACGTCATGACAGAGTGGGATGGGGTCAGTGAGACTGCTGACCCCACCCCACTCTGTGATGAAGTGTCACTGATTGACTTCAGGGCTTAAAACTGAAGTGCCCAGGTGTGATGCAATCAGTGACACCACCCCTCATCACTGAGGGGAGGGCCTCAGGGACATTTGCTGAGCTGAGGACGTCACACCCACAGGAGCTGTGACTTCCTCAGCTAAGCAAAGTTCAGCTCAGGCAGCCAGAAGCCTGCACATTAGTGTATGTCCGGCTCCTGGCTGTCTGACCTGAAACTGAACAGTGTCTGTCAGGCTGACCTTTGTTCAGCCTGTCAGACATTGTTAATTAGGGGCAAAAGGTGGAGGGGTGTGGACCTTCAGTCCCAATGGACCGGCCACGGCTGCTTCTGAGGATGGTGAAGGTGACTGTCAGTTCTCATCTCTACTACAGTCCTTGGATTCCTGCATCTTTCCGGTGCCTTATGCTTGACACAATATGAGATCTTTTCGGCAGTGCCTAGATGACCATTGGTGTCAGTACTGAGGCAGCTGGGAACACATTTTCTTTCCATCAAGACCTTCAAAGCCAGATAATAGTCACCAGTACATCCCTGAGGGATCACTTAGAAGTACAATGAAAATGGTCTCAAAAAGAGATGTCATGCTATATCAATCTGATTGAATGGAGGACTGCTCGCCATGCCTTTATATATTTACTTCCACAGATAAATACTAAGGGCCTGATTTAGAATGGTTTACATGCAGGACACTCACCAAGAAGATGCAGATGTCCTGTTTCCCTTATTAATAGGGCATTGATATCAACAGCTTTGTGGCATAGCATGGCAGGGAGGAGTAGTAGTACTGTGCACTTATAAGTGTGCATGACTGTTTGACTGATTGTCTTATACCTGCCAAACAGACATGCACACTTATGTTTCTCTAACCCAGCTGGGATGAAGAAACCGCACAGTCTCCCAAGCACTCTCTAAATGGCAAACGAGGCTGCTCAGACTAATACCTCTGCCTCCCACCACCCCCGCCCTACCTCTTTATATAGGCGGCGGCCTCCACAGGTTTTGCTGAATGGTTCCTTGTGTTTGCTTTGAGGTGCATCAGATGTCCGGATCCAGCCTGGAGGCTGAAAGCAAACACACAACACCAACACATGGATGGCAGAAGCTATGAGGCAAAGGCTGGGGTCCGAGTCCTGCTTACTTACAGGTTGCGCTGGCTGGCATACATGCAGCGAGAAAGCATACTGTAAACCCACCCTTTCTCACATCACCACAAGATGGGGTTGGGTCAGTCTGCTTACTGTCCCCACTCCACCATATGACGTCTTGAAAAACCGTGGAATTGACAAACAGCCCTAGGAATCACAGGGCTTATGCTTTAGATGCCTGGCGCTGCTTTAAAATGCAACACTACTGAGCATCGTTAGTATGTGGTCTCTTGAGACCCCCAAGAATTACAGGCCAGGGCTGGCACTAGGTCAGCCCTTAGCCTGCTGTAGTAAATACGAGTAGGCACATGTACACTAGCTCATGTGCCTCTTTGAAAGTTTCTGACTGCCTGACTCTCATGTTAGCCGAGAGTGTGGTGTTGCGGTCTAGTGCTCAACACCCACGTGACCTGCGCCATGCCTCACGGGAATTCAAAGAGGCGGCGCAGGGACAGGGCGAAGTGTGCACGCTAGCTCTCCCTCTGAATAAAGGATCTTATACCCGATCTCCTGTGGCCGTGTCATCTCTTCCACGGGGCTCATAAATACACCCCACAGACTGGCAACGAGTTTTCAAGGAACCCACTGACACCGCTGCACCGAGCGCCGCATCATCCACAGTACTCGGCGCGGCCTCCGACATCCACGGCGCTCAGATGGAGGGCGGCGCTTAACGGGCATCTGCCCTGAGGCAGCGCTACCACAAAGCAGGTACACACATAGCATGAATGAGGCCCGCGCTTTCTCACGCCAACCACACGCCACAGCGGTAAATTCTTGAAGCGGCTGGCCCACATGCACCAGGAATGCGCACAGCACATGTGCCCCAGCAACGCCCACCTGCCACAGCGTTTTACGGGCCTTTGACTGCTGCGTGCCTCTCATCACAGGCACCTCTACTGCCTCCCAGCCACCATTCCCCAGAGCGGGCAAAGCACCCAGCTTTACTGTGCCACGCTCACTGCAATAGGGCTAAGCAGCTTCTCCAGTATTGAATCTTTCATAGATTCACATGCTTGTATCTTCCCCGTCGTCATGGTGGGAGTCTCACGGTAAATGAATACCAATAGCAGTAAAATAAAAAACTGCATAGAAAACCCATAGGGAAGTATATCGTTTGATAACCTATCATCATTATTATGTGGTCCAAAACTCAGGCAATCAACTGCCAGCCCTGACATCACACTCCCCAGCAGAGCCACCATACCTCAGATTTCCAACCGCCGTCGTGTGAGAAGGAGTCTCCCTGAGCCTTGGTCAGTTTGTTCCTTGGTGAACTTTTGAACTTTCCATCTACAGTCTTTTCATCTGGATTGGAGGTACTGTTTCTCTTCCAGGGGATCCTCATCAATAGTCATAAGCACTGAATATTCCCGCCCATGTGTGGGGACCCCGGAAATAATAAAATTATATATGTAAAAAATATACATATATACAGCTCTGTATATGTATAAACATATATCATTTTTTCCAAGCAAATGCAGCTCCCATAAAAGGCTAGGCAATGTAAATATACACATCCAATAACACACATATATATATATATATATATATATATAAAGGTATAACAATACACCTAAATCTCTTTTTTTTTTTTTTTTTTTAATGAGGTAAACACTCATGAGAAAGCAAAAAATAAAGAGAACAAACTGTGGAAAAACACAGATGTACAACACATTGCCAGCCTGCAGGCTGCATTGCAATATAATACCATAGAGACTAAAAAGCCCTGTACAGGTAAAAACTGGCACCGTGCCTTTAAGGCAGCCCTGACTTCCATATCCCATCATGCCTCAGGGGTGACAGTTAGGTCAGTTGTTCTTTCCGGCTCCTTCAGTCAGGACCCTGGAATTCAGCTCTCTTCTTTTTTGACTCTTTAGTCAAGAATTATTACTACTTTAAGATTTTTTGGACTTCTTCTTAGAACTTCTTTGAGGAAGTCTGTATCCTGTGATTTTCTGACTGACTTTTTTGCTATTTTGTCAGAAAAATGCCTTCTTTATTTGTTCCATGTCCATCTTGTGGAAAAAAGAAGGCGGCTTCAGACACACATGAGGTGTGTATTATCTGTCTGCCGGACTCTCACTCTCCAGCAACATGCCATCATTGTGAAGACCTTTCCAAAAGGACTTTAAAGGAGAGGGAGAGGATTAGGCTGTATGGCCTAGCAGAACGGTCGACGTCGAAGCAGTTGGTCCCTGTTTGCTCCCCATCGACGTCGGGCTCGGCGTCGAAGACTCCAGCGGCGGGATCGTCGCTGAGAGGTGAGGAGTCAAGGGGAAGTCATGCTGCAAAGAGAAAATCGTCGTCGACTTTAGATTCAGCGTCGAAGCGGATGCGTTCGACGTCGACGGCGTCTAAAAGCTCGGCGTCGAGGACTCGGCGCCATAGTTCAACGTCGAGAAAGCATCTGTCGACGTCAAGAAAAGATCGATCGACGTCTGCACAGAGATATCGTTCGTCGTCGAAAGAAAGACATCGTTCGACGTCGAGGTCGGCGAGACATCATTCGACGTCGCAAGAAGTACGTAGACGATCTCCACAGTCGACGTCGAGACCAAGATCGCCGTCAAGATCAAGATCGACGTCGAGGAAACATCGTTCGACGGCGAAGAGGCTTTCGACGTCGTCGGAGCATTCGACGTCGAGACAGAAGTCTCCGTCAGGAGTGACGTCGAGGCAAACGCCTCCGTCAGGGCCGACGTCGAGGCAGGAGCCTCCGTCGGAGTCGACGTCGAGGCAGAGGCCTCCGTCAGAGTCGACGTCGAGGCAAAGGCCTCCGTCGGAGTCGACGTCGAGGCAGGTGCCTCCGTCGGAGTCGACGTCGAGGCAGGTGCCTCCGTCCTCACAGGTCTCCAAAGCTTTGGTGAGGTACAGGAAGCCTCCGTCGAAGATAATCTCGACGTCGAGACAAGAAGCTCGGAGCCTCGAAGATTCGAGTCAAAGATCTCCGGTGATAGGCCTATCACCGTCGAGGCAGCCCTCTGTTGAGGGTACGCAGGAGGTGTCACATATTCGCCTCACGATTCGACCAGTCTCAAGGCGGAAATCTCCTCATAGACTGATATATACGACTCCTGAATCACCGCGTCTCATATCTATCTCGCCTTCAGGATCAGAGGGCTCAGGTTCAAGATCAGAATCACCAGAGCTTGTGCATCAATCTCCAGTACCTGCAAGAGAAAGTTCGCAGGAGGAGGACAATGCTGTACCTCAAAGTCCCGTAAGGGAGATGCCTCAGGACCCTGCTATGCCAGACGCAATAAAGGCATCGCTAACAAGAATAAGGGGCGTGGTATTCCCAGCGACACCGATCAGACCAAGATCTCGAGAAAGAGAATCCCGAAGTCACTCTCGAGCACCAAGAAGGCGATCCAGGTCTCCCTCCCGCAGAAGAGAGTCGACCAGATCAGAGAGAAGGCGCCGTAGGACCCCTTCTACCTCCCCTTCTTCCAGATCATCCAAAAGGGATTATTCACCGACACTCTCGGAGACGCCACCCTCTCGGGTATCTCCGGTAGATGATATTTCTACGTTTCAAGAAGTGTTGTGTAGAGGAGCTACAAAATTAAATATCCCTATGCCGGTTCAGGAGACAACTTCATCCATAATTTTTGAAACTCTTCATGAACGCACAGTGTCACGCCCTTTATTGCCGTTAGT
This sequence comes from Triturus cristatus, assembly GCF_964204655.1. Lineage (NCBI taxonomy): Eukaryota > Metazoa > Chordata > Amphibia > Caudata > Salamandridae > Triturus > Triturus cristatus. Next base: position 1,062,988,845 of record NC_140588.1, on the reverse strand, counting down.
CCCCGGTTTGCTACAACCGGTAATGGATGTCTTTCTCACACCAGCAACCACCAAAACGGCGCCGGCGAGAATTCTAAAAAACTACCGTCCAGCTCCGGAGGATCCTCTATTCCTTAAATCGGATCCTCCACCGGACTCTGTCATCACCGCCGCTGCCAGGAAGACACATGCAGTAGCGGGATCTTCAACGGTACCACCAGATAAGGACAGTAAAACACAAGACTCCTGGGGGAGGAAAGTTTGCGGCTCAGCATCCTCAAGCCTTAAGGTGGCGAGTGCCTCGGCGCTTCTGGGGCGCTATGATAGGTCATTATGGGACTCTCTGCAGAGGTTCATTGACAAAGTTCCATCAGAGGACAGACGGGACTTTGAAGAGATTTTGCATGAGGGGAGTCTGGTTTCTAACCAGATCATAAGTGCAGCGGCAGACGGGGCAACACTGGCAGCGCATGAATATGCACATGGAGTCACAGCCAGAAGATCATCCTGGCTTAGATTGACGGCCTTGAAACCGGAAGCGCAGGCAAGAATTTTAAATCTGCCTTTCTCCGGTAGTTCTCTTTTTGGGTCCCATGCAGACGAAGAAATGGCCCGTATGAAAGCAGAGCTGGAGACCATGAAAGCTGTCGGGCTTGAAAAGAGAAAAGAGTTTCGACGCCGCAAGGGAAATGACAGGCGCAGTTACCAACAGAGGGTTCAAACCCCTCATTGGCAAAAGAACCAGGACCAGCAAGGTCAAAAGAAACAGCAATACCAGTCCCGCAAGCCATCCAGGGGACGAGGTAACAACAGGCAGTCTAATGCTGGAAACAAAGCTCCGGGGAAGCAATGAGAAGCCGCTTCCTCCGATGCTGTCCACCGCTCCGGTGGGAGGAAGTGTTGCACATCATCTTCCAGAGTGGCAATCCATCACAAAGGACAAGTGGGTACTGAATATACTGCGTCATGGGTACTCGCTTCGTTTCAAAAGTCACCCCCCATCGATTCCTCCTGTCAATTCATCCCAGCATCTAAAGCAGCTCAGAGAAGAGGTAGCGACGCTACTACTCAAATCTGCAATAGAGAAAGTGCCCATAAACCAGAGAGGAAAGGGAGTTTACTCCAGATACTTTCTCATCCAAAAGAGGAGTGTGAAGGTAGAGTTCAGACCCATTTTAGACCTACGGATACTGAACAAGCACATAAGAAAGGAAAAATTTCGCATGCTGGCGCTCCACCAAATATATCCTCTTCTCCGGATGGGCGATTGGATGTGTTCACTGGACCTTCAGGATGCATATTTCCATATTCCCATCCTAAGGAATCATCGAAAATTTCTCAGGTTTGTGGTAGGCAACTCTCACTATCAGTTCAAAGTCCTCCCTTTTGGCCTGAAGTCAGCTCCTCGAGTATTCACAAAATGCGTGGCAGTAGTAGCGGCTGCTCTGAGACGCGCAGGAGTCTTCGTCTATCCCTACCTAGACGACTGGCTAATAAAGGGCTCATCACCACAGAATGTGCGGTCACAGCTGTCGCTATGCCTGAACTTATGTCGCAAGTTGGGTCTCAGAGTGAATGTCAAAAAGTCCAATTTTTCACCAACGCAGAGGATCCACTACCTGGGTGCAACTATAGACTCCGTAGTAGGAAAAGTGTTTCCTTCGGAGGAAAGACAGTCATCCATTATGCTAAAAGGCAGACAGATCATAACCAGCAATCTGTCGTCGGCAAGGCGAATCTCATCTCTGCTAGGGGCCATGGCATCCTGCATCTTCCTAGTGCCCAATGCCAGGCTAAGGATGCGTCCTCTCCAGCAAGATCTCGAGGACAAATGGGATCAAAGGAACTCCCTGTGGGAAGAAAAGGTTTGCCTCTCCTCTGCAGCCAAACAGTCAGTCAAGTGGTGGCTGAAGCCAAGGAATCTACAAGTGGGGATCCCCTTCCATCAAGAACCCCCAACTCAGACCTTAATCACCGACGCATCCCTTCAAGGCTGGGGTGCGCATTTCGGGTCTCTGCAAACTCAGGGACGGTGGTCCAGCAGCGAACAGTTGTACCACATCAACATGCTGGAGCTCAGGGCAGTTCACCTAGCCCTCAAAGCGTTCCTGCCTGCGATCACGACGAGTACCATTCTAGTACAGACGGACAATACCACCACAATGTACTACCTGAACAAGCAGGGGGGTACTCGATCCAGAACGCTCTCGCTGGAAGCTCAGTCCCTGTGGCACTGGATCCTAGCAAGGAACATCTCATTGAAAGCGGTGCACCTACCAGGAGAACTCAACGTGCAAGCAGACTTGCTCAGTCGGCATTTTCAAGAACCAGAGGACTGGGTGATCAACGACGAGGTGTTAGAAGACATCTTCGAGGAATGGGGGCGCCCGCAAGTGGACCTCTTCGCGGACGAGCAAAACACAAAATGCCGAGGCTTCGCCTCAAGATACCATCGACCAGGATCCCTAGGGAATGCCCTTTTGATCAATTGGTCAATGACATTTGTGTACGCTTTTCCGCCTCTCCCACTAATTCCCAAGGTGGTGACCAAGCTACAGAATTCATCTGCCAAGATGATCCTCATAGCACCGGACTGGCCGAGGCAGTGGTGGTACACGGATCGCCTACACATGTCGATCCGCCCCCACAAGCGGCTGCCGTGCAGGCCGGACTTGTTATCCAAGATGCAGGGGAAGATTTACCATCCCAGCCTTCCCTCGCTGAGCTTAACAGCATGGCTCCTGAAGTCCTCCAGTATGGCCATCTGAACCTCCCTCAAGAGTGTATGTCCATACTGAAGGAAGCCAGGAGGCCTTCGACAAGACACTCCTACTTCTGTAAGTGGAAAAGATTTTATATATGGTGTGCTCAGCATCATTATGATCCCACTAAATGCCAGGAGGATGTAATTTTGCCCTATCTTCTACATTTAGCAAGGGCAGGGTTGAAATTTTCATCCATAAAGGTTCACCTAGCAGCCATAACAGCATACAGGCGTTCGCCTTCACAGCAGTCATTTTTTAAAGTGCAGGTAGTGAAGGATTTCTTGCAAGGACTCAAGAAAGTCTATCCCCCTGTTAGACCTCCCTCTCCTTCCTGGGAGCTAAACTTGGTTCTGTCAAAGCTCATGGGTTCGCCTTTTGAACCTATTCATAAGGCTACCCTACAGCACCTCACATGGAAGACATCATTTTTAATAGCCATCACTTCAGCACGGAGGGTCAGTGAGATACAGGCCCTCTGTTCTAAAGAACCCTACACAATTTTTCATCTAAATAGGGTGGTGATAAGAACTCATCCTTCGTTTCTACCCAAGGTGGTATCGGAGTTTCATGTAAACCAAGCCATCTCCTTACCAACCTTTTTTCCCAACCCCTCCTCTCCGGCAGAGAGGGCGTTGCATTCTCTAGATGTCAAAAGGGTCCTAAAATTCTACCTAGATAGGACTAAGAATGTCAGGAAATCTGATCAATTGTTTGTGAACTATGGGGTTGTCCGTATGGGCTTTGCGGCTTCCAAACGTTCCATTGCTAGGTGGATTGTTTCAAGTATTACATTGGCCTACCAACTGGCTCAGAAACCATTGGGGGCGCGCCCTAAAGCGCATTCGACAAGAGGAAAAGCGGCTACCGCGGCTTTTCTCAATAATGTCCCACTCTCCGAGATCTGCAAGGCAGCCACTTGGAGATCTGTCCACACTTTTACCAGGCACTATTGTCTGGATTCGGACACCAGAGCAGACACTCAAGTAGGACAAGCCTCCTTGAGGAATCTGTTCCATGCATAATCATTTTCATGATTCTCTTTCTCCATGGGTGATACAACCTTAGTTTCATTTGCCTGCAGGTGGAAGGGGAGCTTGCTACTCTATTCAGTGCTTATGACTATTGATGAGGATCCCCTGGAAGAGAAGGGTAAGTTACTTACCTGTAATCCTAGTTCTCTTCCAGGGGTATCCTCATCAAAGTCATAAGCAACCCACACACCTCCCCAGGCAAATGAGAAGAAGTGTATTATTCATTATGGAAAGGATATATCTTTGTGTTTAGGACTACGGTCCCGCAAAGAACAACTGACCTAACTGTCACCCCTGAGGCATGATGGGATATGGAAGTCAGGGCTGCCTTAAAGGCACGGTGCCAGTTTTTACCTGTACAGGGCTTTTTAGTCTCTATGGTATTATATTGCAATGCAGCCTGCAGGCTGGCAATGTGTTGTACATCTGTGTTTTTCCACAGTTTGTTCTCTTTCTTTTTTGCTTTCTCATGAGTGTTTACCTCATTAAAAAAAAAAAAAAAAAAAGAGATTTAGGTGTATTGTTATACCTTTATATATATATATATATATATATATATATGTGTTATTGGATGTGTATATTTACATTGCCTAGCCTTTTATGGGAGCTGCATTTGCTTGGAAAAAATGATATATGTTTATACATATACAGAGCTGTATATATGTATATTTTTTACATATATAATTTTATTATTTCCGGGGTCCCCGCACATGGGCGGGAATATTCAGTGCTTATGACTTTGATGAGGATACCCCTGGAAGAGAACTAGGATTACAGGTAAGTAACTTACCCTTTTCATCTATTGTCTAAATATGTCTGAAGGCTCTAAAAAGAGGCTTTTCAGGCTGTGCAGATCTTGTGGGAAGGCCAGATTATATTCTGAAGACCCCCACAAAGATTGCTAGTACTGTCTTCATCCAAAACATGTGCCTAAGGAGTGCAAGCACTGCAGAACTTTCTCTACCAAGACTTTAAAGGACAGAGAAGCACGTTTGCTGTTGTGGCTTCAGAAAAAGAAGGCCACCTCAGAGACTGACTCAGAGGATGGTTCCAAGGCACAATCTTCTAAAAAGCGGAAGACAAATACTTCTGAGGAGAAAGCAGAAAATAAAAGACAAGGAGGCTTACCCCAGTATTGGAACTTTCATAGATTCTCATGCTTTGTATCATTCCCCGTCGTCGGAATGGGAGCCTCGGTAAATAAAAAATATATGATAACCATAGAAACAAAAGAGAAAATAGGCTTAGGCCTCATCTAATTTTGTAGCATATCACCCTCTTTGTGTAAAAGAGCCCAAACTTTTGCCAGGACCAATCAGCACAGCCTCACCCTTTGGAACCTTCCTGAGAGAGCTCAGAGCCTCAGATTTTTTTACTGCACATTGTGCTAGGGAGTCTCCACTGAGCTCTGCTCAGTTTTCTCAATTTTTCTTTCAGAAATTTACATTTTAACATCTATAGTGACATTATGTCAGAAAAGGAAAAGAAAGCCTTATTCAGGCCCTGTGCTTCTTGTGGAAAGAAGAGACTTTTCATTGAGGATAAGCATGAGAGTTGTATTTACTGCTTATACCCTGAACACAAGGCCACAGACTGCAAGATTTGTCGGACCTTATCTACTAAGACTTTGCGGGACAGAGAGGGTTGATTGCTGACATGGCTGCAAAAGCTGAAGACCAGGAAGGAGGTTCTCTCTTCAGATGAGGAGGATTCGATTTCTGGCACCTCCTCCAGGAGATCAAAGAAGAGGGGTAGGTCGTCCCCCTCCATCTCTGCAGAACCCCCTGTCAAAGCCCCTCACGGGATCTCTGAAAGGTCTGAGGAGGCTGGTCCCATGAAATCTCCTCACGGAAGTGAAAAGGAGAGGCAGGGACAGGCTGCTGGTGTGGACACAGCCTCTAGGGACAAAAAGGAGGTTTCTATATCTTCTCCTCCGTCCCAGAAGGAAAAGCCTGCTAAGAAACACTCTGCAGGAACTCCACAGATGGCTCCTGTGAAGAAACAGCATCCGTCGACGGTGATTAAAGCAGGTACGTCGACGACGATTTCCACAGTAAAGACTGTTTCCTTGGTTTCATCGACGGGACCGTCGACGATGTCTGCTCCTGTTTCATCGTCTACGATAGCTTCATTCTCGTCGTCGACGACGGTTTCCATGAAGCTCCTGTCGACGGCAGTTTTGACGACGAAGACCACGACGACGATGACAACGACGGCGACGTCGTCGTCGATGCTGATGACGACGAGTTCGTCGACGAGACCATCGACAGTTGTCCCGTCGACGATGAAGAAAGCTCCGTCGACGAGCTTGCCGTCGACGAAGAAAAAGGCTCCGTCGACGACCCTACCGTCGACGATGATTCAAGCATCGTCGATGACCTTATTGTCGACGACGATTCACACTCCGTCGACGAAGACTACCGTGCCGTCGACGGGACCGTCGACGGGTCAAATTTCTGGATTTTCCATACAGAGGTTGAAAATTACACCTGAGATGACATCACCTAGGCGGGTTACGCCTTTGCCACCATCTATGCTGCTAGATGAGTCGGAGGAGGAGGATGAGGTTGAGCAGTATGGGGATGCCTACAGTCCCTCAAATCTGCATGTAAAGCAACAAGAGACTGATACTGAGGATTATTATGGACAGGATGAGCAGGAACAACAACAATATGTTCAGCAGGAAGTACGTCCTTTCACTTTGAGACAGGACAGGATAGCTATACCAGTTGCTCTGGTTATGGACTTGCAGATGATGTTGCAGGACTACAGAGCTCGATTTCCATCACACCCTGACGTTCAACCAGTGCATCCATCTACATCAGTGGTTCCGCGAGGGCCGTCAGTGGACTTGCCACCTTCCCCTAAAGACATACCGCGTACCTCACCAGTGGTGGTACCAGTAGTGGTTCCTCAGATTTCGTATCTGGAACCTACCAATGAAGATACACAGGATGTTGATACGGATGAAGAGGATGAGGTGCACGTGGTCCCACTAACTGATCCAGGGGATCCGGATGTGGCTCCTGATGATACTGGAATGCAAGATCCGGATGCTGCAGGGCGGGACACGAACGTGTCGCCTCCGGCAGATATTGGGGGGTTCCATAATCTTATGGAGCGTGCATCCAAAATATTTGGTCTGCCTCTCACAGTGGAACAGTCGGACTGTTTTCTATATGACTTTAAGGCACAATACAAAAAGTCCGTCAGGTCAATTCCCATCATTGAGCATGTGTGGGATGGGGGAATCAAGATTATGCAGAACCCGGCCACTGTCATCCCGGTTCTTCCCCGGCTGGAGAAGAAATACAAGGCCCCTGAGGGCAGTCCTGCATGTCTTCTTGGACAACCAAAGCCTGACTCTGTGATATCTCAGGCCGCACAGAGCAAGTCCAAGAATCCTTCAACACCTTTGACTACGCCTCCGGATAAGGATGGCAGGCGGCTGGACAATGTAGGGAAGAGATTTTCCACCATGGCCAGTTTGTTGGTTCGGGCAGCAAATTCATTAGCCATTCTAGGCAGGTACGACCGCCAAATGTGGTGCGACATGGAGCCGTTTATTGATCTACTACCAGACTCTAATCAGGAGGAGGCCAAGCAAGTCCTCATGGAAGGAGAGAGATGTTCCTCTGAGATCATTGACTGTGCTATGGACATAGCCTCTACCGCTTTCAGGGCTTTGGCAGGGTCAGCGGTCTTGCGCCGTCAAGGCTGGTTAAAGGTGTAGGAGAATAGGGTCTGCTTTCTATGTTCACCCACACTTTTTGCTTTTGCTTTACTGGTTTTCGACTTAGATGTGGCTGTGGGCCTGCTAATCAGACCCACAGCCCTGCTGTTCTCTCTCTAAATTGATACTATGTACTTTAGGTGCATAACCCATTTGGATAGGATCACCTTATTGGCCCCTGTACAGTGTACCTTAGGTACCCAGGGCATAGGTGTACCCTAGGCCTACCAGGGGCTGCAGCATGTAGTATGCCACCCCTGGCCTGGCCTTCCATTATGACACAACTGGCTGATCACTCAGCTGGGGCAAGGTCGTGTAATCACTCCTTGCTTAGGTGTAGTATTCCTATACCTAACTTACATATAGACACATGTGTACCTATCAGCCTCTCCTATGGCAGGCCTTAACAATCCTGGAGGCAGAGTGCTTGGTAACATGTGAGATGGTGCTCTAGCATGAGCTGAGCCTGTCTGCAGCTTTCTGAACCATGTCCTTATAGCTGTTCTATGATATAGCCTACCATATACTCTTAAAGTGCCTTATAATCTTAGACGGTTATGGTAACTATGGTTTGGCTTTATCAAAACATGTCGTGTAAGGTGTCTAACACTTTGGAATAATACCCCCATCCCATTTCTGGGGATGAGGATATTATCCCTCCCTTCTAGAGGGAGAAGACATGTTGTAACCTACTTATCCGGTTAAAGTTAACCAGAGCCCCAGCATCACAAAATGGATGCTGCTGCCACAGACACGAGTCTGACCTCCTGCTGCTGGGAGTGATCCCGGCAAGGGAGGCTTAGACAATAGGTTTCCTGCCTTGGGAGGTGCGAGCACCACCCCAGACAGGCCTTAGTGTATTGGGGCAGGGAGGGATGAAAAGAATGAGACATGCCTGGGGCACACAAGGTGTCCCGTGCATAGTCCAGTTCAAACCGGTGCTGGGGCACTCCAGCCCCAGTCCTGGCGCCAAACTGGACAAAGGGAAGGGGGTGTAACCACCCCCCTCCCAGGTCCCACCCATAAGGCTTGACCTAGCAGGCAACCCAGCCCCCCAGATTAGTATAACAGTGGTAGCTGGGCCCCAGGAGATTAGATTATCCTGAACCTGCAACTTGAACAGAAACTCTGGACCTTTGGCATTCGACGAAAGAAGAAGACTGAAGAATCTCCCTTGTAGCCAAGGAGTGGCTACCCTGTGCAAACAGGCACCATCAAGAGACTACCCTTTGCTTTGCTGAAGTTCTACGAGGGACCGACTGCAGAGCCCGACCAGAGCCTTGACTTCCAGACTTCTCCGACCCTGATCCACATCCACAGCCGAGCTGAGATCCGTGGAGGCGACGGTAGACGTGGGACCGGCTACCTGGGAAAAGTGGCGAGTATCTTCCAGCGCAGCTTCTGAGGCACCCTCGAAGTTGTGCACCGGGGATTGAGAAGCCCCAACCCCAAGCACCATCTGCACCGAAGATCAGCCCCCCACACTCCACGAGTCCTGCGTGGGGCCCTTCTGCATTTTCCTGCTTGCCGCGTCTGTCCGGTTGCTTGCCCGTTGGCTAGCGGCCTTTGTGACGACACACCTTGAAATCTTCACTGCTGGTTTGGCTCCTCCAGACTGGCTCCCGCTTCCTTGCAAAAGAGAAGCACCCCAGACCTTCCTGATCTGCACCAGAAGCAAGTCCTCCGTTCTTCGTGGTTTCCGCTTGCCAAGGCTTGGTGAGTCCTAGTTCGACTTCGACGCCGCCGACAGCAAGAGCCTTCGTGGGACAGCTCGCCTCCTGGTCCTGGTCGTCCTCGACGTCTCCGGATACCCGTGGCTGCAGCGACAAGCTTCACCCTTCACCTGCAATCTTCACGACATCGCCTGGTTCCTTCCTGGTTCCACGTGGTCACTTGCTAGTGACCTTGACTCTGTCCCTTCTGCTTGCAGGTATCCTCTCTTCTTGATCCCAGCCTTGGGATCCACCGGACACTCTTCACTGACTGCCTGTCAGCAACTTTCCTTCAGGCATCCATAAAAGTCCACGACGAAACCCGACGCAAGTTCACACCTATGCACCCGCAGCCCGTGGGCTAGGTAACTTGGGTACTTCGGTGCTCACAAGGGTAGTGACTATCCTAGGGCCTAGTTTCTGAGTCTCGACTCTCTAGCTGCTTCAGAAGTGTCCTTAAACTGTTAATCTCTAACTGATAGTAATTCTATCGACTTTTACGCATTACGCGTGAGTGTTTCCACTCTGCACCTGAATCCCGTGGGCCTCCCACTTCCTAACTGTTGGTAGTGTAGTGTAGCCCCAGCGATTCCCTAGGCCTAGGCCTATCCTATTTCCGTGACAGTGGTCCTTATACCACTTCTTTAGTATATGGTTTGCGTGGCCCCTAGGGCCTAACTGTATTACTTACCTGTGTGACTTAATGTATGCTTGAATAAGACTGTGTTGTACTTACCTCTAATCTCATAAAGAGTGCTGAGGGTTTGACTAGAATAAATGCACTTTATTTTATATATATATCTGTTGTGGTGTCCTTTCATTTGGTATTCAAGGGATTATATATGGTATAAGCTTTGTCAAAGGTGGACAGACCCAATGTAGTGTGGTACGGTCAAAATGAAGCAATGTTTGGGAACCCACGAAGTGGGTTAAAAGGCCCCTCACACACCAACCTGGTTGGTGTCATGCTTCATCATTGGGGCCCCAACCGGGTGACCGAATGCCCCCTGGTTGTGCTGCAACGCCTGACTACAGCGGAGCTGGTGTGGTGCAAAAATGTGATGTGGTGATGATTAAAAACAAATATCGCTGAGAATCCTTGCCATTAGAAGATTTATTATTGGCGGCTCAGGATATAGACTAAAAAGATATGTGATGCAACTAATGGAGAAATAATTATCTGCTAGTTGACTATGTAGTGGGTCTACATGTTTCAGCTCACGTATAAAAATAGTAAGGAGCTTTCGTCAGGACCAGTGTATAGTGAGTGGCAAAAGGTGAAGTGCCACGTGGTGAAAAAATATTAAAAATGTTAGTTACCTACACACTCGCTAAGGTGTGTGGACACAGTGTCAACACAATTGCGGACACTGCGGCGCAAACCTGTGGGAGAAAACAAGACAGCACACAAGACACATAAGAGAGTTACATTGGTGCCCTGGATTGCAGGCAACATTCAAATAGATTTTAAGTGCTGTGAATAATCAAACCTGTCTTCAGAGAACGTACCGTAGGTGACACACGTACCATTGAGGTGTATCATGCTGCTAAGCGAAAAAGCGGAGGCAAGACCATTAGAAATGCTAGGTAAGACGCAAAGCGCTATGTGAACTAGGGGTGCCAAGTGGTAAATAATACGGCACTACAATGAGCAAATGGTGAACTACACACGAATAACGCCAGGTGATTATACCGGCAATGGTCGTGAGACCTCTACATGAGGTGTGTATATAGTGAGAGGCCCACTGTGCGCTAGTGGGAAGAGGCTGAATGGAGCCCTTAAGCGCTAGAGGTATGGGGTGGGCACAGTCTCAAGGAAAGGAACACAATGCGCAAAACAGCAAGGGGAAGGGAAAAAGGGAAAAAAGGATAATTACACTATGGCTGAGTGAAAGCGCTACGCAGGAAGCGGGAGGGGGGCGCTCCTTACAACAATTCTGTAGGCAAAAGAAATAACAAGATTAAAATGCGAGGTAGGCAGGGAAGTAACGGTATCCAGGGTGAGCGAGTGGGAGACACCTTACTTGGTTGTGAAGCTACCATCGCCTGGCACCTACTGTGGCCTCCCGAAGTCCCGGATGCTGAGGGACCCAAGGGAAACGGAGAATAAATAGGAAGGTGCTCCATTGTGTACGTGCGTGAGCGCTGGTAAACTCGGGCGGGCCGAGTGGACCACGCATGCGTGTAAGAGTAGCGCGAGGCTAGCGCACATGCGCGGCAGATACCCAGCGGTTAGGAGCGAAAGCGCCTGGTCAGGGGAGCAATGGGAGTCCTGCGCGCATGCGTGGAGGAAGAGAAAAGCCGCGGTGGGTGTTTCATTGAACCCATGACTGCGCGGAGGCTAGAGATAATGCGAACACATGGTAGGACGGGAAGTTAAGCATAAAACATGTGCCCACTCGGTAGTATAAGCCTGATCTTAAGAAAGACAGGACAATTCATAATAATGAACGAGGCTGGTGTTGTGGGAGAGCCACAGGGGTGTACATGAGCATCTGAGGCCAGCTGAGTAGTAGAAGCCAGGGCCTGTAGGAAGGTCGAAATACCAGATGGCAAGATAAGCCGGAACTGGAATGGGAGGAGTACCTATGTAGTGGGTAAAGGCCATGGATAGGCGTAACCATGTGGTTCCAGGTTGTCAGGACTTTCTCAAGCAGTTCCAGGGGATATTATCGTTCAAACCAGTGATGTGGCTCGAAAGGCGATATATCCATCTTTGTTCCTGTTCCAGGAGGCGGGTCTGAATGTTGGGAAGGTTGTTGTCTAGGGCTTCGAGTATGACCCATCTCATATCGTTGGTCGTATGGCCTTTTTCCAAGAAATGATTGGTCATTTTTGTGGTATTTTTCTTGCAGCGTATAGTGCTGCGATGCTCACAGATCCGGGTTTTGACTTTGCGGGTGGTCATACCAATGTAGGTCAGATTGCACGGACATATGATCCGGTATACAACATTCTCTGTGTTGCAATTGGTATGTTTGCGTAACTCCCATGTCCTTCCAGGTTCAGGTATTTGGTTGTCTTTGTGATATGGCATACGCTGCAGTTACCGCAAGGGTAGTGCCCCTTGATGTTGGGGAGGCCCCAGGCGTTGAGCACCGTGTTGGAAGGTCTGGCGGGGACCCCCGGTCTAGTAGATACTATGGTGTCCTTGATGGATCTAGCTCTTTTAGTTGAGAGAAGGGGAGGTTCCCATTTCAGGTGGCCTGTGTTGAGGATCTTCCAGTTCTTTTTAATGATCTGGGAAACTTTGTTGGTCACCGTGTTGTAAGTGGTGACACACGTGAGTGGAGGGGGGGTAGGTTCTTTGGGGTAGGTTGTCAGTAGACCTTCTCGGTTTTGATTTCTGGCCCTCTTACTTGCGGTCTTGGTTATGTGTTTCGGGTAGCCGCGTTGGTGCAGTTTATGGCAAAGGTCTTGGGCTTGTATTTTATAGTCTCTGGGGTCACTGCAGTTTCTGCGAAGTCGCAGAAATTGACCATACGGGAGGTTTTCACGGAGGGCTCGGGGGTGGAAACTAGAAAAGTGAAGGAGGGAGTTACGTGCAGTGGGTTTGAAATGTGTTTTACTCATGAGTCCTCCTGCAACTGCATGGATGTCAAGATCTAGAAAGGTGGTCTGGTGTCTGTCAGAACTGTGTGTGAAACGTAGGTTTGGGTCACACGTGTTTAGCCAGTCACAAAAGGTGGCGAGTGATTCGCTCGATCCTTCCCAGATGAGGAGGATATCATCAATGTAGCGCTTGTAGAACTTGATTTGTGGGATACGTGGCTGGTTGTTACTGAGCAGATGTTTGGTCTCGAAGTTGAAGACATACAGGCCCGCTATGCTGGGAGCGAAAACGCTCCCCATTGATGTACCAAACTTCTGTAGGTAAAGCTTGCCCTCATATTCGAAGTAATTCTCTTTGAGTGCGAGGGTGGCGCACTTCAGTACGAATGAGGGGGGCGTGTGGTATTGCCAATCAGTCTCATTGAGGGCTTCTTCTAATACGCGTAGGGTGTCATCTTGGGGGAGGCTGGTGTACAGACTTTCCACATCCAGTGACACCAGAAAAGAGCTGTTAGGGTCATAGTGTATGTTAGCTAAGAGTCCTAGTAGATCTTTAGTATCTTTGAGATACGTGCTGGTGGACTGGACCAGGGGTTGTAAGAAGTGGTCGCAGAAACGTGAAAGGGGTTCCAACAGGGACCCGATGCCTGAAACGATCGGGCGACCTGGGGGAGGGATCCTATTCTTATGAATTTTGGGAACAGTGTAAAAGTATGGTATTTTCCCTTTGGTAGTGGTGAGGAATTTGGCCTCACTTGGTGAAATGTGCCCACTCTGTTCCGCTTCTCCTACTAGGGTTTGAATGTTCGTTTTGAGTGAGATGCTGGGATCATGAGTGAGCAGTTCATAGTTCTTAGTGTCATTGAGTAGGCGCTGACATTCTTGGTGATAGTCCTCTTTGTTGAGGATTACCGTGCCTCCCCCTTTATCGGCTGGTTTGATGATTATATCAGGGTTGTTCTTCAATGATTGTAGGGCAAGCCGTTCTTGTCTACTAGTGTTTTGGAATGTGTGGGGTTCTTTGAGTGCTTCGATTTCCTTGAACACTGCTTGCTCATAGACCAATATTTCTGGTGGGATTGAGCTGGGAGGGGGCATGAAGGTAGATTTTACCCGGAGGGTGGTGTCCCCCTGATCACTAGGGTCAGGGAGAATCGGAGTGTTCTCGAAGAATGCCTTAAGTTTTAGTTTGCGAAAGAATTCAGCTAGTTCGCAATGTAGTTTGAATTTATCCAACTTAGTCGTGGAGGCATAGCCAAGGCCTTTCTCAAGGATGGCTTCCTCTGTGGATGTTAAAATGTATTGAGAGAGGTTGGTGATGAGACTTAGCGTGTGCTTGGGCCTGGTTGTTGGTCTCTGGTTTGGCTCCTCGTCTGTGCTCCCTGTGGAGGGTCGTCTTGCCAGTGTACTGTGTTCCCTCTGCGTCTCCTTCCGCGACCTCTTCGGCCTCTTCCTAAAAAAGACTGTGGTTGGTTTTGGTTCATGTATGGTGGTGGTGGACCAAAAGGTGGGTTCCAGCCATACCCAAATTGTGGGTGTATAGGGGGATACATGGATGGGTATAGTACGTTGGGTCCCCGGGGCCCCGGGGTCCATGGTTGTTGCCATCCTATGGAGCCCCCTCTGCCTTGCTGACGTCGGCGGTAGCTGCTATTGCTGGAGCCGCTGCTTCCGGATGAGTCTTCATCTGATGATGTCCCTGACATGTCCGCCCGATTAGGTGGTTGGTAGTCCGCTGCGGCGTAGGGGTAGGTCTTTGTGTAGGAGAATCTTTTGAGATCCTTTTGAAATTTGGTGATTTTACTTTGGGTGAGGCCTTCTTTGTATTCGTTTATTTCTTTGTTGGTTTCCTCAAGTTTCTTCTTGAAGGAGGAGAGAGTGGCTTTGAAATGAGTTTCCGTGGTTTGTATTTCGATAAGGAATGCATCAGAGAGGCGTTTGGATGTTTGGATGATTAGAATCATCCAATCACGAGTGCATCTCCACGCTATTTGTGCCCAATCTTTCCGAAAGATGGGATCTTCTAGAAAGATGCGAGGGGCATTCGTGACTATCAGGCCTCTTGGCGCGGTGTTATTCCTCAGATATTCAGTGAGAATTACCCCGTGGAGTATGGTTTTTATCCGGTTGCGCTTTTTCTCATTCAGGTTGTCCCAATCAGCTGTTTGTGCGATCGTGGTATCACAGCTGGCTTCACATGCCATTCAGAGTTTAGCCTAAGACTGCTCTTGTCCATGCTACCACTAGGATAGCTGGTCTATAAGGTTGACTTTACAACCAATCACCATAAGGGTTGTTTGGACTGATATAAGGTGTGCACTAGAACTAGTGACATCATACATCAGGCCAACTTCTCACATTGGTGAGCAGCGGTTGGGATCTGAGCTTGCTGTTGTAATACCATTGTAATCTTGAGATACTAAATTGAAAGATCACACAGATATTGTTTAGGTACATATAACATAGATTATAATACTTAAGTCCTACTGGACTTAGTGGTTGTAGGTTGAAGGGAGTAACACACCCTGACTACAACTACCAGAGAGGTTTAGTAGAAACAACTAGTGTAGGTAGGTGCACACACCACACCCTCACTAGATCATGTCTCTGGGAGGAGATCAAGTAGATGCTCTCTCAGGAGGGGCAGGTCTGAAGAAGACCCCCTCTAGATATGATACCCTAACTTTTCAGGAGATGAGACAATTGTGTACCTCCAGAAAGTTAAAACAGGGTGCAAACCCTACCCTCCTTCAGCTAGTACAACTCCTAGAGGAGTATGATACTTTTAGGGCCTCACAGGCCAGTACCCTAGGTACAAAGGAGGGTCTACCCACCACAGATGAGTCAGAAGGGACTTCAGATGAAGAGGTAGACAGCCAGGGCCAAGTAGGAAGACTTAGCCAGGCTAACCTAAGCTTACATGGGAGTTTGCATGGGGTCCCCCCATACAGACCCCCAAGTGGGCTTAACCAGAGAAGCAGGAGAGACAGATCCCCTTCAAGGGAATCCATCCACTCCCATGTCTCTAGCATCTCTAATGCTTCTTCCCACAGGGGAATGACTTCCCCTGAGAGAAAGGAGCATGAAGCCAGAATGAGGGAAGCTAATCTGAGGATTCAGAGGGAAGAACTTGCCCTTGCCAAGGAGAAGCTTGCTCTGGCTAGAGAGCAAAAGTTAAGTGGGTCAGAACCCACTGGTGGCAGCAATATCCCTAAGGATAGAGACAGGCACTATGATAATAGAAACCTGAGCAAGATTATCCCTCCCTACAAGTGTGGGGATGACATCCACAAATGGATAACTGCTTTGGAGAGAGCTTGCAAAGTACAGCAGGTACCCCAAAGTCAGTGGGCAGCTATCTTGTGGCTCTCCTTCTCTGAGAAAGGTAGAGACAAGCTCCTCACAGTTAGTGATGAGGATGCAGACAATTACACTGTCCTGAAGAGTGCTCTAATTGATGGGTTTGGCCTAACCACTGAACAATACAGGTTGTTGTTCAGGGATACCCAGAAGACACAGACTCAGGACTGGACTGACTTTGTAGATTGTGCCACTAAGGCTCTGGAAGGCTGGCTAGTGGGAAGTAAGGTAAAGGACTATACTGGATTGTATAATTTGATCATGAGAGAACAAATCCTTAACAACTGTCAAAACCAGCTACTGCATCAACACCTGATTGATTCTGATCTGACTTCTTCCCAAGAATTGGGAAAGAAGGCAGATATATGGGTCAGGACTAGAGTTAAGCAGAAAAACCAGAACCAGGGCGGTGATCAGAAAAAGGCAGACCAGAAGGGTAATGATCAGAAACAAAAAGACCAGAAGTCTTCACCAGGCCCCCAAAAGGCTCAGGGGGAGGGTGGTCCCAAAAAGGATAAAAAGAAAGATGGCGAAAAGAAACCATGGTGCAACTATTGTAAGTCCAACTCACATTGGTTTAGTGAGTGCACCAAAAAGGGTAAGCCCCCAGCCACCATTGCCCCTAAGGCAACTGTACCCCCTAGTCCAGCTGTAAGTGGTGGTTCCCAGCAAAAGGGTGTAGTAGGGTTAATCCTGGGAACTGAGGAGGATTCTGGCCTAGTCAGGATACCTACTCAGGCTGTTCTGATCTGTGATGGGGACTTAGCTTTGTCCTCTACTGTAGGCCCCAGTAACCTGGGCAAGTACAGACAGACTCCTTTTATCAACCAAAGAATGGCTTAGGCCTACAGGGACACTGGGGCTAGTGTCACAATGGTGACACCTGCCTTTGTGGACCCTGGACAGATCATACTAGGTGAGAATTACCTAGTGACCAACGCTAGCAATGCCACTACCTCCCATAGTGTGGCTATTGTTAAATTCTCCTGGGGAGGGGTAACTGGCCTCAAGAAAGTTGTTGTGAGTTCAGACCTTCCTGTAGAGTGTTTACTGGGCAATGATCTTGAAACTTCAGTTTGGTCTGAAGTGGAGTATAGGACCCATGCAGAAATGCTGGGGATAGATGCACATGTCCTTGCTGTGACCAGGTCAAAGGCCAAAAAGTGCACCACTGAGCAGGTGCTGGATCCTGAAACTATGGACCAGTCACAACCCAAGAGAAAGAGCAGTAGGGTTAAGGCTGTGCCTTCCCCCCTGCCTCAGGTGGTGGATCAGCCCTCCCAGGAGGATGATTCTGAGAGCCCTGAAGGAACTGTCCTAGAAGAACTTGAACCTGATCAAGTTGAGTTTCTTGGGACAGGGGGACCTTCAAGGGCAGATCTGAGGCAGGCTCAATTAGACTGCCCCTCTCTTGAACCCCTCAGACAGCAGGCTGCTGCTGAGGCTGCAGGGAATGCTCAAGGTACCTATAGAGTGTATTGGGATGAAGGGCTACTGTATTCAGAGGCTAGAGACCTCAAGCCTGGTGCATCCAGGAGGTTGGTCATACCACTGAAGTTCAGAGGCTTCCTTCTTACCTTGGCCCATGATATTCCCCTTGCAGGACACTTAGGCCAGAACAAGACTTGGGACAGGCTTGTCCCTCACTTTCACTGGCCCCATATGTCAGAAGAGTTTTGTCGCTCCTGTGTCACCTGCCAAGCCAGTGGCAAATCAGGTGGCACCACAAAGGCCCCCCTTATACCACTACCTGTGGTGGGTGTTCCCTTTGAAAGAGTGGGCATAGATATTGTAGGACCAATGGACCCACAAACAGAATCTGGGCACAGATTTATACTGGTGATAGTGGACCATGCCACCAGGTATCCAGAAGCTATTCCCCTGAGGACCACAACAGCTCCTGTTGTGGCAAGGGCCCTGCTTGGAGTATTCTCCAGAGTGGGCTTTCCAAAGGAGGGCATTTCTGACAGAGGTGCCAACTTCATGTCAGGATACTTGACTGCAATGTGGAAGGAGTGTGGTGTGAACTACAAGTTCACCACACCCTATCACCCACAGTGCAATGGGCTTGTTGAGAGATTCAACAAGACCCTAAAGGGAATGATAAAAGGTTTACCAGACAAGCTTAGGCGAAGATGGGACATCCTTTTACCCTGCCTTCTGTTTGCTTACAGAGAGGTCCCACAAAAGGGGGTTGGCTACAGCCCTTTTGAGCTTTTGTTTGGGCATCCTGTAAGAGGACCCCTATGTTTAGTAAGCGAAGGATGGGAGAGACCTCTCAGACAACCCAAACTTGATATAGTGGATTATGTACTTGGTCTCCGCTCCAGGATGGCAGAGTATTTGAAAAAGGCTTCTAAAAACCTTGAGGCAAGCCAAGAACTTCAAAAAGCTTGGCATGACCAAAAGGCTGTGCTGACTGTTTACCAGCCAGGGCAGAAAGTGTGGGTGTTGGAGCCAGTGGCCCCAGCAGCACTCCAAGACAAATGGTCTGGACCCCACACTGTTGTTGAGAAAAAGGGAGAAGTCACCTACTTGGTGGACCTTGGGACTCCCAGAAGCCCCCACAGGGTGCTTCATGTCAACAGATTGAAGGCATATGTTGACAGGGCAGACATGGGCTTACTCATGGCTACAGATGAGGGGCAGGAGGAAGAGAGTGACCCTCTCCCAGACCTGTTGACTCAGAACCCTGATAATGGCTCAGTTGATGGTGTGGTCTTTTCTGACAGCCTCACTGTCCATCAGCAACAGGACTGCAGACAGGTTCTGCAATCCTACAGACATATGTTCTCTCTGACCCCAAGTCAGACAAACTGGTGCACCCATGAGGTGGACACTGGTGACAGTCTGCCTGTGAAGAGTAAAATCTACAGGCAACCTGACCATGTCAGGGACTGCATAAAAGTTGAAGTACAAAAGATGTTGGAGCTGGGAGTCACTGAACCTTCAGAGAGCCCTTGGGCTAGTCCTGTAGTCCTTGTGCCAAAGCCTCACACCCAAGATGGTAAGAGAGAGATGAGGTTTTGCGTGGATTACAGAGGTCTCAATGCTGTCACTAGGACAGATGCCCACCCAATACCTAGGGCAGATGAATTCATTAACAGACTGGCAGCTGCTAAGTTTTTGAGCACATTTGACCTGACAGCAGGCTACTGGCAAATCAGACTAGCTGAGAATGCAAAGGCCAAAACTGCTTTCTTGACCCCAGGAGGACATTATCAGTTTGTGGTAATGCCCTTTTGTTTGAAGAATGCACCTGCCACTTTCCAAAGGTTGGTGAATCAAGTCCTTACTGGGTTGGATGATTATTGTGCAGCTTATCTTGATGATATTGCTGTCTTTAGCTCCACCTGGGAGGATCACCTGGTCCACCTGAGGAATGTTTGAGACCCTGCAAAAGGCAGGCCTCACTATCAAGGCCACTAAGTGCCAGATAGGGCAGAGCAAGGTTGTATACCTGGGCCACCTAGTTGGTGGGGGTCAGGTTCAACCACTGGAGAGCAAGATCCAGACCATAAAGGACTGGACTCCTCCAACTACCCAGACTCAGGTCAGAGCTTTCTTGGGCCTGCTGGGTACTATAGAAAGTTTAAGAACTATGGGTCCATTGTGACGCCACTTAATGACTTGACCTCCAAGAAAATGCCAAAGAAAGTTCAGTGGACAGTAAGCTGTCAAAAAGCATTTGATGACCTGAAGCAGGCCATGTGCAGTGCACCTATTCTGAAAAGTCCAGACTACTTCAAAGAGTTCATTGTCCAGACAGATGCTTCTGAGTTAGGTGTGGGAGCTGTTCTTTCACAACTTAATATAGATGGTCAAGACCAGCCCATTGCTTTTATAAGTAGAAGGCTGACCCCTAGAGAGAAACGTTGGTCAGCTATTGAGAGGGAGGCCTTTGCTGTGGTTTGGGCCCTGAAGAAGCTGAGGCCATACTTGTTTGGCACTCACTTCAAGATTCAGACAGTCCATAAGCCCCTCTTGTGGCTAAATCAGATGAAGGGTGAAAATCCCAAACTTCTTAGGTGGTCCATTTCCCTACAGGGGATGGACTTCACAGTGGAACATAGACCTGGGACTGACCATGCCAATGCAGATGGACTCTCCAGATATTTCCACTTAGAACATGAAGACTCAACTGGTCAAGGTTAGTTTAATGTCCCTAAGTTTGGGGGGGGGGGGGGTTGTGTAGGAGAGTAGGGTCTGCTTTCTATGTTCACCCCCCCTTTTTGCTTTTGCTTTACTGGTTTTCGACTTAGATGTGGCTGTGGGCCTGCTAATCAGACCCACAGCCCTGCTGTTCTCTCTCTAAATTGATACTATGTACTTTAGGTGCATAACCCATTTGGATAGGATCACCTTATTGGCCCCTGTACAGTGTACCTTAGGTACCCAGGGCATAGGTGTACCCTAGGCCTACCAGGGGCAGCAGCATGTATTATGCCACCCTTGGCCTGGCCTTCCATTATGGCACAACTGGCTGATCACTCAGCTGGGGCAAGGTCGTGTAATCACTCCTTGCTTAGGTGTAGTATTCCTATACCTAACTTACATATAGACACATGTGTACCTATCAGCCACTCCTATGGCAGGCCTCAACAATCCTGGAGGCAGAGTGCTTGGTAACATGTGAGATGGTGCTCTAGCATGAGCTGAGCCTGTCTGCAGCTTTCGGAACCATGTCCTTATAGCTGTTCTATGATATAGCCTACCATATACTCTTAAAGTGCCTTATAATCTTAGACGGTTATGGTAACTATGGTTTGGCTTTATCAAAACATGTTGTGTAAGGTGTCTAACACTTTGGAATAATACCCCCATCCCATTTCTGGGGATGAGGATATTATCCCTCCCTTCTAGAGGGAGAAGACATGTTGTAACCTACTTATCCGGTTAAAGTTAACCAGAGCCCCAGCATCACAAAATGGATGCTGCTGCCACAGACACGAGTCTGACCTCCTGCTGCTGGGAGTGATCCCGGCAAGGGAGGCTTAGACAATAGGTTTCCTGCCTTGGGAGGTGCGAGCACCACCCCAGACAGGCCTTAGTGTGTTGGGGCAGGGAGGGATGAAAAGAATGAGACATGCCTGGGGCACACAAGGTGTTTCGTGCATAGTCCAGTTCAAACCGGTGCTGGGGCACTCCAGCCCCAGTCCTGGCGCGAAACTGGACGAAGGGGGTGTAACCACCCCCCTCCCAGGTCCCACCCATAAGGCGTGACCTAGCAGACAACCCAGCCCCCCAGATTAGTATAAGAGTGGTAGCTGGGCCCCAGGAGATTAGATTATCCTGAACCTGCAACTTGAACAGAAACTCTGGACCTTCGACATTCGACGAAAGAAGAAGACTGAAGAATCTCCCTTGTGGCCAAGGAGTGGCTACCCTGTGCAAACAGGCACCATCAAGAGACTACCCTTTGCTTTGCTGAAGTTCTACGAGCGACCGACTGCAGAGCCCGACCAGAGCCTTGACTTCCAGACTTCTCCGACCCTGATCCACATCCACAGCCGAGCTGAGATCCGTGGAGGCGACGAGAGATGTGGGACCGGCTGCCTGGGAAAAGTGGCGAGTATCTTCCAGCGCAGCTTCTGAGGCACCCTCGAAGTTGTGCACAAGGGGATTGAGAAGCCCCAACCCCAAGCACCATCTGCACCGAAGATCAGCCCCCACACTCCACGAGTCCTGCGTGGGGCCCTTCTGCATTTTCCTGCTTGCCGCGTCTGTCCGGTTGCTTGCCCGTTGGCTAGCGGCCTTTGTGACGACACACCTTGAAATCTTCACTGCTGGTTTGGCTCCTCCAGACTGGCTCCTGCTTCTTTGCAAAAGAGAAGCACCCCAGACCTTCCTGGTCTGCACCAGAAGCAAGTCCTCCGTTCTTCGTGGGTTCCGCTTGCCAAGGCTTGGTGAGTCCTAGTTCGACTTCGACGCCGCCGACAGCAAGAGCCTTCGTGGGACAGCTCGCCTCCTGGTCCTGGTCGTCCTCGACGTCTCCTGGTACCCGTGGCTGCAGCGACAAGCTTCACCTTTCACCTGCAATCTTCACGACATCTCCTGGTTCCTTCCTGGTTCCACGTGGTCACTGGCTAGTGACCTTGACTCTGTCCCTTCTGCTTGCAGGTATCCTCTCTTCTTGATCCCAGCCTTGGGATCCACCGGACACTCTTCACTGACTGCCTGTCAGCAACTTTCCTTCAGGCATCCATAGAAGTCCACGACGAAACCCGACGCAAGTTCACACCTATGCACCCGCAGCCCGTGGGCTAGGTAACTTGGGTACTTCGGTGCTCACAAGGGTAGTGACTATCCTAGGGCCTAGTTTCCGAGTCTCGACTCTCTAGCTGCTTCAGAAGTGTCCTTAAACTGTTAATCTCTAACTGCTAGTAATTCTATCGACTTTTACGCATTACGCGTGAGTGTTTCCACTCTGCACCTGAATCCCGTGGGCCTCCCACTTCCTAACTGTTGCTAGTGTAGTGTAGCCCCAGCGATTCCCTAGGCCTAGGCCTAGGCCTGCCTAGGCCTAGGCCTATCCTATTTCCATGACAGTGGTCCTTATACCACTTCTTTAGTATATGGTTTGCGTGGCCCCTAGGGCCTAACTGTATTACTTACCTGTGTGACTTAATGTATGCTTGAATAAGACTGTGTTGTACTTACCTCTAATCTCATAAAGAGTGCTGAGGGTTTGACTAGAATAAATGCACTTTATTTTATATATATATCTGTTGTGGTGTCCTTTCATTTGGTATTCAAGGGATTATATATGGTATCACAGCTGGCTTCACATGCCATTCAGAGTTTAGCCTAAGACTGCTCTTGTCCATGCTACCACTAGGATAGCTGGTCTATAAGGTTGACTTTACAACCAATCACCATAAGGGTTGTTTGGACTGATATAAGGTGTGCACTAGAACTAGTGACATCATACATCAGGCCAACTTCTCACAAAAGGCAACCTGGTTCCGTCAGGAGGTCCAAAATAAGATCCTGGACCTTCCATTTGACGGGAAAATGCTTTTTGGCAAGCATGTCGATGAGGCCCTGCAGAGCATCAAGAAGGACACGGACACAGCAAAGCCCTTGGGATCCTTAAATTATCGGAAGGTTCCATTCAGAGGAGCTCGTGGACGAGGGTTCACTTCTTACAGAGGCAACCAGCGTCAGTATTCAACGCAGTCAGGGCAATCATACAAGGCTCAGTACTCGAACAAACACCAAGGTCAATCGGCGTCTTTCTCTCGTCAGTCCCAGAGAGGATGTCAGAATCGTGAGGGACAAGACAATGCCAAGAGGCAATAGCGGCCTCCTGGCTCTGACTACTGTTCCTCCCCTACCAAAGACACCGGTTGGGGGCAGGATCTCCTATTGTCTGGACAGCTGGGTCCTTATAACATCGGACCGGTGGGTTTTGAATATTGTTCAGAGTGGCCATACGTTGGAATTCCAAGATCTTCCTCCAACGAGAGCTCCGGACGCCCGTCCCTCAAAACATCTCCGACTGTTACATCTCGAAGCCCACCAACTATTCATCAAGGGGGCAATAGAACCGGTGCCTCTTTCGCAGAGGGGCAAGGGTTTCTATTCCAGGTTCTTCCTGGTTCGGAAGACGGCAGATACGTGGCGTCCTATACTAGACCTAAGGGAGCTCAACACCTATCTCATCAAGCTCTCCTTCAGGATGGTCACTCTCCAGGATAGTCTCCGTCTACTGAATCCGGGCGATTTTTTGGAGTCCCTGGATTTAGAGGATGCGTACTTCCAAGTTCCAATCCACCCAGCTCACAGGCAATATCTACGCTTCACAGTAGGCAAGAGCCATTTCCAGTTCAAAGTGCTTCCGTTTGGCCTTCGGTCTGCCCCTCGGATATTCACGAAGATGCTGGCACCAGTCGCTGTTTTTCTCAGAAAGCAATCCCTAGAAGTGTTCCCATACTTGGACGACTGGCTCGTCAAGGCTCCATCGCTCAAGGCAACTTCTCAAGCCGTTTCAACTTGCATTCAATTGTTCGCCCACTTGGGTCTTCAGCTCAACAGGTCCAAGTCGGTGCTGATACCCTCCAGGTCGCAAAGGTTCCTTTGAGCTATTCTGGACACGAGCCTTCGTGTTTGGTGCTGGGCGCCATCTTGGGGGTAGTGTGGAGCGAGTGTGCCACTTGTGGGAGCGCTCTAGCGCTCTTTTGTAACACAGGTGAGCCCTACTTAAAGCTCGCCTCCTGCGCGCAGCGGTGACGCGCAGCGGGAGCGCCGGACTCTCGCCGGAGTCAAGCCAGAGTCCTGCCCGTCTGCGCCCGTCTGCGCCCGTCAGCGTCCCGGAAGCGGGCGGAGCGGCGGGTGGGACTCTACCATCAGGGATGATTTCCCCGGGGTCTCTTCTGCGCTATTCCTCTGGCGATCTTCGCTCATTCCGTCCTCTCGGCAATGGTTGTCGTACAGTATTCCTGGGCCGTTATCATGGGAAAACCCGCTGCCCGGCTTGTGGTTGGCGCCCGACCCGCTCGCTCCTCTCACGGCCGAGCACCAATGGCTCTAGTATGGGCTTCGGGTGTATACTATTGAACACCAGGTCAGCCTGCAAACATGCGCAGGACATCTATGAGCTTCTGGATGTAGATAAACCACTATGTCTCATGCTCACTGAGACATGGTGGGGCGACTTCTCTAACCCTGATGTCGTCCTGGCAATCCCGCCCGAATATAACATCTTCAGAAAGGATAGAGCCATGGGTAGGGGAGGCGGAGTAGCGCTAGTGGTCCGGAAAGGAACTCCTTGCGAGATCCTGCCAGCTATTGACATTCGTGGCTCGGAAAGCCTAGCCTTTTCTATCACTTTGTCCCCCCACCAATCCTTTAAGGGATTGCTTGTTTATAGACCGCCTGGCTCCCCCGGCACCTTTTTTGAAGATCTGGATATGGTGCTGGTGGAGCTGGCCCTGAAAGCCGAACATTTCATCGTGGCTGGCGATTTCAACTTCCGGATGGATGATTCATCCGACCCGGCGGCCGCCAAACTTTCGGAGGCACTGACCCCGTTGGGGCTCATTCCCTATTTTCAGGAGCCTACGCATGAGAAGGGGCATACCCTCGATCAGGTCTTTTCGTCTGTGCCTCTCGAGGGTATTGAGATCACTCCTGTCTTATGGTCTGACCACTTCCTTGCAAAATTTGTGATCAAGGGCATAGTTAAATCTGCGGCCATTCCGGTACATCATCAGGGTCGTGTCTATAGGCCTCTCCATTGCGTTACCCTGGAGATGCTGGCCCAGGCAGCTGAGGCCCATCCCTGTCTTCTTTCAGGTGATCTAGACAGGGATCCGCAGACCTTGCATGATTGGCTACTGGATAGGCTCAATGATCTTGCCCCGGAAGTAACATCACGCTCGACACCAAAACGGGTCTCTGCGCCTTGGTTTACCGCTGCACTGTCGGCTACGCGGCAGCAGTGCAAGGTAGCCGAAAGAGCTTGGCGGGCACATTATGACACTGTTGCCAAGTTGGCATACAAAACGGTGGTTAAGGCTTACCACCGGGACATCCGTTTAGGAAAAAAAGCTTATTTAGCCAGGAGAATCGATGCGGCTTCAAACTCTTGCAAAGAGATTTTCTCTATTGTGAGAGAATTTACCTCATCTTGGTCTAACGCCTCGGACCAAAAACCATCTGGTACCTGGGCCACGGACCTTGCAGATTTTTTTACGAGCAAGATCTTACGCATTCAGGAGTCATTCCTTGCACCAGTGTCTGCCGGCCAGGCTGAACTTGACATCACCATACTGCCACAGGCCGGGCCAGGGGCGACGTTGAGTGTGTTTCCCTCCATCTCTGCTCCGGACTCCCTGGCTCTTATGGGCAATTTAAAATCGGGTTCTCCTCTTGACCCATGCCCTGCTAAATTTTTGGCGAAAGTGGCGGAGGTGATCAACCCGTTGGCCAATCCGCTTTTAAATCTTTCACTGAGGCTTGGTGTCGTCCCGCAGTCCTGGAAGCAGGCGATGGTGATTCCATTGCTCAAAAAATCTGGTTTGGATCCGAAGGCCCCGGTTAATTATAGGCCCATCTCTTTGTTGCCGGCCCTTACGAAGATTCTGGAAAAGCACGTCCATGGCGTGCTTTCCAACTTTCTTGAATCTAATGGGATCCTGCATGCCACCCAATCGGGCTTTCGTCCCCATCACAGTACTGAGACTGCGCTCCTGGAGGTCTCGGAAACCGTTAAAGGGGTTCTGGACTCCGGGGGCAAAGTCATGCTGGTGATGTTAGATCTGTCGGCGGCATTCGACACCGTTCCCCATGTTGGTCTTCTCGCTAGACTTTTCGAGATAGGCCTACGGGGGACGGTGTTCGACTGGTTTTCTTCTTTTCTTGCCGGCCGCCGGCAGTCGATCTGGGCCCCGCCGGATTCCGCCGTGATGCCGCCTCTGGGAGTCGGGGTCCCTCAGGGCTCTATTTTAAGCCCGACCCTCTTTAACATCATTATGACCCCATTGGCGGCGTTGGTGGAGTCGCATGGTGCCCAGATCGTATCCTATGCGGACGACACCCAGCTCCTCTTCTCTTGTAAGAGAGGAGGCGACTTTGATGGGGAGAGCATTCGGGATTGCCTTGGGGCTGTTTTTCATTGGTTCCATCTAAACAGCCTTAAGTGCAATTCCGACAAGTCCGAAGTACTTTTCTTTGGGTGTGATACAGAACCAGACTGGCAGGCCTGGTGGCCACGGGATATGTTCCCTCCGTCCTGTTCCTCTCAGGTTGCTAAGAATCTGGGGGTGAAGATGGATAACAGGCTCACCTTGAAATCCCAGATCCTGGGGGTGTCGGGCATCTGCTTTGGCGTCCTCAGGATGCTGCGGAGATTTCTTCCTCTGTTGTCCATGGAACACAGGACGCTGACTGTCCAGGCTCTGATTGGGTCCAGGTTGGATTATTCCAACGCTCTCTACCTGGGCCTTCCAGAGTACTTGTTGCAGCGGCTTCAAGTGGTACAGAATGCCGCTGCAAGGGCAATCTTTGGCCTTAGCAGGCGATCCAGGGCCTCGGGCCTGCTGGCAACTTTACACTGGCTTCCTATTCGTAAGAGGATTGCTTTTAAGGCGCTGACCTTGGCCTATAAAGCTCTTCACAAGGAGGGAGCCAAGTACCTCCAAAAGAGACTGGTTTTTTACCATCCAACCAGGTCCCTGAGGTCGGAAGCCCTGCATTTTGCTGTCGTCCCCCGGGTTAATAAAGCGCGCCTCGGAGGCCGCTCGTTTGGATTGCTGGCTTCTCAGCGGTGGAATTCTTTACCACTGGCCCTGCGGGGAGCCAGCAGCCTATTAGCTTTTAGGAAAGGCCTTAAAACCTGGTTGTTTTCTCAGTAGCTGGTTCTCCGTGAATCTTTGGCCCATTCTTTTGTTAGTTTTAATTGGTGTTATGTTTTTTATGTTGCAGTATTATCTCTTTCTCCATTAAAGCGCCGGGACACTCTTTTTGAGTAGCCGTGCGCTATAGAAATGAATAAATAACATAACACGACACTATGCACCGCTCGTCCGTCGGAGGAGCGTCAACGCAAGCTGATCGCCTCCGCTCGTCAAGTGCTGCAGAGGAAATATTTGTCGGTTCGCCTGTACAAGTCCTTACTTGGATCGATATCATCCTGCATACCATTAATACCGCATTGCAGGCTTCATATGCGTCCTCTGCAGGAGGAGTTAGACAAACAATGGCGCCAGGCAGAAGGGTCATTCAACGACAAGGTGTGGGTAACACCAGGTATGCGAAAGGCCTGCGAGTGGTGGCTGGTAAAGGAGAACATCGCAGTAGGATTAACATTCCGGACTCCACCGTCTCCTACGGTGGTGACCACAGATGCCTCCTTAGAACGCTGGCGAGCGGTACTCCAGGAGCTTCAAATCAGCGGTCACTGGAGTCCAGCACAGAGCCTAAACCACATCAACCTCTTGGAGCTGATGGCCATTCGCTTAGCCTTGCTGTCGTTCCTTCCCAGAATTCAGAATCGTGCAGTGCTGGTCCGGACGGACAATACGACGGCCATGCACTACATCAACAAGCAAGGGGGAACAAGATCGCGAACTCTGTCCAAGGAAGCTCAGACGATCTGGGATTTTGCGATTTCTCACAAGATCACCCAACATGCCGAGCACCTAGCAGGATGCCTCAACATCACGGCGGATGCTCTGAGTCGTCAGACGAAAGTGACTCACGAGTGGGAATTAGACCAAGCCACGCTGGAGGGAGTGTTCGAGATATGGGGTACTCCGACCATAGACCTCTTTGCGTCCCCGGAGAACGCCAAATGTCGGTTTTACGCAAGCAAGGTTCCCCATCGAGGATCTCTGGGGAATGCCCTTTCGATTGCTTGGTTCGGCGCATTTTGCTACGCTTTTCCTCCCATTCCCCTCATTCCTCGAGTTCTCAGGAAGGTCAAGGCGGAACCGTGCAAGATGATTCTCATTGCTCCAGCGTGGGCCCGGCAGTTCTGGTTCACGGAACTCCTGCTTCTCTCCCAGGATCGCCCAATTCGCTTGCCGCTGATTCCATCTCTGTTGTCGTGGGATCAGGGACAGGTGCTCCATCCGGATCCGAAGTCACTACACTTGACAGCGTGGCTCCTGAATACAGAGAATTCCGTCATCTGAATCTCTCCAGGGAGTGCAGGGATGTTTTGTCTCAGGCGCGGGCGCCAAGCACTAATAAGACATACAGGGCAAAATGGAAGAGGTTTGTCTGTGGTGCCAGAGGAATAAACTCCATCCTTATAAATCCCTGCCACATCAGGTTTTACCTTACATCCTGTCGCTGGCTAAATCAGGTCTGGCGCACTCTTCTGTCAAGGTACATCTGGCTGCCATATCCCGTTTTCGACGAAAGACATCGGGGCCATCTCTATGGTCCGCGAGGATTGTAAAACAGTTCCTTAAAGGGTTGTTTCGGATGTATCCTCCGATCCAAGCACCTCCACCGATCTGGCAGCTCAACCTAGTACTGGCTCAGCTCATGAAAGCTCCCTTTGAGCCAATTCACAGGGCAGTCTTGAAGTTCCTCTCTTGGAAGCTAGCCCTCCTCTTAGCGTTGACATCGGCTAGGAGTGTTAGTGAACTCCAGGCTCTGTCCATAGTGGAGCCATTTCTGCAGTTCAAAAAGGATGTGCTAATATTGAGAACCAACCCAAAATTCATCCCGAAGGTGCCTTCGGATTTTCATCTGAATGAACCCTTGATTTTGAACATTGCATTCTTTGGATGTCCAGAGATGTCTGAAATTCTATCTCGAGCGCACACAATCTTTCAGGAAGTCTACACAGTTATTTGTTTCCTACAGTGCACCACGGAAGGGATTGCCTCTCGCTAAGAGTGGCATTTCCCGCTGGATCTCCAGTGCAATTCAATTCTGTCATCAGGCTGCGGGCAAACCTTTGGACAGAAGGGCCCGTGCTCATTCTACAAGAGCGATGGCGTCTTCAGTGGCTCTTTTTGCTGGAGTTGCTATCAAAGACATTTGCAGGGCAGCAACGTGGAGCAGTGTACACACCTTCACGAAACACTACTGCCTGGAGTCGGTGGGACGAGATGACGCTGCTGTTGGTCAAGCAGTCCTCAAGAATCTTTTTCATTGAGAGGTGAGCTTTCCCTACAATCCCTCCATCCTGGTAAGCACATTTGGTTCAGTGATGATTGTTTTTTCTGGATTACCATGTACTAGTTTTTACTGTAAATTGAGATGGTTATGTAAGGCCAAGTGTCTACCAAAATGTGCTTTTGTGATTTACTGCTAGCTATTCTGATACAAAGCATGAGAATCTATGAAAGTTCCAATACTGGGGTAAGAAAACAAGTTACTTACCTGTAACTTTGGTTCCCCAGTATTGGTAACTTTCATAGATTCTCATGTGCCCACCCACCTCCCCTGGGAAAGATCTGCCGGTTTACTGAGGTAGTGGCTGTTTGCACAACGGCTATGAAAATCTGAGGCTCTGAGCTCTCTCAGGAATGTTCCAAAGGGTGAGGCTGTGCTGATTGGTCCTGGAAAAAGTTTGGGCTCTTTTACACAAAGAGGGTGATATGCTACAAAATGAGATGAGGCCTAAGCCTATTTTCTCTTTTGTTTCTGTGGTTATCATATATTTTTTATTTACCGAGGCTCCCATTCCGACGACGGGGAATGATACAAAGCATGAGAATCTATGAAAGTTACCAATACTGGGGAACCAAAGTTACAGGTAAGTAACTTGTTTTCATCTTCATCTTCTCTGCCTCATACACCCCTAAAAAAGTCTTCAGAGACGAGAGTGGTGTCTTCAGCCCCGTCAACGAAGACTGGAGCATCTCCGGCGCTTGGTTCTGTAAAGATGTCGACGAATTCGTCGACGACTATATTGTCGACGATAACAATCTCGAAGACGGCATCTACAAAGACAACGCCTTCGAAGAAAGGTCCGTCGACGGGAAGATCTGTGCAGACGACCTCGTCGATAACCATTCTGGTTTCTTTGTCGATGACCTCTTCGACAGGAGCACCTTTAAGTCGCCAATGGCAAGATCAATGTCAATGATCTCTATCAGGAGTTTTCCACCGTCGACGGGCTCGTCGACGGACAAGAAAACCACAGAATTTACTGCATGGACAAAAATGTCACCGCTTTCTCCCTCAAATCTGCTGGATATGCAAGAATCGGAAGATGAAGGGTCGTATGGAGTGGCCTATAGCCTCCCACAGCTACAAATTAAGAGCCAGGACACAGATGAAGACGAATGCCAGGAAGGGCAGGGGGATGTTTCTTTTAAAGACCGTCCAGTATACAGCTCCAAAAGGTATGAGTCTTTCCAACAGTCATATGAGGATGAGGAGGAAGAAGAGGTGCATCCTAATGTGAGGGAAGAGTTAATTTCTATGCCTATTTCTCTAGTGACTGATTTACGACACATGATCAATGACTACTATCGCCGTTTTCCGGATGCTAACGCCCCTGCCACGGATACCTCAGGCGAATCAAAACCTGCAGCTCAAGCTTCGGTGGTTCAGCCTCCGCCTACGGTGCGAAAGATATGCACTCCTCCAATAATTACAATTGGAGATGATTTCGCAGAGAGTGATGGAGAAGAACAGCCAGAAGAAGGGGAACTTCTTCAGAAGGATCCAGCGGGCGACGAATGGGATCAATATATCTTGCCTACTACACCGTCTCCGTCACCGGCAAACTCCCCACCGGAGGACATTGGAGAATTCCACGACATCATGGAAAGGGCCTCCAAGAGGTTTGATCTTCCACTACCAGTACAGGAAACGGATTGTTTCCTCTATGACTTCAAAAAATCATCTAGAAAGTCTATTAGAACAATCCCAATGATCAGTCATATCTGGGAAGAGGGTTTAAAGATCATGAAAAATCCAGCCTCGGTTCCCAGAATAGAGAAGAAATATCGAGCCTCAGAGTCTTCTCCAGCATGCCTAATCAGGCACCCACGCCCAGAATCAGTGGTAACGCAATCGGCGCAGAGACAGTCCAAAAACCCAGTCTCGGCTACTTCAGCTCTTCCCAACAAGGAAGGAAGAAGGATGGATGGCGCGGGAAAGCGTTTTGCAGTGATGGCAGCGGCTTCGATTGGAGCCTCAAACACTCTAGCTCTTATCAGCCGTTACAATAGGCAAATGTGGTCAGACATTGCACCATTATGGCTCATCTCACAGATGACAAAAAGTAAGAAGCGACCACTATTTTGCAGGATGGGACTAGGGCAGCATCCAAATCCATCGATATATGGACATTTCGTCGATGACGTTTAGACAGATGGCTGGAGCAGTGGCACTCCAGAGACAAGGCTGGCTATAGGCCACTATATGCAGGCCGGAAGTCCAGGCAAAAATTGTGGATATGCCTTTTGACGGGTAGAATCTCTTCGGCAAACATGTAGATGATGCTATCCACAGAATCAAATCAGACCGACACAGCGCAAGCGCTGGGCTCTCTGCAACAAGGTAGATTCCAGTCCTTTCGGAGAAGAGGATCTAGAGGCCAATACAATCAGAGATCGTCTTACCAGTCCAATAGGTACCAACCTTACAATCAGCAGGGGTACTGGCAGTTTTCACACAACCAGCAGTTTCGTTCTTCAAACACTTCCTACCAGCAGCAGTCCAGAGGGAAGTCTGCTGCGTGTGGAAAATCACAGCACTCCAATCGGAGACAGTGACTTTACCAAGGCGCCCACCACCTTGTCATAAGTCAAAAAAGACCAAGACCATTACCTCTCTTTTGTATCAGCAGTGGCTGTCAATAACAACGGACAGATAGGTACTGGACGTACTACATCAGGGCCATACCTTAGAATTCATACAGAAGCCCCCGAATCAACCACCTGTTCACAGGAAACAACAGCATCTTTCAGCCCTCAAGGCAGAAATCTTGTTTCCTTTTGTGAAAGGGGCGATAGAGGAAGTTCCGCCTCAACAGCGAAATAAAGGATTTTGGTTGCATTTCTTCATGATAAGGAAAAAGCAGACTTCCAAATGGAGGCAGGTAATGGACCTGAGAGGCCTGAACATAATCATCAGAAAAATATCGTTTTGTATGCTGTTTCTTCAGGAAATCATCCTGATGCTATGCAGAGGAGACTACATGGCATCCCTAGATCTCTTAGATGCCTATTTTCATATCCAGATTCACATCAAACACAGGCAGTATCTACGTTTCGTGGTGGCAGGGCGCCACTACCAATTCAAAGTCTTACCCTTCGGTCTCAAATCTGCACCAAGGGTTTTCATGAAATGCATGGCGCCAGTAGCAGCGCACCTGAGACAACATGGCCACCAGATTTATCCGTATCTGGATGTCTGGCTCATAAAAGGCGCATCATACCAGGACTCCCTGCACTCCCTGCAATGCTGCATGGATCTCTTTCATTGCCTAGGACTGCAAATCAACATGGAAAAATCATCTCTCATTCCGTCGCAATCCCTTCAATTTCTAGGAGCCATGCTTCACACAAAGGAAGCAAAAGCGTATCCTTCAGAGGAGCGCACTCAAAAAATCTTAAGTGTGGCGTCACAATTACAATCAAAAAGGTCCACTTCAGTGAGGCTTCAAGTCATTGTTGGGGATGATGTCTTCCTGCATCCCCCTAGTTCCCAACTGCCGGTTACACATGCGGCCTCTCCAAGAGCTTCTCGACAAGCAATGGGTGCAATCCCAAGGGTCGTTCGAAGATCGGATCACCATCACTCCTCAAATACAGGCAGCTCTGTCATGGTGGAGGATCAGGAAACATTTAACAAAAGGACTACTCTTCGAACCTCAATGTCCCAGTTATGGCATGACGACAGACACATCACTTCAAGGTTGGGGGCACACCTGCAAGACCTCGAAATACAAGGACATTGGACCACTCACGAAGCTCAGCTTCATATCAACTTGTTGGAGCTAAAAGCAATATTCTTGGGATTACAGGCGTTCCTCCCCAGAATCCACAATTCGACGGTACTAGTCAGGACAGACAGTACGACGACGATGTTTTACCTATCTGAAAGACACACGTTAGTTAGATTCCTTACCCTAGAATTGAATATCCCCAGGCGTCAGGCTGGATCCGGAAAGATTTTCGTCAGCAATACCCTTGCGCGTCGCTAGGCGTCGTCTGCAGCTCCGCGTCCGTCGTGAACGCCGGGATGACGTCGTCGGAGTACTTAGACGCCGCCCTCGCGCGCTGACGTCAGTTCTTCTTTTTTCCACACCAGTAACTTTTTGACTAAACTTTTTGAAAATGTTTGGTTCCCATTTCGAGTCGACCTCGACTCCTGGTGCCGTTAGGGATGCCTGGGTTCAAGCTGTGCCACGCTTGTCACCGCCTGATGTCAGTCATGGATCACCACCGCCGGTGTCTCTACTGCCTTGGGGCCAACCATGATGCCGAGTCGTGCCTCGAATGCCGGGCCTTGACCACGAAGGCTAGGCGGGAGCGGTCCCGCAAGCTGCTCGAGATCTGGCAGCTGGCTCCGTGCCGCTCAAGGTCCCGGTCGAGGGACCGGTTGCGGAGCCGCAGCCATCACCGCTCGTCAGGGTCGAAGTCCTCGCATTCCGGTAAGTCGAGGCACAGTAAGAAGCCAAAGAAGCGACATCGCTCTTTTGACTCCCCTCGCCGGTCACGCAACTCGGCCGAGGATTCGGGTGGCACCACCCGCGCAGCTCCGTTGGAGCCGCAGGAGTCACGTCTGGCCCCATACCCTCTGGTCCCTGGGCTTGAGGCGACTCCGACAGAGATCCGAGACTTCCTCGTGGCCATGAGGAGTCTGGCTCCGCCGTCGAGGCCTGCCGGCACGCCTTTGGGCCCCGCAGGCCCAACTAGGAGGCCTAGCGAGCCGGCGGCTCCAGCCCCGGCGCCGTCGTCGACTCCGGTCCCGACGCCGCAGGCCCCCGTGGGATCCAGGCCTGGATCCCGGTCGACGCCGGTCAACCTTACGAGCCCTCCGCCGATGCCGTCTTAGGACGACAACGTCCCCGGGTTTAGTCCCGGTCCAGGCCCGGCGTCGGAGCGGCGTCGCCCGGCGCGGTCTCCGGCGCCGATGGATGACAGATTCATCTACCGCCCGGCTCCGACCTTTCAACCTGTCTACCAGGAGTCGGATGACTGGGACGACTGGGAGGGATCTGGGGACCCTCTGGCACAGCAGTGCCAGTTAAGCCAGGACTGGGCAGAAGAGCTGGGGGATGCCAGTGGTCTTGACACATCCCCTGACACTGGCTTCATCTCTCCTCCCTCCGTGGCTACGGAGGAGGGTGCTACCTATTCTGTGGTGCTCCGCAGGGCTGCCGAAGCCCTTCATCTGGAGCTCCCTGCAGTGGCCGTGAGGACTAACCTCCTCACCGAAGTGCTTCAACCGCCAGTAAGCTCCTCGGAGCCTCTACTGCAGTACCATGAGGCACTGACGGACGTTCTGATGGGCACCTGGTCCAAGCCCTCCACAGTCCCTCCTGTGGACCGGAACGTGGCCCGGAGCCACCGCGCGACCCCAGCTTTCTGTCGGTGCACCCCACCCCTGAGAGTCTGGTTATCCAGGCCTCTACCTCCCAGACCGCCTTCCCGTCCGCTCCTCCGGATCGGGAATCCAAAAGGTTGGAACAGTTTGGGAAGAAACTGTTTTGCTCCTTTAGTTTGGGGTTGCGGTCTATCAACACCGCGTGCCTTTTGGATCGTTACACCCACTCCTTGTGGGATACGGTGGCGGACGTGCTGCCCCAGTGTCTGGAGGAGGCCCAGACACAGCAAGGGACTCGATACGATATGGGCTTGACACAACGGACTTGCTAGGTAGGACAATTGCGACCACGCCTAGCTGAGGTCCACAAATTTCTCCGGGGATATCTAGAGCACCCTTATGGACATGCCATTCGATGCCCGTCGCCTCTTTGGCGACAAAGCGGATAGTGCGCTGGAGCGCTTTAAGGACTCCAGGGCTACGGCCAAGTCCTTGGACCTCTCGGCCCAGGGCTCGCAAACTTTCACTTTTTGCCCCTTTCGTGGCCAAGGAAGGGGCGCCCCCACACGGCCGTCTAGCCACAGGCCGCAGAACCAGCCTCAACGCTGTCGTGGGCGTGGATTCCGCCGAGGCGGAGCAGGGGGACAGAGAGCCGGTCAGCCTACATCTGCCCCAGCAGCATCTGCCTCAAAGCCTTCCTAGTCTGAGCTTTCAGGCCCATTCCACGCCAGTGGGAGGCAGAGTTCGCCATCACATGCTCCACTGGCATACCATCACATCGGACAGGTGGGAGCTGCAAATCGTCTGAAGGGGCTACTCCCTCCCCTTCGAGACGACCCCTCCAGCCATGCCACCGCAGTACCACCGCATGTCGGGGGATCACTTGCAACTTCTGCAGGAGAAAGTTACGTCCCTCTTGGCCAAGGGGGCCATCGAGCGCGTTCCTGGCCCAGAAGTAGGTCGAGGTTGTTATTCCCTCTACTTTCTGGTTCCCAAGAAGGGCAAAAGGGGCCTATGACCTATCTTGGACCTCAGGGGAGTCAACGCCTTCCTCCGGAAGGAGAAGTTCAAGATGCTCACCTTAGCTCAGGTTCTGTCTGCCCTAGACCCTAGAGACTGGATGGTAGCATTGGACTTGCAGGACGCATATTTCCACATCCCCGTCCTGCCGGCCCACCGGCGTTAACCTGCGGTTCACGGTAGGCCACGAGCACTTTCAGTTTACCGTGCTCCCCTTCGGCCTCACCAGTGCCCCTCGGGTGTTCACGAACGTGATGGCGGTGGTCGCAGCTCATCTGCGCAGATTAGGGGTTCCAGTCTTCCCCTATCTCGACGACTGGCTGTTGAAGGCGGGCTCGTCCCAGACAGTCGTTTCCCACCTCCAGACTACGGCCGACCTCCTGCATTTGCTGGGGTTCTCCATCAGTGTGCCGAAGTCGCATCTGAGTCCCTCCCAGAAGCTCCTTTTCATCGGAGCGGTTCTGGACTCGACGCAGTTCCGGGTCTATCCTCCGGAACAGCAGGTTTGGGATATTCAGGCTCTGATTCCGATCTTTCAGCCTTTATCCCGGATTTCGGTCAGGTTGGTGCTGCGGCTGCTGGGTCTGATGGCCTACTGCATCCTGCTGGTACATCACGCCAGATGGCGGATGCGGACTCTGCAGTGGGACCTGAAGTTCCAGTGGGCCCAGCATCGGGGCAACCTGTCCGACCGCGTCCTGATCTCAGAGGGCACTGCAAGACAGTTGCAGTGGTGGCTCACGGACCGCGATTGGGTCAGTGGCAGATCCCTCGCCCTACCCCAACCAGAGCACGTAGTGGTGACGGATGCGTCCCTCCTGGGATGGGGGGGCCACATGGGAGAGGCAGAGATCAGAGGCCTCTGGTCTCCGGCGGAGTCCCGGCTCCATATCAACCTATTGGAGCTGCGCGCGATCCGGCTTGCACTGAAGGCATTCCTTCCCTCTGTACGGGGAAGTGTAGTGCAGGTGTTCACAGACAACACCACCACCATGTGGTATTGCAACAAACAAGGCGGGGTGGGGTCGTGGACCCTTTGTCAGGAGGGTCTGCACCTCTGGACATGGCTGGAACATCAGGGCATCACCCTGGTGGTTCAACACCTGGCGGGTTCTCTGAACGCCAGGGCGGACAAACTCAGCCGCCGGTGCATGATGGATCACGAGTGGCGTCTGAACTCGGACGTGGCGCAAGGCCTCTTTTGGCAGTGGGGAGAGCCTTGGTTAGATCTATTCACCACCGAAGAGAACGCGCAATGTCATCAGTTCTGCGCGTTGGAATTTCCAAGGCGGCACTCGCTCGGCGACGCTTTTTGGCGCGAGTGGAGTTGCGGTCTGTTGGACGCCTTTCTGCCTATACCACTTCTGCCCAGAGTGCTGAAGAAGATCAGGCGCCACCGGGCCCAAGTCATTCTTGTGGCTCCGGATTGGGCACGAAGATACTGGTATCCTGAGCTACTCAGCCTGTCAATCGATCCCCCGATTCGACTGCCTCTTCAGGAGGACCTTATGTCGCAGCAGCAGGGAACGGTCCTCCACCCGAACCTGTCCAGCCTCCACCTCCATGCATGGAGATTGAGCGGCGACAGTTGATGCCATTTGACTTGCCTCCTGAAGTCTGTGATGTCATACTGGCAGCCAGGCGTCCCTCCACTAAAACGGTATACGCCTGCAGGTGGAACAAATTTGTGGCATGGTGCACAGCAAAGGCTGTGGATCCCCTTTCCGCCCCTCTTTCTGAAGTTCTCCTCTTTCTTCTCTCCCTGGCCCAGCAGGGCTCTGCTCTGGGCACCCTCAAGGGATACCTTTCAGCTGTTTCTGCTTTCTTACGGCTTCCTGATCAGCCTTCTCTTTCCAAGTCCCCTGTAGTTGCTCGATTCTTAAAAGGCATTACTCGTATGTTTCCTCCTGTCCCCTTAATAATGCCTCAGTGGGATTTGAACCTGTTGTTAACCTATCTGATGTGCGCTCCTTTTGAGCCACTTCCTAATTGTCCTTTTCGTCTTCTGACTCTTAAGACTGCTTTCCTGGTTGCCATCACCTCTGCTAGACGGGTGAGTGAGCTCCAGGCTCTCTCTTCTAAGCCTCCTTTCCTCTCTGTTCTCAGGACTCGTCCTTCCTTTCTCCCTAAGGTGGTAACTGCCTTTCACATCGGCCAGTCTGTTACATTGCCCACCTTCTTTTCGCCTCCGCATCCCTCGAAAGAGGAAGAGAGGCTCCACCGTATGGACCCAAAACGAGCACTGTCCTTCTATCTGGACCGTACAAAACAGTTCCGGGTGGACGACCAACTCTTCATTGGTTACGTGGGCGCTAAGAAAGGGCGGGTGGTGCACAAGCGGACCATCAGTCAGTGGGTCGTTTTGTGCATTAAGGCCTGTTATTCCTTGGCTAAGAAGGAACCTCCTGTGGGGCTGGCGGCCCATTCCACTCGGGCCACACCGGCTACTACTGCCCTGGGTCGTGGAGTCCCTCTGCAGGACATTTGTGAGGCAGCTACGTGGGCCTCGCTGCACACGTTTGCTTAGCATTACTGCCTGGACAGCCAAGTCCGGAGAGACGGCTTCTTTGGCCGTTCCGTTCTCCAGGACTTCCTGGTGTAATCTTGGTTCACAGACCCACCTCCGGGGTTGGTATTGCTGGGGTATCTATTCTAAGGTAAGGAATCTAACTAACGTGTTTCTTTCAGATGAACAAGTTACGTACCTTCGGTAACGATATATCTGTAAGAGACATTAGTTAGTTAGATTCCTTACCGCCCCACCCATCCTCCCCGTTCTGCGAACTGATATCTATGTTTAAGGTCACCCCTTTCAGGGCCCTAGATTCATGGCACCAGTGTCGGTCTCTTGCATGGCTCTGCGTTCCTGGCGCGGAAAGCTATGTACAAGAACTGACGTCAGCGCGCGAGGGCGGCGTCTAAGTACTCCGACGTCATCCCGGCGATCACGACGACGGACGCGGAGCCGCAGATGACGCCTAGCGATGCGCAAGGGTATTGCTGACGAAAATCTTTCTGGATCCAGCCTGACGCCTGGGGATAGTCTATTCTAAGGTAAGGAATCTAACTAACTAATGTTTCTTACAGATATATCGTTACCGAAGGTAAGTAACTAGTTCGTTAAAACAAGGGCGTACAAGGTGAAATCTCTTATCGGAGCAAGCTCAAGAGATTTGGAAATGGCTCCTGCTGCACAACATCTCTCTCCAGGTTCAGCACGTTCCAGGAGTTCACAACACACGGGCAGACATCCTGAGCAGATCAGCCAGTGTTTCTCACGAGTGGGAATTAGCTCAAAGTCAGCTACTAAGAGTGTTTCGCCTATGGGGCACCCCATCTCTGGATCTGTTTGCAAACCACTACAACAAAAAATGCAAGCACTTTGCAAGCAGGTTCCCTCAAGCGGGCTCTAGGGGAAATGCTCTACATCTACGCTGGACAGGAATGTTCGCGTACGTATTTCCTCCGTTTCCTCTGATACCGAGAGAGTTACGGAAAATGAGTTCGGAACCGTGCCATTTAATTCTGATAGCCCCGGCATGGCTGAGACAGTTCTGGTTCTCAGAGCTCCTCCAGTTGTCGGTGGTACCCAGAGTACAGTTTCCACTAATTCAAGACCTAATCTCTTTGAACGACGGACAATTGACATCGCTGAACTTGTCAGCCTGGAACCTCATGAGCATGAATTTCACTCCTTAAATATTTCTCAAGAATGCCTTGATATCCTCATTCAATCTCGGGCAGTTTCAACAAATAAAACGTACACAGCGAAATGGAAAAGATTTTGTCAGTGGTGTTCCCCTCAAACTCTGCATCCTTTTCATGCTTCTTCAGATCAAATTCTCCCGTACCTTTTACATTTGGCCAAAGCAGGACTCTCACATGCTTCAGTCAAAGTGCATCTTGCAGCTATTTCAAGATATCGCAGAGCACCAAATCATCCATCTCTTTGGTCGCGGAGGGTGATAAAGAAATTTCTCAAAGGGCTCTTCAGAGTGTTCCCTCCAGTTCAACATCCGCTGGTCCCATGGCAGCTCAATACGGTCCTGACGCAGCTCATGAAGCCTCCGTTTGAACCAGTACATAAAGCTTAATTACAGTTCATTTCTTGGAAGGCGGCCTTACTACTAGCCCTCACTTCAGCTAGGAGGGTCAGTGAGATCCAGGCTATCTCTATTGCAGAACCATTTCTTCAATTCAGACAAGATAGTCATTCTCAGGACAAATACTAAGTTCATTCCCAAAGTCCCTTCTGTTTTTCATCTCAATGAACCTGTGGTGTTGCCTACATTCTTTAAGGATCCCTCTTCTGCAGCGGAAAGGTCTCTGCATACTCTAGACATCAAAAGATGCCTAAAATTCTATAACGACAAAACAAAATCATTTCGAAAGACAAACCAACTATTTGTGGCCTTTTCTGAACCTAGAAAAGGCTTAGCTCTGTCCAGATCTAGTATTTCAAGATGGGTATCTTCTGCCATTTCTGCCATTTCCTTATGCCATGAGAAAGCTGGAAAACCTCTGCGATCCAGAGTTCGCGCTCATTCGACGAGAAAGATGGCAACTTCAGCGGCTTTGTTCGTGGAATTATCGCTCCCGGACATCTGCAGAGCAGCAACATGGACAAATGTGCACACCTATACTAGACACTACTGTCTAGACGCAGCGTGAAAAAGAGGACACAGCGGTGGGACAAGCAGTTCTACGTAGCCTGTTTCATTAAGGTATTTCTCAGACCATACACTCTGAAACTATATTATTTTCTTATTACAATTTTGGGTCATATATATATATATATATATATATATATATATATATATATATATATATATATATATATATATATATATATATATATATATATAATGTTGTCATTGGATATTTTTTTCAATGCATGGTCGTTAATTTTTTCTTGGTTCTGGGTGTTTATGATATCCTAGTAATAAGGAGCAGAGCCCTGAGAAAAAAGGGTTCTATCTTGGAAATGCAATATGGAATACGTACTGCTCTCTATTCTGATACAAGCATGTGAATCTATGAAAGATTCAATACTGGAGAAGAAACTAGTTACTAACCTGTACACTATGGTTCTCCAGTATTGATATCTTTCATAGATTCACATGCGGGCCGCCTGCCTCCCCATTTCTCAGGTAGACCATTTTATCTCTAGATACATCCCTGGCTCTCACTTGGGGCTGGAAATCTGAGGTATGGTGGCTCTGCTGGGGAGTGGGATGTCAGGGCTGGCAGCTGGTTGGCTGAGTTTTGGACCACCTGATAGTGATGATAGATTACCAAACACTATACTTCCCTATGGGTTTTCTATGCAGGTTTTTCTTTTACTGCTATTCTTATTCATTTACTGTGAGACTCCCACCATGACAACGGAGAAGATACAAGCACGTGAATCTATGAAAGATATCAATACTGGGGAACCATAGTGTACAGGTAAGTAACTAGTTTCGTCCTCTCGCCCATTCAGCTCACTGGATATGACGACGTCAAGGCGTCCCCATGCTACCAACGGGACCGGGAATTCCACCCCGCCGTCCAGGACTGCCGAAGTGAGCCCCACCAGGTGCCCCTACAGGTGCCGACACCACAGCCTGCCACCTTCAGCCGTGCACTCCACCGACAACCCTCTCAAGCCGATACCCGTCAGTCCAGCAAGATGTGTGCCCAGACCTTCTCATTGACCAACCCCGTGCCGTTCCTCCCTAAGCCAGGCGAACCAGCCATGAAGTGGGTGGACTGGAAGGTATACTTTCTTAACTACCTATCGTCCCTAGAAGATGAAGGGGAATAAGCGTTCTCCAGCAAACGCAGGAAGAAGATACTCCTTCACAATCTCGGACCGGAGGGTCTAGGAGTGTATGAGAACATGGTCAAGAAGCCAAGAGCAGCCACAAATGAAGACGTATTCCAACACGCGCTGGACGACTTAGATTGTCACTACCAACCGGTCATTTGCATAGCCATAGATAGATAGATAACATTTTTTCCAAAGCAAACAAAGCGACACAGAGACGGTGGAAGACTATGTTGCAGCACTCAAGAAACTGGCTGTAAACTGCAAGTTCGGGCATCTGCATGACGACCTGGTGCGGGACCAGATAATAATGCACACAGTCAACACCAACGTGCAGGAGATGTTGTGGGTGAGCGGGGACGCTCTCCTCTACAAAATCTTTGCGATCGTCAAGAAGGCTGAACTCTCCAGAAGATGCGCCGCTGCTGCCAAAGAAGAGGACACAAAACCGACGGTGTGCAAGATAAGCGACAAAGACACGCCCAGAGACAAACCGGGCCCCTCCACAGGACAAACGTCTGGCCGACGACCCACGAATACCTCGACAGGACTCCCCCTGGCCTTCTCACGGCTCGAAAAGCTCCTGCTACAGGTGCGGCAGCCAGACGCATATGGCCAACGACAAACAATGCCCTGCCTTCCACATCAAGTGCTCCTTTTGGGGTGTGACATGATTTTTCGGCAAAGTCTGCAGGTGGAGTCCTCGCAGGAGTGCAGTCAAGTGTGTCATGTATGACTCGGAGCCCGACACGAAAGAAGGAGAAGAGGACGAAGATAGCATCTTGTGCATTGAGGACCAAGTGTTAGGCATCAACTGCAACTCCAGGAGGAAACCGTCCTGTCTCCTGTCCATAGGAGGGATCCAGATATCCATGGTGGCAGACTCAGGGTCCCCATTCACAATCATAAAAAAGGACAAATGGGACAAGGATTTTGCCAGCACCTTAGGGCACCACCTACACCCTACAGACTTGCATCCGGTCACTGTCACAGGTGAAAAGATTCCCATGGTAGGGTTCCGACAACTACACTTCGAGTTCAAGGGGCGGGAGACCACAGGCAAGTTGTACGTAGCAGAAAAGGGATACTCGGTCCACGGGTGGATCGACCAAAGAGCACTGGGCATCCAGCTCAACCCCGGCGGAGAAACGCAAGTACTAATGACAAGTGAAAACCCCAGCCCCAACGTGGACAAACTTCGCGAAGAATTCCCTAACGTTTTGGCGGGACCATTGGGCAATTGTCTAAGTTCACCCACAAAATCCAGCTTAAGGACGGGGCGGTCCCCGTCAGTCACAAGGTGCGGAACATCCCCTTCAGCTGCAGGGAAGCCGTGCAACTTGAATTACAACGCCTGGAGGACAGCGCAGTCATTGAACCCATCGAAAGCGCCGAGTGGCTGGTGCCCTGGGTAGTGGCACGCAAACCAAACGGAAAAGATCGTCTGTGCATTGACATTTGA
This sequence comes from Triturus cristatus, assembly GCF_964204655.1. Classification (NCBI taxonomy): domain Eukaryota; kingdom Metazoa; phylum Chordata; class Amphibia; order Caudata; family Salamandridae; genus Triturus; species Triturus cristatus. The sequence continues at coordinate 1,062,945,453 of NC_140588.1, read as the reverse complement.
GAACTCAACAAAAACATACTAGTCGACAAGTTCCCGCTGCCACGCATCAACGACATGCTAGCTCAAACGAGCGGGATCAAGTAGTTTTCGACCATTGATCTTACCGCCGCATACCACCAGATCTGACTCCACCCATCGTCTAGAAAGCTGACCTCATTCATCACCCCATTCGGCTGCTACCGATTCCGGGGCCTGCCCTTCGGACTGGCGTCCGCAGCATCAGTATTCCAAAAACTAATGTATAAGCTGTTCAAAGACTGCTGCGATGTCCTATACTTCCAGGATGACATCCTAGTAATGGGGAGAACCAAGCCAGAACACGATGAGACACTTCGAACAGTCCTGCACACTCTTTCCACCAACGGCCTCACCGCTGAACTGGAAAAATCCAGATTCGGCCTGCACAACGTCACATACCTGGGGCATGAAATCGGCGAAAAAATGGGATTTCCCCGAAGCAAGCCAACGTCAAAGCTATCAGATCGGCACCCAAACCAAGTTCCAAAGACGAAGTACTATCAATCCTCGGATTGGCGGAATTCTATAGCAAGTTCGTCAAGAACTTTGCAACACAGAACCACAACTTGCGCCAGCTGCTGAAGGAGAAGTCCACGTTCCACTGGTTTGCAGAATCAGATGCAGAATTCAGGACTATCAAAAACGACATTTGCAAAACCGTTCCACTTCAACGGTTCCACAGCTCAGCCTCCAGCATCCTGACAACCGATGCCAGCGAGAAGGGATTGGGAGCAGTCCTGTCGCAACGCGCCACGGACGGCACAGAAGTCACCATCGGCTTTGCGTCCCGCTCCCAACGAAGAGAAGTTTAGCGTCATAGAAAAAGAGATGCTGGCTGCCATCTTGGCTATGGAGAAATTCCGACAATACCTCTGGGGCTCCAAGTTCACGCTCCTCACGGACCACAAGCCGCTGTTCAAAGTCTTCATGTCCAGCGGGAATGCCAAAGCCACCCCGCACATTGCCAAAATCACACTTCGGCTCCTAGACTTCGTCTACGATGAGGAATTCCTGCTAGGCCACAAGAACAAAGTAGCCGACTTTCTCAGCCGTTCAGCCGCAGTGGAGGATGCTCTACTCTCCAACCGTTGGGATGGGTACCAAGTGGCGCTCACTGCAGATCAAGAGACCACCATTGTGGCGGAAGACTGGAAGACAGCCTACGAACAGGACCCGGATCTCTCCAAAGTGAAGACCTTCATCACTCAGGCCTGGCCCGAGAAGAAACACATGAAGGGCGATCTCAGGAAGTACTGGGAGGTGCGCGAGGAGTTATCCCTCAGCGACGACGCCACGTTCTTCGTCAGAGGAGTTAAGGTCGTTCCCCCGAAGGACGTGCTGGACCGCCTCCTCACCATACTGCACGAAGGCCATCTAGGCATCGTCAAAGCCAAAGTCAAGGTGAAACAGTCATATTGGTAGCCACCAGTTTGCCCGCCTGCCAACACTGCGCAAATGCCAACAAAGCACACACAATGCTGAGACCCCCGATAAGGGAATTCAATGCACCCTCAAACCCATGGGAAGAATTGTCGGCGGACATCCTGGGCCCCATCCTGGACTCGTGGGGAGTACCCAAATACGTGATAGTCCTCGTCGACAGATACTCTAAATGGCCGGATGTGGAAATCTGCGAAAAAGTCGACACCGATGCTGTCATCACCTTCTTGACAAACACATTTTTAAGGGAAGGAATTCCAATAGTCCTCACCAGCGACAATGGCCCCCAGTCCACCTCGGAAAAGTGGATAGCATTCCTTCGGAGAAACGGCATCAGAAACAAACACACACCAGTATATCACCCTGCAGGCAATGGCCAAGCAGAACGGTTCAACCGAGTCCTCATGGGCTCAGTCCAGGCAGCCATAAGCGCGGACAAGAACTGGGAGACGGAAATCAGAAACGCCGTGTGGGCCTATCGCATCACTCCCACCCTCACTGGGTACAGCACCTTCCAGATCTTGCAGTGGTTAGAAGCAACACACAGAAAGCCCAAAAGATATACAAGGACAATTATTAGAAGACGCACGGAGTGCGACCGGTCTCAGCCCGAGGGGACTGGGTAAGAGTGAAACTGGGCCACTTCGGCAAGAAAGGGGACAGTAAGTTCAGCCCACCCCTACAGGTCCAAGAAGTGAATTCCCTCTCAGCACTACTCAGCGACGGCAAAGTATGGTCACACAGCAGGATGGTGAAGTGCAACAAGGTCCTACAGTGGCAGGCTAATGGACACCCCTCCACGGCACGCTCTCAAGGAAAGACGGTGGCTCTGGATGACGACATAGCCACCAACAGCTCTAGGTCTGGAGGCCCGAAAGGGGGCACAGGGGGCAGCACCGAGTCCGCAGGAGAAACAAACAACGCAGTTTCATCCAAGCACACACCTCCCCAAGCGCCTGATCACACGGACATACCAGCAATAAGGCGAGGGGCATCCACCTCACACGACGACTGCCAGGAAAGAGAAACACATGAGGAGCAGGCCTCCTATACACACACACCCGCACAGGTAGAAGAGTGGTGCGACCAAGAACATACAATGACTTTACCACATAGAGCTCCAGATGGCCTACACCATCTCCACCCGGAGCTGACAGCGCATCCTCCCGAGACTCCTCCGGTGAGGGGTCACTACGCAGAGTCTATGCGCAGAAGTGCTCACATGCACAACTCACTGTTAATGCAGTTTATGCAGTTAGAACTTTTGTTCTTATGCCTTTTGCATTGTTATTAAAGGGGGAGATATGTGGTGTTGCGGTCTAGTGCTCAACACCCACTTGACCTGCGCCATGCCTCACGGGAACTCAAGGAGGCGGCGCAGAATGTAGGGGACCGGGCGAAGTATGTACGCTAGCTCTCCCTCTGAATAAAGGATCTTATACCCTATCTCCTGTGGCCGTGTCATCTCTTCCCTGGGGCTCGTAAATACACCCCACAGAAAGAAATGAAGGCAGCCCGGATCTTAGGGCGGCACTCAGTAAGGACTTTGTTTTTCCTAATTACAATAGGATCTATTGTTAATTATGAAAAACAAAGAATAGGAAAAGTTATGTGATCTGTGGATAGTAATTGATCTTAGCATACAAAGCTATGTGAGTGGAACCCCTCTACCCTATGCCAGGAGCCGCCTCTGAGTCAATACAACAAAACAAGAAGTGGAACAAGAATACCTTTTCTCGAACCACCCATGAATTGAAGTACCTAATAGTCACAAACCTTCTGATTACAGCAGTTTACATCCTATGTATTCAAAATGCAGTGACAGGTGCACTCAACATGAGAGGGCGATACATAACAATGCATTGCATGGATAGGGTTATCCTTAACACGATCTCCTTTCAGATGCAGTAAAGGAGGAATGCCAAGACTTCACGTCTACGTACAAACACCAGGAATGAAGAGTATTGCCCTTTTATTTAATGTTTCTCTATGCATTTCCTCTTCTATCCTTGATTCCATCAGTCATCATTACATTGACTTACTCCAAAGTTAGGATAATCCTCTAAGGGCTGAAGTGGATGTGACAGTGGTGGTTCACCAAGCTTCTTCGCTGGAATTTCCACACATCATGGTTCTGTGCTGATCAAATCTTCTTCGCAAGTTTAAGGGCCAGAACCTGCCCCTCATCTTGGCAAAATGGCCACAACTGCCGATTTTGGAACTGGGGAATTAGGTTTGAGTCTCTTCATCATTTAACATCCTGTGATTTTGGACAAATCACTTAATCTCCCTGCGCCTAAAGCATGTAAAGTGCTCCAGTACCTGTGGGTCGTATTCGTACCTTAGAAAACTGAAAAAAAATAAAAACATTACATTTGGTAGCATGCCTCCTGAACTCATCAAAGGAGGCATTTAAACGACCTCAGGAGTGAATGAACGATGCTGTTCGTATCCGTTCAAGAAAGTCACGAAAGACCAGGAAGGGATGAAGACAGTAGACTACTAGCTCTGGGAGTCTAATGCACATACAAAGAATGGACCATTACAGGTCAGGACCAGTAGTGGGAACACAGCACCTCCTGATCCCTATAAAAAGGCTTAAAACTAACAAGACGATGCTTGGCAACTTTCTGCTTCTTGTAGGTCTGCCTCTTATTTTGTCACTGTATTGCATTTCCTCCACCTTTGAAGTGGTATTCCCTTTCCTGGCTCATATTTCACTTTCCCTGTTTGTCTTAGCTCCTTTACTCTTAGATTCATGCTCCATGACCCTTGTTAATTTTGATCCAGTTACAGTCATTGCTTTGTCTGACGTTGCCTCTGGTCCTTTTGGGTCTCTTGGTGTTTCCCAGTGTTTTTGGGGCTTGTTACCGTGTTTTCCTCTGCAGTACTCAGGCCTTCAGGCTTGACTCTGAGATTTCCTATTACAATGCCAACCATTCCTGATGTGCAGAAGGACACTCCTGTTACGGGTCTCACGCTGGTTTGGTGTGTTTCTCTCTCACCTCCCCTCACCCTTAAGCCCCTCTTTCTCTGTCCCAAACTGATCCCAGAGGTGGGTTTGCCTCTCCTCCTTTCTGGAAGTCCTAAACAAGAGATTGGTCGATTATTGTTTGAGTCCACAGCCTGGCTTTCCCTCGTGGAAACAAGTACAATCCGGACACCTATGCTTTCAAAAGGACATTATTGGGCATCCGATTCATAGGGAAAATATCTATTTAATGACGTTACAGGGAGACATAGGACTTGCTTGCCAGCCTTTTTTGGCTAAATCGGGGTTGTAGTTCTCTAAAGTATATATTGCTGGTATTTCTGATTACAAGAAATGTCCTTCACAGACCTCTTTCTTAAGGGTCCCTGTTACTAGAGATTTCCTGGAGGACATTAGGAAAATGTATCCACCAGTTAGACGACCTTCTTGGGAACTTAATTTCATCATTTCGCAACTTATGTGTTATTACTTTAAAGTGACACATAAGCTTCCTTGCAACAGGGGGGGGGGCGCTAGGTGGCGCAAGTGCGGAATGGCTGACATTGTGTGAGGCTCCGGCTGCCCGGTGTTAAAATCCGTTAGCTGATCCTGCTCTTCTGCCAGCAGCCGCCTGTATATGGCGGGATTGTGTTCCTGACACGTTGCTCCAATACTGTGGACGGTTTCGGGAGAATTGGAGCCGGGCAGAGTCCGGTGGCGGAGGCAGAAGATAGACCCGGCAGAGCTAGTCTACACGAGGCCGCGGCGCCCACGTGGTGCATGGGCCTCGCTCACCCGGGTAAGTGACGCCGAGCTGTAGCAACGGAGGCGAGCAGCGGGGATATCAATAACCCAGCGGGGGGAGAGCGATAAGAGGAGATCGGGTGGCAGACCGGTCATCTGGGAGCGAAGATAGCTCTGTGAAGCGCCATATGTGTGGTCCCTGATTGGAGACGTACCGCTCCCCATCAACCTGCTGCTTTGTCTGTCGAGGGACCTGCGGGGCTTCTGCTGATCGTGACTAAGCTGAACACTCTGCAGCTACCGGGGCAGTGGTGAAGACGCTGGAGTTCTGGGGAGAGATGTCGCATGGTGGCGTATGGTGGCGGGACTTGACAGATCCAGCCATTACAGGGCCCTGAGCCATTGAAGCACCATTTTCATAGAGCTGGCCTGCGAGGAACAGTGGTGCCGCACAGCGCGCAGGCCCCGGAAAGTGCGCTGCAGCTCGAGGAGAAAATACATTGGCCGCAGTGGTTGTTCAGGATAGCGGGAGAGCCAGTGCGTTTGTGGGTGGAGGAACGAGCGCGCAAATCGGGTGGCGGACCGGCAATCGGGCGGGCGCACCCGACGCTGTGAGTCGCTAAATAAGTGAGCCCCAACTCATAACGGCTATTCATCCACAGGCTAACCGATCTACTGTGGAGATACTGAATGGGCTGCAAGCACGCATTGATGGAGTACATAACAACCAAGATATAAAGCCTGGCATTGAATGTATGACGCGCAGTGATTAGCGCGAGGTGGCCCCACGGTGAGACTGAGGAAAGGAGAGTCAGCACATGTTGCAGTACGGGCTGAGAAGGAGCAGAAGCGGGTAGTATAGAGTCGCAGCTTCTGTAGGAGCATGGGCTCCTGCCGTCTCCCGCTGTGAGGATTCCACGGTGTAGCGGCACTGGAGTCACTGTGCCAGGCAGGATCCCAACTGATCGAGCAGCGCTGCAGGGGGTGGATGAGAGACAAGCAGAACATCTCTGCTACATTGGACGGTGCATGACGCTTGCTATGCAGCCTCTGTAGATCTGTCATACAGCTGTGAGTAACAAAGCTATCCCTGTCGGCACTGGACATAGCATAGTGCACGCACAGGACACCTGCTGATCACAGAACGAGACGTGGTGGAGCTGTAGATGAGTGCGGTGGACTCTGCGTAAGCGGTACAAAAGGGGGTGGTGATGGACGGAGCATCAGAACCAATCAAACACTCACACCCAGTCAACAGATCTAGGTTTGATCCATCACCGTTCTTTAGCCCACTCTGCCACCCCAGTTCAGACATGGCCATATGCAAATCAGTCTGACCCTGTGCCTCATGGGAACGATGTTTTTGCATCGGACTCTGCGTAAGGACACCCATAGAGAGATCGAGCCCTATCGCAGATGAGACCATGGTGGCATTACTAAAGGTGGTATCCTGAAGAAGTGCAGAACCACGCGGTAGCTACAGGAGGGATCACACTGGTCAGGGTACTCTTCTCTGAGCACTGCCCGACTGCCCCAACCAGCAAGAACTTTGTAGTGCCGCAGGTTGACGTACGCAATGAGCCACAGCGCCCTGTACCGCAGTGGAGCCTCGGGGCGCCCTTCTGAGTGCTACCAGAATGGGGAAGCTGGATGCTAGGCAGCCTCGACTCTACTTTGAGGCTAAAAAGTATCTAAAACACTCCAGGAGGGCGACGACATTACCGCGGCGGCGAACATCCGAGAGTCACCCGCAGCACCTGAGGCTGATATGAAAGCTATCTTGTTGGAAGTCCGAAAAGGCATTGCGGCTATTGCAGACAAAATGGACGTGATGAATACGCGTATGGACAATATTGCTCGCAAAATAGATGGTCATGAGGAAAGGATCAAGGAGACTGAGCGACGCATATCAGACGCAGAGGACGCCACCACACACATGCAGGACACGGTAACCCAAATGGACAAGTTATTAAAAGCCATCACTGCCAAAAATGAAGATATCGAAGCGAGGAATCGCCGAAATAACATAAGGATCCTAGGTATACCAGAAAGCACCAACACGGGCAAAATGGAGGTATACGTCGCGAAAATTCTGCTGGCGGTGGTAGGGGCGGAGACCCTCTCCTCTCAATTCGTGGTGGAGAGGGTGCCCTAGACCCCCCCGTAGGAGGCCCTCCGCGTCCCATTATAGCTCGTCTCCTAAATTATAGGGACCACGACGTGGCCATTCGTGTGGCACAGGAGCAGAAACAGCTACATTATGAAGGGGTGCCGTTCACTATCTACCCGGACTTCACCGCTGCAGACGGAAATTTCTCCCAGCAAAGCAGAAGTTGAGACAGGCTCAAATAGATTATGCTTTGTTATACCCTGCCCGCCTTCGCATTACCTATCAAGGGAAACAAACGTTTTGCACAAAGCCTCAACAAGCTGAAGATTTCTTGAAGCAACTAAAGTGACGCACTAAAGCTTCACATTCCACCGACGGCTCCCCGACGCTAGCTAATTCGCACATTGACTGACAAGGCTGTTTGGGGAGAGCCGATATGTTTGTACTGAAGATGGATATATTCGCCGATTCTCATTCCAGAGCCATGTTTGACATTCATAACCGGACATTGAATAGGTTAAAGTGGTATTTTAGACCTGGCGAGGGAGATAGTTGGTACTAAACACCGGGCACCCTTGCTCCCTCTATGGGGCTAACGGTGCCATCCCATACCCCTGGGGGAGTAAGTGACACTTGTGAGCCGCCTGGTGATCGTCACCACTCGGGAGAGCCCTCTTTTCATTTTTACATATACCCGGAAGGGCGTTACAGCTCTGTTAGTCTGGGATAGGGAGGAGGGTGGGATGTCCTTTTCTGGCATGTTTGGGATGCTTCAGTGGGAGGGGGGTGTTGGGGAGGCAATCGTTCGGAGTTTAAAAGTAATGGTTCTACTGTTTACAGACAGGCAGCCCAGTGATTGTGCAACTGCTTGAAGCGGGATAAGTACAGTCTTACACATTGCCCATAATATTACCAATGGGGAGTATGGTTGACTCGATACCTGATAATCGCCTGGGGATTCTGTCTTGGAATGTGCGAGGGTTGGGGGACCCTAGGAAGCGGAGACAGATAATCACATACCTAGATCGTCACAAAATTAGTATAGCATTTCTACAGGAAACGCACTTTAACCCACAGCGTCCTATCTCATTTGCGGGTAAATGGGCAGCTTACAGACTGTTTTCCTCATACTCTTCCTATGCACGGGGCGCAGCGATCCTTATCAAACGATACACGCCGTTTACACCACAGGGAGAGATCACAGACCCGCAGGGGAGATATGTTATCGTATGGGGGCGGCTGGGGGCAGACATTGTCACGTTGGTAAGCTATTATGGCCCGAACACTGACACACCTGATTTCTTCACCATCCTGTGGGGTAAAATAATGGCATTGGGCAACACACATGTGGTCTGGGGTGGGAATTTTAATGTGGCCTTCAACCCTATTTCTGATAGGTCCACGGCGGCACCACATCACTATACTAGATCGCAGGCAACGATACGGGGAATCCTCGAAGAGGGAGGCCTCATTGATACCTGGCGTCACATCCACCCTACGACCAAAGAGGGCACACATTTTACGTTGAGTAATGCATCCTGGGCCCAGATAGATTATTGCCTAGTATCGAGAGGATTAGGGCCGTCCATAGTCGGGGCGACCCACCTACCCCGAACTTACTCTGATCATTCGCCTGTGCGGCTACTGCTTGCGATGCCAGGGTGTGACATGCCAAGGTGCAGTTGGAGGCTGCAGCCAACTGCTTTGCTGGACGCGGTGTTCCATGCTGAATTGGCAGAGATGATCCAGGAGTTCTTCCAGAGGAATAGGGGGTCAGTGGACTCGGTGGAAGTAATATGGGAGGCCTTCAAGGCCACGATTAGGGGAGTTTGTATTTCTAAGAGCTTTGGCGTGCTCCGAGATATCCGAGGTACGCTTCAAAAGCTGGAAAGGGAACTGAAGGCACTGGAGGCACAGATGATCGGGGGAGACGGAGGACAAGCACAACTAGAATTTCGGGAATAACTGTCGGAGTACATGGACACGGTGAGTCGCGAGTCCAAATTTATGGGACAGTACTGGAAGGCCTGGATATATGGGGAGGGGGAGCGACCGGGGAAGGCGCTGGCTGAGGCCATACAGAAACCCAAGTTCTCTAGCTACATACTGGAAGTTATGGACCCGAATGGGGTGATGCACAGGGGTACGGAGGATATACAAGCTGCATTCGTCGCGCACTATTCTACACTGTATACAACACAACGCGGGGATCCCTTCGAGCTTGACACTTTCTTAGGAGACATCGCGTTGGGGTGGCTGGAAGATCACCACCGGGAGTTCCTCTGTGCTCCATTTGAGCTGGACGAGGTGCGCGAAGCGATAATGCAGCAGAAGTCAGGTAGGGCGCCGGGACTAGATGGCATCCCTGCCGAATTTTACAAAACCTACATAGATATCCTGGCCCCTATATTGAAGGAACTATACGAAGAATCCTTAGAATGTGGCTCGCTTCCCCCATCAATGAGAGAGGCCCTGATCACGTCCCTCCTGAAGCCAGGCAAGGTGCCCTACTCCTGTGAATCCTATAGACCACTGTCACTCCTTAACTGTGACATCAAAATATTGGCAAAGCTCATTGCGAATCGGGTGCTCCTCCTGATGGAGAAATTGGTATTGCCGGACCAGCTACTTATTCCTAGGCGAGCTCCCTCGCATAATCTTCGCACGCTGTTCTCGATTGTGCAGAATGTGTCGCCCGAACTCCCCTTGGCTGCTATCTTCTTGGACGCCACTAAGGCGTTTGATTCAGTTGAGTGGGACTATCGCTTTAGAGTACTGCTCCGTATGGGCTTTCCCCCAGGGTTTGTGTCCTGGATACAGCTGTTGTATCATCTGCCCACTGCCAGGGTGCTTGTCAATGGCCATGTGTCGCCCTCATTTCCCATCACCAGGGGAACAAGGCAGGGCTGCCCACAATCCCCCCTATTATTTGCCCTCGCGATTGAGCCCCTAGCATGCAAGCTGCGCCAGCATCATAGGGATAGAGCGCTCCGATGTCCCATGCGACAAATACTGATCTCATTATACGCGGATGACATGACACTGTATGTTCGGGATCCCCAAAATAGCTTCAACCCCTTACTGCGTGAATTTATTGTGTTTGGGAAACTTTCCGGTGTCCATATTAACTGGTAAAAATCGCAACTCTTCCCCCCTGACAGCAGCGGTGTTCAAATTCCCTCTGGACTACCCGCTCGCATGGTGTGACACAGATTTGCGGTACCTGGGGATTCAGATCTCGGGGGACAGAGACGAAATGCTCCGTCTCAATTACGGAACTGCTATAGATTGCCTTACCACTAATGTCGCGCGGTGGATCTCTCTTCCCCTGTCAATGGCAGAGAGGGCGTCGTTGATTAAGATGGTGTTACTCCCACAGTTTTTATACCTCTTTCTGAACCTTCCTTACCACCCGGGACAGTACGTCTTCAGAACGCTACGGTCTGAGCTCATACGTTTGTTCTGGGGCGGCAAACAACCACGGGTGCAGTGGGCGGTACTTGCAAGACCCGTTGCACAGGGCGGGTTCGATATTCCGGACTTCGAACTGACCCATGCTTGTGCCCAGGCCCATTATGCCTACTTCTGGATTCACCCGCCGGCATGCATGCCACAGGTCGCGGCAGAACACTGGCTAGCTGACCCTGTTCCGCTGGATGGGATGATACAGGCACCCCCTCGCTCTCTGGACACTGCGCCAACCACCATCACGGGTACGGTAGACGCCTGGCAGTATATCATGCACACCCTGGGGGAATCGACCCTATACTCCTCGGTCTTAGCCCTGTCGTACCACCCGAGACTCTCTCTACTTCAGGAGGAGGGCTTCCGACAACTATGTACTCGAGTGCACATTCAAACCTGGGGAGATCTGTTCAGAATCAGAATCAGAAAAAACTTTATTCGATTGTAAACAACAATCATAAAAGTATACATAAAAAAGAGAAACGTTGAATCATTAAAAACTGCAGTTAAAAATTTCATAATACACAAAGGTTACAGAAAAATACATTATAAAATCATCCTTTTCCTGATAAGTATCACTTTTTTCAGATACAGGGTTATTGTTGCAACACAAAGGTGGTTATCCAGACGTTGAATATCATACATGGCATGGCGGCATTGCCGATGCCCAATCACCCTTAAAAACGACAATAGAATAGTTCGCCTAACTTGGTAATAAAATTTGCAGAACAGAACAACATGCATGGTACTTTGGGGAGAAATTTCATCACAAGGGCAGGGAGACCGTTCATGAGACCAATCATTGATTGTTGGGAAACTGACCAATCTATGAAAAAGTCCAAATCTAAAACGGGATAATAAAAATCTATCATAATTACCCGGGACATGGATCAAGTAGGGTTGAATATTAAAAGATGTTAAAATTAATTGATGATGTAAAACAGTGGGTTTTAAGACCACCACAGCACTTCTTGTTGATTCTAAAAAGGCCAGGCCCTCTTTTTTAAGCTCTTTATGTGAAATAGCTGAGATAGTAAGAGGATTTAGGAAATAATCCAACTTTCCCATATCGGTCAAAAACTTTCGTACATAGCTCAGCCATGGTATCCTCATATATCCTTCTAAATTGAAGACATCTAACAATATATCTCTGTTAAGCTTAGGTTCTTCTTTTGACCACACCTTGTGCCATAATAGTACAGGTTCTAGCTTAATAAGGTCCGATATAAAAGAGAGTCCCAATTCTGCGTGGCAGTTATAGTTAGAGGAACTCTTAGGAACTGCGAGGATAAACTTCAGGAATGAGTTCTCAACTACCTGGAGCGGGATAGGATCCACAAACCCCCAAATCCCGCTACCATACGTTGTACCAGATACGCATTTAGCCTTGTAAATTTTTATTAATTCTGCGGGTGGTCTAGTGCCTAATTTCCCCGAGAAGGACCTAAGGGCAGCAGTCGAGCGTATCATCGCCTGTTTTTTTGCTTCCATTGACTTACCCCATAAGTCCTTCTGGGTAAACAAAATACCTAGGTGGGAGAATTGCTTAGTTAGAACCAACCGCTGGCCTTCGATAAAAATGGCCTTCTTAATTTTTACATTTCTACCACAGTGCATGATGAAGGTTTTTGCAATATTAACTCTTAAGCCCAATTCTTTCATAAAAAGGGCAAAACTAGACACCACGCGCTGTAGACCCACTTGAGTACGAGACATTAGGACTGCATCGTCCGCGTACATTAATAGTGGAATTGGGTGACCAGCTACGTATGGGGGATCAAAACTGTTATTGCACAGGGCTTTCTCCAAACCATTTATGTACAAATTAAAAAGGAATGGGGCTAAAACACAACCTTGCCTAACCCCACTCCTGATTGGGATTTTACCAGTGCGTTCCCCATTACGACCATAACGTACGCGAGCAAATGCTCCACTATAAAAACATTTAAGAAAATAAATAATATTTTCTTCAATCCCAATTTGTTCCAATAACATCCATAGTTTAGAATGAATCACACAATCAAAAGCGGCTGAGAGGTCAACAAAAGCCACAAACAGATTCTCCCTCTTAGCCCTAGTGTACTTCCCAGTCAACATCAAAAAGTTTAAACCTTGTTCCACTGTTCCTAGGCCAGAGCGGAAACCATATTGTAAATCGGATAAAATAGAGTTATCCTCAGCCCACAATAGTAGGCGGTCCAGAATTATTCGCCCAGCTATTTTTGTAAAAGAATCTAAGAGGGAAATGGGTCTATAACAGCCCGGGTCATGTCTATCCCCTTTTTTATATATTGGGACAATTATGGACTCCACCCATGTGGGCAATAATTCCGATGCACAACTGGCATTTAACACCCGGACCAGAAGGGGGGCCCACAGAGGCATAATTGACTTAAATACGTCTATGGGTACACCGTCTGGGCCGGGGGCCTTCCCGCCCTTGCTTGCATATAAAGCCTTTTCAACCTCTGGCAAAAGAAACTGCATGTTTTTCAAGGATGAAAAATCAGAGGGATTACAAGGGGAGGGAGGCATTCTATCTCCCTCGTACACTTTAGAAAAGTGATCGATCCACTCGGCCTCAGGAATAGCTATTTCTAGACTCGGACTGGTCTCTTCTCTAAATAGAGGATTTCTAATGATCTTCCAAAAACCTGCACAATCGTTGGATACCGACGCCTGATGCAACGCTTCCCAAGATTCTTTCCTTAACTCATCTTTTCTATCTTTAACAGCGAGTTTGTACTCTTTCCTAGATCTACGAACATCTTCTATACACCTAGGTTGGTTATGCAATGCTTTCTTTAAAAGAGAGCACGCTTTGGTACATCTAGAATTGGACCAACCAACCCGCTGTGCTTTATTATTTCTACGTTGTCTCATTAAGGAAGTTCTAATCTCATTACAAATTGACAAGAAGGATGCAAGTATATTTTTACAAGTAGCATCCTCCGCTAGACACGTTGAAAAATCAGAAGCACAGTTGGTGATCACTCTATTAAGCGTATTGATTTGATCTACCTTATCCCATTTAAGCGTATAGCCATTGATACTTCCAATGATAAGATTTTCCCATAGTCTGACTCTATCTGGGCTGTTTTTTGGGGCAGACCTCTTTGGGATAAGAATGGCTAAGCAAAGTGGGAAATGATCACTTAGAACCATGTCAGATACGTTAAAAGTGACAATACTTCCAGCATGCCTATTTGTAATAAGAGCAAAATCAATAGTAGAGGTACAACCTCGCCCATTAAAAGTTGGAGGAAGAGGAAATGGTGTTGGGCAGACCTCGTTTATAAAACCCAAATCCAGGTGACCAATTAATTCATTAAATTGTTCTCCCAGAGTAGAATGATTGAAGTGTGACTGACTCACTCCATCTTCTCGTCCTATACTACATCTATTATCTGCCATCATGTTACAGAGAGTACAATTAAAGTCTCCCAAGAAAAGTGTCATCATGTTAAAACCCAAGATTTTTTCCTGTGAGAACACTACTTTGGCCAATTTCTTAAAGACAGTATAGACTTCCCCAAGGGGGATGTTGTTATATAAGTTGATCAAAGCAATCGGGGTGGCTAGATCCAAAACTATTATCAGAATTTGAAAATAGGAATCTTTAACTGGCTCCATTATCCTTATAAGATTTAATTTATTAGATACATAAGTCGTCAGTTTCCCTTTAGCCCTTCCATGAGAGGTATCCACAGCTGGAGTATGGAACGTTTTGAACCCATTTAGATGTACTGGGTCGCTGCTCCATGTTTCTTGTAAACAAATGAGATCTTGCGTTTGAATAAAGTCTTGCCAGAGTGGATTGCCAATTTTGGATTTAATGCCTGCAATGTTCCATGAACATACGTTACAAGGCAGAGTACCAAGTGGGGGACCGATGGGAGGAACTAAAGAGGAATCTACCAGCAGAGGCGGAGATCTACTCTCACTCTTCTCCACTAATCCTGCCTCAAATGCAACCAACCCCCTTGCATTACCCTCAATCTGTGGTAGGCTACTGTCTGACCCCTTTCCTCCCTTGATATTATCCAAAAGAGCACTAGTCGACATAGGCTCTGAAACAAGAATTAAAGTGTTTAGGGGAGAATGAATTTGCTGTCAGTCGTTGGTATCTAAACCACTAAGAATGTCAAAATGGTTGAGTGTTGGTATGCTATATCTTTCTCCTTCAGAACACCCCTGCTTGGACAATTGGGAACAAAAACCCCGCAACCTTTGCTGTTTTAAGGGTGAATAAAAGAAGTCAAGAGGAACAATATTAACGTAATCAGTAGCTAAGTGGCCAGTAAAGTATTTCTCAAGTATATTATTAACCAATAAGGGAGACCGAAAAGATACAATCACACAGTCCCCTCTCAATGATTTAACTGAAGAACCAAGCCATCCAACTCTTTTAACCATCTTAAAATTTGAGAACAAAGCACTATTCTGCCCAAATTTGATAGACAGAAAATGAAGGGCCTTATTCCTCAAAGTTGACCAATGCTCATAAGCATTTAGAGGGAGAGGTGGAACATTTGCTAACACCACGGTGTACGGTAGAGCCTCGGGGGGTAAATCCAACGTTGGTAAACTAGATGTAGTATTAACCTCCCTGGTGTCAGCAGCAGTTCTTAAGGTAGTTAAGTTTTTATTAGAAGTCGAATTTGAGGGTCCTGATACATTTATACCAACAGGTTTAGTACCTCTTAAGCCACTCGACCCCTACTGAACACAACTACCAGTCACCTCTGATACTTTTTTTGGGTTGCTATTTGGGTCGGGCAAAATTATTTGTGGTACATCAGAGGGTAGGGTAAGAGGTACATTACCATGTGAACTATGTAAATTGCCCACAACTTGTTCTTCCATATTATTAACCCTAGTTTCGATATTTGTTAATTTTTCCATAATGGGTATAAGAAGAGTAGTTAGCATGTTCTCCATTTTTCCCCAAAAGGACTCCCCTATTAACGAGTCACTCATACAGATGTTAGAAGGGGCAGCTAATGGATTATTATTATCCTTTTTCCCTTGTTCCGCATTAGATTTACTGGCAGTTTTACATGGTTTATAGGATCTCTTTCCTTTAGCAATTATTAATTGAGGCCCTTCCTTTTTACTATGTTTTTGTTTGCATCCAGCCTTCTGGCCTCTAGTTGTCATTTGCGGTATATCACTATTGATACTTTGCACTGAACCAGTGATAGAGATTAGGCTTAAAGGTGAATCTGGTCTCTCCTGTACTTTGGGATTCTCATGCAAAGGTGGGGACTCAGACGGGTCATTACGAGAAAAAATGTCCGGGGACACGGATAACCTAGATCGTATAGGCATAGAGTCTTCATCTAACTGTTGCTGGGGAGTTACAGTATCCCCTATTACTTGTAGTGTTCGAACTTCTGGGAGACCAATAAAAGATGGTACTATTAAAGAATCCTGGGAGTTGGTAGTAAAGATCGATGCATTGTTAACAGACAAAGGGGGGGGGGCATACCTACTGGAAGCGAAAGGCGCCTTTCAGTACTTTCAATGGCAGATGCAACCACCCCAATTGTTTTTTGCAGCATACGATCGATTGCTGTCAATGTGGGTAGTGGGGTATTGGCAACATTTTTGGGCTTTGGGTCATTATAGACCTGAGCAACCGTATGCTTCCCCATGACTAGTATCAATCAAATATAGCAATGACTACCCTACTAAAGATGATACCATATACAGTTATAACACCAAGGATACAAAAATGATATATTAAATAGGACAAAGTCCACAGGGACTACGTTACATATAATATAAACTACCTAAACAAAAGCGGCTAGTTTAAATTCAATAGCACAACCAAGAGGTGGGGCCCTGCCCTGCCTCATCCGGGCCTCAGCGTCACTTATACGCGCCTCCTGGCGCTAGCGCAACGTCCGTGCACCGCGCCGCCGCTGGGACAGCCGGGAGTTGTAGTCCCGGGGCGGCGACGCTGAAGACTGCACTCGCTGGTGTTACCCCTTGACTCTCGGCGATGGCGGCGTGGACTCAAGTCAGGTAAGGTCTACACTCGCTGGAAACTGGTGCCCCTTGACTCTTGGCGATGGCGGAGTGGACTAGAAGTCAGGTAAGGTCTGTTCAGAAACTGAGTTTTCTGTATATCAGACCAATTTTTCGGAGACGTATGCCCCACCCCTTTGGATCTTTTCTTATATGTGCGTTTGCGACAGGGCATGCGTTCTATTGTCCCGAGTTTTCCACAGGAACCCGCAAAATAAGCCTCTGCATCAGTTGTTGCCGACTACAAGCCCTAGGCATCTGGTGTCCAACTAGTATCGGACGATTCAAGCAGAGCGTGAGCAGCCTCACAGTGTTGCCCGTGCACACTGGACGGCAGATCTTGGCAATGAACTCACGAATGAACAGTGGCAATATTGTTGTTCACAAACTGCATGCATATCAGCTAGTGCCAGGTTACGTATAATTCACTATAAGTTCCTACAGTGAATAAACTGTACCCCAGTCAAGATGTGTCGCTTTGGGCTACGGGACACAGACCATTGCGATAGATGCGGCAGCCCAGGGGCTGGGTTCCTACACTTGTCCTGGGAGTGCCCGCGGGTGATGGAATACTGGGTGCAAATATTTGAAGCTCTCACTGACATGACGTCCCTAACGCCGGAATGCGACTCCCTGATTGCGCTCCTAGAATACACGAAGCAAATCCCTAAAAAATACCGCCGCTACATCATACTCTCCCTATTGTTAGCAAAACGTAGAGTAGCTTGTAGATGGGGTAGAGGGCGAGCCCCTAAATTTAAGGAGTGGCTGGGGGACATGGTTTATTGTCAGGAACAACTTGCAATACACGCAGAGACGCTCCCCCGTAAGTTGAGGCCTAGAAATATTTGGGGTCCTCTTACGCAATACTTGCTGGGACGCACTACAGACCCTCCCCCGGACAACTCTGTCGCCACTGGCATAAATAGCAGCCCCTTCACCACAGTGCAGTCCTAGAGGATAGGGGCAGGACGTTGTCCCTAAACCTTGTTGTGGTAGGATTGCTGTGGGTGCGTTAATAGATCGCTATACGAAACGCAATGTAAGATAGATGTCTCTTGGTAATGTTATTGTGCACTTGAGCCTCCTATGAATTATCGAACTGCATCGTGATGCCAGTAGCTGATATTATATGAGAGCAGATTTGGAGGATGATGGTAACCACTTGGGCGCGACTATAGACAACATTGGAAGTTTGTGGAGGAAGTCAACCAACAAGAGCAAGGTGTACTTAATATATCTCTGTCTGTCTGTAACCATTATTCTTTTGTTTATGATACATGTTCTTTATGTTGAAATTATAAATAAAGTATAAAAAATAAAGCTTCCTTGCAACATACTTCCTGATAGACTGCTTTCTTGATAGCAATCTCATTACCACACAGGATCGGTGTTATGTTCCTATGAATCCTCCACAGTGTTCCATAGGGACAAGGTAGTCATGAGGATTCATCTGAGTTTTCTTCCCAAATTGGTAGTCCCTGATTTTCATGTCATTCATACTATTTGTTATACATTTTTTTAAAACTCTTTTTATTAAACACACTCAGTAGACAGCACAGTCGCATTTGCCAAAGCATGCACACTGGAGATCCACTTGCATGGGTACGGATGACAAATGTTAGGGTGGGACAGAACCCTTTTTGCCAATAAGAAAGAAACAGTGTTAAAGGAGTACCATTCTCTAATCGTCCCGGGCCTCTCTGGTGTCCAGATGGCTCTCCAGCGACACCCTGTAAGCTCGCCACGGGGCCCACGACTTTTCCCATTTCTTAACACACCCTCTGCTCTTGTATAGCATTTCCTCTGCTCTCGGACTGGGAGAAGGACATAGACTGGTGTCAGTCACTGAAGGGGGAAATGGCACCTCCCACCCCCTGGCAATATTACGTTTCGCGATTCCCGCTGCCAGCGTAAGCCATATCATGACATACTTGGGCCAGACTACCTCCCCCTAAATTAAAAGCAAATGCCATTTTGCGTCTAGCGGCACGTCAGTACCCACCACCCTGGCCATTATTGCAGTGACCCTGCGCCAAAATGGCACTATCTTAGGGCATTCCCACAAGATATGAAGGAACGTGCCCTCATTCTGGCAATCTCGGATGCCCTGCGGTGATGGTGCCCTACCAATCTTGTGTAAAAGCGTCAAGGGGTAATGGGAACGATGCAAAATCTGGAGCTGGATCAGTCGAAAATGCGCTCTTCATCATCTATGTTGCCCAGGTCGTCCAACCAGGAGGCCCTTAAGGCTTTCAACTGGTCAGACAGATTATTCATAAGCTTCCGGTATATAGTTGAAATTGCTTTCTCAGGGATAGGGTCAATTAGAAGTCTGTCTTCAAGGGGAGAGTAGTCAGGAAGGGAGGTGTCCCCCCTCAGCTGTGTCAACAGTGCATGTCTGAGTCTCAAGTAATGTAATCTCTGGGTCTCAGCCAACCCAAACTCCTGCTATAGTTCCTCAAACAGAAGTGGGGCCCCTTCGCTTCACACTTCCCCAAGTTTCTCTATACCTATAGTCTTCCAGCCTGCGAACCCTTGAAGCAAGGCCACCTCTCTTAACCCAGCACTTTACCAGACCGGCGTTCTGCTGGTCAATTTGTTCTGCCACCCCAGTGCCCGATTCGCCCCCCACCAGTATGCCGCAACTGTCCCTGTGTGGGGGGAGCCAACTAGGGTCATTCTGTCGAGCATATGGCAGCGGCTCACAGTTTCCTGCCGGCATTGCGTCCCGGTCTACCCTGTCCGCCGGTTCATCTCTATCCATGTACACCCAGTCGTTAATTACTAGCAATTGCGATGCCCAATAATAGAGGCTTACATCTTGTATTGCCAGACCTCCGTCGTATACTCCTCTTTGCAAC
Source organism: Triturus cristatus (assembly GCF_964204655.1). NCBI lineage: Eukaryota > Metazoa > Chordata > Amphibia > Caudata > Salamandridae > Triturus > Triturus cristatus. The sequence goes on along the minus strand of NC_140588.1, from coordinate 1,062,925,808 downwards.
TTATGCAGCACTATCCTGGGCGTGCCCGCCTGCCATAGCAGTTCTCGAATATCCTGAGCAACCTTTTGAAAAACCGTTGATGGTATAGGATATGGGGTACTTTGCAGAATGTACAACAAGCGCAGCAGTGCCATCATCTTAAAGAGGGCCGCTCTGCCCGCCAGGGACAATGGTAGGGTTTGCCAATTCTGCACGTTACTGTGGAGTCTCTCTAATTGGGGGTTAAGATTCCTTTAAAAAAACAGCAGCTGATCCCGTACCAGCTAAATTCCCAAGTATTTAAAACCCTCCATAACTATAGGCGCCGTACACTGCACTGTGTTGGGGGTTGGCCGCCAGTGGGAACACCACTGACTTGGCCTAGTTTATCGTATATCCCGAGAAGCTCCCAAATTAATCGAAGAGATGAAGCACCCTGGCAATAGATTGGTATGGCCTCGCGAGATACAGCAAGATATCGTCAGCATATAACTATATGCGATCCTCCCAGCCCCCCGGTGCTACAATACCCTATATCATAGGGTCCCTCCTGATCCAGTTCGCCAATGGCTCCAGTGCCAAGACGAATAACAAGGGAGATAGGGGCACCCCTGTCTCGAGCCCCTCCGCAAGTGGAATTGCCGTGATAGCACACCATTGACTCGTACCTGAGCCATTGGATCTTGATACAGAAGTTTCACCCACTTGCAAAAGGTAGGGCCAAATTCCAGCTTCATTAACACAGCAAACAAGTATGGCCATTCGATACTGTCGAAGGCCATGGACGCGTCGAGCGCCATACTGCGCTGTTTGTGGGCCGGCGGGGTCTCTTGTCGTATGCAGCACTCCATATAGCCTGCGCAGGTTGTTTCGGGTGCTTCTATTGGGCATAAAGCCTGATTGATCCCAATGGACCAAGTTGGTAATCATCGGTATCAGCCTATTTGCTAGGGCCTAATAATCGGTATCAGCCTATTTGCTTAGGCCTTGGTCAAGACCTTGACCTCAATATTGAGGAGGGAAATTGGCCTGTAGGAGCTACAGCGATCAGGGGGCCTCCCCGGCATATGTATTACCGCGATTGTGGCCACCCGCTGATCAACTGGTAGCTGGCCCTCTTCCTGTGGTTCTTGCAACATATTACGTAATGGTGACAATATTCTAGAGGCTACACCCTTGAATAACTTGACTGGAAGCCCATTAGAGCGTACAGCTTTACCCACCTTTAAGGATCCCAAAGCCTTTGATAGTTCGTCTTCTGTTATGTCAGAGTCTAAAACCTCCCTGTCTTCTACCGACACTACCGGTAATGTAAAGTCCCTCAAAAACTCAATGCAGTCACTTTCCGACCTCGTACTGACTGGCGAGTAAACATCTTCATAGTAGGAAGCAAGTCATACTATTTTGACCCCACATTCATATAATATTCTGGTGTTAGAAGTAAAACATGATCAAATTGTACCTTTTTGTATTTTTATTGTGGTATTTTTATCATTTTTATAAACATGTTTTAATGGAATTTTTTTATGTGATATATTGAATCATCTTTTGTATTTTAAAAATGATACATGGCTTCATATGTCTTTGCTTTTATGCTTATATTGTTTTTGATCCATCAAATACATCTTTTTATGACTTACTTACCCCCACATCCTTTCAGAAACTTTCCTCTGTAGCTGAAAGGACATAACACACTCTTGATGTCAGGGGGGTTCCGGAATTCTGTCTTGATAAAACATTTGTAGATCTAAGTCTTTATTTGTAAACTATGCACCCATATCTGCAGGTTTGGGCGTCTCAAAGCAGTACATATCCAGATGAATTTTCTCTGGCTTAGGGTTCTGTTATCAATCTTTACTAGTTATACTCAAAGACCCTTCTCCTGGGGATAAAGCTTTGACTACTGCCTAACTGGTAACATTCATGTACTGGAGATCTGGTGATTCAGATTCTAGAGTGGATGCTTAATTAGGGTAAGCCCTGTTGAGGGATCTTTTTGGCTAGAGCATGATTTTTCTTTTTTCTTCCACCGTCTGATGTTTGGAATAGGCTTAGTTGATTCAGTACTTATGATTTATCGATTGAGATCTCCTGAAAGAGAAGGAAACTTTGTTAACATCTAATTGTAGTTCCCCTTCAGGGAAATCTCCTTTTTAATCAAAAGCAATCTTCTAAGCTCCATGTTGGAAGAAAGATTGGTTGTATACAGTGTAGGGTCCTTAGTCTCCCCTCAAAGAGAATTGGAGCAACTGCCAATAACAGGGCATGATGGGATACTAGTAGTGTGTGCTTAATTAAAGGAGCGTATTGTATTATGTTTCGGTCACTGTGGGCTGCAGCCCATTTAGCTTAATTGCACTGTTTTTCAGTTTTCTTTGAACCTCTTCACTGCCAGGTCTCCCCCTTATCTCGCCCCCCCCCCCACTCCCCCACCTTCACAACCATGCTAAGTCTTTTTTGGGCTATTTGGGTTTGTTTGCGCTTCGGCCCCCATATCATTTTGTCTATGTAAGGTATCCACTCCAAATCTGCATCCTTTTTTTCCAACATTCTGAGGCTGCTGAAGGTACCCAGGGTTTGTGGATTCCCCTGGAGGGGAGTGAGAAATGAGCCAAAATATAGCTAAAATCCGTATTTGTAAAGCACAAACTACTCACCCTTACGGGTCTCAAGGCGCTGGGGGCCGTCGTGGAAATTAAGTGAGCTATTGCCCAGAGTCACATGGTGCTGAGCTGAGCTGCTGCCGGAGCCAGGGATCGAATCGTGAACCCTGTGCTCCGAAGTCAGCTGCCCTGGCCGCTGCACCACACCCCTCCGTTAGCTGAATTTTTGTTTTTTGGGGGGGAAAAGTGCTGCAGAAGAAAGCATTTGTCTTTTTCCCCTGCAAATGGTATCAACGAAGGGTTTGCAGTGCTAAAATCACTATCTTCCCAGCTTTCAGGAACAGACAGACATTTGCCAGAAAAACACATTTTTCTACATAGTTTTGGCATTTTACAGGGTCATAGTCTATTTTTCCTATTTTTTGTGCTTTCAACCTCCTAGCAGTTAGAAGTAGAAATGGGTGTGAAACTAATAATGATCCAGACCGCTATACATTTCTGAAAAGTAGACACACTTCTGAAAAAAGCAAGGGTTCATTTGTGCAAATCCTTCAAGGTTTTCTTATAAGTATTAGTTGAAATAAAAAAAATATTCAAATGAATGTGAAAACAGCCATTTCTGCCTACATTTTCACCTGTAAATTCTTCTAAGTATTTCAGATTTTTTAAAGCTGTTAGGGCCGGACCCTTCTGGTTGTGGGGATATATATGATTTGAAGGTTCAGCAAGAACACGAGATACCCAGAGCCAATAACTGAGCTGTGCCTTGCAATGTTTTTTCATTGTGTACAGTGTATTCAGCAATTCATTTGGTAAAACATAAAGAGTGAAAAATAGGTATCAAGAAAACCTGTATATTTTCGAAATGAGAACAACATATGGAATTTAGAAGCAGTTGTTATTTGCACATCTCCGAATTTGTGGGCAAACTAGCATGCAATTTAGAGGGATTTTTTTAAATGACTTCTTTACACACTGTATTACAATTGGAAGGAAGAAATGCTTGGAAAGACAATTTGTAATAACATGTGCTCTACTATTCTGTGTTCCCCTAAGTCTCCGCATAAAATGGAACCTCACTTGAGTGGGTAGGCATAGTGCCCGCAATAGGGAACGGTCCAGAATGCAACGTGGACACATCAAATATTTCCAGTGAAAACTGACCCTTTTTTCGCAATGTGCCTAGCTGTGGTTTCTGGACCCTAGCTCAGCTGGCACCTAGGGTATCCTAGCAAACCTGTACATGTTTGAAAACTAGACACCCAGGGGAATCCACTATGGGGTGAATTGTTGGCTCTCACCAGGTTCTGTTACCCAGAATCCCTTGCAAACCTCAAACAGGTCTCCAGCTAAAAATGCTACATCACTTGTGTGGGTGGACCAAGTGCCCATCACAGGGAAGGGCCCAAAACATATTGTGGAGGCATCAAAATTATCGATTTCAAAACAACCTGATTTTATGAGAGTGACACATGCGTTTTTGGTCCCAGGCTCGGCGGACATCTATGGATACCTACCAAGCCCAGACATTTCTGAAAACTAGACACCCGGGGGTACCCAGGGATGTGTGCCTTATGGGGATCCCCCAACATTTTCTTACCTAGAATCCACTGCAAACCTCAAATGTAGCTAAAGCAGACATATTTTCCTCACATTTCTGTGTGGGACCACCACGCTGGCACAAATTTTTTACCACCCAGCATTCCTCTCTGTCTTCCACGTAAAATGGTAGCTTACTTTGTGTGGGTGCTCAAAACAGAGTCAGCCTAGAAACGTATAAAGATAGGTTATGCTTATAAACTTGCCGTAATATCCCCTCAATCTCTAAACATTTTTGACCCTTGTCTGTCATAGGCCCTTGGCCCACCAACAAGAGTGAGGTAGCATTTTACTTGGGAGAACAAGGGGAACGCTGGGTGGAAGGAAATGTATGCAGGCGCGGTGATCCTGTGGTAAATATTTCATTACCGGTACTATTTTTTATGTGGTAAAGTCTAGTAAGAATAACTCAGTAAATATAAGAGGCAGAATCCGTGGTATTAGAGGTTTTAAAAGGCTTTATTCCTATACAAAGGAATACAATTCGAATTGTAGGCTTTCTATTCCATCACCACGAAAGTTCAGGAAGGAAGGGGCTACATTATTGACAGATAAGCAGTTTTATAGAAAATGCATTACAGTGAAACAGATGCAAGAGGCGTAACAGCTGATAATACAGATAAAAGGTGCATACGTAACTAATAGAGGCGGTCATATGGGCGTAATTTAATAAACGTCATTATACATGATGTCACAAGTGGGTGGATCCATAAAAGAATCCTGCAATGTCAGCAGAAATATTTGGCAGAGATGCGCACGCAGCCGCATGACGTGTGATTGACGTGCAACTAGAGGGTGAAGGGGACTTGACATTTAGCTCTTCATGTGGAGACAGAAGTCTGGGGGTCATGTCAACCTAATCCCAAATCATATCTAATATCCTATGTTTAAAGAACTGTGTTATCCAAAAGGAAAGGTCTCTAGGATAGAATCTATTCTATACTGACTGTTAGTGCGTGTACAAGCGTCTAAGTGTCTACATGAGATGCGAGGGGGTAGGAATATTCCATGGTGACGGGGCCTATGAATTACTTGCATGAGGACAGCGAGGCCTGGCCTCTTTGCACGGTAGCTGGAGGAATGTTTACCTAAACTACTAGACAGGAATGCATCGGATGAGGAGCGGAGTAGATAATCTTGAAGGTGAAATACAGTTTTTGGCAGGCAATATGCTGGATCAGGCACCGTTAGCCGCGCAGGGAGACAGGAAAAGGCTTGATGACAGAATTCTGGGCCTACTCGCCTGAATCTGTAAAATGTGGAAAGTGAACCACATAAAGTCGGTGGCCTTTCATACTTAGGAATGGAATATCTGACCCATTCATGGCGGATCTGAAAGAGGACATGTTGACGGTGGACGCACATGTATTTGCGTCTTCAAAACTGGAACTGGAGGGAACATACATGTACGTATAGCATGTACATGGAGCCGTTGGGGTCTACGATAGGGGACATAACTGATCACAAAATTCATATTTCCTCATTCCCTCCTTGTCCCCTACGGACCCTCAGGAGATATCGATCTTCATCAATCCATCGATCTGTTCATATGGCATCATTTGTTCTTCTTTCTTCTTCCGGGATCTTGAACGAAAACTTGGATGTGGGATACACGATGTGGCACACAGACCACAAATCGCTGGCCCACATTGTAGACATAAGCAGCAACTGAATAGTATGAGAAAGCCAATACCTAGGAAGGATAGGATTCTCCATCCCCAGGCTGACAACACGCCCCAGAACCAACCGGACCAAGTCCAGGTGCCTGGACTCTGGTGTATCTGGCTTATAATCTTATGAAGGCGGGTTATGGCTTTGTATACCGACGGCGAATTTTCTGGTATGAAAATGCAGCAACTTGATCCGATTACCCTACAAGCTCCGCCCCTATCGGCCAGGATGACGTCAAGGACAAGACGATTTTGAAGCACAACAATCCGCATAGCAGACTGTTCTTCTGTTAAATTGCCTAAGGCGGAAATAGTCTTGTTCACTACTGCTTCAAGGGTTCTGGTTAATCTACGTATCAGCTTACTATTAGTGACTGTACCTATATATGGAAAGAAACCTTTATTGAAATCTGTGTATTTTTCCCATGCTGTTTCAGTGTAATCGACAATTGGAAGATCTCTCTGTTGTCTATTGTGTACTAAATGGGTATTTCTGTGATAGTCAGGAGGAGCTAGGAAAACAGGTGGCAGAAGGAATGCTATGTAACAGGTACCATCCCAATCTAAAGGTAGACATATATATGCGGTCTGGCCACATATGAAGTAGGAATGATGGGAAGCTCTAAATGTAGACTTGCCTTGATCACTGAATTTTATTACGGTGGTGCATTTACTATGGCCCATGTGTATGGAACCATTCTTTCTTACACATAATTCCCCTTTTACTGGGAATACTGACATGGCGGGCAAGATTGGTGTAGCTTCAGATTCAACGTTCAGGATCATGAGGTTAAGTGTAAAATTACCTAATCCATATACTTCATTTTCTAGATCAGTTCCTGTTCTTTTGGGGAGTCCCTCCTTGTCAGGGTAGCAGACTTTAAGCAAAACTAGGTTCAGGTTTCCCCATACCCAGTTGTCTTGATAAACTGCGGAATTTGAATCTAGGGAATTAATCAAACTAAACCATGCTCCACAGGAGCCATTGTGTGTGAACGGATATGGAAAGAGGGGCAAAACTCCCTTATAGTTTTGATAGGGAGGGAGTCGGCCACATATCCAACAATTTGTGGCATTGCTGGTCTGATGGGAATGATGTAACATACTAATGAATGTGTTGTTGCGCAGCGCAAATCTATAGGACAACTCATGCAGAGGTAATTCGCTAAAAGAATGTTCTGCAGTTACATTGTAAGCACGCTTAAGAATAGGGTAATACATATGCAATAGTATGCTGAAAATAATGATCAGAAGACTTAGAAAAAACAAAATTAATAATGTTACTGTGCAGTGACTACGAAGTGATTTACAATACGCATGCTTTTTAAGCTGCATTTGCTGATTTCTTTCTCTATTCCGGTCTAGAGGATACATGTCAGAGACAAATTCAACCGATTCACCTTGGAGAGGACTTAAACAATCAAATTGTCTGACTTGCTAGACCTCAATTTTAGTTTGTACAGTTCTGGTTTTGATTGCTCAACCAAGGGGAGCTTTGAGTCTGTCTGTGAGGGAATACAAGGTTGAGTATTTACACTGGATGGTAGTCCATAAAATTTCTTGATATGACTCGAGTGCAACCACCCTTTGCGTCCCTCGATCTTCACGGCTGTCCTTGTAGTTAGTAGAACTAACTTCGGTGACTTCCACCTAGGCTCCAGTTGGGTCTTCCGGTCGAAATTCCTGACCAAAACCAGGTCACCAGGAACCACGTCATGGGGCTTCCCCTCAGTATTATCGGGAAAAGCTGCGGCTACCTGTGAACGACAAGATTGTAGTGCAGACATCAAGGAAGCCAGGTAATCTGTCAGCATATTACAGTCAACATCAGTGATTTTGCGAGGTATAGGCGTCCCCCACATATTTGGTGGTCTACCGAAGATCACCTCGTACGGGGATAACCCTGTTCGAGAATGTGCTATCATTCTCATGTAAAAGAGCGCAACTGGTAAGGCTACTATCCAATCGACACCTTTTTCCCTACATATTTTGGACAATCTAATTTTCAGAGTTTGATTATGGCGTTCCACGAGACCTGCTGCCTCGGGATGTCGGACACAGTGGAATTTCCATTGGTAGCCTAACAAAAGGGAAACATGTTTCATTAGTTCGGATGAGAACGGCTGGCCGTTATCTGAGTAGACAACACGTGGTAAACCGTACCGTGGGAAGAATTCTCGAACTAACTGTTTAGCAGTAGTCGGGGCAGTGTAATCTGAAACCGGGTAGGCTTCTGTCCAACGGGAAAGAGCACAGACAACTACGAGAACATATTTGAATCCTCGACATCGTTCCATCTGGATATAATCCATCTGGAGGACTTCAAAAGCATGATCGGGAGGTTGAAATCCACCCTGCTCTACGGGGATGCTTTTACCTGGATTAAACTGACAACATATCATACAGGTACGTACTTTCTGTTTAGCTGCTGCTCGCAAGTGTTTGTTGAACCAAATGTGTTGAATGCTGTCTAGCATAGCTTTTTCTCCTAGGTGCGCTGGACTATGTATTGTGTTAATGATGACTTGAACCATAGAGTCGGGAAGAAACCATATAGATTTTTCCTTCGTCATCCATCCTTGATCCGTTTGGATCCCTCCTAATTCAGTCCATTTCTTTATTTCTTCTGGTGTAGCATGTGTCTGTATGTCAATTACATCAAGGGCGGGATCCTTAACTGTCATGCAATGTGTTAGTGTCTGAACTATTGTCTTTGTCATGTCAGTTGTGAGAGTCTGATTCTGAGCAGTCTGTTTAGCTGTTCTGTCAGCTAGGTCATTACCCTGAGAAATGATATCGGTAACTTTTGTATGGGCTTTACATTTCATAATCGATATTGCAGTGGGTAGATGAATCGCGTCTAATAGGGTTTGAATGAGGGGTCCGTGTTGGATGTGGGCACCGTGAGAAGTTAAATAACCTCTCTCTCGCCACAGTACGCCGAAGTCATGGACGACTCCGAATGCATAACGTGAATCTGTGTATATGTTGACTTTCTTATTTTTGGCTTGAATACAGGCCTGTGTCAGAGCGATGAGCTCTGCTGCTTGAGCTGACAAAGTGTTAATACAATTTGTTTCAATGACTTCAGTGTCTGTTGTGACTGCGTAAGCGGCCACTAACTCTCCTGTACTTGTTCTCATACATGACCCATCTACATACAATGTCAAGTCTGGATCTGACAAAGGGATATCTGTCAAGTCTTGTCTGGGTTTCGTCGTGATAGTAATGACTTCGACACAATCATGTGCCAATGGATCTGTTCCGCCCACTGGTAACAGTGTGGCAGGGTTTAACGTATTACAACGTCTGATTTCTATGTGTGGCTGAAATAATGTCAATTCGTAACCGGTAAGTCTCGCTATAGTCAAGTGTTGTGTTTGTGTGCGGTTCAAGAGAACCTCTACTGCGTGTGGTACTTGTACTGTCAATTGGTGTCCTAACACTATGGCATCGCTTTGTCTGATAGCTAAAGCTGTTGCTGCCACCGATTTCAGGCACGCAGGAAGAGCCTGAGCTACTGGATCTAATGTACTAGAGAAATAAGCACATGGTTTGTGTGATCCTGCTTGTTCCTGAGTGAGTACTGACAAGGCAGTACCTTCGCGTTCTGTAACAAAGAGTGTAAACCGTTTACTGTAACATGGTGTTGCTAAAACAGGTGCTTGGCATAAAGCTTTCTTTAAGCTTTCAAAGGCGTGTGTATGTTCTTGAGTCCAAGGGAGGCCAGTCGATGCGGCTGCCTCCTGTGTTGTTAACTGGATGAGTGGTTTTGCTAGAAAAGCATATTGAGGGATCCACTGCCTACAGTATGAAGTGAGGCCTATAAAAGCCCGCACCTCCTTTTGTGTCTTGGGTGGTGGCATGTTAGCGATTAACTGGATGCGGTCGGGTGTAAGCTGCCTTCCCTCCTTGGACAGTGAGTGCCCAAGGTAAACAACTCGCTGGACACAGAATTGCAGCTTAGAAGGGGACACCTTGTGCCCCTTGTCGGCCAGAAATTTTAAAACCATCGGTGACGCTTTTTCACATTCAGGTTCGCTTCGGGCGGTGATCAGCAGATCATCGACATATTGAAGCAAGGCAGTGTTAACTGGCATGTGGATACTGTCAAGTTCTCGTTTCAGTGCTTGGCTATAGATGCTGGGGCTTTCTGTAAATCCTTGAGGTGCGCGTGTGAATTTAAAACTTCGTCCATTTAAACTGAATCCGAACAGATATTGACTTTCCGGATCTATTGGGACGCTAAAGAAAGCATTTTTGAGATCAATTACAGTGAAGAACGTTGCTTCTGAGTCAATAGCGGTTAATAATGAAGAGATATCTGGGACCACAGGGTATTGTGGTACAATACATTTATTCAATTCGCGCAGATCAATAACTAATCGATATACTGGTGATGCTTTTGGATCCGTTCTTTTAAGAATCGGAATTATCGGGGAATTACATACATTGGAGTCGGTTTCGACAACCACTCCTTGTGCAATGAGCTCGTCAATGATTTGCAGCAAAGCCACAACAGCATCGGGTGGTAACTTGTATTGTCGCATTCGTGGTAGTATTACTCCTGTTTTTAGTGTGACACGATATGGTGTAATATTCATGCAACCAACATCAGTGGGGCCTTGTGCCCATAAATGTGTAGGTAAATTCTGCAGTCGGTGATCCATATCTCTGGACACGTAGTGACCTTTGAAGTCACGTAGAAATAGTCGTACTCCTTCCGGAGAACAACATATTATGGCTCCTAGAGCTTTCAATGTTTTTATACCTAACAAGTTTTCTGGACATGATTTAGTAAGCAATAAATCTGTAGTACGTGTCAATGGACCGATCGTAAGTGGAAGAGGTTGTGTTACGTCATTTATTATAGGTTTTCCTGAGAATCCAAGGGAAATATTTTGTGAGCCTGAGAGGGGTGCCCCTGGAACTTCACTGCGTCTTATAGTTGTTCTGCTTGCCCCTGTATCAAGTAAAAACTTTCTGTCTTCCCCTAATAGTTCACTATGTACATAAGGTCCCTCTTGGTCTACAGGAACCTCAATAAGGGGTAAGCCAACTTCCCTCTCTAGGCTATGTCATGTATATCGCTGATAATCGGGATAATCTGCTTGTGCATACTGATACATCTGTTGTGTCGTTGCTTGTGTTGCAGCAATAGGCTGCGCTTGTGGTGGTGCTACGGTCTGTTGTGGAGCTGCCTGTTGCGGAGCTAACCTAGGTTGTGCATGCTGAGGGATTTGTTGTTGATTCTGATCCTGTCTAGGTGGACGTGGTCTCTCCTGGGTTCTACCTGTAGCAATATTATGTTTCAGGACTGGACAATCGTGTATATAATGACCTTGTTGTTTACAATAGTTGCATGTCCCTTTCGTAGGACCTGCGGAATCACCCTTTTGATGACCATTGGCTGGAACTGACTGAGCAACAAGCATTTTCATTTTTGTATCTTTCATACGTCTTTGTTCGTGTTCTTGTTCTTCTCTAATTCTATTGTGGTGATATTGTAACATCTGTAACATCTGTGATGGGGTATTACCTTGCCAGGTACTTTCGAATTTCAATACTCTATTCTTGACTTGTAGCAGAGAATTTTCAACTAATTTTGTCACAAACAGATGTGGATATGACTCACTACTGGCTTTTATGCCACTATTTATACCAAAACATTTTTCAAATCGGGAATAGAAATCACTAGTGTCTTCATCTGGCTTTTGTTTACAGGCTGATATCGCACCCCAGTCTTCCTTTTTCGTAGTTAATAAACGTGGCAGTACCTGTACTAGTAGTCCTGCTAGTGCTGTAGTCTTTTCCCCAAGTCCTGCTCCTGCAGCTCGGGCCCTTTCTTCGTTTTCTAATGCTGTCCAATCTATCTTTTGGTCTCCCACCTCCCATTCCTTTTCTTTAAGTTTCTCATAAACACCGGCGGGTAATAGGACTTTTAATAATTTCATAATGTCGGGGTAGGTATACTCTCCCATGAGTAACATGTCTTTTATTTCACGGTGGAAACCTGCTGGATCCTTGTCATGGCTGGGTACTACTTTCTTCATTTCTAATAATTCCAGTTTAGTTATAGGCGTGTACACAAACACGCGTGTAAAGTTATTACCGTCACCTCTGATTGGGTGCACTTCGCGTAACGGGTTCTGTCTATCTATGTGATACATTTTTCTTCCCATAATGGGAATTGGAACGTGTTCCGGGCATACGAAAGTTAAATATTGGTTTCGGAATTCTAGAATCTCTTTAATCAAATCAGTACCTGACCCTCTCCATATATTCGTGAGTAGTTCTGTCAATATGTCAGGTAAGGGTCCTGGATCGGAGTGTTGGCTTTTATATAATATAAGGAGGTGTTGAATCATGTATATACTAGCTAAACGCTGTTCGTATGGGTCAAGATTCAGAAACGTGTGTGCAAGTACATCATCATTGTATTCGCTGGGACTGTCAGCCCATTGTACTGCGGACCTGGCTAATTCTTGTTCGTCCATGGAATCGAGCATATGATACCCCCTTCGATCTCGGAGTAATTTATCAGCGGCTTGGAATAGGTGCTCGGGGGATTTTGTATTTAACATAGGATTTGGAAAATGTCGATTATATTCTGGACGTATCGGACGTATCGGGTCATTAAAGCCTCTAGTATTATTATGGGGTCTTCCTCTACCTACGTAAGCTATCGTCTCCAATTGTTCTGAGTCTTGCTCCTCCTCCTCTTCTGATTCTACTCTGTCTGTTTCTCGTCTTTCTTTATGTATTCGTTCTACTCCCTTGCGGATCTTTCGACACATGGCGATTATACACGCCTGTCTATCATGTTTCTCTTCTGATATGTTCTGACCCCATTTGACAAGTCTTTGCATGGTATCGTGATCTGCCCCGGGCCTGTCTTGATTCCTAATTACGCAATTTATGAAAAAACGTAGTAGTTGTCTTTGTACATCCACTTTCTGGTATTCCATAGCTTCGTTAATACTTTCTGAACCTCGCCCTGTTTGGACAAAGCGATATATATTGTCTAGGTGGTCAACCATTCCTGGTATCGTCATTAAATATAATGTAGCTCGTCGTATACGTAGTGATGATATGAGCAATTTGTCCTGTCTACCTGGTACTGGATCGTATCTACAATCCACAAGCTGTTCTTTAAACATGTCGGATGTCGCTAATTGGGGTGTACGTTGGAGTGCTAAATCTCTAAGGGTCTGTTTGTTTCGCGGCGGGGTGGCAAACATGTCTGTCGTACCTCCTGCAGCACCATCTGAGGTGCTAGGCACGAAAGGATTCGTTGGACGTAGGATAGAGATTGTAGATGTGGGAAAAACTGTAGAAACGGACGGACCTGTAGGAACTTGTGTAGGAGTTTGTAGTTGCGGGGATACAGACGGATGCTCTTGGTGTTGAACACCATCGGCAAGTGGTGTGGGTGGTATGGCATTAGCATACTCGGGAGCTACGTCATCTAAATAGGAAGAAAGGAAAACGTCCTTTGCTGTTTTGGGATGTGTTTTGGGATGTGCTTTTATCGGGAGTAATGGAGGAGTTAAGTCTTTTGGTATTTCCGGGGTAGCCTTAGGTAACCCTTCGGCCAGAAGAGGATACATACCATTCATAAGAGTGTTTCTTTGTCTATCTACTTGTTCTGAGTTTACTCGGGTACCTTCCTCAAGTAATAGATTTTCTCGGGTTTTATTCTCTCTACCTTTCTCTTCCTGTCTGAGTGCTTTTTCTGTACGTCTGTATGATTCTTTACGCCATAATTCAATGGCATCTTTCTGTGACTGTCTGGCTTTCTTTTTCCATAATTCTTCTTCTACTCTCATGATGCTATCTGCATCCCAGGTCCCTGCTGCGGGCCATCTCTGATTTTCTGGCAAATCCTTGGTGTAGTCCACCCATAAATCAAGAAATAATACGGCATCTAGGCCATGCTTATGATACATAAAGTACCCTGGAGTGTCCCTAGGTGGGATGGGAACAGCTTCTTCGAGTACACCTTTTCTAGTTTTGATCTGTCTTAATTTCGAAAAGAGCGGCATTTTTAGATCTGGTTACTTAATTTTAAACACACTTAATACGAATAAACACAATAATGAACAGTCATTCACACCACAATGTATAGAACGTATTAAAACATTTAACATTTAACAGTTTTAACGGACAATGATAACTAATAGAAAACTAGTTACTGACATAATACTGACACTAGATAATACTTATTTATATGCAAGGCATACTATATATACTGCTAAACAGTACAGATACACTGCTGAAACAGTGCAGACCGGATTTGTGTACCCAAACCCGTCTTGACCGGCACAGACTACGTGCACGTTAAATGCCTCCCCGGTAATGGTACTCACCGGGTAGCTCGGAACGGAAGGCCTCGGAACGGAACTGAAACTGGACCGGACTGGACTCGACTCGACTGGACTCGGAACTTCGGAACCTGGTGGGCCTCTGTATACCTCGGATCTTGCTCTCTCAGCTAGGCTCTGGTCGGGATACTTCGCACTTCTCACCGCCTCGTCTGGGTGTTGATCGCAGCCTCAGTTGCCCCCGCTTGGCCGGAGGGAGATACAGGAAATCCTGCAGGTACGCGTTTTTGTCCGTTCAGCTGTGGCAGGAGACCGGGCCTGCAACGCACCTCCGGCGCGTGAGATGAGAAAGTGTCCCTATTCGGGCGCCAATTTATGTGGTAAATATTTCATTACCGGTACTATTTTTTATGCGGTAAAGTCTAGTAAGAATAACTCAGTAAATATAAGAGGCAGAATCCGTGGTATTAGAGGTTTTAAAAGGCTTTATTCCTATACAAAGGAATACAATTCGAATTGTAGGCTTTCTATTCCATCACCACGAAAGTTCAGGAAGGAAGGGGCTACATTATTGACAGATAAGCAGTTTTATAGAAAATGCATTACAGTGAAACAGATGCAAGAGGCGTAACAGCTGATAATACAGATAAAAGGTGCATACGTAACTAATAGAGGCGGTCATATGGGCGTAATTTAATAAACGTCATTATACATGATGTCACAAGTGGGTGGATCCATAAAAGAATCCTGCAATGTCAGCAGAAATATTTGGCAGAGATGCGCACGCAGCCGCATGACGTGTGATTGACGTGCAACTAGAGGGTGAAGGGGACTTGACATTTAGCTCTTCATGTGGAGACAGAAGTCTGGGGGTCATGTCAACCTAATCCCAAATCATATCTAATATCCTATGTTTAAAGAACTGTGTTATCCAAAAGGAAAGGTCTCTAGGATAGAATCTATTCTATACTGACTGTTAGTGCGTGTACAAGCGTCTAAGTGTCTACATGAGATGCGAGGGGGTAGGAATATTCCATGGTGACGGGGCCTATGAATTACTTGCATGAGGACAGCGAGGCCTGGCCTCTTTGCACGGTAGCTGGAGGAATGTTTACCTAAACTACTAGACAGGAATGCATCGGATGAGGAGCGGAGTAGATAATCTTGAAGGTGAAATACAGTTTTTGGCAGGCAATATGCTGGATCAGGCACCGTTAGCCGCGCAGGGAGTAGGACAAAGTTCATGGATACAGATGCAGGCTCAAACTGGAGCTTTCAGAGGCAGAAGACAGGAAAAGGCTTGATGACAGAATTCTGGGCCTACTCGCCTGAATCTGTAAAATGTGGAAAGTGAACCACATAAAGTCGGTGGCCTTTCATACTTAGGAATGGAATATCTGACCCATTCATGGCGGATCTGAAAGAGGACATGTTGACGGTGGACGCACATGTATTTGCGTCTTCAAAACTGGAACTGGAGGGAACATACATGTACGTATAGCATGTACATGGAGCCGTTGGGGTCTACGATAGGGGACATAACTGATCACAAAATTCATATTTCCTCAATCCCACAAGGAAATGTGAGGAAAATGTGATTTATTTAGCTAAATTTGACGGTTTGCAGGAGGTTCTAGTTAAGAAACCGTTGGGGGATCCAAGCAAGCCACACCTCCCTGGACTTCCCTGGGTGTCTAGTTTTAAGAAATGTCTGGGGTTTGGAGGTTTTCCTAGATGGCCGCTGAGCCCAGGACCAAAAACGCAGCTGACCCCTTTGAAAAACCAGGTTGTTTTGTGATCGATAATTTGTATGCCTCCCCAATATGTTTTTAGGGACTTCCCTGTAGCGGGCTCTTCTCCACCCCACACACATGAGGTTGCATTTTTAGCGGGAGACCTGGGGGACACTGGGTGGTATCAAATTTGTGGTTTCTTTCTGATTCTGGAAGAATATTGCGCTGCCATGCTGCCTGTGACCCCCCTAGAAGAAATCTGACCGCCTGTTACTTGGAGAAATTGAATACTAGCAAACATTGCGGTCACTTCTTAGATGTTAATAACATCAGAGGCCCGACAAGCTGCTGGAAATGCCAGACACAGATCATTTTTGTCGACCATTATATCACAAACGATTCAGGAAAGGAAAGCAGTCGTCTGGTTTCTATTCGAGGGGGTCTAATAAATGCACGGTCTTTAATTAAGCACGCTTTGGACATCAATGAATTAATTACTGATAATAAGCTAGACATCTTATGTATCACTGAAACCTGGTTGAAGGAAGACTGTAATCCGGATATAGTGGTCGCACTGCCGCCAAACTTCACTATGTGCAGGAAAGATAGAGAGGACGGCAGTGGAGGGGGAGTAGCCATTATACATAGGGAGACCTTACAATGGAAGACCTTTACCCTGCAAGGACTAAAAGGAGCAGAAAATATGGGCTTCTGCTGCACCAGAAATAACTCCTTCTCCTTTTCTGGGGTATTGCTATATCGCCCTCCAGGCAACTGTAATGCCTTCTTAGAATCTTTAGGAGATGCTCTTAGTGAGGCAGTGCTCAGATATTCGAATTTTTCATTGCTTGGGGACGTTAACCTACACCTGGAATGTGATAATAGCCCAGGAGTTTCATCTTTTTTAGAAACGATCACCCTATTGGGCCTCAAACAAGTTGCTCAAGGACCAACACATTGTGCAGGGCACACGCTGGACACAGTTTGCACTAACCTTAAGTCATTTCAGATTGGTAATCCAATTCCACAGGCGTGGTCTGAGCATAGCCTTATTCCCTTCGTCTTTTCAACTCCTCAAAAGGTCAGTGCAGGCATAAGTAACAGTAACATCACCGATGCACCCAGGCGGAAATGGCAGTTTTTAGTCTCTAACCCCCTCTTATTAGCTATAGCTCAAGATACGGTGCCTATACTCATTGGGGAACCGGGAGAGGACTCGGTTAGAATGCACAATTGGTTAACATCTATAGGGAATAAATTAGATCCCCCCGAAGGCGGCACTCAAGCTTCTAAAAGGAAAAACCACAATGACCCCTGGTTCTCAAAAGATCTGGCAGATCTCCATCTGCACAGTAAACAGCTTGAACGCAAGTGGCGAAGCGGATATGAAGTAACTAATTTGCAAATCTTTAAAGCATTTAGAAAACAATATAATCTGGCTATTAAAGCTGCTAAAAAAGAATATTTTCACAATCGAATCAAAGAAAATTGTAAAATCCTTCACAGATCCTAAAGCTCTACATTCTGCGATCCCTCCGTCTTCTACACTTTGTAATGAAATTCCACTTTACTTTGAAAACAAGGTTAAGAACATTCAAAGGAATTTTGAGACTTCTAGACCACAGGACCTCGCCAATGGAAAAATACCAGACCACGGAATGGACTATCCCGTCCTTCAATCATTTCAAACTGCCACATTAGTCCAAGCGAGAGAGGCTATATTAGCTTGTAAATCAGGTTCACCATTGGACGCATGTCCCCCAATTCTTTTACATCATATTATTGATGTTGTGAATCCGCTGATCAACAGTATAGTGAATTCCTCCCTTGCCTTGGGCACAGTACCCGAGGAATGGAAATTTGCTATCGTGAAGCCCCTCAAGAAAAAACAGAACGTTGAATCATCTAATTTATCTAACTATAGGCCCATATCCCTCTTACCAATTTTGGGTAAGATCACAGAGAGAATAGTCTACAAACAACTCTCTAGTTTTGCTGAGTCTACATCTATTTTTCATCCCCGCCAGTCTGGATTTCGCCCAAAACATTTGACAGAGTCAGCTTTACTCGAGATATCAGACACCCTAAAATTCATAACGGATAGGGGCAGGAAGGCAGTCCTGATCCTTTTGGATCTGTCTGCCGCGTTTGATACCATCTCCCATGACATCCTGCTAGCCAGACTTAGATTATGTTGCATTACCAACTTGGCATTGGCATGGATCACATCCTTTCTGTCAAATAGAAAACAGGTTGTCTCTTTGGGTTCCTGTCTATCATCTGAACGTACTGTATCTACGGGTGTTCCACAGGGGGCTTCTCTTAGTCCCCTGCTGTTTAATATATATATGGCTCCACTCATATCACTAATCTCGTCCTTTGGGATCGAAATCACATCTTATGCTGACGATACCCAACTCATTCTGTCATTAGAAGAGAGATCGACAAAAGCTGAAGAAAATTTCAAAGCTTGTCTTACGGCAGTCATTAAATGGATGAACAACAACCACCTCTGCTGTAACACCGACAAAACAGAAATCCTTCCCATTGGTAAAAATAATCGGTTCCAACCCAAAGACTGGTGGCCAGATGATACTGTAGCCCCTCCTTCAACGGTTGAGGTTGCTAAAAATCTGGGAGTACTGTTCGACTCTTCCCTTTCATTTAAACCCCATGTTTCAAAATTAACAGGGACCTGTTTCGGCCTTATTAAAACATTGAAAAAATTCTTCAATCTCATCCCGCTTGCAGCAAGGAAAACGGTAACAGCAGCTCTTATATCATCACGGCTAGACTACTGTAATAGCCTCCTTGCAGGGATGAATAAGGCTTCCCTGAGGAAACTCCAAGTAGTTCAGCATGCAGTGGCCAGATTGGTCTTAGGGCTTCCTCGTAGAGCGTCTGCCTCTGCCTCTGCCGCATTGAAGACCCTACACTGGCTCCTGATTCATAAAAGAATCCTGTTCAAATTGCTTCTGACAACTTTTAGAGCATCTCGTGGTTTAGGCCCTGTTTATCTCTCCACTAGATTCAAATCATATACCACAACAAGGTCACTCAGATCTAGCTCCGCAAATTTACTTGCAATAGCTAGGTTCATATTGTCAACCAAAGGAGGGAAATCAGCTACAGTCTTGGGCGCAAAAGCGTGGAATAGCTTGCCAAAGGAACTGAGAGCGATCCAACAGGAAGATCTGTTTAGAAGAGTCCTTAAGACTTGGATCTTTGGTCTAACAGATGTCTGCTCTCTGGCCATGATTTAGCCTATACAGTTACAGTTGGTTCTAGTTATCTGCAGCGCCAGGAGACTCCGTCAGGAGTGACAGTTGCGCTATACAAACCTCACTTTTCATTTCATTTCTTTTCATAATGACCGGAAAATGTGTTACTTCAGGCACATTTTGAGGTTTGCAGGGCATTGTGAGTAAGAAAACGTGTTGGGATCCACGAGAGGCACACCAACCTGTACTCCACTGGGTGTTTAGTTTATGAAATTATCTATACTTAGAGATTTTTTCATCAAGTACACACGCATACGGGTTGGATTTGGCACAAAGGTGAGTGAAAGGTTCAAAATGTATATTTTATTAACAAGACATTTCACAGAAATGAATTGCACTGTTAATAATGCAACAGTGACACCAATGAATCAATGACTTACAGCTCATGAACTATAAAGCTGCGAGAAGGCACCAACTGCTTTACAGGCCATTCACTTATCTTTCATACTTGATACTCACAAGACCATTCACATCTCCAACCACTGGACCAGCATATTACAACATTCACAAAAAGAAACAATGTACACCCTGGCAGAGAAAGACAGAAAAGCAATTATTACTAAATAACCATATATTCATCAAGTACGCACACACACTGGTTGGTGGTTGGATTTGGCACAAGGGTGAGTAATGGTTTAAGATATAAAATGTTATTAACAAGTGATTTCACAAAAATACAATCCACTGTTAATAATTGAAAGGAAAACTGAACCAATGACTCACAGCTTGTGAGCTGCAAAGCTGAGTCAAGGCCCCAACTGTTTTACAGTTTATTCGCACACTGTTCATACGTGACACACACAAGGCCATTCATGCCACCAGCCACAGGTCCAGTATATTACAACACTTACATCAACAGACAGTGCCAATCAAGGGCCCATCGCCATCATAAGCTCACATGCCTGACACAGCAACCACACCGGCAGACTGTGTGTGTGGACTGGCGTTTGGCTAGCAGTGTGTGTAATGACCAGCAGCAAGTCACTACTCACACACCGCCAGCCAAGTGCCAGTTCACCCACAGAGCCAGTCAAGCTCCAGTCACGCACACCGCCAGGCAAGCACCAGTCCACACACACTGCCCGCCAAGCACCAGTCCATGCACACCGACAGCCAAGCACCAGGCCATGCACACCGACAGCCAAGCACCATTCCATGCACACTGTCCGCCAATCACCATTCCACACACACCGCCAGTCAAGGGCTAGTCCACGCACACTGCCATCACATTTTTTTGCAGAAAAGAAAACAAACCAATTCTAGGTAGGTACAACAAACACAAAAGTTCTAAATAATACATCACACTAATCCTAACCATGAATCTGAACAAAAAATATAAAACAATACAGACCAGGTAGTTCACTTTTACACTCATGGTTGCTCCTAAAAACACTTTTGTATGTGGTGCATTCTAAAACAAGCAGACAGACACAGCGCAGGTTTGGAAGGACACTTGGGGCAGTACATACGAGTCTCCTGCCACCCACCCTTTTGCATAAAAGATCTACATCTCCTACAGGGAAAGTCTTTTTTGGCCGTGGGAGGAATGTGATCAGCAAAGTGACGATCTTTCAATCTAGCCAAATCCTCCAACACTCCAACTCTAGGAACACTTGCCTGTTCCACTACAACAAGGCTGCCTATCACATACGCCTGAAACTTAATAAATGTAATTTTTAACTCTGGAGAACATTCCTTAAATATAATAAAAGCAATCAAAGTTTGCTAAGTGGAAAATATGGATAGCCAACTTCTTATACCAAATGTAAGCCTTACGAAGAGTAGTGTAAGCTTCCAACCTCTGATCTACTCTAACAACACCACACGTGTCTATTATAGTCTAAAATGCACACAGGTTTGTGGATTTCAGAAACCTGGCCCCAAACAGTCACAGGTGAAGTACTTTCATCATATATGATAGTCAACAAAAAGACATCTGTTGTGTTAGAAAATTTCACAGCTAGAAGTTCATTGCTATGCAAGGCACAGCACTGTCCTTTCTCAAGTTTTTTTTACAAACAAGCTCTTTTGGGTAACCTTGACAGTTAAAGCGAATTGTGCCACACGCAACAGTGTCCACTTTGACCAATTCCTTGAGCAATTGTATACCAGTGAAAAGTTATCTACGTATGAATGGTGACCTTTTTAAAAGGTCCTCTACCAAATCCCCACACATTTTCTCACTAAATTCTAAAGTGGACGGACAACCAGGGGGTCAAGACTGCAATCCCTACCTATGTTCACATTGTGATTATAGACAAATCCAGTCCTACTCTCAGACAGCATATACATCTTATTTCCATAACGTTCTGTTGTGTACTTCCTATATTACCATTACAGGATCTGCGCGTTTGGAGAGCATAAACTGTAGGATTGGTGGCAGACTGACTCTGAGCACCCCCACCAAGAATGTTAGCCTATCTGTTCTAACTAGCTCACAGTGCCACTAGAATTTCCTCTTATTGGGGAGAGAATAGTTTCTGGCAACCTCAGAATATGACGACCCTGATCACCCAGGATCGTGGAAACAATGTACTACTTTTCGCTGAGTCACTCATGCTCACTTATTCGATCTTAGAGAGTTACACAGAAGAAACAGTCGGGCGTGTTACAATAAGAATTATTTGCACAGTTGTTCTTCTAGTGTAAAATAGATATGCTGCAACAACCGTTAGAGAGTAGCAGAGATATATTTATGATTAGCGGTACAGTGAAAATAAAAGAATTGTACAGTTCTACCATCTTGCAATAATCATGAATAAATACATGAATATAAAATTCAGGATGAAAATGCGTGTACTCCCACGATGCCTATCTAGATGTACCTAAGTGTACCTAGCATGTTAGTAGTTGTGAAGCCAAGAATCCCTCTAGGATTTAGTTGAACCCATTACCTGAAGTGAGAGAGTGTGGGACCCTGTCCTGGTCTCGAGTTGGACACCCTGCGAGGGATATGTTAGACTACTGTCAGCTGGCGCATCTGCATGCAGGAGCCTCAGCGTCTCTTGTCAGTGTGTTGGCCTGTAAGTCTCGGTTCCTTCGGCCAACCCTAGAAAGATGTGCTGTATTTATACAGAAAGTATCTAGGGCTCCTTTGTCCCTTGTTTCTTGTATTAGCCATTATTGGATTTTGGGATGACGTATGGGATGAACCTTGTACGTAGATATTATGCAGGTGGTGTAGCCTCTGCCTGGTTTCCAAGAACCATTATGAATATTCATTCACACAGTATGAGTCTATTGATGAAGTTATAGGACGCTATTGTTCTGGGAAAACCCCTCCTTCTGCGCTGAGGACTTGAACTAGGTAAAGGTTCAATCCTAAAAGGCTCGTTATTGTTTCGTGTATGGGGAGGTAATGTAGGTGAAGGTGTATGATATTACCCGGGCCTATATTAGGGTACCTGTATAGAACATAACACCCACTCCTCTTCCGAACAGTCAACAATGATAAAAATGCTAGTGAACTACTCTTTATACTAGGTAGTAGCGCATAATACTATCAGTGTGCTTTATAAAATATTGTCTGTAAAACTATATAAAAATAGTCTAATAGGGGGAGGAGAAAAATTATTTTCGAAAGTTAGTAATGGAAATGTCACTTTAACCCAAAGTCTTAGTTAAGTTTGTTTATTTCGGTCGAACCACTTCAAGCGTCCGAAGGCCATACTTTTCCAGCGACAAGTGTCAATTTTTAGGAAATGTTCCAAATTTAGTTGAATTTTGAAACCAAAAGGAAAAATCCAAATTCATTCCCAGCACTCGATGAGCCAATTATAGGTTTAGTGTCCTGGCTGAGAGACGCAACATTGCAGTTGCCAGCCACTGCAGAGGACAGTCCCTGTTACACCTCACAGAGTACGTCAATGGAGCACAGATGATATTCACAACTGCCGATAGCTGGTGCAGAGGCAGCTGGTGCTGTAGTCGATACCTGAGTGCTAGTGAAAGAGCTGATGCTCAACCCAGTTGTAGCAAAAGGCACCTTTGGCTTCTTGAGGAATGCAGCCATCAAGGTAGGAATACGCTGGGGACATTGCCGAGCATGGGACCTCACAGGTTCCAGCCTGGTCTATTAAGTCTGTAGGCGTGTCCGATGCAAGTGTCAGACAGAGATCTAACACGCATTCTTCTCCACAAAACAGGCATCGAAGAGCAGGTAAGATGCAGTCCATCCAGACTGGTCTAAAGCATAGGAACCAAGATGTGCTCAGTTCCCGTAGGCGAGGTGTGCTCAGATGTTGTACCATGCACTCACGGTATTTGCGCTCCAGGAGTGCTTTTGCCATCTCGTTGGTGATTGGGCCGTCCATTGTGTAGCAGAAAACTGACAATCAGGATTCCTGCTATAGAGAACAGGATCAGCGGAAGGCCTCCAAAAATGCTTCCCAATACGGAGTGTATAAAATTTGGAATAACTCCGAGGATTGTCTGAAAGGTGCTTAGAAATCCTGACCCTACGGTCTTAAATAGAGGTACAATACCTCTCGTATCAGACATATTAAAGATACGACTTAACATTTCTGTGAAATGAAGGGGGCAGTTTGTACGTAAAAGTGCCTGTATCTCAGTCGAGGTCCTTGCGATTTGAAGATCAAAGGTCTCTTGAGCGGAGGTTAAGGGTTCGGTTTGCTGTAAAAGCATGGCTTTCAGTCTGCTCAAAGTATCAAACTGTATAAAGGAAATATTCAACGAAGTCCATAACTGCGCCTCCCTGACTGTATTCATTGGGGGAAACAATACTTGCATACAGCAAGTAACCCTGGAGTTCACAGTGACCAGATAGGCAATGCCCGGAAGCATCCCACAGCAACCTTGATCGTTCAGCATCAAGTAACTCGCATTCGAGAGCAGATTGAATACCGGAGTAATCACGGCTGCTGTTTGATTCCCATTCATGTGGCAGGACAGGTTCGCTACTGAACCATTACAAGCTCCGTGCAGGGAAATATCCTTGCACATGAGAGAACTGCTTAAAGCGTTCTTGCTGTTTGTACCACTTAGAAACAGTTCTTGATCCCCACTCTGGTATCGAAATCTGCAAGGTAACTCCCAAGATTCCTCAATGTATTCCTTACCCATTTTGTCATATTGGCATGCCTGCCTTTCCTCAAGGCAATATTGAAACTGAAAAGTAGTGACCATTAGAGTTATGTGGCTATGGATTAGCCATTCCATTGATGGTGATTCCGCTACCTTAAATGATAATCTCTCCAGCTTTTCAATACGCAACATTGTATATTTTGCTCCCCTTTGTGCCATTGCTACCTGTTTTTCTCTTAGATTGTATTCAGAAAACAGAGACGTACTGTTGATAAAACGCGAGGCACATAGCCTGCATGCAAAGATTCCAGCGTCCAGCTCAACAACATAATAGAACGTAACTGAGATTGCCCGTGTTGTAATATGGCCAAATCTTGTTCCAGTATTTCTATCGCAGAAGATACAATGTTGCCTAAGGAATATATCCTGGAGGTCAAAGTTGTTAACCCATTGTCCACTACAGCTAACGCCTTCTCTAAGTTAATACACTCAATTTCCCGTATTCTCTCTGCGGCCCCTGTTGGGATATTTTCCAAATTTCATTATAGGCAGCATAAATGCCAGCATATATGAAATGTTTCTGACGGGGTTTCCTGGGACCTAGATCCTTAAGATCCATGTCTTGTGTGAGTAAGAATAAGTGCTGTTTCACTTCTGTGAGTGTTGAGGTTTCTAGCCAATCAAGGCACAACTTCCCAACACTGTAGGATGTCACTACCCCCCGGTGTTCTCTTTGTACATAACGTGGGTCTGGCCTATGGATACTGAACCCTTCGATTGTACTCCAGAATCTTTGCTGACATCTGTTCGTGTCTATGGGCCAAACCAACCATCCTTTCCAATTAGGTTCTGATCTATTGTACCGAAAAATTTCATCTATTTTAACCCTTCTTGTGAAGTTGAACTTTTCCACCTGTCCATCTGTGATGGTGTTGGAAACTGAGGTGTGTTCAGGTCCTTGTTCTTGGCTAGGCCAAGACAGGTTGTCTGTTGCACAGTGTCATTTAGAATTATCATCTGCTATGGAATGAGGCATGCTCTAAATAGTGCTTCTGTTCCCTGGACTTGACAGTCTCTAGAACCCCAGACTGATTTCAAGTCTATTGTGTCCTTCCATAAGTCAAAACCCTATTCAGACAATTGGGCAATAAAGGAAGCAGAGTAAATCTGTTTTGTGTTTGTCAGCATAATTTTCAGTGCCGATGTCCGTGTAACTTTATAATAAAATGATGTCGGGTCAGAAGTGTTAAACTCTGAAAAATATGAGAATTTCTGTGCAAATGTTTGCAAACTACCTTTTGGTTGTGTAGGGCAATGTTCCTACTCGTGGTACTCAAAAACATTTCTAGGTGTTATAGATTTGTGCAAGAAGTGATGACCATAATGTTGGTAACAATACAAAGTGTCATAGTCTGAAGTACCTTCTAGCATTTCAGTGTTCGGAAATGCGGCAGTTATCTCTAAATCAGACAACATATTATTAACAGTTTCAGAATCCCAATCATCAGAAAGTGTACTGGAGGTAATGATATCACTCAATAAAATTTTAAATACATGAGAAATTTTTAAAAGTTTAGTAGGACCGGATATGTCGAAATCAATCTTGTCCCAAACTATAACGTCTGATATAGGAACTGCTGTAATGTTCACTGATCACAAGTCTCTTTGTTCACGATGTGAGAACTGATGTGGTTTCAGGATCAATTAACTTTTTGGGCTGTAGAGCTATGTTGAAAGTATCGTCCATTAATAAGCATGCTAAAAGTTATAACTAAGCCTAGCCAGAAAAGAAAGAACAGTATCCCAGTAAATACCCAGAGTTCTACCCAAGGCGATACCAGGAAAGTCTGTTTGAGAAAATTCAGAAAGTCCTTGACTTGTTGCTTGCGTGTTTGTTGGGCTGGCATCATTTCTGGTTCACTTGGATCCAGGAAAACGTATCAAAGTTCATGGAGTAGCCAGAAGCAGTTCGATCAATTGTAGGAATAGCATCGGGATTTGTTGAAATCGTAGTTTGCTCTCGTCGAGGCATGTTGACATAAACGTCAGTACTTGGTCTTTTTTCCACTCGTGTGTTACTTTGAGTTTGATTTTGAAGTTGAACTTCAGGTTCAAGGGAACGAGTTCCATAGCATTGTTGCATAGTCCTTCATTCCGTACATGAGGCTCTTCGAACGTGATGAGTCTTTGTGTTTGAACTTCTTGGATTGTAGCTAGAGGAGGGCGTCTGCTACTGTGGAGTCCACGAGGCCTACTGCTTAGTATCGGCCACAGAGTGTGGTTTGATTAAGTCTATTTAGACAAATCTTTTCTTCTTTTTTCTGGCAACTGGCGGCAAAAGTACTGCTGTTGTTCGTTGAATTGCTAGGACAGATACAGACTTTCTGTATGATGGTCCAAATTCTTTTTTTATTCTCTATTTTCTCTCTGACCAGATCCAGACAGGTCTTGCCATGACTACCTTGACTTCCCCAGTGGCGGTCTGTTTCAGGTGGACGTTACTTTGTTGTGTCCCGGATAAATTTAGATCCTGTAAATAGCTAAACGATCATGGATATCAAATGGTTTCTCATCCCCCACTGTGCCTTCACAATCAAGATCTGGTACCCACATTCTTGCCCCAAATAGGACCTCATATGGAGTGACACCCCCTTAGAGATATGCTTGGCTGGTTATTGAGAACTCGTTTTCCCCATATAGATGATTGACCCAACTACCGCCCTTGCCTAATACCCTAGCTGTTAAAGATTGCTTTAAGTCCCGGTTTTGTCTTCCCACAACCAAATTTCCCGCAGGATGATATGGAGAGGAGTACCGCAATGCTACGCCCATACTTTCCATGGCCTCTTTGTAAGCCCGAGAGCTAAACGCCGGGCCACGGTCCGAATGTACCGTGCCAACTGCGTATGTCCCTATAAAGACTTGCAAATCTTTGATAACAGTTTGAGCGTCAGCCGAGCGCTGAGGCCAAACCCATAGGAATCTTGAGCATGAATCCACTGCAACCATGATATACTTGTTGGCCCCATCTGATTGTAAGGGGCCGCAGTGGTCCAGATAAGCACAAGCATGAGGTTTGTCTGATTTTAATAATGGTGTCTGTGCTGGGCGTGTTATGGTAGAGCATTTCATCTGCTGGCAGATGTCACATTTCAAGACCAAGTCTGTAGTTTGCATTGTTAGACCTGGCCACCAATAGTGCTGTTTCAACAATGAAATAGTCGCTGTAATACCTGTATGCGCAGAGCCCAAACCCTTGTGTGCTGCAATAATCAAATCTTGCCTACGATCCATATTTGCTATTACTCTGTCCGCCACTCCAGGAACCTGAACATATGGAATTTTGTTTGCATCTAAATTGTAGGAGTACTTGAGTGGAAATTTCTTTTGTACTGCTGAGCTGCCTTTGCGCAAAGCAATGACAGCAACCATAATCTCACCGTCTATCCTCGTTTTTGAATGAGTGATTGCAGCTACGGAAGCTGTGCGTACAGCCCCCTTCGCGGCTTCATCAGCCAATGAATTCCCTTCAACATGAACGCCATCATGTTGATGACTCAGTGTATGTATCACGTGAGCCCGTGGTAGTTCGTTTCTCATCTCAACTACCTGTTCCCATAGCATATTGTGCTTAATTGTACCACCTTTTGCGTCTTTGAACCTGTTTTGTTCCCAATTATATAAATATTCATTGTATGACTGCACAGAGTAAAAAGAATCACACACTATCAGTGTGGGGAATTTGTGATCCGTATTTACCAGTGCTAGTATCAGCGCTTTTAACTCTGCCAACTGACCCGTGCAGTCTCCTAGTGTCAGCTCCGATAGCTTCGAGTGGAATCCTTTGACCTCTTCAGGATTGGTTCGTTGCTCAAAAGGGTTCCACCCCTTGATCGTTTCCTCTCTGATAGCTATAATAGCACAAGAGATAGAGCGGATCAAGTGAGGGAAGGAAAGGATGGGGACAGCGGGGAGGGAGACCTGCAACAAGTAAAGCACACGGTTATACCCGACATCTATGCGTATTTTATACAGTACATATGTCACATGTGAAATGCCTGGAGGAAGCTATAGTACCTGTAAAAGAAAATAACCAGGAATTAATAGAATGTCCTGAACAGTGCAGTGGTTCATGGGGTTCTCTGCAGATTGGTTAATTACCATAGTTTATATTTTCCAACAATGAACCTGCCAATTTTACCAAAAGATTATTATATCCATGAAAGTCTTTCTGAATTCACTCTCTGATATTCCCTAACCTCCACCATTTCTCAACACGGCTTCGCCCATGAAATGTCAATGCACTTTGTTACCGGTTCGCACCCCGGCTTCGGCACTCAGTGCTCCTCCATGTACCAGAGTTCGTTTCCGCCTCACAACTCTTATTCTCAGAGTTTAGCAGGATTTAGTTATACAATCGTTATTACGGAATATGGCCGTTTCCCTCACGGCGCGTATTCTCTTTCTCGCTGTTACTGAATGAAGCCGTTTCCCTCACGGCGCGAATTCTCTCACTCTCTCGCTCTCATACACGCCACACACAAGTAGATTCCTGAACATACTCGCACTCTGCATGGAATGACAGCTTGGTAATTTCACATCCTGAGGCAGGATCGCGGGTCGGAAGTAAAGGCACGAACGAACATCAACGTTAGAATTCCACAAGCAAACTTCACGGTGCATGAGCACCCTTACCCAACCGTGACCGCCTCTCGCCTGTCCTCAATACATCTCAGGAATCGTTAGGAATATCCGACACAGCCTAGCACGTCTGCTCCCTACTTCACCACCGCGCGCCTCAGGAAACGTCATCACGTGCCGGAAATGCGTAGGCACGTCCCAGGTGCACCACGCAGACCTCTGGGTGATATAGTTATTCTTCAGAAAAGTCGCTGTTCGATCCTGACAACGAACCCACGGGACGGCTCGTAACACCAAGAGATTGAGTCTTGGTGCAACTTGGATGGAACTTTCCATCCCGCAGGCGACCTTTAATGATGGCACATGCTGCGCTGTATTGTTGCTTACTCCCTATGGCCGGTTGAGCAAATCCGTCAGTGTAAATTGTATATTCATACTGATCTAGAGGCAAGAGTTAATTTGGTAGAGGATTTTCTTGTTCGTATTGCAGAAATACTTGCTGAAAATACACCCAGGCTGTTCCTATACCCTTGGGGGAGACGACAAAACTGTCTCTGTGACCCCAACGTTGAGAATGCAGTCAAATACTTGCTTTCAGGCACTATATTTTGGCAGAAAAATCCATTTGAGATATCAAGTGTAGGTTTGTATTTTTTCCGCACAATGGTATTGATTAAGGTGGCACTGTGTGTATTTTGGACAGCGAATGTCTTTGTGCAAGTGTTTAAATGTCTGTAATCTAAAACTAGACGATATGTATTGTCAGGTTTCATGACAGAGAACAAAGGATTGTTCATTGGTGAGGTACATGTTTCAATGACCCCTTCATATTTAAGTTGATCTAAGATCTTCCTGACCTGTTTTTAGGTCTCGCCTGGCGTCGGAGCGCACATGCGCGCCTCGCCTGCGAGAGCTATAGTAAACAATTTACTTTTGAGAAAGGGACTTGAGCCCCGCCCCTCGTTTCCATTGGGTAGCGTCAGCGTTTATGGTAAATGCTGGCATCCCATTGGAAATGAGGGTTTTTAGTGGCCTCCCTTTAGCTTTTTGGTGGACTGCCTCGCCTGTTTCACGACGGCTCTCCCTCATGCTGCCTGCAAGCGCCAGTCCGGCTATGTGATTGGGCATTTGGACATGTATTACAAATCACACTGCCTTCATGCCGCATTCTCTACATAGAGACGTCACTGTCCCTCCTCCCGGCTGCGCAGACTTGTTTTATATGGACTCTCGGCAGCCATGCCACCTCTAGTGCAGTCTTCTGGAGCTGCTCTCGCACACAGAGGATACAACATCCATTCCACAGATACATTCCTTTTAAGGGGTGCTCTTCCCATCCTTACTGCGATTGGCGGTGCGAGCATCGAGACCTGCAAAGCCACGGGTATCTTAGGAGCCCACCCCACTACCGCATCCACTCTTGAAATGGGCATGTATGTGTATGTGCTGTAACCACCCTACTGTGGGCATTTAATGTGCCGATTCCACCAGAGCAGTGACTTTAAACAAGATTAGAGATGCGTGTGCCCTCCTTCCTGCCTACCTCCGCCAACCAGAAGCCCACCCATGGCATCTATCAGCGCTGCCCAACAGCCGTCACGGATCAGTGCCATGCTGTGCTGCGTGTACAAAGGCTTCTTGTCTGCTACTGCAATCACCATGAATGCAGCGCGAATAACCTAGTCCTTCCCCGATTTGTGTTTTAAAGTCACAGGACGGGAAATGAATGCCGTTGCCCTACGGTTCTCTAAAATGCACGCACGAGCCGAAGGACAGCTTGAGCAGTTAAGTCGAAAAGAACATTGTTGCCCCAGGGCATCACACTTTCTGCCTGTGGAAGGTGTCTGTTCTCTGGGGAGATGTACAGTAACCCAATGTCTGAGTCTGACACAACCGGGTGTCTACTGAGGAGTGCAGGCACATACTGACAGCACATGGGGATCTGGTGAATAGTGCAGGCACTAACTATCTAACGGTGTCTGTTCTCTGAAGACACACGCAGAATCTCGAAGTCTGACATCACCTGTAGTCTAATGAGGAGTGCAGGGAACACACCGATGGTGCTTGTGTTCTGGTGAATATTTCAGGCACCCTCTATCTAACTGTGTCTGTTCTCTGGGAAGACGTACAGGAACTCGATGTAGGACACCACCTGTAGTCTAATGAGGAGTGCAGGAACACACTGATAAGGCATTGGGGTCTGGTGAATAGTGCAGGCACCTACTATCTAACGGCGTCTGTTCTCTGGAAAGACATGCAGGAATTCAGGCTCTGACACAATTCGTAGTCCGAAATATGCTCTGTGGTGAAAAGTGCAGGATCTCGATGTTGGATGCTGCCTGCAGTCTGACAACAAGTGCGGAAACACACCAACAGTGCATCGGCTCTGGTGAACAGTGCAGACACTTGCTATCTAACAGCGTCTGTTCTGTGGTGTGAAGTGCAGGAAATTGTTTTCTGAAACCACATGTAGTAAGTCTGCTAAGAGGTGCGGGAACACCCTGATAGTGCTTGAGGTTCGGCAAATAACGCCGGCCCTCACTCTTTGGCGGTGCACGGTCTCTGGTGACGCAAGTGCTTGGACATCTGTAGTCCGATGAGGAGTGCGGGAACACATCTGTGGTTGTGGTCTTGTGAATACTGCAGCGCTCACTGTCTAACGGTGTCTGTTCTCTGGAATGACGCGCATGAACCCGATGTCTGACACCACCTGTAGTCTAATGAGGAGTGCAGGAACATGCTGACAGTGTCTGAGGACATCTGTAGTCCGATGACTGTGTTTGTGGCCTGGTGAACACTGCAAGCATCTAAGGTGTCTGTTCTCTGCAGGATCTCAATGTCTGATATCACCTGTAGTCTGCTAAGAAATACGGAAACACACACTGACAGTGCATGTAGTCGGGTGAATGGTGCAGACGCTCACTATATAACGGTGTCTGTTCTCTAGAGAGATGTGCACAATCTCGATGTCTGACACCACCCGTAGTCTAATGAGGAGTGCAGGAACACACTGACAGTGCTAGAGTTTCAGTAAATAGCGAAGGCGCTCACTCTGACGATGCATGGTCTTTGGTGACAAGTGTAGGAACTCTGCGTCTGGTGCCATCTGCAGTCCGATGAGAACTACGGAACACATCGAGAGCACGTGTGGTCTGGTGAACAGTGCAGGCACTCACTATCTGACGGTGCCTGCTCACTGGTGAGAAGTGCAGTCATTGAGGGTGCTCGTTCTCTGGTGAGAACTGCTGTTCTATCTGACAAGGTGTGTAGCCTGGTGAGAAGTGCAGCGACTCACTGCCTGACACCACATATGATCTAAGGGTAAGTGCTGGTGCCTAGTGACAGTGCCTGTAGTCTAGTGAGAATTGCTGGTACACACTCTCCGTTGGTGCGGGTTCCCTGGTGAGAACAGGTGCTCAAACCGACAGGATCTGTGGCATGGTCGGAAGTGCAAAGGACTCACTGCCTGACACCACATATAGTTCGATGAGAAGCGCCGGTACATAGTGCCTTAAAATGCCCACTGAAGGGTGAATTTCAAATCCTATTTCCTCTCCGCTTGGGTGGGCCAAGCTGAAGGAGGTGGACTTCTTTGGTCGATCACGCTGTGCCAGGGCGAGTGTGTGGCCTCCTCTAGGAGCCTGTCATTAGATCCGGCTCACAGAGACAGTACAAAGAACTAAGCACAACATACCGTAACATAACAAAACAAAGCATAGCATAATATAGCATAGCATTACATAACAAAACATAGCATAGCATTACATAACAAAACAAAGCATAGCATAACGTAACAAAACAGCATAACATAAAACAAAGCATAGCATAACATAAAGCGTAGCATAATATAACAAAGCATAGCATAACAAAACAAAGCATAGCATAACAAAACAAAGCATAGCATAAAATAACAAAACATAACAATACAAAGCATAGCATAACATAACAAAGCAAAGCATAACATAGCATAACAAAGCATAGCATAACATAAAGCAAAGCTTAGCATAACATAGCATAACATAAAACAAAGTATAACATAACAGAGCATAGCATAACAGCATAACAAAGCATAGCATAACATAACAAAGCATAGCATAACATAACAAAACAAAGCGTAGCATAACAAAGCATAACATAGCAAAGCATAGCATAACATAACATCACATAACATAATAGCATAGCATAATAGGACATAACAAAGCATAACATAAAATATAGCATAACACAGCATAACATAAAACAGCATAACATAACAAAACATAACATAACAAAACATAGCATGACATAACAAAACATAGCGTAGCATAACATAGCATAACAAAACAAAGCATAGCATAACAAAGCATAGCATAACATAACAAAGCATAGCATAACATGACAAAACAGCATAACATAAAACAAAGCATAGCATAACAAAACAAAGCATAGCATAACAAAACAAAGCATAACATAAAATAACAAAACATAACATAACATTCTGTAGTAGGGGATCTCTGTGTATAGTCATAATCTAGTGAATAGTCCCGCCCATGTGCGCGGACCCCGGAGCAATAAAAAATAATCTCTAAAAGGTGACAAATCATGCAGACCTGCATACACCTTTAAGAGAGAATTTAATTTAAAGACAGATAATGCAGCCTATACCCACAGGCTACACTGTCCAGTACTTCAACTAGAATTCCACCAAAATCCACAAACAGCACTGCCTGTCCAGTTTTTCTCCCCATAGGAAAAAACCCTGCCTCTACCAGCAAAAGCCACTGGAATGATAGAGAGGAAGGAGTGGACAGACAAGCCCCATAGGCTGCCATTATGTGGCTTGGAACAGGATACTGTGCCTTTAAGAAAACTTTCCAGTTTTCCAGAACTTTCCCCAGTATCCCAGAATGCCCAGCAGGTCCCATTTACTTTCAGTTCTTTTTTCCGGCTCCTGCTAGCAGGACCCTGGAGCATTGAGCTCTACCTTTTTCAAGGTTTTCATTGAGATTTTGGCAATTTTTGTCACTTTTTCTTGTGTTTAATAGCTGGTACTGTCAACATGCCTGGCTTGTTCGACAAGTGCCCGGAATGTGGTCGAAAGAAGGCTAAAACTGACCCACACGAGGTGTGCATAGCTTGCCTTCCCCAGTCCCACGTGCCTGAAAGCTGTACCATCTGCCACTCGTTTTCAGCAAGAACCCTGAGGGACAGGATGAAGAGCAGGCTTCAAGCTCTGGAGGAGCGAAGACTGAAGGCACCAGGTGGGTCTGGAGGGGCTGATTTGGCCCATGCTGAGGCCTCTGGGGGGCTCCCCAGGGGCAGGAAGACCAGTAAACGCTCCCGCTCCCCGTCGACGTCGAGGGCGTCGACGGCGACGTCGAGGAGGATGACCACCGTCTGTTCGCCGTCTCCCCAGGGCTCTGGGGAGAAACGGCGTCGACGATCGGCGTCGAGGGACCTGAATAGGCCGCCGTCGACTACATCGGCGTCGTCGGCGACGACGCCGTCTTCGACTGCGTCCAGCGGTCGACGTCGAGAGAAGACCCGGCGTCGGCGTTCGGCGTCGAGGGATCGCAACTCGCCGTCGATGAAGAGAAGGAGATCGACGTCGAGAAAGCGAAGATCGCCGTCGAGGCGAAGATCGCCGTCGAGGCGAAGGTCGCCGTCGAGGCGAAGGTCGCCGTCGAGGCGAAGGTCGCCGTCGAGGCGGAGGTCGCCGTCGAGGCGGAGGTCGCCGTCGAGGCGAAGGTCGCCGTCGAGGCGAAGGTCGCCGTCGAGGCGAAGGTCGCCTTCGAGGCGAAGGTCGCCGTCGAGACATAAGTCGACGCCGAGGAGGAGATCGACGCCGAGAAGATCGCCGTCGAGGCGCAGGTCGACGTCGAGACACACGTCGACGTCGAAGAAGAGAGAGTCGCCGGGATCGGTGTACTCAGTGGTGTATACCCCGCCTCGGAGGTCTCCGTCGCCTCCTCCTCCTCTCCCACCTCTGCCACCGCCTCCTCCACCGCCACCACCACCACCACCGCCACCTCCTCCACCACCGTCTCCACTTCCTCCACCGCCTCCTCCGCGGCCGCGGACTCTGTCTCCGCCACCCCGGCCTCTGTTGCTGCCAAGCACTCCTGCGGTGCCGCCGCCGGTCCCCCCGAGGTCGGTTTCCCTTCCACGGTACCCGACTCCGCCGCAAGGGACCCCGAAGCCACGACGCCCACGGTCGCCTGGACCAGCGAGACCGGCGGACAGGCCTAAGCCGAAGAGGTCGCGCTCCCGCTCTCACAGGAGGCGACGATCGCGAAGCCGAGGGCGATCCTCGTCAGACTCTAGACGACGCCGCAGAAGGTATAGGTCCAGGTCACGCTCCTCGGACAGGGACCTTTCCCCGACGCTGTCGGACTCCCCGGGGACTAGGGTGTCGCCGGTGGACGACTTGGTCTCGTTCCAGGAGGTGCTGTTGCGAGGGGCTGCGAAGCTGAATATCACGGTGACGGTTCCAACACCCACGACGTCCGTGATATTTGAGACGCTTCATAAAAGACACTTGTCTCGCCCCCTCCTGCCTCTCGTGCCTGGACTGGTGGAACCAGCTTTGGAACTGTTCCTCACTCCCGCAACAGCGAAGGCCGCTCCGTCCAGGCTCATGAAGAAATATAGGGCCCCGGAGTCGGATCCGTCATTCTTGAGAGGGGACCCGAAACCGGATTCGTTTATCGTGACGGCGGCGAGAAAACAACATGCGACCGCCCCGGCCTCCACGGTGCCACCGGACAAGGAAAGCCGCTGGCTGGACTCTGCGGGCAGGAAGGTGTGTGGTACCGCTGCCACCACGATGAAGGCGGCGAGTGCAGGGGCGTTGTTGGGCCGTTACGACTGGGCCCTGTGGGAATCCCTGCAGCAATATGCGGACCTCCTGCCACGAGACAAGAAGGAGGACTTCTTGGAGACGGTGCGCGAAGGCATGCTGGTTTCTAACCAAACGATCAGCGCAGCAGCGGATATATCGCTATTGGCCGCCCACGCCTACTGTCATGGCGTCCACCAGCGGCGGCATTCCTGGTTGCGCCTGACGTCCCTCAAGCCGGAGGCGCAGCAGAGAGTGGCCAACTTGCCCTTCTCGGGGGAGACCCTGTTCGGGAAGCATGCGGACGATGAAATGGCCCGCATGAAGGCTGAAGCGGAAACCTTGACGGCCGTCGGGTTAGAGAAGGCCGAGAAAAAGAAACGACCGTTCCAGAGGAGGTTCGGGTCGTCGGGCCGAGGGCGTGGGCAGGGCTCGGGACAGCAGCAGCCACAACAGCAGCAGTTCCGCAAGCCCTTCCAGAAGCGCCAGAGGGGCAGAGGTGGCCAGCAGGCTACTACCACAAACAAGGGCCCGGCCGGGTCTCGGCCCTGAGCTGTTACTTCCCCCTCAACCGTTACCCACTCCAGTGGGGGGAAGCATTCGATTTTTTCCGGCAGAGTGGAGAAAAATTACTCAGGACAAGTGGGTGCTGAATATTGTTTGCAATGGATACAGTCTTCGGTTCATCAGCCCGCCTCCAGCGATTCCGCCGGTCAGCTCTCGCTTCCAGCTGAGGGAGCTCCAGGCGGAGGCAGACATCTTGTTGAGAAAAAAGGCGGTAGAAGAAGTACCTTTGTCTCACAGGGGAAGAGGTCTGTACTCTCGGTTCTTCCTCGTTCGCAAGAAGGACAAGAACGAGTTCAGGCCCATTCTGGATTTGCGACAAGCAAACAAGTGGATTCGCAGAGAAAAGTTTCGCATGCTATCGTTGCACCAGATTTACCCTCAGCTGCAACGGGGAGACTGGCTCTGTGCCATAGATCTACAGGATGCGTACTTCCATGTGCCCATAGCACAGAAGCACAGGAAGTTCCTGCGATTCCAAGTCGGCGCCAATCACTATCAATACACAGTACTGCCATTCGGGCTAAAGTCTGCTCCCAGGACTTTTTCGAAGTGCATGGCGGTGGTGGCGGCACACCTGCGGAGGAACAAGGTGTTTGTCTACCCGTATCTGGACGATTGGCTGATCAAGGCGTCATCCTTCGAGGAAGCGCAAGAACACTTCCGTTGGACGTGCGAGCTCTTGAACAAGCTGGGGTTACACGTCAACATGTCCAAATCGGTCCCATCTCCGGTACAGTGCATACAGTACCTGGGGGCCTCCATAGATACGCGGTCAGCAAGCGTGTCTCCTTCGGAGGAGAGACGGTTATCACTCCTTCGGAAGGCTCAGGACCTCAGGACTGCTCCATCGACGACTGTGAGGAAGGTGTCGTCTCTGCTGGGATCGATGGCCTCCTGTATCTTCCTCACTCCGCACGCACGTCTACAGATGCGACCACTGCAGGAGTGCTTGGAGGATCAGTGGGATCAGAAGACAGGCTCTTGGGACGACAAGATCCGACTGTCTCTACATGCTCGTCAGTCTCTGAAGTGGTGGTGTTCGGCGGAAAACCTCCTCAAGGGGGTTCCCTTCCACAAGGACATTCCCACGACGAATGTGGTGACGGATGCTTCTCTCCAGGGCTGGGGTGCGCATTCCGGGGACCTGCAGATTCAGGGGAAGTGGTCTCCTTTGGAATCGACGTACCACATCAATTTCCTGGAACTCAGAGCTGTCTTCCTGGCACTGAAGGCTTTCCTTCCGTCCTTCCAGACCAACTCGCTGCTGATACAGACGGACAATACAACCACGATGTATTACCTCAACAAGCAGGGGGGGTCGAGATCGCGCACTCTGTCGCAGGAGGCGCAGGCGATCTGGCGCTGGCTGCTGGCCCGAGGATTGACGATCACGGCCACACATCTGCCAGGGGTGCAGAATGCTCAGGCAGACGCCTTGAGCAGGCTGATTCAGGAAAACCACGAATGGGTCATAAACGACGAAGTACTAGGAGAAGTCTTCGCAAGGTGGGGGACTCCAGACGTAGATCTGTTCGCCACCGCCGAAAACAGCAAATGCCGAGACTTCGCATCCAGGTACTACCAGCGGGGGACGCTGGGGAATGCGCTATGGATCGATTGGTCGAACAGCTTTCTGTACGCTTTTCCACCCATTCCCCTGATTCCGGCGGTGCTCATCAAGCTGTCCCAGTCCAGGGCGCGGATGGTCCTGATCGCCCCGGAGTGGCCCAGGCAGTGGTGGTTCACGGACCTTCTTCACCGGTCTCTCCTTCCTCACATGCGGTTGCCGTGCAGGCCGGACCTTCTCACGAAGTTCGGGGGGCGGATGGTGCACCCCAACCTCTCGTCTTTGAGTTTGGCGGCATGGCTCCTGAAATAGTGCAATACGGTCATCTGAATCTATCAGACGATTGTATGGACATTCTGAAGGAGTCTAAGCGACCTTCCACTAGGACATCCTATGCTTACAAGTGGAAGAGGTTCTGTATCTGGTGTAAGTCCAAGAACTTTGATCCGACAACATGTAAGGAAGATGTCATCCTTCCATACCTTTTGCATCTGGCGCAGTCTGGCCTTAATTTCCATTCCATTAAGGTTCATCTGGCTGCTTTGACCGCTTACAGGAAGTGCCCTTCACAGACGTCCTTCTTTCAGATTCCTGTGGTCAAGGATTTTTTGGAAGGCTTGAAGAAGGTGTTCCCTCCTGTCAGGCTTCCCTCGCCTTCTTGGGACTTGAATGTGGTGCTGTCCAGACTGATGAGAGAGCCTTTTGAACCTATTCACAAGGCTTCATTGCAGCACCTATCCTGGAAGGCGGCGTTCCTAGTGGCCATTACATCGGCCCGCAGGGTGAGTGAACTTCAGGCATTATGTTGTCAAGAACCTTATACTGTGTTTCATGCTGCTAAGGTTGTGATGCGTACTCACCCTAAGTTCCTTCCTAAGGTTATCTCTGACTTTCATGTCAATCAGACCATAACTTTACCTACGTTCTTTCAGAATCCCTCTTCACCAGCGGAAAGGGCTCTCCATTCCCTGGATGTCCGTAGGGTGTTGAAATTTTATCTGGATAAGACCAAGGATATTCGTAGGTCTGACCAATTGTTTGTTAATTATGGCTCAGTCAGGACTGGTCTTGCGACCTCTAAGCAGTCCATCTCTCGGTGGATTGTGTCCTGCATACAGTTGTGTTATCAAAAGGCTAATAAGACCTTAGGGGGTAAACCTAAGGCTCATTCCACCAGGGGCAAAGCTGCCACGACGGCTTTGCTGCGTAATGTTCCGATTGCGGAAATCTGTAATGCGGCCACTTGGAAGTCGGTCCATACCTTTGCTGCGCATTACTGTCTGGACTCGGATGCCAGGGCAGATGCTCAGGTTGGGCAGGCTTCGCTGCGAAATTTGTTCGCACAGTAGTGGTTGTGTCTTATGTGTTCTCCACCGCTTTTGTTGTGTGGGGATGGGCTTGCCATTCTATTCACTAGATTATGACTATACACAGAGATCCCCTACTACAGAAGGAGTAGTTTCTTTTCTGTAACTCCAGTTCTGTAGTAGGGGTATCTCTGTTATAGTCATAAGCGCCCGCCCTCCTCCCCGGTGGAGAGATACTTATTCATATGGAGAATGCTACAGGTCTGGCGTGCTACGCCTTCAAAAAGAACTGAAAGTAAATGGGACCTGCTGGGCATTCTGGGATACTGGGGAAAGTTCTGGAAAACTGGAAAGTTTTCTTAAAGGCACAGTATCCTGTTCCAAGCCACATAATGGCAGCCTATGGGGCTTGTCTGTCCACTCCTTCCTCTCTATCATTCCAGTGGCTTTTGCTGGTAGAGGCAGGGTTTTTTCCTATGGGGAGAAAAACTGGACAGGCAGTGCTGTTTGTGGATTTTGGTGGAATTCTAGTTGAAGTACTGGACAGTGTAGCCTGTGGGTATAGGCTGCATTATCTGTCTTTAAATTAAATTCTCTCTTAAAGGTGTATGCAGGTCTGCATGATTTGTCACCTTTTAGAGATTATTTTTTATTGCTCCGGGGTCCGCGCACATGGGCGGGACTATTCACTAGATTATGACTATAACAGAGATACCCCTACTACAGAACTGGAGTTACAGAAAAGAAACTACTCCATACAAAGCATAGCATAACATAACAAAGCATAACATAGCATAACAAAACAAAGCATAGCATAACATAAAGCTTAGCATAACATAGCATAACATAAAAAACCAAGTATAACAGAGCATAGCATAACAGCATAGCAAAGCATAACATAACAAAGCATAGCATAACATAACAAAACAAAGCGTAGCATAACAAAGCATAACATAGCATAACATAAAGCATAACATAACATCGCATAACATAATAGCATAGCATAATAGGACATAACAAAGCATAACATAACATAACAAAACATAGCATAACATAACAAAATATAGCGTAGCATAACATAGCATAACAAAACAAAGCATAACATAGCATAACATAAAGCATAGCATAACAAAACAAAGCATAGCATAAAATAACAAAACATAACATAACAATACAAAGCATAG
Organism: Triturus cristatus; assembly: GCF_964204655.1. Lineage (NCBI taxonomy): Eukaryota > Metazoa > Chordata > Amphibia > Caudata > Salamandridae > Triturus > Triturus cristatus. The sequence continues at coordinate 1,062,885,493 of NC_140588.1, read as the reverse complement.
CATGACATAACAAAGCAAAGCATAACATAGCAAAGCATATCATAGCTTCACAAAACAAAGCATAGCATAACATAAAGCAAAGGTTAGCATAACATAACAAAACAAAGTATAACATAACAAAGCATAGCATAACAGCATAACAAAGCATAGCATAACATAACAAAGCATAGCATAACAAAGCATAGCATAACATAAGAAAACAAAGCATAGCATAACAAAACAAAGCATAACATAGCATAACATAAAGCATAACATAGCATAACATAATAGCATGGCATAACAGGACATAACAAAGCAAAACATAACATAACAAAGCATAGCATAACATAACTAAGCATAGCATAACATAACAAAACATAGTATAACATAAAACAAAGCATAGCATAACATAACAAAGCGTAACATAACCAAACAAAGCATAGCATAACAAAACCAAGCATAGCATAACAAAACAATGCATAGCATAAAATAATAAAACATAAAATAACAATACAAAGCATAGCATAACATAACAAAGCAAAGCATAACATAGCAAAGCAAAGCATAACATAGCATAACAAAACAAAGCATAGCATAACATAACAAAGCTTAGCATAACATAGCATAACATAACAAAACATAACATAACAAACAGCATAGTATAGGATAACATAACATAGCATAACAACATACCATAACAAAGCATAGCATAACAAAGCATAGAATGGCATGGCATAACATAAAGCATAACATAACACCACAGCATAGCATAACATATCAAAGCATAGCATAACATAACATGTTTGCACTTTACGTTTGCAAATTTCAGGGATCACAAAACTTTGATGAATCGAAATTGTCAACTGAGGCTGTTAAGTTTGCACTATATAAAACCCCAAGGATAAATAAAAAACATTTTCATTTACAATGTGAATAGCTCCAACAAATACAAGACCTATTGCAAAGTACAAAACATTGCCATTTACAATGCCAATAGCTCCAGCTCCAACAAATGTAAGACCTATTGCATTTCCAGTGCTTGTTTAGCTTCTTGCTTTATTGGATATTGTCTCTGTGAATTTGGTGAAACTTTTAAAAGGATCACGTGGTGGGTTGAATTTTCCTCCCATCCGGAATGATTTTTGTACAATGCTGGAGTTAGGGCAAACGCCCACTCCCGTGCATACGTGTGTTTAAGATGAATGGGAACGAGGTCGAAAAATGCTGGAAAAATTACCCATTCTCCCCTGGGGCACTCCATAACGAATGTAACTTATGTGGGATGCTCACCCTTGTATCTGGTGTTTCCACCATGATGTAATCATTCAAGTCTGCTGTCGCCAGAAATTCCATCAGGTTCTGGCGAGATATTGTTACTTCTGCCGCACTGTCTAGCATCGTCTGAGCCCATTCCCCTTTCAGAAGTTGCGTCCTCAGAATTCTAGGCATGTTTGATCTTCAGGCCTGCAACTTTCTTCTTAAACTGAGGTTTTGATTTTGACTTTTCTACTTTTGAGGAAGTATAGTTTTGAGCGTGCTGTTTGTCTCTGGACTTTGTACGCTCTTCTTGTCTTTCTGACCGTCTTTCCCTCTGAGTTTTTTGATGAACCCTGAAAGGAACGAGAGGAACGTGTATCAGTATCCTGATACCTGGCAGATTTCCTAATATTATCCCTATTCCTAAGGTTGTACCTCATTTCAGAGGGCTCCTGTGGAGATCTGCCTCGGGATTGAGATCTGTTTCCTTTAAAGTTTTGTTGTTTTTTATTATCCCACTTCTTTTTAGAAGAAGCAGGTGTCTGCTTAGAAGTGTCCTTTTCAGGACTGCCTATCAGTTGTGGTTTTAAATCATTCCCACCCAAACTGTGTCTAATTCTGCATACGCAGTTTCAATTATTTTGGGTAGTTCGTGTTATTGATCTAACTGACTGAACTCCCTTAGGTGTTGGCGGATTGCCACTGTAGCTGTTTCCCCTTTAATATTAGCTAGTATTATGGCTGATACCTGGTCATAGTTACCTAGTAACTTCATCCCTAGGTTCAGAGCAGGTTCTGCTCCGTACTCGTTTTGGTTTTGTCTTAATACTTCTGGTACCACTGCTAACGAAGGAATACCATGAGTTCAGGTATAAATTTCAGCAAAGACTGTACCCCAAGTGGTATAATCTTCTACTTGTGGTGTTTTTGTTTTGTTTTGGTGATTGTTAGCATTCTGTGTTTTTCATGCAGGGTAGTATTTGGGAATACTGCCTCGAGCTGAGTTATTTACAGAGCTACCCATAATGCCATTCGTTCACGTTTCTTGGGCATTTTGCCCATTACCATGTGTAACGTTTGTGGTGTGATTTTAGTTGCTGTACCCTAAGATTGAGTTCCATTTATTGCGACTGTTGCTGGTTGGACTGTGAAGGTCCTCATGACGAATTGCGTCAGGTTTTGGTAAATTGTAATTAAAAATCTTTGTGTTGTATAAGTAAGTCTGCCTGTGGCATTGTTTCAATGTGAGGATGTAGTGTGCAGGCCCCTAATATCGGCCATGTTGCCCCCTCTCCTCTGAGCGGGCCTAATCTTTTTTTTTAATTGTATTTATTAGGTTATACATTGAATAAAAGACATGTCGCGCTTCAACAGTTTGTGCAATATGAGAAGCCCTTTGCAGAGTATGCATTCTTGAAGCCTTAACATAAATATATACTGTAAAAGAAGAAAAACATTTTTTATCAAAGCAAACGAGTCACAGTGAGGTCATTCAGTGGACAAGATAGGCACATTTCTTTTTCTCTCATAAAATAGTACGGTCATTGAATAAGTTACACAGGATGATCCCAACGGCGGCGCCCCAACTGCTGGCAAATACGAGTATTTACTCTACAGTGTCTCTCCAAGTATCATCATCTATATTCAGGCCTAGATCTCTTTGCCACTCCAGTCTGGATTTTGTGTAGAAGTTCCCACAATAAGCTTGCCCCATCCAGTAAAAGCTTGACACTAAGTGTTGGCGGGGAAACCTCAGGGAGCTCCGCCATGTCTTCACCTAGTATCTCACGCTTAGCATATCTCACTTTATGGTACTGGAACTGGAATAATGGGGTGACAGGCGTGCCCTCCACCTCGTCCCATGTACGAGCTTTCCCGTCCAAAAAGAGGCCGCACGCTTCAGTTACACCTAGAGACTGCAGCGCCTTAAGCGCTGCACGATCTCGGCTCATAGGGAGCCAAGCGCACCATTCCAGCGGAATTAATGGGGAGTATAGAATATTGCAGTCCTGCCTTTTAATCAGGTCGTGCCATGCATGAACTGTAGAATTTATGGAATCCAGGATTCCCGTGAGGCGATCCGGAGGCTGAAACAAACTAGTGGGAAGGTCAGAAGGGGCGACCGCCACCTTCACAATGTGCAAATGTGGAGGGTTGAGTGTCTGATGCAACCAAGCGAAAGCATGTGAGCTTTGCGCTACTCTGTAATATAAATCCATGTCTTGGGCTCCCAGACCTCCAAGATAGTAGGGCAGAGGAGGACCTTCCATTGTACTCTCAGTTGCTTTCCAGCCCATGCCAGTTTAATCAGCATAGAAGTATTAGTTAAAAAAAATGTACCAGGAGGACCATAGGGATATTTGAAAATAGAAATAGGAACCTCGGCATTATCACCATTTTCATCAACGATATCCTCCCCAGGAGCGAGATTTGGCAACCGTTTCCATCTTTCAACATCTTCCTCTAGTTTAGTGACTGCCCTCCCATAGTTTTCCTTGAAGACTATCGCTGGGTCAGTATAAATCTGTATTCCCAGGTAGCGAACTGGCTAAAGGGAAGTCTAGTGCAATAGGAGTGGTTGATGACGTCAGTGGGCAGCTTATGGACTTAATCCAGTTAATTTTTAAACCAAACAGCGTTTCAAATCGGACAACTTCCCTAAGCACGGGGAAAAGGTTGACCTCTGTGTTTCTAATTTAGAGCAATGTGTCGTCAGCGTATGATGATATGATTAAGTTATAGTCCGGAAACCGGATCCCACGAAATCCATGGTATTCCCTGAGAGCGCAAGCAAAGGGCTCTGCTACTATGGCGTATAACAGAGGTGACAGCGGGCATCCCTGCCTAGTACCCCTAGAGCTTTTCACCGGGGCGGTAACCATATCCCCTATGCGTATTCTAGCAGTCAGGGAGTTGTACAGTACTGCGATTAATTTCAAGAAGACATCGCCCACACCCATCCTTTCCAACACTGCCTGCATAAATGGCCATTCTACCGAATCAAATGCTTTTTCTGCATCTAAAAATATTGCAGTGGCCTTGACCTCTGGGTTGATATGCTGAAGCGCACCAAAAAAGGTGAGCAGGTTGTATGTTAGATTTCGACCCGGGACAAACCTGCCTGCTCTGTGCTGGCCAGACTAGGAAATAAAGGAGCAAGACGGTCAGCTAGTATTTTGGCGTATATTTTGGGGTCTACGTTCAGCAACAACAACGGGCGGAAAGAGGAGCACTCCTATGGTGGCTTACCAGGCTTAAGTATAGTGACCATTATGGCTTTCCTCATTGATGGGGGGAGTTCTCCTGATTCGTAAAGCTTCTCAAATAACATCATTAAATGTGGAATAAGGAGATCCTTAAATTCGTTATAGATGGCCACAGTCAAGCCGCCTTGCCCTGGGGCGCTGCCAGACCGCATATGACGAAAAGCCTCTTGTATTTCCCAGGCCTCTAGTGGCCTCATCAGGTACTCACGGTGTTCATTAGTGAGCCAAGGTAATTTTATGAGTTCTATATAGTCCCGGATCGCACTGCCATCAACCTGGGAATGGGAGCGATAGAGGAAATCATAGTACTGCTTGAATTGGTTAGCAAATCATTCAGGGTCTGTCAGGATCTCACCTGTCTTTGAGCGTATTGCTGTGGTAGTTGATGCCTCTCTCCTTTTCATCAGCAGAGCAGCGAGTGTGGCTCCTTGCCACTCTCACCTCCCCATAGCTTCTGGCGACCGCGTATTTTCCCATATGTCGCACTTCGCTATCAGCTGTCTCCTGATATTCCGCAGCTGTTTTATGTAATTCGTCCTCCCCCTCCATTGCCCCACCGCAGCATATTGCCGTTTCCAACTCAGTTAGGCGTTTCTCTAGCTGAACTAGCCTATTTCAAATTACACGCAGCACCCCGGAGTTCTTAGATATGCTATGCCTCTAATGTATACTTTACACGTTTCCCAGATCGTGGAGAACTGCGGTACCGATCCTATGTTGTTTGAAAAAAAGTCCTCTATCGCCTCGGCCATCTCAGCTTTGAAAATTGTATCCAGTAACGAATATGGGGGAATCCTCCAGGTAAAAGAGGCAGGCCGCCTCCGTGGGATACAAAGGGCCAAGAGTATAGGAGCATGATCTGACAGGGTGCGTGAGTGAATCTTGCAATCGCTGACCTCCTGGGTACAACTCACGTGACACCAACCAATAATCTATTCTTGTGTGCAGACCATGCGGGCGTCATATTTTGTGTATCTCCCTTGTTCCGGATGTCGTGCGCTCCAGACATCCACCATATCTAAGCGTATTGTCGTGTCTGTGATAAGTTTGGCAGAGGCCGAGGTGTGACGTTTGGGACCCCCGGAGCGATCCAATGTTGGGTCTAAGATGCAGTTAAAATTGCCGCCAACTAACAGTGAGAGTGCTGCATCGACACGCGGGGATGTGAAAAGAGATTGGTAGAATTGTGGGCAATCATAATTGGGACTGTACAATGGAAACTATGTACTACTTTTCGCTCTGTCACTCGTGCTCACTTGTTCGGTCTCAGACAGTTTCACAGAAGAAACAGTCGGGCGTGTTACAATAAGAATTTATTGCACAGTTGTTCTTCTAGTGTGAAATAGATGTGCTTCAACAGCCGTTAGACAGTAGCATGTATATGAGAAGCCATACAGTGAAAATAAAAGGATAGTACATTTCTACCATCTTGCAATAATCATGAATCAATACATGAATATAAAATTCATGAAGAAAATGCGTGTACTCCCACGATGCCTATCTAGATGTACCTAAGTGTACCTAGCATGTTAGTAGTTGTGAAGCCAAGAATCCCTCTAGGATTTAGTTGAACCCATTACCTGAAGTGAGAGAGTGTAGGACCCCGTCCTGGTCTCGAGTTGGACACCCCGCGAGGGATATGTTAGACCACTGTCAGCTGGACTGTCTGCATGCAAGAGCCTCAGCGTCTCTGGTCAGTGTGTCGGCCTGGAAGTCTCGGTTCCCTCTGCCAACCCTTGCAAGATGTGTTGTTTTTATACAGAAAGTATCTAGGGCTCCTTTGTCCCTTGTTTCTTGTATTAGCCATTGTTGGATTTGAGGATGACGTATGGGATGAACCTTGTATGTAGATATTATGCAGGTGGTGTAGCCCCTACCTGGTTTCCAAGAACCCTTATGAATATTCATTCATACTGTGTGAGTCTATTGATGAAGTTATAGCACACTATTATTCTGGGAAAAACCCTCCTTCTGCACCCAGGTCTAGAACTAGGTAAAGGTTCAATCCTAAAAGGCTTGTTCTTGTGTAGTGTAGGGGAGGTAATGTAGGTGAAGGTGTATGATATTACCCGGGCCTAAATTAGGGTACCAATATGGAACATAACAGTTGAATGTTCTGCCTAGAAACCAAACAGCCCTTGAACAGGACCAACGACTCATCCACAGCTGTTTCTTTCACTGGAGCATAGATCTCTGAAAACCGATCTACAAAGTGACCAAGGATAGGCCGAATCTTAAAAAGATGGTCACAATCAGGGTGATGTTGTGGCAGCACTGAACCATTATCAATAAAATGCAGCATCCGAAGCAGAAGCAAATACCGATAATGATTGCCGGAAATATAGCCATTGCCTTCAAGGGACTAGTAGACCAATATGAAAACAGTGACCGCTTCGTTATCAAGCCCTTCATAAAAGTTAAACCCAAGGATGACTTCCACTGTGCAGCTCTAGAGTGGGGCTGTTGCAGGGATTCTGCACATACACAGAACTATGCACAGGAAAACAGGACCTTGGTGTATAGGGGTTGTACCTTCCTACCACCTCATTACCCACAATCCCAAAACCGACTAGCTATAGTGTCTCATTCGTTCTCCTACATAATCACAAAGCTACAAATGATAAGATAACCCAGAACACAACACTCCCAACTCTCTCAGGAATTGTGGTAGCAAGACATACCCTTTTACACACTCATTCGTACTTGTCCACAATAAAGATTGGCAGAGTCACTGTAATAGTTTATTTTAACTATTGTGCTCTATAATGCAGTATACGAGCCACTACCAGCAGCACAATGCATCAACCTAGAACAGTTAGCATTGTTACAATACCATAGAATATAAAGCTAACCACCCTCCCCTTGGTAAGTTGAGGTTTATTATATAAAGGAAGATCTCTGGGCTTTGTCAGCAGACCCTATACCTTAAAGGTTTACATCATATGTACAGCATAGCTCTTCTCCATGGAAAGGGCTCTCTCCGAGTGTGTGTGAACAACATGCATCCCCGCAATATCAAAGCACGAGTCTCCAGCAATGCAGCTGTATTTAGCATGTTTTGTCTAAGTGCTAGGGACTGACCAGAACAGAATAACAACTTACAAGGGGCATTGTTTATCATCCTTGCTCATCGTGTTCAGGCTAAAATCCAGGAACTAGCAGAATGCGAAAAGCAGACAGTTCTCATGTGAAAGGCATAAACAAAGTCTTGCAAAATAAAGTCATGTAGTAACGTGCGTAACAGCAGCATCATGGCAGCAAAGCTCATTCTAACTTAGCAATGTTGAGAATGACCCTAACAGCCATATAACACCCTACCCCTGGTAAGGTTGTAGTATTTAGACTAAAGATTAAAACAGAGTTCAAAGTTGAGCAGAGTCCAAAAGCACTTTGAAAAAACCATATTATGGGAAAGTTTGTAAAAAATATATATATTTTATGGTGATTAACATTTTTTTTCATTTCAAATATTTAACAAAGGAGGTGAAAAATTCATAGAAGTACGTGAACTCAAGAATGCAATTCGTTCCAAAGGGCTATCCCTATCGTTAGTAGAAAAAAGGGATGCCATCCAGTTAAGTATGTTGAAGGAACAGAAATGCTCTTCGTATTGTGATGCCTCCAAGAGCATATCAGGACAACTTGCATGATATTCAATTAAACTTCGTTGTAGGGGGTCCTGCGCAGCCGCGCAGATATGCCATTCAGCCAAGATCCCAAGTGCATCTGCATGAGCCATGTCGCCATTTCCAGAACAAGCCTGCTCATATGGCTCTAAGAGACCCATTAACTGGTGAAAATCCGGGACTGTACATGACGTATTGGAAAGGCATAAATCCGAAGCCCAATAGAAAGGGCAGCGATGACAGTAGAACACAGGTTGCACGCAAGTGAAGTAGGCAAAGCGAAAAGTCAATCCATAACTCGCGCTAAGCGTTGCCAATGCAAGCATCCAAAAAGTTGTTGCATTCGGTCACGGTACAGTTGCAATTGGCCTGGTCTGTGCATTACCATAAGACGAGCAACTATTGCATAGTAGAAGGATCAGTATTCCACCTGCACGCACCACTACCAAAGGAAAGCCTCCGAAGACGCTAGAAAAGATAGAATGAATAAAAGCTGGTATTACTCCAAATATCGTCTGAAAAGAAATCACAAGGCCGGATCCCACATTCTTAACAAAACGAGCAAGGCCTTCGGTGTCGGAGGCATTGAATATTTGATGTATAAGTTCCCCAAAGTGAAGTGGGAGGTTAGTGTTCAGAAGTGACTGAATCTCGCTGGATGTCCTAGCCACCTGCAACTCGAAGGTCTCTTGAGCTGGAGTGAGGGCCACTTTTTGTTAAAACAATAGCGCTTTGAGCCTGCTCAGTTTGTTGAAAACTGTTTTCAAAGTAGGACTGGAAGGCCATACTGAACCATAGACTGTCCCATGCGGGGGTGGAAAAAGCACATTGCTACAACAAGTAACACGTTGTGAAACTGTTACTAACTACGGGATCCCTGCCCGCAAACCACAGCGGTCATGGTTGTTCAAAATAAGACAACTGCTATTTGTAAGCAATGTAAAAGTGGGAATTATTGATGAGACGGGAGTTCCTTTAAAAAACACAAGCAAGATTAGGCACTGATATCTTACAAGCGCCGTGTAGCTTAACGTGTTTACAAACCAGGGAAAGTCCTATTGTGGAATCGGAAGCCTCCTGTGTTAGAAAAACCTCCTTATCGTCCCGTTGGCCTCTGTAATCGAATGGAAAGGACTATAATTCATGGAGAAATGCACTACCCAGGGGCTCAAAGCAACCTATCGGAAAATGTTGTATTCAAGATTTAAATTGAAACAACGAAAATGGGAGAGATATTACCCCATGAATTAACCAAACAGCCGAGTCTGTCTCTGCCACAGAGAATGGCAAGGGCTCCAACTGTTCAATGTGTAACAGCATATTTGCAGCATCTTTCATTGACATAAACCTTTGTTTATCAGTCAAATTAACAGGTGAAAACAAAGCAGAAGCATTTAAATAATCCTGCAGGACTTTTCCCATTTTAAGAGTCTGCAATGTCCATGCAAACTGCATTACTGATCGTAATTGATTTTGATCATGATACAACACAGATGCATCATTCTGAACAATATCCATAACAGAGGAAACCATATTATCCAAGGTGTAAATGTTTGAAGACAGTGTACTGATGCAATTGTCGACCACAGCAAGACCTTTTTCTGAATCTGCCTGATCTATGTGACACAGACATAAAGGTGCTTATGCCTGCAAAAGTTTCCAAATTTCATTGTAAGCTGCATAGAGAAATCTCTTAGTTCTAGGGGCTCTAGGACCTAAGATAAAATCAGCCAAATTAAGATCGCTCGACAATAGTGATAAGTGTTGTTTTACTGACGATAAAGTGGAGTGTTCCAACCATTGTTGGCACAATTTACCCACTTAATAAGTGGTAAATGTATTTGAATTTGTAAAACGAGGATCCAGTCTAGTCTGTGTGAAACCAGGTGTTACATTATAAAAACACAGTTGACATGCATTTGAACTTGTTGGCCAGACCAACCAACTGGATTGGTCAATTTCAGAAATATTAAAAGTGTCATTGTGAAGCAAAGCTTGTAATACATCGATCGTATAATTAGTTTGTGCTCGCCAATTGTCATATTCCGCTAAGGAGGGGATGGATGGGATATTTTATGGAACAATAAAATTTGAGTCAGAATCAGGCAGGAACGATGCAGAGCTTCAGTGCCCTAAATCCGCCAAGTTTTAGTGCCCCACATTGGCTTTAAATCAATTGTATCTTTCCAGTGATCATAACCCTGTTTGGCCAATTCAGTTCTAGAGGAAGTGGAATAAATCAATTTAGTATGGGTAAGAATACATTTGGGCTGTGATGAGAATGCAATTTAAAGAAATAGGATTCTGATTAGAAATTTTGTAATCAGTGAAATAAACTAATCCCAAAGTGTTTTAGAGCTCCCTTTTATGGGAGTTGGACAATGTTCCTATTGAGTGTAATTAAAGACAGGTCGTAATGTGCTTGTTTTGTGTAAGTAGTGATGTCCATAATGTTGTTAACCGAATAAATCAGCATAATTGGCAGAATTCAAATACAAGTCTTCAGCATCAAAAAGCAGCATAGTATTTCAAATCAGAAAACAATGAATGTACAGCTTGCACATTCCAATAATCAGAATGTATATCCTGTATTACCACATCTCCTAACGAGACGCAAAACACGTATGGTATCTTAAGGACCTCCGTCAGGCTGTGGATTTCAAAAGCTACTTTATCCCATACAATGCCATCTACAACTGGGAAAGCCGAAATGTTAATAAGAGCTTGATCACGATTCATGATATGGGACGATGTATGAGGTGCCAGCATTCCGTTAAAGTTCACAGGAGAGCGTTCTGGCAAATAATGACTATTGATTAGTAAGAAAAACACTGTTACAAATCCGATCAGCATGAAGGGAAAAATCAGGATACGCACCAACCAGATGTAGGTCCAGGGTGGGACCAGGTAAATCTTTATGAACCCAGAGATAAAAATACACAATTTTATAGGTGGAAGGTTCAAAGTGGAAGACGAGGAGGATGAGTCAGAAGAGAAGCTGGACATGATCTCCAAAGTAACCGCTTGCAGTTCGGTTTATTAGAGGTGGTAGTGCCGGATCTGTGTGATTTTGTCAAGGATTGTTCGGCACCCTACTATTAGACTCATCTGTAGGGTAAGTATACTCGACGTCTGTATTGAAAGAGGATGGAATCAGAACAGGTGAGAGGTCAATAGTAGTGTCCATCACTCCCGTATCCACAAGTGGACAAGGATGAAGTCAGCGGTTTCAATGAAATTGCGTTGCACGAAACTGCAGGGGTGACACTATTCGGAATCAGCCAGACGGTGTAACTTGACATTGTCCACTGAGATGTATCTGTTGTCTTTGCGACCAGGTAAAGGTGGTAAAATGACTGTACGAGTACTATTAAATCCAAGTACTAGAACCGGTGCATGATAAGAGGGACCAAATTCTTTTTTGTTCTCCAGCTTTTCTTTTACCAGATCTCAAATTTTAGGAAACCAGCCGACTACTGGAATCAGCAGTGCTGCATCATCGAAAAAGGGTAAATGTTCAGTTGCGTAGCTGTCACGGGTCTTTGTAGGTCCTGTAACATAGTAGAATGATTATCTACGTCAAAGGTTGGGGCAGCTGGCACAAAGTCTAGACCATGAAGGTCAGGCACAAACATTTTAATGCCTAAGAGCATTTTGTATGGGGTCCGCTCACCCAGAGATCTTCTAGGGAGATTATTTAGTGCACGTTGAATCCATACAAGTGGGCCAGCCAGTTCCTGCCAGTACCTAAGACTCTAGCTGTCAAAGATTGCTTTAAGTCACGGTTCATTCACTCCAGTATGGAATTGCCCTGAGGCCTATATAGAGACAAAAACTGTACTTGCACCCCCATTGACATCATTGCGTCCTTGTGCGCCTTAGAGGCGAATGCTGGACCCTGGTCAGAATGAAAGGTGCCACAGGCAAACATCCCGACAAAGACACGCAAATCTCTAGTGACATTTCGAGCATCAGCATTGCGTTGTGGCAAAACCCAAAGGAATCTAGTACACAAATCAACTGCAACCAAGATATATTTATATGCAGTATCAGAGAGGAACGGACTGCAGTGATCAAGATACACACAGCCAAAAGGATGAATGTATATACAAAGCTGTGTTTGTCGTGGGCGTGAGACCCTGGATGGCTTCATTTGTTGACAAATGTCACACATAATTACGGGTCTGTTTATATAAACCACGCCACCAGTAATGTTGCTGTAAAATGGAGACTGTCGCAGAAACACCGGCATGTGCAGAAGCCATGCCTCGTATGCGGCAACGATCAAAGCACGTCTGCGATTCCCAACTGATGGAATAGTTGCATAAGGAACTTGTTTGGGAGATAAATGATAAGAATACTTAGAAGGGAAGCCCTGTGGAGGAGCAGTACCATCCTTCGTAGCAGCAATAGCTGCCAAAATGTCATTATCAATCTTAGTCATGGACCTTGTAAATGCTGCTATGGAACACGTGCCTACTACAGATTTGGCTGCTTCATCATCCAAAAAATTACCAACAGCATGTGCTCCCACATGCTGATGGCCAAGAGTATGGATAACCTGTGTGAGTGGGAGTCGTTTTTTAAGTTTTGCCACTCGAACCCAAAGCATTTTATGCTTTATCGTGCTGTCTTTAGAGTCTCTATAGTCATTTTGTGACCAAAAGAATACGTTGTCATTAAAAGACTGATCACAGTAGTAAGAATCACATACAATAGGAGTATTCACATTAGGATCAGCAAACTCAAGTGCAAGAACAAGAGCACGCAGCTCAGCCAATTAAGTAAGTGAAACCCACCGTGCCTGGTACTATCACGCATCAACAAGTAGTTAGTAGCAAGCAAATCTGATTGCATAGATTGCAGAATTGAGGTATGTTCCGGAAGCCAGCTAGCTGAAGAAAATGTAGGTTGTATCAACGCATATATTGGTTTGATACGCTGGGCATAATTAAGAATGTATGTCCTCCCGAAATTTAAAAATCCCAGCAGAGACCGAAGTTTTTTCAGTGTAGAAGGAATTCGCAATGTTCACATTTCTCTTGAAAGTGGGGGGCTAACCCCCTACCTTCATTATTGAGCGTGTAGCCCAAAAGAGCACACAAAATGTGCTATGTGTGATTTTGCAAAATTGAATTTGTATCCATAGTCGGCAAATGACAAAAAAAATGTGGTGGTCTTGGACAAGATGTGGCATCAGTACATCGTCCATCAGATAAATGTCATCGACGTAGGAGATCGCATCACGGTCTGTGCTATGCAGTAAAGACACAACACATGCAGCAAAAGCCCTGGGGCTATTCTTATACCCCATAGGCAAGCGAGTACATTTTTTCTGATTTCTGACGGGGGTAAATGCTGTCAAGTCACTGCTCTCAGGAGCCAAGTTGTGACTATAGAAACCATTGGATATATCCAGTGTTATTTTGTATTTCTTACGAATTAGACTATTCACAAGCGCAGAGCTGTGTGTGTTTTGTACCGCAATTACTATTCAAATTTCGATAATCTAAGACAATGCGATACGATCCGTCAGGTTTTGATACCGGAAAAAGAGGATTATTCATCGGTGAAACGCAGGATTCAATCACACCTTGATATTCCAACTGAGTCAGAATGTCCCAAACGGGAGCCTTAGCTTCACGTTCGATCTTTGCCACGACCCTGGTGTTCTCCACAAGCGACTTGAGAGCTTGATGTGTCCTCTAGAGAACGAGGAGAGCGCTGATCAGGGACCTGAAATCTATCGGGAGTCTTAATTTTCACGCGGTCGCTCAAGTCATAGGTACACTGAGAAGACCAGCACGCGAACCCTCCTTCTGTTGTTGCTGCCCCTGTTTATTATTTTTCCAGTTCTTTATAGGAAAGAAAGAGCGCTCATCTTTATCAGTCTGTGCCTTTTGTTAACCTTGATTTTGAGGTTGAATCTGTGGTTGAGTAAAAGGTTTGATTCCCAGACTATTGCCCCCTATGGTTTTATAAGCTTTTGCAATAATCTTTGGCAATTCGCGTTGCTTGTCTGCATCTGCCACAGCCTCCAAGCGTTGTGCCACCTGTAAGCTCACAGCATCACCCTTAACATTTGCAAGGATCATATTGCAAACAATGTAGAACACCCCCACCAATCTCATTCCCAATTCCAGTGCTACCTCGGCCCCATGTTCCTCCTGAACACGTTTGATCGAGGACGGGAGAACGGTCGTTGGGGGAGTGCCGAAACACATCGAATATACCGCTGCAAACACTTTACCCCAAGTGTTACAATCAGCTAATTCGGGAACCAAGTTCTTTGGTAAACTTACTATCAAAATCCTGTGTTTTTCCACAGGTGTGGTATTAGGAAAAATAGCCTCCAGTTGCCCAAATTTCTCTGCAAGCCAATAAGGAAGTTCATCCTTATTCAGGGGACGCTTGACCAGTACGGAATTAACCATCATAGGACTGTTGATCACACCACCAGATGCAGGTGGTTGTGCAGCATTTCCAGGTGGTCCCACCTGGAAGTTGCGTGACATGAACTGAATTACAGCTCTATGTATACGTATTAAAGAAGTATGTAATAAGCGTAGCTCTACGACCGTAGCAGTGAGATAAGTTGGGTGCGGGGTGTACCCACCCAAAAAAGCCAAGTGGCCCCAGCTATTGATTAGGGGCCTAAACAAACTGGTATAATTGGGTGAGGAAGGGCACCAATAAACCATATTTGGTGTTGCCAAGCTGTGAGCGGAACTTCAAGAGTTCTATATGGTCTATATTCCCGCTGAGTCACGTTGACAGTATACATGTGAAACTAATTGTCTGTCCCATCAACTGCTGGAAAGGTGACCCAAGAATAAAATAACTCGAAGCAGAATGCTGGATCTGCTTCTACAGCAAAGATAAGTGCTACACCTGAATCAGGTACCCAATTTAGAGTCAAATAGACCCCAGAGCGGTGCGCGGTTAGGAGGCGCAATATCAACCGCCATAATGAAAAACAGAGAATAACAACCTATGCGTCACAGCGCAACAAAGGGTTAAAGAAAGAGAAAAACCTTTTAAAATTCAAGCTTGAAAAATCTATAACATATCACAATATAGGAGGCTTCACTGTCACAGCTGTCTCCGGAAACAGAAGTGAGGGGATTGTGGACAGGCACAAGCACTACTCAGGAGTTTTGCAGATAAGAACCAGACCAAACGTTGGCGGTGCCATGTTGCAGGAATTCTGCACATACACAGAACTATGATCAGGAAAACAAGACATCAGTGTATAGGGGGTTGTACCTTTCTACCACCTTAGTACCTAAAATCCCCAAACCGACTAGCTATAGTGTCTCATTTGTTCTCCTACATAATCACGAAGCTACAAATGATTAGTCAACCCAGAACACAACACTCCCGACTCTCTCAGGAATCGCGGTAGCAAGATATACCCTTTTGCTCACTCACTCGTAATTGTCCACAATAAAGATTGGCAGCGTCACTGTAATAGTTCAAAATGTTTACGTTAACTATCGTGCTCTAAAATGCGGTATACGAGCCACTACCAGCATCAAAATGCATAAACCTAGTACAGTTAGCATTGTTACAATACCATAGAATATAAAGGAGGATGTCATTATATACAGACAGTGGTAAAAGGACTATAAGGCCTAACCACCCTCCCCTTGGTAAGCTGAGGTTTATTATATAAAGGAAGATCTTTGGGCTTTGTCAGAAGACCCCATACCTTAAAGCCTAGATGAAAGGTTTACATCATAGGAACAGCATAGCTCTAATCCATGGAAAGGGCTCTCCGAGTGTGTGTGAACAACATGCATCCCCGTAATATCAAAGCACGAGTCTCCAGCAATGCAGTTGTGTTTAGCATGTTTTGTCTAGATGCTAGGGACTGACCAGAACATGTATACCAACTAGCTGCTGAGCGGTCACCCTGCATCTAGCCATAATCCTTACTATGAAAAGCAACTTCATAAACAAGTCAACAAAAACCAAAACAGTGTAAAATAAGTACTAAAGTTTGGCTTTATCACAAAAATCTATATACTCAAAAGCAATACCACTCACTTGCCAGAGACCACTAGACTCACCAGCACCTACACTGCACAGCACAGCAAAAAACAACGATATCCCACTAAAAAGAAAAAAAGAACGCAACACAACTCAATACACATCATGCACAAATACAAAAAGATTGTCACACCTAATAAAACAGAAGCTAAACATTGCATGCGAAAACAAATGCATTCACATAGGGAAATAAAACTAATTTAGAGTAAATAGTACAAAAAACGTTTTATTATCAAACCCATGCAACGGAATAAACTGCATAACTACCAGTGATGAAACCGTAAGCAGGAACAACAGCAAAAAAAAGCAAAAGCTTTGAACTATAGCAAAAAGGAGAAATAAAACATTACAATCATAAATGCTAATGACAAAAAATAAAATAGTTAACATGTCGCTACGAGTCAATGTGGAGATGAGTTGGCCTAACGGCTCGGGCAGTCGACCTCTAATCTGGGGAACCGGGTTCGAGTCTCGGCAATGACGCTGAACATCTTGTGATTCTGGAAATCACTTAATCTCCCTTTGCCTAATAGCAATGAATGTGTCCTCATGTTACGCAACTGGTGCTATGTAAAGCACTCTGATACCCGATACCTTTCGGTCAAGTTCGCACTATATAAAACTCTGTAAAATAAAAAAATAAAATACCCAAATGTCAGTCCACACACACCACTTGTCAAACTTCAGACACACACAAAAACTTTATTTGGTGTCTAGTGATGGGCCTAAAAATATGGCCACTTTGCCACCAAGGGGGAAAGAAAAACGGGCAATAGTAAATAATACCTGATGTCCCACCCCACTTGGGTAATACTTACCCAAGGGGCCTCTCCCAAACATACATTTTTACAAATATCTGGTGGTAGGGGGGTTTCTGCCTAACCCAGGTGGAAATGGGCCTCCAAAGACTGCCAATCTGCTTGGAGGGTCCAGAAAATGTCCAAAAGTAAATGTAAAAAAAAATCATCTCCATTTGGGGGCGATACTTGCCAAAGGGGCAGCCCCCAATGAATAATATATACAAGTCTTTTGAGTTAGTGGGTTTCCTGCCCCCCTAGCCTCCCGCCCCACACTTGGAGGCAGATGGGCCTCCGAATAAGGCTGATCTACCACCAGGGGCAGAAAAGTAGTTTAAAAAATGTATTATCCACAATAGGGTTGATCCTTGCCCAAGGGACCAGCCCAAACATAATATGAAGGCAGCTGGAATATTTTAGGGGACTGCCAAATGAGGGCACTCTTCGCTGTCTGCGCAGTACCTGTCCGCACTCTGGTTTGAGCTATACTGCCACTGTCTCTCTCAGCTACACATAATGTGCGAGTGAAGGGATATCAAGACTGTCATAGACATGTTCTTCAGAATAACTGGAAGTTGAGTATTCATTATTCATGTAATGGAACTCCCCCAACTTAATAATCTCAACACATTCAGATCCTTGATTTACACCCTCAGATGCTATCTGAGTATCAGAGCATGCCACAGTTATCTCCTCCATTATTTGAGTTAGGGCCTGGGCAACAGGTTTCTAGTGAGGTGCCATCTCTGTTAACTATCTAAACCTTTCTTCTGTAAATATTTCAGTGGTGCCTCTCTGCTGGTTCGGTATCGTAGTGGACTCCAGGGATCTGTGATTGATCTCATGATCACCTCATGGTCACAGGTTCGAATTCTGGCAGGTCCACTTAGCCTTTCATCCTTCCAAGGTTGATAAAATGAATACCATTGAATTGTGTAGCAATAAACATTTTTTATTTCAGCCCTAGGAGACCCAAGATTTTGATGAACGTGTGCATTACAGTTATATGAGTATTGTTTTTCTTAAGTGCAGTACTCGTTCTTGTACAGGGAAAGCAGATACTGCTATTTTGGTGAGGAACATACCCTTCAGTGAAATACTTAAGGTGGTTCCATGAAAGTCAGTTCATACACTCATGAGGCTCTGTTGTCTAGCCTCTGACTCCAAATTGACAATTGCTTAAGTAAAACTGCATTGAAATCTTCTTTGGTATGTGTGTAAACAATAGAAAAGTAATGGTCCAATCACATAAAAAGTCAAGAGTTCTTCTTGCACTCCACCTTAGAATTAGAGAAGACCAGTACAGCTCTATGCCATTAGATCACTGGCTCATAAATGTTCACAAGAAGATCCCATGTGTACCGAAGCTCAGATGGAACGCATGCTGCCTCAGGCAATGTGCATTTTAGTCTTTTAGAACGTAATCCATGATGAATGGTTCACAGATAGAAGCTAACTGAATAACACTTAATCGTCACTGGTAACCAGTGGTCTTTCATATGGTGAAAGTGGCATGCAAAACGAATGTTTACAGATTTAAATATTCCAATCCCTAAACACAGTGTCGGACAACAGTTAAGGCCACATCACACTACATTGGAGAGGCATCTGGTAGGGAGGTTGGCATGGTAGCTAGGTAGACCGCATCGAAAAGCCAAATTGAACGTGGCTCAGAGATACATGAAACACTGGCCTCATGATCAACAGCCAACATGAACACAGTAGCATGCATGCTTATGTAATTTCAAATGTTTTTTATTAAGTTTTCAATAAAAGTAAGCAGAAGACAAAGTTTATTAAACACAAGTAAAAGGAAAATATATCTTATGCATTGACAGTATCAATAAGTATGACACAAAGTAATTACATAATTAACATAGTACAGATCAGACAATATGATATCTAAAACATTGTCATCAGACCAACCACAACTGGGGAAAATTAAATAGAGCATGAAATAAGTGATAATAGGTTAAAACAAGCATTGGCATAGCCAATAGCTCTCGCTTTTGGGACCTAATAAGTATTTAGTTATGCAGCACAATATCCTTGGTGCAACAACATCAACTGTTACATGACTAAACACTTCTAAGGTGCCAAAGGCGAGACATATTGGCTATGCCAATGCTTGTTTAAATTACTTTTAGACACGTTTGAAAGCCATCTGCGTTGCTGTATAGTATGGCTACAAAACATTTCCAAAGACAATAACTCTCATTAGTGAGACCTATTGGCTTTGCTAATGCTTGTTATCGGTGTTTTACCTCTACGATAACATCCGGCATGCAGGCAGAATACTGGTCATCAACAGAAGTGTCTCCTCTCTGTGCCTGTGCATTATTAGGTAGAGTGACTGCTTTTCATTTGCACGACTTTTGTAGGGGACATGTTATGCTTGCATCCCCTCTGAAGTGGCCAACTGAAGTTGTTTTTAGTTTTAATAACGTAATCGTTGGGGTTTTCAGTAAATATATTTATGTAAATAATGCAGTATCTCCAAAATCGCTCTGTTTGTGATGAGGCATTTCAGAGCTGTATCTGCTTCTAAAGCTGCCAGTGTGGATGTCTCGAAGGTGCTAGTCTGAGAGCTCACCCAGAGTTAAAATATCTCTGCTTCACTATTATCATGTTTTTTTCACTGCGTGATATTTCTGCTGCTGTACCACAAATACCACTTTGCAGTAGGGTCGGTTTGCGCCCACGATTGCGTGATTTTGGGAGGTGGTTCGGATAGCTGTGGTCAGATATCGCTTTATGTGTGGTTCCCTCGGAGCTTACTGGGCCGCTGAGGTTTTTCACACACTGGGGCCTCAATGTTGCGGATGGGAAAGACGTAGATTTTGGTTCGGAGAGCAATCTCAGATGCTGTTTGGAAACAGCCAGTATGTCTTCTGACTGTTGTGCACTTCACCATGCGCTGCACAGTGGAGAGGGGTTAGTAGTGTCTCCTTAAAGCCCCCTCAACCTGTGCACTGACACTTCATCCCCAGGCAGCCTACTAGCCCCGGGTACCACTCCTAAACTCACTCCCAACCATCAGGGGAATAACCGCACCTCCATTTACCATCCCAGCTGTTCTCACTCATGTACATATGAAACGGTATATTCCGTCTAGCATCAAACAGTTACGAATTGGGAATTTGAGCACCGGTTCTCATGCTGGGTGCTATGTGTGACCTTCGGAACTGGATGTAGATCGCTCGGATGATTAGAGCACAAGCCTTAAATGAAACGAAACCCCTCTTACCACCCCACCCCACCCCCTCAGTGCAACAGCTTCTCCTTCAAGTCCCGGGAACTGAAACTCCCGCACAGTCACGCTACGGATTGGTGTTTGCAGTGCTTTGGTGCCCGTTGACCTCATGCTCAGGACTGCCTGGGGGTCAGGTCCTCCTTATTCCGCACGTCGGTTTATGTTTGTTACACGCTGTTCGTTTCTTGCTATGTATTCTCCTGCACATACAAATATTGTGCAGGCGCGCGCCCAGCTCGCTCGCTTCAAAAGCTGCTGCGCATATGCAGAGACGATCAGAGTGCAACGAGCGATAAGGAGCTCAGAGGTCACCGATCAAGTGCTGAATGCACTCCTATATATTATAGACGTATGAGTCCGAGAGGAGTGAAGACTGACTGAAAGGTCAGTGGTTCCCATTTTATTTTAAGTAAGAGCATGCAAGTCTCAGCATGCAAAGCGCTGTTGACTCAAAAAGCAGACTGAGAGTCACCCTCATAAAATAGAGCAAGTGTACCAGCTACCCAGCTAACAAGTAAAACAACAACAGGAAATTCTGCAGGTTAAAAACAATTACCGCTACAGAAGACAAGTCACCTTAGAAACTGGTCCCGACATGTCCTGGAATTCCAGCAGTACTAGCACTAGTTGTAAACACGACTTCAGTGTTACGCATCACACTGTGAATAAACAAACTTAACCTACAATATCAAAGCTCCTCTACAGCTACAAACGCTCCCTGCTCTATCTGAGCCAAGAGGAGCGTTAAATAAAACTACTTACTACTAACATTTTCAGGCTCAATTTGAGGGCAGGAATTCAAAGCATGCACAGAGCTTAAAACGATGTTCATTTTCTTCCCACGCAATAACAACCGCCTCACGGGGAAAGGAACGATTACCCCCTACCCCCACGCGAAGTCAGCTTTTAAATCCTCCAAGGTACGATTTACACCCGCCTGGCCTGAAGTGGAGTCAGATAATTACTGTACCCAGCAGGTAAGGTCGGTCGCCCCCCTCCCCTCCACCCCCTCGTGCCTGACGAAAACGTGCAGTGTAGCCTGCTGCACGCAATGAAGCAGATAGCACGGCGGGACCAACTTTCAAAACAAACACTGGTAACTGAACAGGGCGTAAATTACGACAGAGAAACATTGCGAGACAACGTCATCTCCTTGGCAAACGTTTTCTTCCTGTGCTAATCACATTAGCCAACACTGCGGTGTAGGAAATAGCAACAAGCATTTGCAATGTAATCGGTCCGATTGCATTGCAAATGCTTAAGTTTAAAACTGAGCGCGGCGCCGCTTCACGGACACCGCGCTCGGTTTCTTTATATATTTCTTAACTTCAACACTCAGCGCGGTGTCCTTGAAGCAGGCGCTGTGCTCAGTGCTAAAGTTAAGAAATCTATAAATAAACCGAGCGCGGTGTACGTGAAGCGGCGCTGCGCTCAGTTTCAAAGTTAAACAAGATAAGGCTGGGCGGAGACGCGTAGTGGTGCGCACACACACACAGCGTTTCCCTTGCGGGAGCAAGCAGGGGCACCAGATAATTACAAACATATGTAGCCAACGCTAGCTCCTGCAAGGGAATCGCCAAACGTGCACGCGTTGCCATTGAAAGCAATGCAACGCATGCATGTTTTTGCCCGAAAAAGCGGATCAATTCCAAGAGGTCTTTTCCTATCAGCTCATGCGCGCTGCGTAGGCGAGACCTAAAAAGGGATAATAAGGAGTAGTTTCTAACGAAACATGGCTAGCTCATGCATGTTTTTAATGAGTTCTGAGCTGAAACAAGTGAAGGTAAAGTCACAATCCCATACTCATAATGGCAAATATAATGACTGCAAAGTAATACAATAGAAAAACAAAGTTAATAATCTCACGTATAGCCGTAGAAGAGGATCTATGGAGACTGAAACAACTCTTAAGTAAAGGTCCAAACTATTTCAAAGCAATTTGTTAGCCGATATCCATGGGTATCGTGCAGACATAATAGTCTGTGCACTTCTGATGTAACGTAGCCATTCCCACCACACATTGGTTGAGACATTACCAAGAGACTTCCAGTTTGACTAAGTAGTCTTGTCGGTAAGTGTAAGCATTCCTCTTTCTGTATGCATAAGGATAAAGGGATCACAAATGAAGGAAATGTTCCTAGGCAACTGTAAGTGAAAGATGTCAATAATAACATGTATGTTCCCCCAAACATTGGCTAATGAAGGGTATTCATACAGTTTATGCCGCAAAGCGGCATTCCCAGCTTTATAGCTCCAACATCAACCAGCATCTAGCAACACGAATGGGAGGAGTCTGTAGAGCCTCTAGAGAACCAGGATGTCTCTGGGGAGACGATTGACTGGTATGGGGAACTTGGGGAAGCCAGTGGTCTGGATACTTCCCCAGACTCTGGCATGCTCTCTCCACCTACAGTGGCTATGGCGGAGGTAGCGTCCTATGCTGTGGTGGTTAAGAGGGCAGCTGAGGTACTTGGACTGGAACTGCCCTCAGTCAGGACTAATCCCCTGGGGCTACCACCTCTGAGTCCCTTTTGCCCTATAATGAGGCCCCTACGGAAGTCCTACTAGGAACTTGGTCCAAGCCTAGCACAGGGGCTCCGGTGAACAGGACGATTGCACGTCGCCATTGCCCAACACCAGGCGACCCAAAGTTCCTCAGTCAACACCTCACCCCAGAAAGTTTGGTGGTGCAGGCCTCTACTTCCCATGGCGCATTCCCTTCCGGATAGGGAATCCAATAGATTGGACTCTTGCTCTAGTCTGCCATGGCGGTTGGTGAATATCCCCTTTCCTATTAGGCCGTTTCTCCCACTCTCTTTGGGAGACGGTTGCGCAGCTGCTGCCACAAGTCCTGGAGGACGCCCGGGCTGTGCTCTCCCATGCTGTCAAGCACGGGAGAGATACGGCAAAATTCACCATATGGTGTGGTTTGGATATGGCCCATTCGCTGGGCAGATCTATTTCAACCACAGTGGCCTTTAGGCGCCACGCCTGGCTACGCACAACTGGCTTCTCGGGGATGTCCAGGCCAATTTCATAGACATGCCGTTTGATGGAACCAGCCTTTTTGGGGAAAATACTCGGCCCTGGTCATGTTCAAGGACTCTCGAGCTACAGCCAGATCCTTGGGCCTCTCCTCCACTCCTTGTGGACAGTCTTCCTTTTGCCCCTTTCGTGGCAACGATAGGGGTTTCCAGCCGCGTTAGCCCTATCCTAGCCCCCGTCCCGCACAGACTGCCCAAGCCATGCGTGGACGTGGCTGCGGTACATTCCGTCGTCGAAATGGAAGCCAGAAGTCGTCTACCACACTGCCCCCGGCAGCCGCAGCCTCCAAGCACTCCTAGGCTGATTCTGCAGGACCACACTAATCCAACGGGTGGGAGAATTTGTCATCATCTCCCCCGCTGGAGATCTATAACTTCAGACAAGTGGGTCTTGCAGATCGTCCAGGAGGGCTATTCTCTTCCTTTTCTTTCTTTTCCTCCTACTATTCTGCCGAGACAGAAACAGCTGGCGGAGGATCACTTAAAGCTGCTCCAAGAGGAAGTTACAGCTCTCTTGGCCAAAGGAGCTATAGAAAGGGTTCCAGTTTCAGAAGTAGGCAGTGGCTGGTATTCCTGCTACTTTCTGATTCCGAAGAAGAACAAGGGGCTTCGGCCCATTTTGGATCTTCGGACCGTTAATCTCTTCTTAAAAAAGGATAAATTCAAAATGCTCACTTTGGCTCTGGTCTTGTCTGCCTGAGACCAAGGAGACTGGATGGTAGCGTTGGACCTGCCGGATGCGTATTTACACATCCCCATCCTTCCGGGCCACAGGCGTTATCTGCGGTTCAAGGTAGGCCACGAGCACTTTCACTTTACCGTGCCCCCCTTCGGCCTTACCAGTGCCCCTCGGGTGTTCACCAGGGCGATGGTGGTGGTTGCAGCTCATCTGCGCGGGTTAGGGTTTTCAGTCTTCCCCTACCTTGACGACTGGTTGTTGAAGGTGTCCTCCCCCCAGGCAGTCGTCTCCCACCTTCAGACTACGGCAGACCTCCTGCATTCGCTGGGGTCCTTTATAAATGAGTCGAAGTCACACCTGACTCCTCAGACGCTCCCTTTCATCAGGGCTGTTCTGGACACAGTGCAGTTTCAGGCTTATTCTCCCGAGCAGGGAGTCCAGGATATTCAGGTTATGATTCCTATATTTCAGCCTCTATCCTGGATTTCAGTGAGGATGACTCTGAGGCTGTTGGGCCTCATGGCCTCCTGCATCCTGTTGGTAAGACACGCGAGATGGCGTATGCAGGCTCTGCAGTTGGACTTGAAGTTCCAATAGGCACAGCATCAGGGAAATCTCACCAACGTGGTTCAGATCTTGGAAGGAACTACGAAGGATCTGCAGTGGTGGTTAATGAACCGAGATTGCTTCAAAGGCAGACCTCTCTCCCTTCTCCAACCGGATTTCACAATCTGGACGGATGGGTCACTTCTGGGATGGGGCGGACACTTGGGAGAGATGAAAATCCGGGGTCACTGGTCTCGGGCAGAGACGGGGCTCCACATAAACTTGGAGCTCAGAGCGATTCGCTTGGCATTGAAATCATTTCTTCCCTCTGTCAAGGGGAAGTTGGTGCAGGTGTTCACAGACAACACCACCGCCATGTGGCACTGCAACAAGTAAGGCGGGGTGGGGTCATAGACCCTTTGTCTAGAGGCCCTGCATCTCTGGGCATGGCTGGAACAGCAGGGCATAACCCTGGTGGTTCAACACCAGGCAGGTTCTCTGAACGCCAGGGTAGACGATCTCAGCCGTCGATGCTTAGCGGATCACGAATTACGTCTCCAGTCGGAGGTTGCGCAAGGTCTCTTTCAGCAGTGGGGAGAACTTTTGTTAGATTTGTGCGCCTCCGAAAAGAACACACAATGTCAGCATTACTGCGCACTCGAGTTTCCAAGGCATCTATCGCTCAGTGACGTATTTCGTCGCGAGTGGAGCTCAGGCCTGTTGTACGCCTTTCCATCCCTACCACTCCTGCCCAAGGTTCTAAAGAAGATCAGGAGCGACCGGGCCCAAATCATCCTTGTGGCGCCGGACTGGGCAAGGAGAGTCTGGTATTCGGAGCTTCTGAGCATGAATGTCGATCCTCGGATCAGGCTGCCCCTTCAGGAGGATCTTCTGTCGCAGCAGCAGGGGAGGGTTCTCTGCCCAAAACTGTCAACTCTGCAAATTGTGTTCAAAATACTCCGTTATTGCCTGCCGAAGTTCCTCCCGGAACACCTGGTCATGAAGCACTGTTTGTCTTAGTCTCCATGTGAATTGTCGTGGGGTGTGTGCCGGAATTGCCAATTGTATTCGAACTGGTGATCGGACAATGTTGGTCTATGATAGTTGTCCATGTGCGCACGTCCTGGGTCC
The DNA here is from genome assembly GCF_964204655.1 of Triturus cristatus. Lineage (NCBI taxonomy): Eukaryota > Metazoa > Chordata > Amphibia > Caudata > Salamandridae > Triturus > Triturus cristatus. The sequence continues at coordinate 1,062,859,863 of NC_140588.1, read as the reverse complement.
CTAGCCAGTAATCAAGCCTGGACCATGTAAGGAGTGTCAGTGAAAAACAGGTACCCTCTCTGCGGCCTTGGTTTCTTAACCTCCATATGTCCACCATGTCCCAGTCGTTCATTCCCTTCCTTAGGACTTTTGCCGAGTGTTTGCCATATCTATCGTTTCCGGTGGATCTGTGTAGTGCGGGGTCTAAGCAAGTGTTGAAATCGCCGCCCCATAGAATGGCTGTGGGTTGTAAGGAACTAAGCTGTGTCCAGATTTGCGTGTAGAAAGATGGGTCATCAGTGTTCGGCCCATAAACATTGACAATTGTTAATACTGTGCCGCTAAAACACCCCTTCACTATAACATAGCGTCCCTGGGTATCCTTTACAGATTTAATAAGCATAAAAGCTGTGTTGTGCTTCACTGACAGCAAAATCCCTCTAGCGTATTAGGAGTAAGAAGATGCCAGTTTGTATGCAGCTCATCTGGCCTCTATCTGCTGCTCTCTGAGGTCTGTCAGGTGCGTTTCTTGCAAACAAGCCACGTCCACCTTGTGTCTAAGTATGCCAATTGGTTGTGTAGTCCTCTTACATTCCAGGTCAGGAACGTCAGTGTTCTGTATAGGTTCAGAGTGTCAGTCGTTTGTTGTATCTCTGCCATCCCCCCTATTGCGGTGTCTGATATGTCTCATGTTGTCTCTTCTGTGCTTGTGTATCCATGTCCCACTGGTCAGAATTTTTCCCCCTGTATCTTCCTTCCTCTCCCCCTCCCCTCCACCCTTCCCTTTCTAGTGGAGACATTCCCAACAATACCATGAAACATGTTCCCTAAGAACAAACAAGAAAAAAGAAAATGGTAATTAACTTGTGTGGTTTACACGTAGGGATCAGAGCTGCCCCCCGTGTCCTGTGGCCTAGGCCGCATGGGTGGACGCCCCTTCAGTCTATATATCAGAGTTCAATCACGTTACAGTGTCTATTGAATAGTGCTATGTAGTGCGCCCGCACACCAGCAGTCCCTTACATGGCAACAACAGTTATGAACATTATTTTCAATCAAAGTATAAGTGAAGTCATTTTCTTTAGACTTATCTGGTCCTGTTGGGGATAGTCCTCCTCTCGTCTGAGTGTTGCCCAATGTCTTTCTTCACTCTCGCCTTCTAAAAGTGAATGGCGGCTCTTCAGCGTTCCTGCCAGTTGCTAGTGTGGCTGTCGCATTTCTATGAGATATCCGCTTATTCGACGTCCGACATTGTAGATTGGTCTCCCTGCTCTCCTCTCGGCGATCTTCTCCGCGCAGTCGCTTGCCCTTTTTGTTGTATGAACTTCATCACTTCCTGAGGTTCAGTATAAATCCGCAACTTTCCATCGTCTGTAATCCTGAGTCTCGCTGGGTTCAGCATAGCATACGGTATGTTTAAGTCTCTCAGTTTCTGTTTCGCCATGCCAAACTTTTTCCTCGCCTCCTGCACTGATGCCGTGAAGTCTGGGTACAGAGAGATGTCCATCCCTTCATGAGTCAATTTGCCCATTTCTCTGGCCTTACGGAGCGCCGCATCTCTGTCCCTGTAATTTAGGATTCTGGCAATGATCGGTCTCGGCCGGGATCCAGTCGGTGGTTTTGGCGCCAGAGATCTGTGAGCCCTTTCGACTATGAAGAGTTCTGAGAAAGTGTCTCTTCCCAGCATAGAAAGTAGTAATTGCTCCACATACCGCTCCATTGGCCCGGTGTTTGTTGTTTCCAAAACCCCAGTTAGGCGTATGTTGTTTCTCCGGGACCTTGCTTCCAATTCCTCCGCCTTCGCCGTCATTGCCACGAGTTGTTTCTCCGTCCTGGTTTGTTTCGCATCCATCTGCACTTGTCCATCTTCAGCTTCGGAGATCCTGCGTTCTGCCATATCTATTCTTTCTGTGTGTTCATCTATGCGTTCAGACATTCTGTGGACTCTGTATCTCAAGGAATCTATTTTCCCATCAATGTTTGTTAGTGCAGCTTGTATCGTGGCGAACATGGTTTGTATATCATCATTCGACACCCTGTCAGGAATGTCGCCGCTCCAAACCAAAGATGGCGACTAGAGAACACGCATGCGCGGAGGAGTCAGGCAGGAATAAAAGCCTGGCTTCCCCCGGAAGAAGCGCTTTGCGTACTGAATCCTGAAGCCCCGTATACCCAAAGCTCATCCGCTTCCTGTTTGGATTCCGTGTCCCGTGTTTCTCCTTGACTCTTCCCCGTTTGCCCGTTGTGCCATCGACCGCCGTTGGACCTCACCGCTGTCCTTTTCAACCCCTTAATCGTAGGGCTGTATAGGATATCCCGGAGGCATTATTAGAGAGGGAGGGATTCTGCTGCGGTGTAGTGGCATGAGAGCTTACTTTCCGCCTACCGATTGGATCTGTGGTTAACTCGTTCGTTGACCCAGCGTTCCGCCGGTGGGTAGGGCTGGAGGCTCTGCGTTTAACCTCCCGGACGGATTTCCACTGCCCTTGGCTCCCGCAATTCGAAACGCCGCTTGCCTTTGTCTCCTGAACTCCAATTTCCCCGCTCCATTTCTCCTGGAACTGTGGCTACCTACTTTGGGGCCGATTCTGATCCTGGATTTTTATTTTCCATACAAATCGGATCCGTATTTTTTTCCATACAAATCGTTCAAGTCCCTTACAACCCGTGTAGTACGATTCGTACGGGAAAAATACATGCAAATCGGCCCGATCCTTACAAATCGGATCGGGAAAAGCTGTACGACACGGACTTGTAAAAAAGACCATACAAATTGTAAAAAGGCTGTCCAAACCGTCAAGTACGATTCGTACCGGGTTGTCAGCATACGATTTGTATGGAAAATGGCCTGTATACGGGGAACGACTCGTACTGTTTTCGGGGCATACAGGGGACGATTCCGATCCTGGAAAAACGCTTTACAAATCGTGGTATGGAGCGTTTTCCCCATACAACTCGTACTTGTAAGGATTCCCCTACAACCTAGGAAGTACGATCCGTACAAATAGACGCTCTCCATACAAATTGTAAAAAAGACCATACAACTCGTTTGTACAAGCGATTCTGATTCGGATTGCCCTGTATGCGACGTTCACATGTATTCCCGGCAGCAGTTTACAACCCGTCAAGTACGATTCGTACAAACAGCACTCCGTACGGCTCTTTTTTTACAGGAGCCAAAAAGTGCCGGAAATAATGCCTAGGAACAGCCTTTTGCACCGCAGGGGTCGTGTGCCTGTGGTGTGTCCGAGTTGCTGCAAACATATGGCTTCCCCTGCTTCAAGTGCTGTTTTTTCACCCCTTGCGCTATGGCATGGCCCTCGCTGATATTTGCGACGCTCTGCAGCTCAGGGTGAATGCGCAGCAGCCTTTTTAGCCGGCGCTGCAGTCAGTCGGCTGTATGCGCCCCGGGAGGTATCTCCGCGCTTGCACTATTTCCACCCATAGCGTTGTCATTAATAAAGCTGGGGCCCCTTCAGTTTGCCGCCCGTATCCTCACCGTTTCATTCACCGCCCCGGCAGCCTCGGTCCATAGCGGCAGCAGCTTCTCTGTCTCTTCAGACCTCCAGGGCCGATGCCGGTTTCGTACGGACCCGGTCGTCCTTTATGGCCGCGTATGTGCTTTACGTCGCGGCCTGGATAACCACCACCTCCCGCGGCTCCTGTTTCACTTTCACGGCTTGGGCCGCAGTGCGTTGATCGTCTAGTTGTGAGTGCTCATATATATTTCTTATTTCTTGCAGCTCGCTGGCGTTCATGTCTTCGTCGCACTCCTTTCCACTCCAATTTGAGATGTGTTTCCTCTGATATTTGATGGATTTTGCAGGAAAATTCAGGCGATCCACGAGGAGTGCGCTTAGTTAGCGGCCATCTCGTTCTGTGGCTAGCTCCGCCCCCTCACCTAGCCTTAGAGTTAGTGGACCTCCCTGAAAACGTACGTTTTCATTTATTCGTTGTTTTTACACGTTTCAGCAGCAAAAAGCCACTTGGGAAATTCAGCATCAAAAAGCAGAATATCTAAGCCTGCTTCCTAGCTTCCTGGCGATTTGCTCTTATTTGTGCATTTATTGGGGCAGAGTAACAGTGTGTGTTGTATATCCAGGTGTGGTTTTCTTTTTGGTCTACCTGCCATAGGTGCACATGCAGGACTTGAACATTCAGTTATGAATTACTAGTTATAAAGGATAGAGTAACAAATAGGCGCAAGGTCAGGCCCTGGGAACATCTTTTCTCAGGCCCGCCTGCTAGAGTTCGGCCAACACAGCTAGACTTATGGGAAGACAGACACTAAGGACAGACATATTTCACCTGCACAGAGACAAAAACAGACGCGCCGATTCTCAAATCCGCAAAGCTCTGCTAATTCACCTCAGCCTTAATCCACAACGCCTGCTGCTATTACATTTGGAGCCGCACTAAGATGCCACAGACAACTATGTAAAAGCATCTCTGATCTGCGCCAACCCCTGCTGTTCAGAGGCGAAAACACAGCGCTATCAATTCACCTAATTGCTCACCCAGAGCACCAGGCTATTGCAGTAAGATTTTACACCCACCCAGTCACTGTACCTCAGTCCTGCACCCCCGAACGTTACAGTAGTAATGAGCCCTCATGCAATCATAAAATAACACGCGTATCAAAACGAACCATTCCACCAGCAACCACTCCACCCAAAGCTGCCACTGCTTTAACTCCAGTGAAGGTTTCACAGATTCGGCAAGAAGACTCAACCAACAACCAAAGTGGGCAAGCTGGTTCAGCCATTGTTGGCGCCGGAGCCTGGATTAGCAGTACGTAAGGACAGGGGTCCCAGAAAGTACCAGTACAATGTAAAGAATCAAAACAAATATTCAAAACAAAGCATAAAACACAAGGTATTTGTTATACTCAGTGTTTAATTCACACTGGGCAACGATCTCTTAATGAAAATATTTTCGTATTATTACATGTGACAATGTCCCTAGGCGGGAACATGGTGAAGGGGAGGAAAAGGGGGGATGGGCGGGAATGGTGGTTTTGTGAGGATGAGGAAGTGATTGAGGGATAGAGTGTCAATCAGAAACAGTACATTACTTAGAACACATGAGGCTCATTCATCAAGCCTGTAAATCTCAATTTCAGCAGAAACAATATACAGCCGTGCTATCCACAGTAGCACAATATGAAATATCTGTTGTTAGTGCTGGCTATGCAGTAAAGTGTCGACGTTTCGATCCCCTAAGAAACTGTAGGCAGTTGTATCCCTTACGTCAGGGTCTTATCAGAACAAGGTGTGGGGGTGAGGGAGGGCGTGATCTTGGAACGGACATGAAAATAGCCTTTAGAACCATATTCATATGAAGCAGGATTCAATAATTAAGAAAAGGAGATTAAATCCCATAGTCACTATTACCATAAAACCTCTGCACGATGGCTAGGGGCGTAGAAGGGCGCGTGGGCTCCTGTGGCGAAACACTGACCAAAGCACCTGAAATGAATAAGGTGCAAGATCAGTGGAGACCAAGGTCGATATAGAAATAGGAAATAAACTAAAAGAAGGTCTCTTACTTCCTATAGTGATAGACTTTACTTATGTCATGCCGAATGAGTTGGGTAAATTGCTGACACAGTGGAAAGGATCTGTGGAGTACAAGAAGCAGGACCGCTAGTGAGTTGAACTAATCAAGATGGCACCACCAAAATGCAAAGTAGTCAGGACATGAGTGAAGAACAGTAATCTAACTTAAGTGTTATACATAATTAATCTAGATTTCTCTCTACAGAGATCTCTGAACAGATGTGTGAAAATAAAAGTTAAAACAAGCAGGAATAAACGTTTGAGGAAACACGCCATGCTTTGTAGGATTACAACTGGACTTTTGTACAAGACAAACCTAAACCTATTAATCTGGAAATGCTGCGCGAGAAAACATTCGAAGTACGGGATACACTGTCCAGAAAACACAGTTGAAATAACTTTATTGTTGCCAATCAGTAGTTTTAGATTGATACCAAGTTCCCAAATCCACTTTTACGGTCCAATTACATTCAATTTAGGCGCAAACTGAGCAGTTTCAAGTTGTGGCCAGCATGATGGGTGGGTGGGGATAGAGGGGGTAGAAATGGGGTCGTCACGGGGGGTGGTGGGAAGGCGGGAGGGGTTTGTTTAGTTAAAAATATATATAAAATAAAACTTAGCTTACCGTCCTGCGCCGCTGCCACCTCAGGGTCCGACTCCCGCCCTCCTGCCTTTTCTAATTCCTGTATCGTCATCAGCCAGGAAAGGCAGCCTCCCTCTCCTCCGCCAATCACAATGCTGCAATGGCAGCGTTGTGATTGGTCAGGCGCATCGGAGAGCTCCCCAGCCGGGCCATTTTCTCTATGCAGCCTACAGAGAGAAAAAGGGAGAGTGGGCGGTCCTGCTCGAGGGCAGGGGAGGGGAATGGCTTGCCCACTGTTGTGCATATTGACTGTTTGGTCGGCCCCAGGGCCAACCAAACAGTCATTGTGCACAACAGTGGGCAAGCCACTCCCCCTGCCCTCGAGCAGGACCGCCCACCCCCAACCAGGCACTTCTGCTTTCTCGCAGTGCGAGAAGCAGAAACATTAAAAGGGTAGTTATTACCATTTATGTTTTGCCTTCTCGCACTGCGAGAAAGCAGTGGGGCAACGCCCCCACACCCCAATGAGGGAGCCGCCACTGCCAGAATCTTGGCCAAGCAAACAAGAGTGCCGCTTCTGCGACCTTACCAAACAAGAGTCTCCAACCTCCAACTGTCAATCTCTTGGTCGTCCTAATGGTCACTGCAAAAATAACGCTAAAGGATACCTCAGTCGGGACCGGCCAACACCTGGAGGGTCAAATCGAGAAAACCGGAAAAATCACTTTGGCTGCAAAGACAAGGGTCTCCTCATGCAGGACGTCTCCTTAGCAATATTCCACTATTCCGTCAAGACCACTCCTTCGGACGGCCGCGTCTCCGATGAGGACCCACGTATCGGGCGCTAACTGTGGAAATGAGCTTTTTAATGAGCACACCGGTGCAGGGGTCACCCTTCTCTGTCCACGGGTCCGTAGACCAACAAAATGTAGTGAGGACGGGGTTTTATGTACACACATTGCTATGTTAGCATAAGGGTTTTAGAAGCTAAACGTCATCTTGCAACTTTGCTGCTTTTGCACACGACACTACAGGTAGCTGTTATTACAGGTAAAACTGCTTGCTTGCTTTTTCTTCACATGAGAACGGTCTGTTCACATCCCTAGACGTGCACCGCGACCTAAGTCTGAACACTGTGTGCAGAAGCCGTCAAGGTCAAATAACAATGTATGCTGTTGAATTCAGGTTGATCGGCCCACTCTCTAGACGCAACACGCACACAGCTGCAAATATCTGAAACTCTGGTGCCTTTAATAGTGCATTTGCATGTGATGTGATTCACCTAAGCAGATCTTTGAGGTATGGGGTTCCCCATTCAAACCTAGAGACCTTCTATTAGTTTATAAAATTAGTTTACTAGCCAAGGGAGAGTGGTTCACAACGTATTATAGGACTTGTTTTCCACATCATTTTTATTATGATTTCTCACTTTATTTTCTATGGTAGTGTAACAATGCTGATGGTTTTGTTTTTAATCATTTTCCTGCTTATATTAGCCTAAGTACTTCACCTTAGAGCACGTAGTTAAAAATAAACATTTTAAACTTTACCGTTTCTCTTATTACTCTTGTTGTGGACTGATATGAGAATAATAACGAAAAGGGGTTTCTGATTCCCACCATTCCTGAGAGTACTCTGCTTGTTCTGGGTTGTCTAATCATTGGTAGCTTCGAGATGATACGGAGAACGAATGAAACACTGATGGTAGTCGGATAGGGGTTCTGGGTACTGAGGTGAGTTGTTTGGTACACCACAATTCACTGAGGTCCTGGTTTCCTGTGTATAGTTCAGAATCCCCGCAACATGGCGCACCTAACGTTTTGGTCTTGTGATTGAGACGCCTTAGTAGTGCTTAGTAGTGTCCACAACACCCTCACTCTTGTGTCCCGTTGACAGGAGTGACGGTTTAAACCTACCTAAATAGTTAATATATAGGTTCTCTCAAGCTTGACAATTAAAAAGGTTTCATTTTAAATTCTACCCTTTTTGTGCTACGGTTTAATATAGATTGTTTTTCTTCTCTGTATCCATATGGCTGAAGTCGCTATTGCAGCGCATAGTCGCGCACCTCTCCGGCGTCATTTGACGCAGTTCGGGGTGCCTGACGATGGGATGGCTATTATCTTTGTAGTGAGTGCCGATGCATCGTTTCCCTATGAGTTGTTTACTCTTGGGTTACTTTGCCGGAGGTGAATGCGGATGATAAGACGTTTCACACATACACTCCTACCGCGGTCCCAGCTAATTACACGCCGTATAGGATGCAGGAAATTCCCATTTCTGCCTGGCAGCATCGTATTTGGTTCAATGGCTCCCTCCCACACTCTGTTACACCGATTCGTTTGGGTCCCTTGTCCATTCCATGGGCCACTTGGCCAGTCTTGGTCGGGTTTACACCACATTCACGTTATTTGCAATCCCCACTGGATGACTTACGTCAACTCCATACCGCCTTGATTACGATACATAAGGCTTTAGTGCAATACGTCTCTCGCAATGTCCAGGTGGGGGCACCTGGAGTTGCGACGCAACCAGCTGGCCCGGCCGGGATTACTATTAGTCCCATCATGGTTAATTCGGTAATGGGTTAGCGCCCCCAGAATAAGGACGATATGCCTTATTGGCTTGCTGAGAAATTTGACTGGCTGGAAGCAGTATTTCCAAATTCGACTCCTGTGGAAAAACACAGGATCCTTACCATTAGTTTCCAGAAAGACTTAGTCCCAGAGGTTAATGATTGTCAGAACTGGGGTAAAGTGTTTCAGTCTACTCGAAGTGCTTCGGCACACCGTCTATGACTGTACTGCCCTCCATGATTAAGCGTGTTCAAGATCAACACGGTCCAGAGGCGGCGGTCGAGTTAGGAATGAGACTTGTCGGTGTGTTCGACATAGTTGCTGATCTCATCCTGGCTAACGTCAAGGGAGATGTGGTTAACTTTCAAGTGTCGAATGCCCTGCACCTCGTCGACAACGTCAATAAACCCCGACAATTACAGAAAATTATTGTGGAGGCTTATAAGACCATTGGTCGCAATAGTTTAGAGGTTAAGCCTTTTGCTAAAACAATAGCACAACCGCAAATTCAGACGGTTACGCCTCCTAAAGACGACCGTCCAGCTTTTCCTAAACAAAATTGGAAAACTAAGATACAGGGGAAGCAGCAACAGAAACAGGGGTCACCAGTAAAAGTGACTACTGAACGCACATATGAATTGCGCGACCGCACTAGAATTAGGTCTCCTGATAGGTTTCAGGTTCCTGAACAACGTTCTCCTCGTTCTTCACAGGAAACCTCGGTCTCACATTCCGGTGGAGGAGAATGTGGCAAAGGTCGGGGTGCCCAACAAGGACGTGAGCAGCCCAGCCCGGCTGACGGTACAGGCAAGCAGGAAGAGTTTGCACGTCAGCGACCCCCGTTTCAGAAAAAGAAGGTTGCTGCACTAACAGCGAGGTATGCCACAGATAGTGAGAACACAGCTTCGGAACCTGACATAAGCACTAACGCTGCTAGACAGCGCGGCGGAAGTTACAATAGTGCGGCAAGCACTTCGTCCATATCTGAAGGCGATAGAAACTGACACATTTATTACCGTAGAAACTGCAGACACTAGAGTGGCTCCCCCTGACAGACTATATGACATAGTCCTTTAAATAGGTGACATACAACGTACCATAAAAGGGATTTTTGGGGAAAATCTGACCTCTACATATGACTTTATGTTATCAGAGGCGGACTGGCCCTCAGCTTTCGTTTTGGCAGCTCCTAGCGGGGAGGAGGTAATCCTCCCATCTTTTGCGCACACTGTGCCGAAGGAGCAAGCTCAGAACTTTGCAGAGTGGGCAAAGGTGCTTGCTCCGGCGTTGTACCGTACTCAGATCGGGTGGGAAAAATTAATACCGAGCCATGAGATTCCGTTACGGTGTATGACACAGCCACAACCCCAATATCCCATGCACCGCGAGGCCAGATCTCACGTCGCAGAAATCCTTGATCAATTGGAATATCAAGGTGTAATTGAAACGTGTGTCCCCCATGAATAATCCTCTTTTCACTGTAACCAAACCTGATGGGTCGTAGCGCCTAGTTTTGGATTATCGGCATTTGAACTCTTATTGTCGGCCCTGTGCGGTACAGAATACCCACAGTTCTGCCCTCATTGATAGCCTCATGAGAAAAAGGTTTAAGACCACACTTGACATCTCCAATGGCTTTTATAGCCAGAACCTGTTCTCTATTAGTAGTCAATGGACAGTCTTTACTTCCGGCGGCAAACCGAAACAGTTTAAAAGATAAGCCATGGGCTACAGAAACAGTCCAGGTGTCTTTGCCGCACGTGTAGTCTCTCTGTTAGAGAGCATTGACCCTGATGCGTACTCGTATGTTGATGATATCTATCTCACAGACGACGAATTATGGCCGCATCTGTGTCGCGTTGACTGCATCATTGTTATGTTTGCGGACTTCGGTTACAAATTCAACTTTGCAAAATCACACATTGCAGAGTATACAGTGTTGTTTTTGGAATATGAACCAAACAACGAAGGTTGAAGTTTAGCACCTCACTTCCTGGAGAAATGCGCATGTTTGCGCGCTCCAACAACTCTGAAAAAACTACAATCTTTGCTGGGTTTTTTAAATTTCGGGCGTACTTGCATTCCCGATTATGCCCAGCGTATCAAGCCGCTATATGCCTTGGTACAACCTACTTTTTCCAAATCGAGCTGGCTGCCAGAACATACAGCTATCCTGCAATCTTTGCAGGCTGATTTTCTTGCTTCTAAATACTTACTGACGCGTGATAACCACACAAACCTGGTAATTAGAATTGCGCCTGGCGCAGTGGGTTTCACGTACTTAACGTTCAATGAGGGCGACACAGTCCCCATTGCTTACAAGTCACACTTGTACACTTCGGCTGAAATGCACTTTTCCACTGTCGAAAAGTTTTGACTGCAGTGCAGATGGCGATTCTGAAATAGAGAGCACTGTCGCATGGGAAACGCATGTTGGTTGTTACACCATATGCTGCCCTAGAGGCAGTGACATAAGCCAGTGTACCAAATTCTAAAGCGTTGCATCCGCATTGGATACAATGGGCCACTTTGTTGACGTCTCCGGATGTCACTTACATCTTTGATACCTTATTGCAGACTCAGGAGTATTTGCAGTATGAATTTGTTCATCCAGCTCCTCTGTCTTTGCGCCCGCTTGAGGAATACCATTGTATCATTTACACTGACGGTTCGGCGCAACCGGCAACGGAATCTAAGCATGCATATTCAGCGGCCTGCACAATAGTGGCTGGTACTTTCGTGAATGGTGAATTCAAATCTGATGTCGTGCACACGCAGACATTAGGTGCTTGTACCGCCCAGTTGGCAGAGCATCGTGCTCTGGTGCTTGCACTGGAGTTTGCTGATCCTCGAGTGACTACTCTTATAGTGAGTGACTCTTTTTACTGTGTTCAGTCTTTCAATGACAATTTATTCTTTTGGTCTCAAAATGAGTATCGTGATTCCAAAGATAGCACAATCAAGCAAAAAATGCTTTGGGTTCGAGTCGCAGAACTTAAAAAACATCTGCCGCTCGTGAATGTAATTCATACTCTTGGGCACCAACACGTCGGTGTACACGCTGTTGGCAACAGTTTAGCTGACGAGGCAGCGAAAACAGCTGTGGCAACATATCTAGTAGCAGCAGTTACAAGATCCAAAAGTAAGATTGATGATGACATCTTTGCAGCTATTGCTGCTACAGAGACGGGTGATAATTACCCTTGGGGTTTCCCTTGTAAATACTCTTTTCATTCAGTCCTGATAGAGTTCCCTATGTGAGAATTAATGACGTTGGTGACAGATTGATTCCCAACATGGACTGCAGACTTTCATTGATAACATCGCTCACGAAGGTATGGCTTCTGCCCATGCCGGCGTTTCTGTGACTGTTACTATCTTGCAACAACGTTACTGGTGGCGCAGATTGTATAAACAGACTTGTGCTTATGTCCTTAATTGTGACATCTGCCAGCAGATTAAACCTTCGACTGCTGCGCGTCTACCTCAAACACAGTTGTACATATCTAATAAACCACTAGGGTGTGTTTATTTAGATTACTGCGGTCCTTTCTCCTCTGATACTGCGTATAAGTACATCTTAGTTGCAGTGGATTCGTGCACACGTTTTCTATGGGTCTGGCAACAACGGAGTACTGATGCTCTAACTGTCATCAGGGATTTGCGTGTCTTTGTGGGAATTTTCGCATGTGATACTCTTCATTCTGACCATGGTCCAGCGTTCGCCTCTAAGGCTTAAAGGATGCCATGAGATCTTTGGGGGTCTAAGTCCAATTTTCGTCTCCATACCGGCCTGAGGGCATCAGTGTTGTGGAGCGAATTAACCGTGACTTAAAGCAATCTCTGACAGCTAGAATTTTAGGTACTGGCAGGAACTGGTTGGCCCATTTGTATAGCGTTCAACGTGCACTTAATAATCTCCCTAGAAGGTCTCTGGGTGGGCGGACCCCATACGAAATGCTCTTTGGCATAAAGATGTTTGTCCCGGACCTTGATGGTCTAGACATGGTGGCGTCGGCCGCACCCTTTGACGTAGATGATCATTCTGCTGTATTACAGAATCTACACGAGACACGAGACAGTCTTGCAAAGGAACACCTGCCCTCCACAACTGATGCTGCGCTTCAGATTCTGGTAATCGGCTGGTTACCTCGATTTGGTGACCTGGTCTGTGAGAAGGTGGAGAACAAGGAGGAGTTCGGCCCCTCTTATCGTGCACCGGTTCCAGTGCTTGGCGTGCAGGGTACAAGAACAGTCATTTTACCTCCACTTCCTGGTCGCAAGGATAACAGGTACATCTCCATTGACAATGTCAAACTACGACGAGTGGCCGATTTTTCTTAGTATGACTCCAGCGGTCTCTTGTCCAGCAATGCTGAGAAATTCTGTTTTGGCTCCGGCAAATACCATCAGGCCTGAAGTTGCCATCGAGATGCATACAGTTACTAATCCTTTATTAACTCCACCGGCTGGTGGTCCAGTTGAAGATACTGAGTATACTTATCCTACAGATATGTCGTTGCCTGGCTTACAATCAAGTGCAGTTGACCAGTCTCGTTTTTCATTTGACACTAACTCTATAACTTCGACCGCCCCATCGAAAATTTCTATTTTTGCTGTTTCGTTTAAAAGCCATTTTTTAATTCCCCCTTGGACCTACATTTGGCTGGTGCTCATATCTATTTTTTTGCTCATGTCGATTGGATTTGTGGTTGTATTTTTTCGTCTAGTAAATGGACACTATCTCACGGAAAGATCTGCAATTAGATTAATTGATGGAACTTTGGCACCCCACTCTTTGTCACACATCATGAAGAGAGACCAGACTTTTGTTAATATTACTGCCTGGCCTGTGTTAGATGGGATTGTGTCAAATTTCAGATTCATGGTCCCACAGAGGTGATAAATGTCCCCAATGTACTTCGTGTTTCAATGGGGTATGTTGTGAAACAAAACATACGCTCTGATGATTGGGATGTCCAAGCCATAGAGGCTCTTTATTCTGATTTGAAATATTATGCTGCTTTTGATGCTGAAGATTTATATTTTTGCCCAGCAAATTATGGAGTTGTTTTGCTACCAACACTATGGCAGTTATTTCCTGCATAAAGCAAATAAATTTAGAAATTTCGTCAATTATACACAATGAGAACATTGTCCAGCACCGATTGAAGGCAGCTCCAAAACGCTAGTGAAAAATTTACATATTTTACTCATTTTAGTGTATCTGAACCTGAAGCCTTTTATTTTAAAATGGCTACTGAGTCCGCATCCAAGGTTAGGCTGACCCATACTAAATTATTGTATTCCAAGTCCTTTATGGATGACTTAGCTATAGGGGGCTAGGAGCTGTGGAAAGATATCATTGATCTTAAATCTGTTTGGTTTTCTAAAGCTTGGCAGGTACAAGGCACAGAAGCTTTGCATCGTGCATGCCTTATACCTAAGCACCTGTTGTTTTTGAATTCCACTATTTTTCAGACCACCTGCTTTGGATTGGCTACTTCTAAAAAGATGAATTCCCCCTCTATTCCTGATCTGGGCGCATATCCAAGATGGGATAATCACACAGATCTGTCCCTTGTTGCATTGCAGTCGTTCATTACTGATATATCCTTCAATATTTCCAACTTAGATCCCGAAGGATGGTTAATGTGGCAGAAAAGTTCAGATTCCTGTCAACATCCATTTGAATCTTCCCATTCTGTTACTACCTATTCTGTAGGAAAGTTATGTCAAACCTGGCTGCAACATTCCACCTTGGCATCTGTTAAACTTCATATATCCAAATTAAATGACAAAGTAGATTTCAATGCTTTTGTTAAGGGCCCTGTGAGTGGCAGGTCCAAAAGATGGGTGCATGCTGTTCACAACGAAGTTTTTACATTATCTCAAATTGAAGCTGCTACAAGATTAAGAGCTATTGATCAAGCACATTTGGAAAAAGTGCTTGCTGTTATTGATAATAGCATTAACACCCTTTCTTCCAGAATTTACACATTAGATAATGTTTCATCTGTTGTGGATATTGTACAGGATGATATGTCTGTTTTATACCAATTGCGCTCAATAATGCAGTTTGCACAGACTTTACAAACATTGAAGGCTGGGAAAGTTCCCTGGAACTACATGAACACATCATCTTTATTCCTGCCGTTTAATCTAACTGATAAACAACAGTTCATGTCCATGAAGGATGCGACATACTCATTATTGCACATTGAAAAGTTGGAACCTTTACCATTCTCTGTGGCCTAATCGAACTCGGCTGTGTGGCATATTCATGGGTTGATCACTTTGCCATTTCCATTGTTTAAGTTGAGTTCATGTATGAAACACTATGCCTTAGGCAGGTACGAACCATTGGATACGGCTTTCCTGAATGAAGTTTGGTCACTCCCATTTACATACAGGTGCCTGAGAGAGGGTAAAGAAATTTATTTAAAAGGAGAGGAATGCACTTCCACACCCGATCACTCATTAGTCTGTAGGAACTTCGAATTTAGCTTGCATTCTGAAGGGAAATCCTGTGCCAGCGATTACACCAACGTTTACGTTATTAACTAACGGTAGTTATTTGCTTTTAAATGATGAGGCATGCTGTGGGATGCTAGTGGGGATTCCGTACATTGTAACTGTCTCACAACACGTAGTCTGTTGTAAAAATGTCCTTTTCCCACCCCTGCATGGGAGACAAGCTGTATACATCCGGCCTTCCTCCAAACCTTGAAAGCAGAGTTCAACAAGATGAGCAGAATAAGGGCTCTATTGTCTCAAAAAGAAGTCGCCCTGACTTCCTCCCGTGAAACATTTGTTCTTCACGTGGCAAACACCCGCACCGAGGTGGATGTGCTTTTAAATACTGATCTACCCCTTAATTTCGGTACTCTGATTCATACTATATTCAATGCCTCGTCAATGGCTTGGTGCATTTTTTCAAAGTTGTGGGCTCCGGCCTTGTGACCTCCTTCCAAACAATATTTGGTGTGATACCGGCATTTTTTCATTCTACTTTTTTCCAGCGTCATCGGCGGGCTTCCGTTGATTCTCGCTTTGACTGCTGGTGTGCTGCTGTTGGTTTGCTTGCTCCGCAATGGCTGCACGATATGTATCACACGACCGCCTGCCCCGGCTGCTTCAACTGCGCAACCGGATGCTTGAATATTTTGGAACATTACCATTGGCCGCTTTGAGCGTAGCCTATGGATTATCCATCCGGTTCCCCTACTTTACTTGCGTGCAACCTGTTTTTCATTGCCTAGATTGTCCATTCAAATGGGCTCTGGATTTGTGCCTGTCGAACACAGCATCTCCTGCCCCGGATTATGATTGACTAATGAGTCCCTTAGTGGCTCATGAGTTGGACTGTTCTGGTATCGGGATTATGGCCTGTGGAGCTGCGCACGGAGTCCTAGGAAATTGGGATGTATATGCGGCAGCATATGACTTCTTGGCGAGAAGTTATCTTGAAGAACATGCAAGTTGTCCTCTGATGGTGCTAGAGGCTCCGGTTATCGAAGAACATGCATGTTTATTTACTTTACTTGACTGGATGGCTACACGTTGATGGATTAAATTGTCAGTTGTCCGTCTTCCACATGTCCTAATCCAGATTTTTTATTTTTCTCTTTTTTTACTCCAAATTGGGCTGTATACCACCCCTGAGAGATGTTTTAATCTTTTTTTCTTTTCCCAACAAATTTTTCGAACTTTTACTACCAACAATATGGCTTGGCAATAAATGAACTTGGTTCTGTCTCGCTCGAACTTGAACTCTGCGTTCATACATTGCTTCCCTATTCCTGTTCGTGGTCTGATCAAGGGAGGGTGTAGTGAGGACGGGGTTTTATGTACACACATTACTAAGTTAGCTGAAGCGTTTTAGAAGCTAAACTCCATCTTGCCACTTTGCCACTTTGCTGCTT
This sequence comes from Triturus cristatus, assembly GCF_964204655.1. Taxonomy (NCBI): domain Eukaryota; kingdom Metazoa; phylum Chordata; class Amphibia; order Caudata; family Salamandridae; genus Triturus; species Triturus cristatus. Next base: position 1,062,843,242 of record NC_140588.1, on the reverse strand, counting down.
TGCTGCTTTTGCACACGACACTACAGGTAGCTGTTATTACAAGTAAAACTGCTTGCTTGCTTTTTCTTCACATGAGAACAGTTTGTTGTTCACATCCCTAGACGTGCACTGCGACCTTGGTCTGAACACTGTGTGCAGAAGCCGTCAAGGTCAAATAACAATGTATGCTGTTGAATTCAGGTTGATCGGCCCACGGTCTAGACACAACACACACACAGCTGCAAATATCTGAAACTCGGGTGCCTTTAATATTGCACTTGCATGCATGATTCAGACACTTGGAGAAAACCTTTCCAGACACAGAGAGCAGAGCTGATCCTGTGATGTGATTCACCTAAGCAGATCTTTGAGGTATGGGGTTCCCCATTCAAACCTAGAGACCTTCTATTAGTTTATGAAACTAGTTTACTAACCAAGGGAGGGTGGTTCACAACATATTATAGGATTTGTTTTCCACATCATTTTTATTATGATTTCTCCCTTTATTTTCTATTGTATTGTAAAAATGCTGATGGTTTTGTTTTTAATCATTCGCCTGCTTATATTGGCCAAAGTACTGCACCTTAGAGCACGTAGTTAAAAATGAACATTTTAAACGTTACCGTGTCTCTGATTACTCTTGTTGTGGACTGATATGAGAATAATAACGAAAAGGTGTTTCTGATTCCCACCATTTCTGAGAGTACTCTGCTTGTTCTGGGTTGTCTAATCATTGGTAGCTTCGAGATGATACGGAGAACGAATGAGAGACTGATGCTAGTCGGATAGGGGTTCTGGGTACTGAGGGGAGTTTTTGGGTACACCACAATTCACTGAGTCTGAAACCAGGTGTTCTGGCAGCTATAAACTCTTAGCTTGCATATTGCTTTCAGCTGAGTCAGGAAGTCAACTAAAATAGCACAGGCAGGGAAAAAGACGAGCAGCAGAGGATGGGGGGAATTACAAAGCCAACAAAATGGATGCCACAACCAAGATGGCTTCCACTTATGCTAACGGAAATTATTCCAGATTTCCACAGGCGCCCAAATTCAAGGATTAGTTAGCCGACCTCACTTACTGCCAGGAGCAAAACGCTATATACGCTGAGCTACTCCCTGCCCGCTCGCGGCCCCGGGACTTCTGGGAACCCCTCACATCCTACCTGCTGAAAGAAATAGTAAGTGTCATTGACGCCAACGCGGCGAATGGGCAAACTAATTGCCAAACGGAGGCTGCTGGATCCCAGATTAGCTAGGTGGCTCTCTAGTTCACCTGCTGTGTAATTCTATATACCTCTCATGTTGATGCCAGACCTAATGTGCTGTGTCCCACATTTGAAACCTAGCATCCTTTTTGTTCTGTATGCACTGTATCATCGTATTTTTGCACTCTAAATGAAATGGCAACAAAGCATTGTTTTTGTTAGTACTGTAATACTAAAACTGCCAATGAATAGATTTATAAAAAAGAAATTGAATGATAACCTCAGGAGTGAAATATTTCAGTTTTTAAAAATGTTCTGAAGCTTGAAAAAGCAAGGTAAGGTCACTACTCCTATCTGAGGCTTCCTAGAAAGATCTTCATCAACATGAATCCCAAGGCTTTTGACCGTTTTTTGGGGGGATGGGAGGCCCAATGTGTGGGCCAATCGTTTGCTTGTTCTCTCATATCAACTATGAAAAGAATAATAGTTTATGTAGAGTGGGCAGGGCGGACTCCCACCTGGTGGGGGATCAAGAAACGAGGTGTCCTTTATAAAGGTGCAGCGAAGTTGGGCAATGTGCGCCTCTAATATCTTAGCTAAGTGAGGAAGTAAGGAAATGGGGCAATAGTTCTTCAAGATGGAGGGGTCTTCACCAACTTTTTTTTAAGTGAGATGACTACCTCCTCCTTAAAAGTGTGAAAGATAATGCCCTGACTCAAGAATAAACTGAGCAGAGAGATCTTTGATTAATTAATTATAATTTAACTATGTTTCTCCTCTATGTCCCACATCCACTCAAAAAGAGATAATAATACATGCAATAAAAATCAATATCAAACATTAAAAATATGACCTAAACAATCAACAGTAATTTCTATAAACTTTAAACTAATAATACCCATCATATGCCAAAACACATTGCAATCCATAAATTACATAAAATAATAGTTAATAAACAAATAGTTCTACAAATTAAAAATAATGAAACGTCTAGAACACGGGTACTCATAGTACGGACCGCGGGCCGCCAGCGGCCCGGCAAGCCTTCCTTGGCGGCCCGCTGACCTTGCAGACATCGTACCTGCTTTTTAAATGTTTTTTGAAAGAGTATCTGCAAACACCGCCGGTTGTAGCAGCGCGGAATCCAAGAGACTCTGCTCTATGGGCAGCGATTTTCAGAGTGGCGATGCAGGCGTGTGAAGAAGAGGTGAAATACAAAAAGCCTTGTTAGCATATAAATGGTCTTTTAAAGACCTGTGAAGTACTCTGGTGCGGCTGTGTGCGCGCCCAGCAAGCTGTCTCAGCCGCGCTGACACACACGAGAGGGGAGGGGGAGCGAAGCCCTTTGAACTTAATGGGCGTTGCCCGCCTGTATGTGGCACATATATTTCCTGCAGGACTTTGGCCTGGCACGCAGGTTTATGGTGGTCACATACATAAGCTTGCTTGCCCCTGGCTGACTGCAGGGCTGTCCTTCACAACCTACTCTTAAGAACAGTGTCCAAAGCTTCACTTTACACCCAGCGCATGGCTGGAGCCGGGCCTTGGAAAGCATCTGACCAGGAGCCCCTTTGGCTCTGTGACTCATCCCTTCAGTGTCGATACAACAAATGCCACTCGGGGGTACACGAGCTGCGCAGAGTGATCTCTGAGTTCACGCTCAGTTCAATCAGTCATGGGGTTTGTCTTTGAGTCCTGGTCACTATAATTGTGCAACAATTCCTGGATTACAAGAGAGCAGAGAAAGAAGCGAAGTGGGAGGACTGCTCCCCCCAACTGCAGGGGTGGCCCCTGAGTCACAGAGGGAGATAGAGGGACGGAGACAGAGGGAGGGAGACAGAGACAGACCGAGGGAGGGAGACAGAGACAGACAGAGGGAGGGAGACAGAAGGAGGGAGACGGAGAGAGGGAGACAGAGAGAGGAAGACAGAGAGAGGGAGACAGAGGGAGAGAGACAGAGGGAGAGAGACATTGGGAGACACAGACAGTGGGAGACACAGACAGTGGGAGACACAGACAGTGGGAGACACAGACAGAGGGAGAGAGGGAGACAGAGGGTGACAGCGACAGACAGAGGTATACAGACAGAGGGAGGAGGACGACAGAGGGAGGAGGACAACAGAGGGAGAAGGGCGACAGAGGGAGGAGGGCGACAGAAGGAGGGCGACAGACAGAGGGAGACAGACAGAGGGAGGAGGGTGACAGAAGGAGACAGAAGGAGACAGAGGGAGGGAGGGAGGAAGACAGAGGGAGGGAGACAGACAGAGGGAGGGAGACAGACAGAGGGAGGGAGACAGACAGAGGGAGGGAGATAGACAGACAGAGGGAGACAGACAGAGGGAGGAGGGCGACTGAAGGAGACAGAGGGAGGGAGGGAGACAGAGGGAGGGAGGGAGACAGACAGAGGGAGGGAGACAGACAGAGGGAGGGAGACAGACAGAGGGAGGGAGATAGACAGAGGGAGGGACACAAACAGAGGGAGGGTGTTAGAATTCGGTGTCTCTATTTGGCACAGGTAGGTACTTGTGATAAATAGGGGCCCTCTCCTCTAGTCAGGGTAAAGGGGTACACTCCTAAAATAACCCTGCTCAACCCCCTTGGTAGCTTGGCACGAGCAGACCGGCTTATCTCAGAGGCAGTGTATAAAGCATTTCTGAACACATACAGTAGTCAAGTGACAACACTACAGATAGACACCACACAGGTTTTTATAGCAAAAATAAGTATTCTTTATATAGATTTACCACAAGACCATAAACGACAAAACTCCACAATACTGTTACTTTAAGCTTAAGTCTCTTTAGTACTTAAATGCAACAATTTAAGTCAATGTACCTTTATTTGCGACATGCAGGGCAACAAAAGTGTTGCAACAATGTTATGTTATGTTATGTTATTGAATTTTGTAAAGCGCTGCAATTACCCGGAGGTGTCCTGGCGCTGTCTTGAAAAACCAGAGAGTCCTAAGTCGAGAAAAAGAGTGAGTGGATGAGCGGGATTACTCATTGCAGAACAACCAGGTCTTAAGTTGCCTCCTGAATGACAGGAGATCCGTCACGGTCCTAAGATAAGGAGGAAGTTCGTTCCATGCTTTAGCGGCCCCGTAGATAAAGCTCCTGCCTCCCCAGCGAGCTTTCCTAATACGTGGGACCTGAGCTAGGTTGGCTACTTTTGACCGAAGGTTTCTCCCGGGCACATACCACTGTAGTCTGTCCTTTAGAAATTCTGGGCCTAAACCGTGCAGAGCCTTGAAGGTCATGGTCAAAGCTTTAAACCGAATTCGGCTCTTGACCGGGAGCCAGTGCAAGATTTTTCTTCCCTGGGATGCAGAGGAAAATCTGGAATTGCCCATAAGAAGGCGTACTGCGGCGTTCTGCAGAATCTGAAGTTTACTCAGTGCCCTACATTGAGCATTTAAATAAAGTCCATTGCAATAATCCAGTCTAGCAAGGACCAATCCCCTGACCACAATGTGTCTGCTGTCCTGAGGCAGAAGGGGTAGCACTTTCCTCAGCATCCTAATGGTGTACATGGATTTGGATGTCACCTCCTTGATGTGGAAATCCAAGGTTACTCTATCATCCAGGATTATGCCGAGGTTTTTTGCTTTTACGACCGGAACTGGTAGCGTGCCCAGAGAATCAGGCCAACAAGCTGGTGTCCAGAAATTAGAGATATTTCCGAAGAGAATGACCTCTGTTTTGTCTGAATTCAATTTGAGGCAATTCTTGGCCATCCAGCTCCCAACTGCTAACATACACTCCCGCAGACGCTCTTCCGTGTCAGTCTCCCCCCCTGGAGTCAGAGAGACCACGATTTGAGTGTCGTCTGCGTATGAAGTGATACCGTAGGCACTGATAACAGGAGCCAATGTGCTCACATACATATTAAAAAGGGTGGGGCTAAGTGAAGACCCCTGAGGGACACCACAGGGTGTGGAGAAAGGCTTGGACTGAAATTCCCCTAAGGTAACCACCTGTTTCCTATCTGTGAGAAAGTATCTAATAAGATCCCATGCAACAATGTTGATGCGATGTAAGTTTGGTGCAAAGAAAAAAAGACGTGAAGATCTTCCTGATGGGGCACGCTTCTCCGATGTTGCGAGAGATCACGGCTCGATGCGTCGGCTGCAGCGACGACACCCTTGTCCAGTGATGCGACGACACCGGCTTTTGCGGTGACACACTTCTCCGACGTTGCGAGACGCTTCCACTCGATGCGACAACTGCAGCGGCGACACCCTTGTTCCGTGATGCAACGACAGCAGCTCCGACGGCGGCACACTTCTCCGTGGATGCGAGGCTCTTGCTTGATGCGGTGCAATACGACAGCTACAGCAGCGACATCCAAGATGCGACGGCAGCAGCGACGGCGACACGCTTCTTCCTCGATGCAAGACACTTCTCGCGATGCGGTGCGATGCGACAGCCCCAGCGGCTGCGAAGGCGACACGCTTCTTCTGCGTTGCGAGACACCTCTCTCGATGCGGTGCAATACGACCGCTACAGCGGTGACATCCAAGATGCGACGGCAGCAGCAGCGACGGCGACATGCTTCTTCCTCTTGAGTCACGCTTCCAGCTCCTTGCGACACGCAGTCCCTCAGAAGGCCCAAAACAGCAGCAAGCACTTCCAAGGAACTCCTGGGGAGCTGGTGGTTGACGTCTGTTGTCCCTGAGACTTCAGCCGGAGGCAAGCTCTTCTCTCAAGCCCTTGGAGATCCTTACAAGTTGAAATAAGCACACAAAGTCTCTTCTCCTTCCTTTGGCAGTCAGGCAAACCACTGCAGGCCAATCCACCAAGCAGCACTTCAGCTTAGGGATAGTCTCTCCTCAGTTTCTTCAGGTTCCGCTCCTCAGTAAAGGTTTCTTCTTGTTCCAAAAGTGATCTAACTTCTTGGGATCAGGGTCCCACTACTTACACCCCAAAATCCTTTGTCCTCTGAGGGCAGAGGGGCCTTTGCCTAGTCCAAACCAGTTCTGGTCAGTCCTGGAGCACTTTGTTTACATGACTCCGTCTTTCCTTTCAGAGTGCAGGGCAGAGACATCAGCCGCACCACAGGAGGTGGAGCCAGCATTGTGGAGGGAAGGCCCAGCCGAATTCAGGTCCCAGGTACAACTCCTCCCTCCCATCTAGATGTAGATCTCTCTATTCACCACTGGGCTACCTCACCCTGTCTCCTGGAATTCCCCAGCCCTGTCCCTCAAACTCCAGACAAGCAATACGCAACCTAGCAGAGGCAGGTTTGGACAGTTAAGCAAGAAAATACCTACTTTCTAAAAGTGGTATTTTCAAACACAGAATGTTAAAACCAACTTCACTAAAAGATGTACTTTTTCATTCTGAGTTCAGGCATACTAAATTTGAATTTCTACCATGTTCCCTGAGTCAGTTAAGATTATAAGATGTAATAATCTAAACTGCCCATTCTGACCTATGGAGAACAGGTAGCCTTGCAATAGTGAAAAACGAAAATGGCTGTAATTCACTATTAGAAAATGCCACACACACCAGGGCATGTCCTGCCCTATCCTTACAATGCACCCTGCCCTTGGGCCTACCATAGGAGTGTCTGATGTGAAGAAAAGGGGAGGTTTAGGGACTGGACTGAAAAGTGGGTGCACTTGCCCAGTCAGCATGACAGTATCAGACTGCACTCAGGCCTGAGACACATTTTTACAGGCTGCTTCTGTGGGTGGCACAACCAATGCTCATGCCCACCAGCAGCATTTGGATTTACAAGCCCTGGGCACTCCTGGTGCACTGTACTAGGGTCTGACAGGTAAACCAAACCAACCCACATGGAATCACCAATTCATACATTAATTTACAATAGGGAACACTTGCACTGTGGCACTGGACAGCAGTGGCACAGTGCCCTGAGCATCTAACACCAGCAAAAACACATGAGGCAACAGCAAAAAATGGAAGGGAGACCCACACCAAGGTGCCAGGTCTAACACGTGTCCCCTCCACCTGAAATGTGGGGAGAACTACCCTACCTCCTGGGAGTTCTCATCACTAAGGAGGAAAAATCTGGACAGACCATCAGTATTGGCGTGTTCTGTACCAGGGCGATGTTCCACCGTGAAATCTATCCCCTGTAGGGAAATGGACCACCTCAACAGCTTTGGATTCTCAACCCTCATCTGCTTCAACCATCTGAGGGGCCTGTTGTCTGTCTGAACTCGGAAGTGAGTCCCAAACAGGTATGGTCTCAGCTTCTTCAGTGCCCAGACCGCAGCAAATGCCGCACGCTCAATAGCACTCCACCTCTTTTCCCATGGAAGTAACCTCCTACTGATGAAGGCTACGGGTTGATCTAGGCCCTCCTCATTCATCTGTGCCAGAGCAGCCCCTACACCATGCTCTCAAGCGCTTGTTTGTACTACGAACTCTCTGGAGATGTTGGGTGCAAAGAATACGGGTGCCGTGCACATAGCAGTTTTTAGGGCCTCAAAAGCTTTCTGACATGTGTCAGTCCAAATCACTCTCTTTGGCTGCTTCCGGGAAGTCAGCGCTGTCAAGGGTGCAACAATGTTGCCATACCCCTTGATAAACCACCTGTAGAAACCCGTGAGTCCTAAAAAGGCTCTCACCTCTGTCTGGGTTTTGGGCGGCTCCCAAGCCAGGATGGTTTCAATCTTGGGCTGCAGGGGCGCCACCTGGCCGCTCCCTACCTGGTGTCCCAAGTACACCACGGAACCCTGCCCGATCTGGCACTTACTCGCCTTGATCGTGAGGCCTGCCCTCCGCAGCGCCATCAACACTTCCCAGAGGTGACGCAGATGTTCTTCCCAGCTGGCGCTGAACACTGCGATTTCATCCGGGTAGGAGGCACTGAACGAGTCCAGTCCAGCCAACACCTGGTTGACCAACCTCTGAAAGGTGGCAGGGGCATTCTTCATCCCAAAGGGCATCACCCGGAACTGGTAGTGCCCATCTGGTGTGGAGAATGCTGACCTCTCCTTTGCCCCATCAGTCAAGGCGATCTGACAGCACCCAGACGTTAGGTCAAACGTGCTGAGGTACTGTGCAGCACCTAGCCGATCTATGAGCTCTTCAGCTCTGGGTGACATGGTCCACCAAGACCAGGATGAACCTGTTGCTCATGGCTGTCTTGGGGTCCAGTGGCCCCACAATGTCAATACCCACCCGTTCAAAGGGGGTGCTGACCACAGGGAATTGCTGGAGAGGAGCCTTGCGCTTCCTCACACCCTTTCCACTTGCCTGGCAAGTCTGACCTGTCCTGCAGTGAGTGTCTGAACTCCTGCGCATTTGGGGCCAATAAAAGTGGGTGACAAGAATCTTAAAGGTCTTGTCCTGCCCCAAATGTCCTGCCAATGGAACATCATGAACCAGCCCCAGTAGGAAGGCTCGGAAGCGCTGGGGTACCACAAGCACACGGGCTGACCCAGGCTCAGCAACCTTAGGCTCAGTATACAGGAGGTCATTCTCCCAGTAAATCCAATGTGACCCAGACTGATCACCTGCTGCCTGGTCTGCAGCCTGTTGCTGTAGACCCACAAGAGAAGGGCATTCTTTCTGCTCCTTGCAGTATTCCTCCCTGGAGGGTCCTCCTTCTTGCTGCCAATGGGTGAGCTCAGGCAAGTCCCCCAGTTCGGCTACCTGTTCCCCTGTAGGCTCCAGGGCATCCCCCTCAGGGTCTGCTCCCTCCTGGACCGTGGGAACTTCGGGGTGCAGTTTCTCGCACCCCTGCCTCTACTCTTGATGTCAGGTACCTGGGCCTCCCTCTCAGGCTCCAGGTACTCTTGAGCACCTTTACTCGCTGCCATGGACCGGGTGGTCACACACGCCCAGTCAGGCAAACCCAACATTTCAAAATGAGCACTCCGCTCCACCTTCTCCCAAGAGGAGCTCTCCAGATCGTTCCCTAACAAACAGTCAACAGGCATGGCGGGCCTCACAGCTACCTGAAGAGTACCAGAGACCACCGCCCCCCACTAAAAGGGAACCTGAGCCACCTTGCAGTGACTGTCTGTGTTGTCACCGGCAACAACTGGATAGAATGCATCAGGGACAACCTGCTCTTGAGACACCAGGTGACACTTGACAGCTGTCACACTGGCTCCTGTATCTCTAAGAGCCTCCACTCTATGGCCATTGATGGTCACCCACTGCCTGTATTTTTTAGTGTTATTAGGCAGCTGGGTCCTATGGACCATTTCACAGTCTCCTAAAGAGACAAGGGACATCTCTGCGGGACCCCACCTACCTTGGGCACCCATCTCCTCACCTAGGGCTACACTAGCCATCTGCCTCGGGGCTGCACCAGGGGGTTCTGGTTTTCCAAACAGGCGGCACTTGGGAACATTCGTTTTATGACCCAGGTCCCCACATTTCTAACATTTGAAGGGTCCCTGGTGAACAGGATTACCTGTCGGGACCACTTGCTTTCTCTCAGAGGGAGGCTGGGAACCTTTCCCTTGGTGACCTTGGGGATTACTTTGGGGCCCTTTATGGACCTCCCTCTGTTTACCCTTGTCCCCCCCACTCTTCTGCTGGGGACCCTGCCACTCTTGGCTGAGTTTCCCACGTGACCCTTGTGGACCCTGGTACTGACCCAGCAGTCGCCTCCTCAGCTAGCTTCCTAGGATTAGTCAGCCTACTATCAATCATGTGCTGGCGTAGCTCGGGAAAACAGTTACTTGACAAGTGCTCCCATGCAATCAAATCAAGAAGTCCCTGAAAATCATCAACTTTGCTACCCTTCACTCTACCATCCAGTGCTCTGCAGAAAAAAGTGACATATTCAACCCAGGGTCTGCTCTCTATCTTCTTGCAACCCCTGAACCTCTGTCTGTACAATTCAGGCGTTAAACCATATCTAGACATTAATGCATCTTTCATGTGGGGATATGAATTATAGACATCAGAAGGCAAGTCTAACAGTGTCTTCCCCCCTTCACTAAGGAACCGCCCCCACAACCCCGCTTTCCAATCCTCCTCAGGGACCCGGTGGGAAGACATGGCTACCTCATAGGCCTTGAACCACTGCCCAATATCATCATTTAAAAAAATTCCTTTACTACATCTTTGGGAATGTACACTATAGACTCAACAGCTACGGACGGTATGCTGCCACCAGAGGGAGCAATCTCTAAGCTCTTGGCCTTCAATTCCCACTCCCTCAAAACCCTTTCATGGTCAAACTGCAATTTCTTTTCCTCTAGGGACAATTTCCTATTTTCTAACTTCAGTTGCCCATTCACTTTGAACTTGGTCATCTCCATTTCATGCCTCCTACATCTTTCTCTGTCCTCCAGATCTTCTGGAGACAGATTCTTGGCAGAAACACTGCTACCTGCGGGGGAAGGGGTTTTCCTTCCTCCTGTGCCCACTGGTCCTTCCAGCTGTTCCTCTGTATTCTCATTATCAAGGGCATTTCTTGATTCTACCCAGGCCCTCGGCGCCTTGTAGAACTCTGCCTTATGTTTGCACCCAGAAGTGGAAACATTGAATTTCTTGCAGAAGTACTTTAGCTGTGTAACTTTGTAGCTTTCTAGTTTCTCTTCTTCCCAATCACAATCAATAGAGGCTATGGATTCTTCTCTCTCCACCATTGTTGTTGAACCTGGCATTTCTCAAAAATAGAAAATCCCCAAAAATCTACCAACAAGTATGCGGTTGCCTTTTGGTCTGCACTCCCTAGTAGTGCTCACCAATCACTGTACATGAGTCACAAATGCAAGTTCAGAATCCTCACCGCTGACCACCAATGTTAGAATTGGGGGTCTCTAGTTGGCACAGGTAGGTACTTGTGACAAATAGGGACCCTCTCCTCTAGTCAGGGTAAAGGGGTACACTCCTAAAATAACCCCTGCTCAACCCCCTTGGTAGCTTGGCACGAGTAGACAGGCTTATCTCAGAGGCAGTGTGTAAAGCATTTGTGAACACATACAGTAATCAAGTGACAACACTACAGGTGGACACCACACAGGTTTTATATCAAAAATAAGTATTCTTTATATAGATTTACCACAAGACCATAAACGACAAAACTCAACAATACTGTTACTTTAAAATGGTAGAATTTAGCTTAAGTCTCTTTAGTTCTTAATTGCGACACTTTAAGTCAATGTACCTTTAGATGCGACACGCAGGGCAACGAAAGTGTTGCAACGATGTTGATGCGATGAAAGTTTGGTGCAAAGAAATAAAGACGGGAAGATCTTCAAGATAGGGCACGCTTCTCCGATGTTGCGAGAGATCACGGCTCGATGCGTCCGCTGCAGCGGCGACACCCTTGTCCAGTGATGCAACGACAGCGGCTTTTGCGGTGACGCACTTCTCCGACATTGCGAGACGCTTCCGCTCGATTCGACAACTGCAGCGGCGACACCCTTGTTCCGTGATGCAACGACAGCAGCTCCGACGGCCGCACACTTCGCCGTGGATGCGAGGCTCTTTGCTTGATGTGGTGCAATACGACAGCTACAGCGGCGACATCCAAGATGCGACGGCAGCAGCAGTGACGGCGACACGCTTCTTCCTCGATGAGAGACACTTCTCGTGATGCGGTGCGATGCGACAGCCCCAGCGGCTGCGAAGGCGACACGCTTCTTCGGCGTTGCGAGACGCTTCTCTCTATGCGGTGCAATACGACAGCTACAGCGGCGATATCCAAGATGCGACGGCAGCAGCAGCGACAGTGACGCACTTCTTCCTCATGAGTCACGCTTCCAGCTCCTTGCGACACGCAGTCCCTCAGAAGGCCCAAAACAGCAGCAGGCACTTCCAAAGAAATCCTGGGGAGCTGGTGGTTGAAGTCTGTTGTCCCTGAGACTTCAGCAGGAGGCAAGATCTTCTCTCAAGCCCTTGGAGATCCTTACAAGTTGAAATAAGCACACAAAGTCTCTTCTCCTTCCTTTGGCAGTCAGGCAAACCACTGCAGACCAATCCCCCAAGGAGCACTTCAGCTTAGGGATAGTCTCTCCTCAATTTCTTCAGGTTCCACTCCTCAGTAAAGGTTTCTTCTTGTTCCAAAAGTGATCTAACTTCTTGGGATCAGGGTCCCACTACTTACACCCCAAAATCCTTTGTCCTCTGAGGGCAGAGGGGCCTTTGCCTTGTCCAAACCAGTTCTGGTCAGTCCTGGAGCACTTTGTTTACATGACTCCTTCTTTCCTTTCAGAGTTGAGGGCAGAGACATCAGACGCACCACAGGAGGTGGAGCCAGCATTGTGGAGGGAATGCCCAGCCCTATTCAGGTGCCAGGTACAACTCCTCCCGCCCATCTAGATGCATATCTCTCTATTCACCACTGGGCTACCTCACCCTGTCTCCTGGAATTCCCCAGCCCTGTCACTCAAACTCCAGACAAGCAATACACAACCTAGCAGAGGCAGGTTTGGACAGTTAAGCAAGAAAATACCTACTTTCTAAAAGTGGTATTTTCAAACACAGAATGTTAAAACCAACTTCACTAAAAGATGTACTTTTTCATTCTGAGTTCAGGCATACTAAATTTGAATTTCTTCCATGTTCCCTGAGTCAGTTAAGATTATAAGATGTAATAATCTAAACTGCCCATTCTGGCCTATGGAGAACAGGTAGCCATGCAATAGTGAAAAACGAAAATGGATGAATTTCGCTATTAGAGCATGCCACACACACCAGGGCATGTCCTACCTTATCCTTACAATGCACCCTGCCCTTGGGCCTACCATAGGGGTGTCTGATATGAAGAAAAGGGAAGGTTTAGGGACTGGCAAGTGGGTGCACTTGCCCAGTCAGCATGACAGTACCAGACTGCACGCAGGCCTTAGACACACTTTTACAGGCTGCTTCTGTGGGTGGCACAACCAGTGCTGCAAGCCCACCAGCAGCATTTGAATTTACAAGCCCTGGGCACTCCTGCTGAACTGTACTAGGGTCTGTCAGGTAAACCAAACCAACCAATCATGGAATCACCAATTCATACATCAATTTACAATAGGGAGCACTTGCACTGTGGCACTGGACAGCAGTGGCACAGTGCCCTGAGCATCTAACACCAGCAAAAACACATGAGGCAACAGCAAAAAATGGAAGGGAGACCCACGCCAAGGTGCCAGGTCTAACAGAGGGAGACAGAGGGAGGGAGGGAGACAGAGGGAGTGAAACAGAGGGAGACAGAGAGAGGGGGGGAGAGAGAGAGAGATAAAGAGAGGGAAGGAGACAGAGAGAGAGAGGGAGACAGAGAGAGACAGAGAGAGAGAGAGAGAGTGAGAGAGAGTGAGAGAGAGAGAGAGAGAGAGAGAGAGAGAGAGAGAGAGAGGGAGACAGAGGGGGAGAGAGGGAGACAGAGAGAGGGAGGGAGACAGAGAGAGAGAGTGAGAGAGAGAGATAGATAGAGAGAGATGTGTATTTGCCGGGTCTGGTGGCTCAGTGGATGAAGGCGTCCGCTGCAGGGGCCTGTGTTCAACCTCAAGGTCAGTTTTTTTTGCTCTAGCACCGCCCCCTCTCACTGACCCCGCCCCCACCTGTGTGGCCCTCGGCCACAAACCACACTGTAAATTTGCCCCCTGAGAGAAAGTTTGTGAGTACCCATGGTCTAGAACATGATTTCCAAATAAGAAATTGCATCAAAATAACATGAATCAATTGCTATCAATTTATATAGAATTTTATTTGAAAACTACTCACTCCACCAATAAACCCACCAATCTGAGGCTACGATATATTAAAATAATTTAAAATGTTACTAAACATGTAAACAAATAACAATTAAAAGCAAATGTATCAATTAAAATGAATTAATCTTAAAAAAACACTACCCACCCAACCCCTCATTAACTCCAAGAACCCAAATAAAAAATATACATTATATTTTTTTAAAATAATTACAAATGAATTTCACAATGTCATCAATAATGAGCTAGAATAATATATGCTATAAAATAATGTAATCAACTTTATAGTAAACTATATATTAACCTACAATACTGTATAACAAAAAAAAAAAAAGATATATTGGCCTTCAATATGTTTGCCCACAATATTTTTCTCATCATGGATATTTTACACACATTATGATCATCCAATATTTTAGGATCCATATTTAGGTGGAACTCTGGTTACTCTCTAGGAGGATGTATCCATTGAAACAAAAAAATGCTTTTTTATGGTGGCATTGTTTCCGTTGGATACATAACCTTCTCACAGATTCTTCACTGTCCTCTTTCCTCCCAGATGAGCAGTGCTTGATTAATAAGATTCCTTGGTATGCAAACATGTTATATGCTACATTTGTTGATTTCTTGACTTACTTAGCTTCTCGCCTCATGCCTGTAATGGGCACGTAAAGAATACCAGAGACTGATGTCAGTGCACAGGTTGGTGCCTAATATTTTCCTGTAATGTCACATCCAGAGGTGAAGTTGCAGTTGGAGCATCATGATGCCATCTGGCATATTAGAGTTGTCATTGGGAAAAAGGTTTTCTGGACCAGCCTAAAACCTGGAAAGTGTATCCACAAAGTGAGGAAACTGCAAGAAAAATATATATCCACCAAACGTATAATTACCTAAAGTGAGTAACTTTTTCACAAGGTGAGGCAGCTGTGGGAAAATGATATATCTACCAAAAGCATCATTATCTAAGGTGAGTAACTTTTTCATCTGGTAAACATTCCTAGCAGCATGGCCAATTACTTTCTGGTCTTTCTTCCGAGCGCAGCTCCACTTCTATTGTAATTTTTAAAGAATGTATTCATTATTAGGTTGAGCTTACTAGACAGTGGAATCTATCAGGTTTGCAAACGATCTGTTGTTAGCTGACAGGGGGCTTACTGCTTACCATTCGTTTGCTTTGTCACTCTCATTTCCTTGCTTCTAATTCAAGGACTTGCCTTCCTCTTCCTGTATTTCCGTCCCCTGAATCATAACCTCTTTATAATCCTTTTGATTGGCTGGCTTGTATCCTTCCACTGCTCATATTTAAGGAACTACATTTTTCTTTTTCGGTCAGCACTGCACGCGAGTACATGTTTTTACTAGCTTTCTCCCTCTTGTGTTGCTTCACCCCTCAAATAACCCAGTGCTGTGCTGCTCCCCACACCTACCAGTTTGTCTGTAAAAGCACAGAAACTGATATTTTTACTGAGGTATGACTGAAGAGAAGACTTTAAGGGTTGTTTTTATTTTATCTCCTACATTCCACATATTGTGTGAAAGCACATGCTTTGACAAACAAAAGGTTTCATAGCATTGAGACAAGGGCAATCTGCTGCACTCAGCTGGTGTCTTGGAGGCCAATAAATGTGCTCCCTGGGCTAGTGCCGAGGAGCACGTGGCTGAATCTTGCGGGAAGTAAAATAACACTTGAGAATTGCATCCTTCCCGTTGCATTCTGATACTTACTTATCGTTTTTTTATTATTTTGAAACTTTTTTGAGTGAAAGGTTTTTTAGGTGTCATATATGTGTGTCTGCTTTTACTCTAGTGTTTTAGCATTTTTTTTCTTTTGGTTTTTTAGACAGTGCTTTACAGACCAACATTTTCAAAGCCAAGAGTTTGGCAAGCGAGACCTATTGGCTTTGCCAGTTAAACATCCACCGGTGTCGAGGATTTTTCAGGCTGCTGGCAGTATTTGATGACAGTGGGTAAAATGCACTGAAATACCTCCTGTGACTCCTCAAACCATTTCTCTAGGCGGTGGATTTTGTAGTCGACTGTCGACTATATCATGGAACTCAACCCAAAACTGCTTGGCACGGATAGATTTACAGGACAGGGTTGCATACATTTCAACAATTACTTCAGAATGGCGTCTGATTGTGTCTTTGCATTTGTTCCTGTACAGCTCTTATTGCCCTTCGGATAGTTCCCACATAACAAATACATTAAAATATGCCGACATACACGTTCAAAACGCGTGTTGTCTGTTTGCCGTTATTTGGCTCTCTCTTTCTGGATTATCTCATCGATTCTCTACTGGGCCACTCGCCTTCCAGTGGTCTCTGATGATCCTTTGAATAGAGCTCTGAAGCTGTCATCGCAATGTACTTCTACTTAAACAGTAAGGTAAGCATGATGGCATAGCTGATGACAGCTTATTACCTCAAATGCAATCCTAGCAAAACAGACTCTGTTTTAAATTAGCACCTCCGCCGAGGGACGAGTTGGTAGTCTAACACTGAATATTGCGTTCACTGTAGCGTTTTCCGGCGACTGTGTAAACCTCTATTAACTTTTTTTCTGCCTTAAGACCAATACATTTCGGTCACCTAAAGGCTTCTAAGTTGAGTGTGTCTGCCATCTAGTGGAAGATGGGGGCAAAAGTGCATATTGTTAATAGGATGTAGCATAACAAGTGCGCCATGAGGAACATAGAGGCTGATCATTCACCATAAGTCATATGTGAGAGGTGCTCCTCACGCCTCAGTTCTGATGTGTTTTGTTTTCCTTTTCTTTCAGTGAACTGCTGCCAAGAGGTATTTTTTAGAAATGGCCGGGGACCCATCGAAAACGTGTAATAAATGTTGAGCATAATTAGACAGATAATTATCGAAAACTGTAAACATTTAGGCAGCAGGTCGATTTTCAATTTGTGTAGGAGATGAAAGTTAATAAAGAGTTATGGAATTTGGGTGCATTTCCCAAGAATTCAAGGTGGGATTTTTCTTAAAATTGGGTAGATTCAGGTTTAACTCCTCCAGCTAAGGTGGCACAGTCTGCATCAGATTTCTTTACTAGATGTCTTACAGTGGCAATTTTGGGGGATACTGGCACTACACCACATTAAACTCAGGTGGTTGTAAAATGTGAGCAGGGCGGTGAGAGGGCATCCCTGTGTTCTTTTAGCTATGTTAATGTTAATGTTATTTGACATTTGTTAAGCGCTCGTACGCCCGGGGGCTTCATGGCGCTGTAGGGAGGAACAGGCGTGGCCATTGGTTGGTGGAGATAAGGCAGCTTAGTGATGCGCCTGAGAGAAGAGCCAGGTCTTCAAAGAGTGTCTGAAGCTGAGGATGTTATCACTAAGTTTCAGATGAAGAGGGAGAGAGTTCCAGAAGGCAGCTGCAAGATGGTCAAAGCAGCTGCCTCCGAGACGCTTCTTCTTGTACGGAGGGATAGTCAGAAGGGCTTTATGAGCAGAGCGGAGGTTGCGGGAGGGGCTGTATCTTTTAAATAGGTCTCTAATGAAAATAGGCCCAATGTCATGTAAGGACTTGAAAAGGATACACCCAGCTTTGAAGGCCACGCGTTGCTCAACCGGAAGCCAATGCAGCTGTTTCAAGCCAGGTCTGACTGATTGCCTCCTAGGGATGTTCAAGAGAAGTCTGGCTGCCTGGTTTTGAACCAGCTGGAGGCGTTTTAGCTCTCCAGCTTGGAGCCCAAGGTATAGACTGTTGGAAAAGTCCAATCTGGACAAAACCAGGGAGATGACGATCTGAGTGAGGGCCGCTAAGGAGAAGAAGCGGGCGATTTTTTTTATTTTCTTCAGCTGAAAAAAACTGGAGGAAACAACAGCTCCAACTTGTTTTTTCAGGGAGAGATCCTCGCTAATGAAAATGCCAAGGCTCTTAACCGAGGATGATTGGGATGGGGGGGCGGCCATGCAGGAGGGCCAGAAACTGGGGTTCCAACTGAGGGTGCTCTGTCCAGGCAAGACCAGTTCGGTCTTGCCTGGGTTAAGTTTCAGGTGATTGCAGCTCATCCAGCTCAAAATGTGGGACATGGTGTTTTGGAATTCTACCACAGAGTCCTTGGTGTTCAAAGAAAAGATGAGCTGCAAATCATCGGCGTAATTGAAAATGGTGACCTTAGCGTGCCTGAGGGAATACAAAAGAGGGCGTAGATACAAATTAAAAAGCAGGGGAGACAACGAGGAGCCTTGAGGTACTCCACAGAAGGTAGATATGGTGGGAGCCGTGAAGGAGCCCAGTCTGACCGATTGAGTTCGGTCAGTTATAAATGAGCGGATCCAGCTCAGCGCAGGGCCCCTGAGGCCTGCCTGTTCGACACGGTCGACCAAGATGGTATAGTCGACCGTGTCGAAAGCAGCAGAGAGGTCCAAAAGCACCAGAGCCTGATGGATCCCTTCATCCGCATTCCGCCTCAGGGTATTCTGCACCGAGAGAATGACCGCCTCAGTAGAATGGCAAGGGCGGAAACCGGCCTGATTAGGTGCAAGATACTCTGATTTTTCCAGGAATGTGGAGATGCTGTCACAGACATGAGACTCCAAAAGTTTGGCGCAGTATGGCAACAAAGATATAGGCCTGTAATTGAGTGGGTCTAATGGGTTGGCTCCTGCCTTTTTTATGAGGGGAATAAGGAGGGCTTTTTTGAAGTTGTTTGGAACTTTACCCTGAGCAAGTGAACCATTCAGCATGGGAAGTAGGCTCCCAGGAATGCTGGTACCCACTTCTTTCAGGATGTAAGGGGGGCAGATGTCATCAGGGGAGCCGGATTTGATCTTAGAAAGGAGTTTAGATAGGTTAGCGTTTTCAATGGGGGGGTAGGAGTCCAGGGTAACAAGGTTATAAAAGGTGTCTGCAAATAAAAGGGGAGGCTGAGTGGTAGGAATGTTTTGTTTAATGGTGCAGATTTTGTCAAAGAAAAAGGAGTTTAATGAGTTACAAAGTTCCTGAGTGGGAACTGTCGGGAGGGAGGTTCTGTCACTGGTGCTAAGATCTTCCACAATGTTGAACAGTTCTTTGGATTTATTATGAGCCTTAAGAATTTTTTCCGAAAAATAGTCGGTTTTGTATTTTAAAATAAGCTTTTGGTAATTTTTACGAGCCTTGCAATAGTTAGCCCTATCTTGTTCTAAATAGGCTATTCGCCACTTTCGCTCCAATTGACGGACTTCAAGTTTATGGGTTTTCAGAAGGGGTGTAAACCACCTGTGGGCGTCATTGGTGCGGGAGCGTGGAAAGTAGGTACAGGGGGCGTGAGCGTCCGCTGCCTGGAGTAGCCATCCTGAGAAAGCTTCTTCCATCTTTTCGATGTCCTGATCAAGCGGGGGAAGGGAGGAAGTTAATGAACCAATAAAAGCGGGGACATCAACATTCTTCCATCTTCTAGTTTTTCCTCCTAGCTTGGGCAGGGGATTTCTACTTTTCCCGGTGGTCATAGTAAAGTTGATCAGATAATGATCCGACCAAATACAGGGCGTGATAGACTTAATAGCCAAGGAAATGTTTTGGGACCAGATTTGATCTAGGCTATGCCCTTTGTCATGAGTTGGAAGGTGAATATGTTGAATAAGATTCATATCGAGGAGGGTTTCTTTCAGCGTAGCTGCCTGAGAGTCAGACTCGGCAGAGTCCAGCCAAAGGTTGAAGTCACCCAGCAACACGATTTTATTATGGGAGATTATCAGAGGGGCAAGTTGTTCAGCTAGGGATGCCGCAAAAGAGGGCATATTTTGAGGGGGGCGATATATAAGGATGAGAAGTAATGATCCAGTATTAGTATCCATTTTAAAGATCAGGTTGTCTGTTCCTAATATGTCGAAGGATGGTAAAGAGGAGACTTTGTGGGTGCTGCGAATAATCGCAGCAACCCCCCCACCTCTTTTACCGGCTGGTCTATCGACATGTAGAATATAGTAGTTTGAGGGAACTGCCGCTAAAATGTCGGGTAGGGAACCCTCGGTGAGCCAAGTCTCAGAGAGAAACAAAAAATCAGGTTGTTCAGCCTGGAGCAAGAGAAAGATATCCAAATGGTGTTTAACCATGGATCTGGTGTTTAGATATAGGCATTTGAGAATGGCCTGGAGTCATTGGGTGAAAAATGAGGTACATAGGACCTAGGCTTAGGAGCCTTGCCGAGAGAGAATTCGGGCTTCAAAATGCCGTGAGTGGCGGCACGCTTTAGAACAAAAGCGGGTGGGGCGAGTCCGGCGCTATCAGTGGGCCTAAGTGACAGCAATGAGGAAGTGGAATATGTGTAATTATGACCAGGGGTTATGGCCCCAGGCCCCGGTCTGCCGCGGACGGGCGCAGACGGGCTTGCCCTAGGCGCGCCTTCGGCGCGCAAACGGCGCTCCCGCTGCGCTCGTCCGCTGCGCTCGTCCGCTGCGCTGGGGAGGTCGGCACATTTGTAATAGTTTTTATAGGCGTGGCCTCGCAGTGGGCTTGGCTACACCTTTGCCGCGCTGGCGGTGAGGGCGTTTTCCCCTGAATCTGGAGGGTCTGACTTAGCGCGTAACAGCAGCGCTTTCTAACAGGTGAGCTTAGATCGTCTTATTTTTAAAATAACAACACAAAAGGTGACAGTTTTAAAAATGCAAAGCAGTTTACAAAACCTCCGGCTTTCCGCCTCAGAGGGGTTCCAATGAGTAGTGATCGTTGCGCTTTAAAGCGTTTATGTACTCGGTCGGTGGGCGTGGCCTCGCAGTGGGCGTGGCTACACCTTTGCCGCGCTGGCGGTGAGGGCGTTTTCCCCTGAATCTGGAGGGTCTGACTAAGCGCGTAACAGCAGCGCTTTCTAACAGGTGAGCTTAGATCGTCTTATTTTTAAAATAACAACACAAAAGGTGACAGTTTTAAAAATGCAAAGCAGTTTACAAAACCTCCGGCTTTCCGCCTCAGAGGGGTTCCAATGAGTAGTGATCGTTGCGCTTTCAAGCGTTTATGTACTCGGTCGGTGGGCGTGGCCTCGCAGTGGGCGTGGCTACACCTTTGCCGCGCTGGCGGTGAGGGCGTTTTCCCCTGAATCTGGAGGGTCTGATTTAGCGCGTAACAGCAGCGCTTTCTAACAGGTGAGCTTAGATCGTCTTATTTTTAAAATAACAACACAAAAGGTGACAGTTTTAAAAATGCAAAGCAGTTTACAAAACCTCCGGCTTTCCGCCTCAGAGGGGTTCCAATGAGTAGTGATCGTTGCGCTTTCCAGCGTTTATGTACTCGGTCGGTGGGCGTGGCCTCGCAGTGGGGGCGTGGCTACACCTTTGCCGCGCTGGCGGTGAGGGCGTTTTCCCCTGAATCTGGAGGGTCTGACTAAGCGCGTAACAGCAGCGCTTTCTAACAGGTGAGCTTAGATCGTCTTATTTTTAAAATAACAACACAAAAGGTGACAGTTTTAAAAATGCAAAGCAGTTTACAAAACCTCCGGCTTTCCGCCTCAGAGGGGTTCCATGCTATGCATGGTCGGATGCAATCGTCCTTCTAATGTGATGCCCCGACCATTCCTTTGGGGTGTGAAGCAGCATAATATCTCATCTCAGCAATCTCATTTTAGAGTGCAGTCATTTTGTTGGAAAAATAGCTGGGAGTACAGGGTATTGCTATAAAGCTCTTTTTTGGTAGCTTCTAGAATTGTTTAGAAGATGATTAGTCTTGTACAGGAGTTTTGTGTACATATGTCTGAGGTTTTCAGTTGTGAGAAAAAAAGTTGATATGTTTGCTTCCTCCATTTCCATTTAGCCGCTTTCAGTATTTATCTTTGATAGTGTACTTGTTGAGAGTACTAGTGGGAGGTTTTTATTTTCATTTTAGTTATGGAAGTCAGACGGTGAAGAGATTATGAGGATACAATGATATGCTCGGATGAATGTTAGGGCATGGAGTTTGAGTAGTGTTTTGCGGGGTAACTATGCATTTGATGACACTGGGGTTGAAGTTTTTTTGACATCTCTATTTGTTTTCGGGGATTTGTTTTGTGGGGGTGTCGTGGTCAGACACGTAACTATTAAGTACAGGTACGAAATGATCAGACTATTAACCAAGCTGAGGATCATGCATCTGTAATATCCAATGGCTGTCGATTATGTGGTCAGTAATGGAGCCTTTATTATGTGGATGCAATTTGGCATTCTAGACTAAAAAGGTCCCTATTAGGTAGGGTCGGGGGCTTAGTCAAAAACGTTGGTAGGGAGAGGTGAGCCTGAGATTTCCCAACTGAAAAGAGTAGCGACGGTCTGAGGTCACTGAACAGGAATAACTGACAAGCTTAGGGACATTGGTTTTTAAGTTATTTAGTAAAGCAAGGGCATTCTTGGTAGTAGCAATACTGTAGTCTTAAGCAACAACGGAAGTTAGCATTGAACTTAAAGTGCCTATTATGTATTGCAAACTACTGTATACTTACTATAAGTAAAGTTTTTTAGCATGTGGTTAAAAGTAGAAATAGAACACTCATAATGGAAACCAAAGAGCTTTTACCTGAATTTTAGTGTTTTAAGTTTCACCCTACACCCAGGCCACGGCGTCACAAAAAGAAAAAATGTTAAATTAAAAAAGAACACTTTAAAAGGGGTGATTCTCTGTGTTTTTTATTGTCTCTTGTTTATGCAACTTGTTCTGATGTCAGGGCTGGCTTTAGTGCTGGTGGTGCTCCCTTACCCCCAGTGACCTTCTCCACGGATTTCCTCGCTACAACCATCCACAATTGCCCTTCTCTCTATAGCCCCTCTCACAAATGCATTTCATTTGTTTGATACTGCTATTCATACCAGTGTAGGGTGTAAGAGCACTTTACATGACACATAAACTATGCATAGACAATGAGTCATATGTGTGTAAATCAGTCTATAGGAAATGTTACATAAGACAATGAGGATTACAAGGTGTAGGAATCACGTCAAGTATGGAGTATCTTTTAAGAGTGATTTGGTATGAAGAAACACAAACTTAAGATTTAAAACATACCACAGTGTTTGGGATTGCCTATACCAATGAGACTGTATTTCTATCCAAACTACCCCTTTTTTAGCAACATTAGGATATTGAAAAACTAGGGAAAAAAGATAAAGTTCTTAACTATGCCATGCAGTTTGCATGCAGCTCTTTGACAGTTCATAGATCACTGTGGTGTATTACTTAGATTTGGTATTTATGAACAGCGAGTAACTAAAGGATCTCTGTGACAAAAACAGAAACCCACTGAGCTGCCCACATGAATACAGTTCTGTGGTCTGCATGGTACATGTTCTTTGCAGAAGGTACATTAACCCTTTTCGCTATTGTCAAAACTGCCACTAGACAAAACTCGCTCCCTCTCCAGCAGGAACACAAGTTTTAATCACCAGCGTTATCTTGCTTGCTGCATGAATCCTGCTGAAGCACACAAGGATTGTTGCAGCAAATGCTTTTAAACCAAGTTATTTTCTAATACAGTGCTTCCCAAGTCAGCACCCCAGACTCAGCACCCTAAAATCCGTCCATGTCCTGTGCCTAGCTGTTGGTCGCCCAAATCGACATGCACAACATTTAAACTTCAAATGCGCATTCCCAGAATCATGTAGGAATTCAGTTTTTAATGTTTGACTTTCTGACAGTACAACTGATAATTGGCAGCCGCTTCAAAGCTTTTGTTAGCAGGAGAATACTACATACATAAAACTCATACATTAGAGTTTCTGAACAAGTCGAGTACATATACATGGCAGGTGCACATGCAGCCTTTGGTAGACAAAACTGTAAAACATATACACCTGAAGAGCGTCAGTCTCCCCCACCTGACTGGTCCACCTCCTTGTCAAGCGAGCACAGCAACCAATTGTGTAGAGTTCTAATTGTAGGTAAAATCACTGGCATGCAGAGACAGCATATTTTACCATGCTGCTTAAGAATTGGCCTGAAGGCGGCGTCATGCCCTTACAAAGGCGCAAAGGTATGAGCATTAGTTAGGTGACTGAGGGGTCACCCCAATACCCGCAGCACAGTAGAGTGAGTGACAGGCAGAGGGAGGCCGATTGCTATTGTGCAATTGTACCAATTTCATTCGGATCTGTGCTTTGAGCTCAGGCTCGGCCTGTGCTCTCTCGTATTCCCTCCTCTGGTGGCAGTAATCTTGATACAATAAACATATTACCTGCAGCAGAACCGTTCTGCTGCCTCGTCACCAACCGAGTAATTATTTGGGGAGGGATGTGCTCCACCTCATACACCCAACATGAAGCTACGCCCCTGAGTAGGTTAGTGGATTAAATTCCCTTTTGTGCAGTGTAAGTTGAAGTTGCTGATGAATCCGCTCTCATGAAGGAAGAGGAGTTGCTCACTCATAAATGCTGCAAGATTGTCTTTGATGGGTGGTAGGTAACACTGACTCTGTTGGTATTAATATTTCTAGAGTGAATGTTGAGAGTATAGGAATTCCAACTTTAGAACATTTGAGTCGGGATTATGCAGCAGTTCAGGTTATTCTTCCAACCGTTACTCCCCCTCTTGTCTTGGCTATTCTGCCTTAGCAAGTTCATGTTTGGCTGGTTTTGTGTTGAGTTGTCTTTTTAATTGGGTGAATCTGTAGCAGTGCCTCAGTTGGTGTTGTAAAGTTTTGTGGTTCATTTGGGTCTGACTTAAATGTGATGTGTGTGGTGGTGTTGTTGATGACTGTGTTGGTTGCTTGGCGGTGCAGTTTAGTTTAGGTAAAATGTTTGTAGGACTGAGTGACACTGGGTTCTGAAAGGCATTCTTAGCTAGAATGGATTAACCCGGTGCTCTGCATCCAATATGAGAAATGCACTGTTCTGTCTCTTACCCTTCTAACAAAGACCACCTACCCAGCTACATGGGGCCACTGAAATGGGAAAGGGGATGGGATGAGTGAGAAAACAGAGACACTAGACTTAAACACTCTTGCTTGTCATATCTACTGGTAACTGATGTGTGCTGGATGTAGTGGGTGTCTAAAGGAAAGACATAGCTTTAATGCTTTTCATGAAAGTCCTGCACTTAACTGTTACAGTGAATGGATCTATCTAAGCAATATCTCTGTGTGACCACCTTTCTGTACTTTGATGTGGAACATGTATTTCAATCAATCAATCAAATTCTTTATTTCGGACAATTTGGCCATAAAAGATGCAAAAACAATATCATTAAAATGCATCCACATTAGTTTAAGAACATAGTAAAATACATAAAACCATCATAGTATAAAAAGAATTTCCGATTGCGAAAGGCGTTAAGAATCATAGCCAAAAGGATCAGTCTTTAAGATATTTTGACCTTAACTGCCACATGGCCATTAAAAATTTAGCAACTGCAAATACTATGTGGGGTGCCGTGCTCGTTTTCAATATTCTAAGGGAATGGAGATAGCTCCTTAAGCCCAAGTTTCTGCATAGAGGAGCTAACCAGTATTTTCTGGGTCGATTGTATGCAGGACAGAAAAACATAATATGGGGTTCTTCCTCATCATAAATGCAACAACCTGGGCAGATTTTATCCGTCCTTTTTGTCCAGTTGTAAGTAAATGTTTTAATGGGAAGAGTCCCTAGCCTCCATTGGATAAACAATTTTCTAGCTAGTATGGGGAAAATTATGTCCATAAACCCTTCGAATTGGTATAAATCCTTAAAATCCAAAAATCTAACAGTCAAAATACCTTTATTGGTGGCAGAAACAAGGGAGGCAAAACTTTTTTCCCTATAAATACCCACAAGGTGTTTGCGTGACACCTTGAAACAGCCTTGTTCCGGGGAATCCCATAGTTCGTGAAGACCTAGTCGGTAAAGTTCTTTCTTTATAAAAACCAGCCACGGGATTTTATCACAGAAATTATAATTCATGACATGGGCAAGCTCTTGCCTGTAGTGTTCGAGCTCAGCGGTGGACCAAAGCCTATGCCAGAATCTCAGTGGCATTAATTCCAGGTCTTCTCTTATGGAGGGTAGACCCAAGTCTAATCTTAGGGGGAGAAGGGGTGTGCCACAAGGGAGGGCCAAAAGGCGCCTTATGAAATTGTTCTCTACTTTTACAATTCCTAAACCCGCTTTGTGTCCCCAAAGTTCTCCACCATAGGATGCGGCGGCTCTTGCTTGCGTCTTATACATCTCAACTGCCGGACTGATAGGTTTGTATGTAGAGGAATTTGCCACTTTCAGAATTCCCCCTGACAGTTGAGAAAGCTTGAGCCGACTTCTAGTCACCTGAGGTTCCCAAGATAAATTCTCATGGAGAGTTACCCCCAGATACTGGAAGGTATTCACCCTCTCCAATCTTTCAGTGCTCAGAGAAGGATTAGGTCTGGTTTTAGATGATGGATTAAATATCATAAACTTGGTCTTTTCTGTATTAATTTCTAGACCATGTTGCTTACAGAAAAGGCCAAATCCATCTAGGATCCGTTGGATCCCCATCGGAGATTTTGACAGCAGGAGGGTGTCATCTGCAAACATGATGGCGGGTACCCTCCTGCTGCCCAAACAGGGGGCATCATTGTCGACAACAGTGTCAAGATGTGCTATGACACTGTTGACATAAAGACAGAACAGGGTTGGTGCAAGGACACAGCCCTGCCTGACCCCTCTGAGGACCGGGAATTTTGATGATAGTGCTCCCAACCTCACTTGCCTGACCTGTGCGTAGTTATTCTCATGGAGCCTGATAATGGCATTTAATATATGGGTCGGAACGCCTAACTCCTTTAAGGTCTGCCATAATTTTTTCCTGGGAACTAGGTCGAATGCTGACCTCAGGTCCACGAACACCATGTACAGCCTTCCCCTCTCGATGGTTACAGTTTTCCAATAAAGGAGAACGAGGCGGAAGATCTGGTCCATGGTGGACGTTTTTTTCCTGAAGCCAGCCTGAAGAGGACTAAGAATTTTATTGTCCTCCATCCACTCCGAGAGGTGGTTCAAGAGGAGGCGAGAATATAATTTTTGAGGGACATCTATGA
This sequence comes from Triturus cristatus, assembly GCF_964204655.1. Taxonomy (NCBI): domain Eukaryota; kingdom Metazoa; phylum Chordata; class Amphibia; order Caudata; family Salamandridae; genus Triturus; species Triturus cristatus. The sequence goes on along the minus strand of NC_140588.1, from coordinate 1,062,816,480 downwards.
GACTTATTGGCCTGTAGTTGGCTGGGAGAAGAGGAGAGCCCTTTTTAAAAATTGGAACTATCTCCGCCCCCAGCCAAGTACAGGGAATCTCCATCCCACCCAGAATGGAATTGAAAAGTATGAGGAAATAAGGACCCCAAATGTCTGGATGAAGACGAAAGAGGTCGCCAGGCAACCTATCAAGACCCGGTGCCTTGCCCTTCGCCAAACCCCCGATTGCATTAACCACCTCGACAAGAGTGAATTCCAGATCAGATGTGGGGTCATGGGCAATTGTAGGAGCCACATACCCCTCATCATCGCATCGAAGCGGTTCTTGATAAAGCTGTCCAAAATGGGCCTCCCATATGGATGCTGCAATGTTTGACTCCACTGCAGCTTTGGGTTCTGCCGTGCCGGCATTTACCAGAGACCAAAATTTTCTCATATCCCTTGTTTCAAGTGCGAATGTGAGATCCTGCCATCTGTTCCAATCCCATTCTGACCGTGCCACTGCCATAGCTCTCCTGTAGTTTCGTCTAAGCTCAGAAATTTTAGTTTTATCCATACCTATTTTGACTGTATTTAGTAATTCTGTCTTAATCTTTCTACAGGATGAATTATACCATGTTGGGGTACGTGTTTTATTTTTCCTCTGCGGTAACACTGGGTAGAAAACCTCACCCAGTGCACCCACTAGGTCGTCATGGATTAAGGCCAGCTTCTCGTTAAAATGCAGATCTTTAGGCTGCATAATTAGCAAATCCAGTTCTTGTAGCTTTGGGAGTGCTATCCTGTAGATGTTACTTATGGACTCCTCTGAGTTCTCCAGTTTCCCCCACTTGACCCTGCGTCTGTTTGAGCTAAGTACCAGGTTCCCAGGATCATGACCAAGCTCAACAGAGGAAGATCGCACGGCAGCCACAGGATGCACCATCTCCATTATAAGTGCATTGTGGTCACTGTCCGATCTATCAGTGACTTTAAAGTCCAGGACCTTTGGCCATAGGCTAATGTCTACAAAAATATAGTCCAGCCTGGATTCATGGTTCTTCCTGTTAAACGTGCATGCAGAAGGGGTATCAGAGATAGTGCGTCCGTTACATGCCCTTAGAGAGAAATTAAGTGTTAGGGACATGATTTGCACAGCCAAGGGGGACCAGGATTTAGCGTATGGGGATTGGCAGGGGGGGACACCCCAGAGATCATCTTCTGCCGTAAGTGCACCTTCCTTTAAGCCTTCCAAGGGCTCAAAGTGGCAGTTAAAATCCCCGCCCAGCACTATCTTGTAGTTAATAGGAAGGGATTCCAGAAAGCGCGCAAGATCATCTAATAGTGGGGATTCCACAGTAATACCAATGGGGCGGGAGTACACATTAAGAACTGCTAGTTTAAAACCATTAGGCCACTTGAGTAGAACACATTGTATGTCCGGCGAGAGAGTCGGTAGACTCTCCGCATTACACCCAATGTGACTAGCTACCCAAATCGCCAGTCCTCCAGATGGCCTCCCCCTGCCAGACCAAACTGCATTTACTTCAAAGACTGCATAACCCGCTCTGGACAGGGGTTCCCTAGCCCAGGTCTCCTGAAAGAGACAAATATCACTGTTACTTACTAAAGTGTCCCAGTCACTCGTATCTATTTTATTGGTAATGCCGGCGACATTCCAAGAAAGGACCTTCAAGACGTTATCAGGCACTTCTGATCCACATCCGCCATTTTCCTCCATTATAACATCTATAGTTGGGGATGGAGGTGCATGCGATGATGTTGCAGGGGTCGGTGGAGAATTAGTAGAAACATTAGGAGTGGGTGAGGTAAACGAACTTTGGTTTTTATTATTGTTAGGGCCCTGTGGTCTCTTGGGTGAATGGGTTGCTAGACCCTGGGAGTTAGTAGATGACGAAGACTCCCGTCGCAATACGCGGGATTTTCGAAGGGTGGTCTCTATTTTGGCACTTACAGGCTTTTGTCGCAGATAGCGTCAATCTACCTGTTCAAGGCAGCTATATCTGTTGGGATGTATGTAATTGGCATAATTGGGAGGAACATTGCGACTGGACCTAAGTCTGTGTCTGGATCCATCAACGTCAGGACCAACCCTGGACCAACCGTCATCATTATTCAAATTTGGATTACTACTATTAGGATAAAAATATGACAGGTGGGCCACTTCAATGGATGTCAATCCTGTATTACCAGACCAGTTACAAATGTATGGCACAATGTTAGGGCTCCTAAAATTTACAATTATGCAATCTCCAGCATTATTCTTATCAGTATGACCAATCCATGGGACCCTTCTTACCAAAAGAATTTTGCCATCTAGGCTAGATGGTAGTGGCCTGTGAGTATTTAGCCAACTAGTGACCTTATTATGCAGGGAGTCGTACGATTCCACCGCGTTTCCACGTAGCATAGGTACCCCCTTCAAGACAACTGAATATACTGCCGCCTCTGGGGGGAGATTTACCACTTTGCACCAATTTTGGGAACTAGCTTGCCTGGCTGGAGGGTGGATTACATTATTTATTACTTTCTCCTCAGCCAGTGTATATAACGGCCCGGCTGAGCTCGACTTACTAGGGTTTGCTGTCAGAGGTTGTTGTTGGCTGCACAGTGTTGTGAGGGAAGATTTTAGCAAGGGAACTGTAGTAGTATTATCTATTTGGGTAGGTATAGGTAATTGAGAAGGCAAGATGACAGGGTTTGTGGGCAATTTGGAGGTACCAACAGAGTTCCCAACTACACCATGTTCGGCCATTCTTCGGCCTGAAGCTAAACCCAAAAGTCCCTTGCGCAGATCCATTAGACAAATTTCCATATTGGCCAAACGTTCTTCCAGGGGAATAAGCAGTTCCCTCAGTAGAGTACGGAGGGCCAAAAGAGTGACCTCCTCCCCCTCAGCTGGATTATGCTGGCTTGGAAGAGTTTTAGCCGGAATTTGATGATGCAATACACCCGTTCTACATAGTGGCTTTGACCCTTTGCTCGCTAATTTCTTTTGGATTCCCTTGGGCCTGGAGCTGGATTTAGCAACTTTGACGTGTTTGTCCCCCGTTGAGTGGGCCCTTGTTTGATTTTTCGGAATTGCTCCCTCCCTCTCACCCTGGGCATGTTGTTTCATCTCCCCATTACTACATGCTTTCTGTGTGGGAGCCGTCCCATCAACAGAGGGCTGGGGTATTGAGGCCTTACAGGGCGGTAGAGGCAATATACTAAGCTCAGCATTTCCTGAATTATCACAATCAGCGAAAGAAATGGCAGAGCAATTTGTTGCAGGTGTAATTGGTAATCCATCCATACCATTTCCCCCCCCTACTACTAAAGATGTACAATCTAGAGACTTGTCAGGAGTCATAGCACGTGCAAGAGGACCCAAGGAAGATCTCCTCACCCAGTCAATTTCTTGAGAGATTCGCCTTTCCAGGATGGTGATCTCGTCGACAAGGAGGGAACCAGCTTTGGCAAAGTACATATCAAGAGTTCCATTCGTCCTCCCTGTCGCTAAGGCGCTCTTACTCCGGGTTTCTCTGGTTGACATGCTTAGACACAGGTCAAGGTGTGGGGAGGGCGTCAGACAGCTCGAAGGGGCCCAGGCTCTGGTCGCCCTTGCTCGAACGGCCTCAAATGGCCCGCTCTTTGCCCCGGGCTACGACCCGCGCGCGTCCCGCTGGCGCGTGTGGGCTGGACCCTTGATAATGGTGGAAAGTGGGAGGACCGGGAGAAAGAAGGCGGGGCCAGGAAGAGGATGCAGGTGTGCAGGGTAAACTAAGCAACAAGCACCCTGGTCCTCGCAGTCCCGGCGATTCTAGCCTCTGTGACGGCCTCCCAGTTCAACACAGCGTCCCCCTCGCACAAATAGCCCAAACAGGCAAGGGAGCGTCCCACAATCAGGGCAGTGTGCTTTATAAGTAATAGCAGTAATAGCACTACGCTTAATTGCTCCTTCTTGTCTAGTTTTCCTATTGTCCTGGAGGCTGTTTGGTGTCACTTAAGGGAAGCTAAATAAATTTAAAAAAAAAAAAAAATCTGAGCCTTGCTCACTGCTTGCTGCTTGCTGCTCCCACGGCTGGCAGTTGGGGTAGATGCAAGACACGGCCTGGACCGGCAAGTCAAAGACTGTCCTTGGAGCAATACCTCCGTGTTTCTGTGTTTCCGGCAGGGCAATCGGAATGAGCTCAGGGGCGAGCAGGGCACGCAGGTGAGCCACAAGCAACAGCGACCCAGTTGGGCTACCACCTGGCTCGCACTCCGCGGCCGCTACTGATTGCGACCGCACCTTGGCATTCACCAGTCTCTTGCTCTCTGCACGCCGCTGATGGAGTTGCTGTCAATGCAGGTGAAAGGCAGGCGTTTTGCGCGCTGTCCGCGTTGTCCGGGGTTTTCACTGGGTGGGCAGGGGAAGGTTTGGCAGCCTTGTTGTCCCCCCCCCCCCTGCGCGCTACTATTTTTCCGGGGAGCAATCGGGTCGAGTCGCGGGTGGAGTCTCGGTAGATTCTGAAGCCGCCCGCTGACTCTACCACTGTTCTCGCTACTCACTCGTCTTTCCAGACACTAAATATTGAAGAGATGATTAGTTAGAGGTGAGTTAAAGTTTGACTCTTGTGTCACTGCAATGGAATTAGCAAACATTAGCATTCAGCAACTCCTATCATAGCTACTCAGGTAACATATTTAAATAGATTACACTTTGAGAGATATATATACAATGAGCAACACTTTTCTAACTTATGAGTCTTTCCTGTCCCATCATAGAATAAACCTAAAGTGTAATGCAACAATCCAACAGTCTTTACGAGGGCTCATATTAAATTTTCAAATAGTTTAAAGTTTGTTTCCATCATACAACGTGACTTTCAGAAATACTTATCTATAATTCCAAATGTCCTTCAAACAACTCCAAAGGAAGTCATTTTTCCCTTCAAAGTAATTCTTATAACTGTGTGACGAGGTTATGGCTTCAGCAGTATTATATCACAATTGCCTAATAAAGATGCCATAGGCCATGAGGGAAGTTCAATGCAGATATCCGAGATGCCAGCCACGTTTCGAAAATGCGTAAGAGTACATGGTCTAATGGAAATGTAATTTGTTGTCAGGGGGCTTATGCATAGTGTCTTCTTCAGGCTCATGAAACTGCAATTGATACAGCGCCAGCACTCTGGAGTGACCACCAGCCTTTTCTTGTCTGAAATTGGGTCAGGCTTTGTGGTATCCCTTCTATTTATTCACCATGTCTTAAGAGGTAAGCAATGCATCTAGCCATGCTTCCTTATAATCAGTGACTGTGAAATGTCTTTTGTAACTATATCATTAGTAATGTAGACCTGAGGGACTTGTTGGAGCTAATCATGTGGGATAGTTTAGGCTGAGGTCACGTGGTTGTACATATTAGTTACTGTTGGTTCTGTGTCACCGAAGTAGCACAGTAGAATATCATTACCTGATTTCAGTGCATTACCTATTTGTATTTCAGCGCATTGCCCATTTGTAGGATCAGGTTGTTAAAGACATAAACTGTGGTGATGGCATTAGAGAGGGCAAGGGGAATTTATAGGGGTATGTGACTAGGGTTTTTGGTTGTCTCTGCTAGAAGTGTGGGGAGAAGGATTTAAGAAATAGTGGTGGTAGTTAAACAATGGGTGTCTTTTAGGTATGGGGTTAGTAAGCTTTCTGTTTTATCGTTGGTGATCAGTGGGACAGTTGGTGATTGTGACTTTTTTTTTTAAACATATCTTTAATGGCATTTTATAGATTAACATTTTAGTGTAGACCTATAAATCAGTTTTGCCAGTTGCTCGTCTGTTTCCCGTGTGGCGACCTAATATATATTTCATCTTGATTCTACAAGTTGAGAATCGTTTTTTAAGTCTTTGGAACGTAATACAGGGTTATGACCATGCCTATATTCATATCATCTATCAACATTAACCCACTTTTTCTAAGCGGATCACAATTTCTCTAGCCTGGTCACTTTGGGCGGCTTACAGCTCCAGCCCGGGGTTCTGCAATATTATTCACATTTTTAGGGGATATGTTTAATAAACCAAACTATTAACTAAAGGCAAAAAAAGGAAAAAAGGAACTTGTGCAGAGTAATGGCATGCACATCTTCCTAGTGGGTGTTTGTGGGGGTATGCTAGCTAATACGTTGACCCTGGTAAGTAGGGTGGGCTTCTTTAGCATATCCTAGCATTTCTCCTCTCTCTGGACTTTCCTTTCTATTGTGGCCGCTGTTGCCAGTGGGCGGCTACTTCAGTCATGTTGGCCTTTCACTGTGCTGGAGTCACTATAGTGGAATGTGCTTGTCACCCTGGTGCACTCCCGCTCCCCTCCTCTTAGCTACTACTTGGTGTTGGGTATTCCCAGGTCCGCAGAGCTTCCCTCCATTGGTCTGCTATGGGACGCTTCCTTACTCCTCTCAATTCGTCCCAGCTCAATGCCCTGCCCTCAACACCTGCCCAGTTGATTACATCTCGATTCCAGCTGGCAACTTGTGGCCACGTGGATGACTTCCACATCAATGCTATCCTCCTGGCTAGTCCCATGGCCAAATCGATTAGCCTATTCCCAACTTTCCAGGCATGTGGACGAGGAAAGAGACGCGATTGTGCCTTACGAGGGAGTCAAGAAAAGATTGTTAGTCATGGTTAGGGAAACCATCAAGTCAGATACAGGTCAGAGTCTGTAGAGATTTCAAGTCTTTCATTACATTAAATGAACAGCCTCTACTAAGAAACTTGGCTGGATTTTTCTGTATCAGCTAGTAGTTTGTTTCTGCTTTTATTAGGTTCCTAGGCCACTGCTGAGATTGTGAACTGGGTTGTAGCAGACATTTGTACATTTACACCTCGTTTCAGGTCTTTTTGGGTCTGTGTGGTGCTGGTACTTATTTTTGGCATGTTGATGCCTGGCTCTCTACTGGGCACGGAAAGTGGGCCCTTGTTCACCTATTGCCTGTTTTAATTTAGCCTCCGGGAGGGGTGAATGGGCCACATCGAGGTACATGTAGTCGGAGATATGAGCACCATTGTTTGCAACATCTGCCCGTCATGCATTGATCCGCCAAATTGTTGCTTTGTATTCAGGGCCACCTTCTGTGCCTTGGGAGACGTGTCATCTTTGATCTAACCTGACATTTAGCGTATGTGGATTCCCCAAATTGTGTAGTGCTACAGAGTCTGGTGTGCACACCTGGACTGGCTACTGCTGCAGTTTTCCGATCTTGGCGTACGTGCTTGGCCTTAGTGTTGCACCTTATGTGAACCTTTAGTGCAGACTACTTGAATCCTTGGGGGGCTTTACTCCAAAACAGTATGGGCCGTATCAGAGTGGCTGGACTACATCCTCATGTCTATTAGTGAATCTCCTAAGGCTCTTGAATAAAAAAATGATTCAGTGGCCTTTGATCTGAACTTGTTCAAATTAGACCAATGTCAAAATGTTGGAGATGGTCACCATGCGTAGCGCACTTTGGCACAGCTTCAACCATATGGGAAGTTTCTCAGATTGGATGCGACTCTGCTGACGATTAAGATGAATACACTAGAGTGGCGTGTTGAGGGCGCTGAAGGACATTTTAGCCATAACATTGTAAGGATAATAGGAATGGAAAATGCGGAAGCCTCCAATATGGTTCACTTTTTGTAAGAATGGATTAAAGTGCATGGGTTACCAAAGGGATTGTCTCAATTCTCTGTGGTTGAATGCGCTCAGAGGGTCTTGTCATGGCAATCTGCCTCTGGTGTCCCCCTAGAGCCCATGGTGACCAGGCTGTTAAGTTATGAACACAGAGACATGCTTGTTCTGTTGTCTAGAGAGGGCGGACCCAAAATACTGGATAATCATAAGGTATTCCTGCTCCCAGATACACTGAAGTTGTCCAGGCTAAAAGACAAGCATTTATGGATGTTAAAATAGGTTTGAGGCAATTTGACCTCAAATACTCTCGTTTCCGGCCACGTTGAAAATTATTGCTGATTGCACTACACGGTTCTTCGTGGACATGGAGAAGGCTTGGGAGTGGCTTTTGAAGTGGGCAACTATAAATGAAAAACACTAGTACGCCCCAGTCTCAGAGACAGTGCCCTGGCAGGATCTCTGCAAAGCCCTCCCAAGATTATATAGAGGATGCACAATAGGAACTGTTAAGAGTGACTAGTAGTTGGGGCACTACGAGTATTCCCCCTCCTCAGAGATCCTTCTGTTACTTGCAGTTCATATGTTACACCCTAATATAGCACAGTGAGCTATGAACTGGCATCAAAGAGCTGCATGCATACTAGAGTATGTCTCTCAGGGATCTAAAGTTTTCAAACAAAAATAATTCCAGACAGGGGTCCTACAGTTAAATTGCAATGATAAATCCAATTTTCCTCATGTAATACACTGCGATCCTGACAGCTACATTGTATGGTAATGACATCAAACATATTTATCGCCTATCAACTTATAGTAACCATCAGCAACAAAATACAGAAAACGGAAAGGAATGTTCTGCAACTCAGAACGTCCCTGGTCCGCCCCAACTATCCAAAGTCACTGCAAGAAAGACAGTCAACTCGGTATACATCATAGAGTTTGGGTAGAAATACATTCTTATTAGTAAAGCCAACCCCAACCACTGTGGTGCATTTTAAATCCCGAGTTTGTGTTTCTCCAGGCCAATCACTCTTAAAATGTACTGTCTATTAGAATCAGTGACATATGATTCCTACATCTTTTGATCCTCACTGTTGTATGTAACATTTCATATCAAGTGATTTGCGTACTATGACTCTGACTCTGTGTCCTGATGTAATGTGCTCTGACACACTACATTGGTAGGAGTAGCTCTATAAAACAAATGAAATGCATGTGAGAGAGGAACTATCGAGGGAGTAGGGACATTGGTGGACTGTGGTAGTGAGGGAATTCGTGAAGGAGGAGGTCTCTGGTGGATGTCAACAAGGATTGTTGCGCAAAACGTCACCAGCGCTAAAGTCTGCCTTGCATCTCACTGCTGCTGAATCTGGAGAACCGACCATGTTCAGTGATCCGATAGTTTTATTGTTTCTTCACTTTAGGATCCCTATTCAATACACTCATATTACATGCCCTAGATGGGAGTGCGTCTGATTCTAGTATAATTACACAGAGTGTTAGGACGTCTATAAGCTCTCAAACATATGAAAAAAATAGAAATGTGGACTATACTCCAGGAGACCCATTTGCTTATAGAAGTAGGCATTAAAGGGAACTAGATGGTGTGGCTAACTCTTTCATAGATCGCGTTCTTCTTATGCCTGGGACACTCTTATCTGGGTTAATCCTAGGAACTCCTTTGTAATTACTATGCACATTTCGCACAAATTGGGGAGGTACAGTCTCCTTACAGGCAAACTAGATGGGAAGCCTCTTCGATTTATGAATGTGTATGTCCCCAATACTAAACAAGTACATTTTTTAGATTGACTCATGTCACTTTTACTGAATGACCGTGAGACATCCATGATATAAGTGAGCGATTTTAATTGTGTTGCTGAGCTTGTTTAGGACAGATCCTTCCCCCTATGCTGGGGGTATTTGCAATACAGGCTTTGTGTAGATTGCACCCTTTATTATTGGAGTAGAGATTTACTGATGCCTGGCGAAGAATGCATCCTGGGATGAGTGAATATTCCTACTTTTTGCATGTCCATGTATTGAACAGTAAGCTAAATCTATTTCTCTGGTATTCACAATTGCGAATGGACCTGATTGATGCAGTGCATTTAAGTAAGATTTTTTGGGATAATAAACCTACAAAAGTGACACTGCAGTGGAGGGGGTAATACCGTAAAATTTCCATAGGGCGTTTTCAACCGTAGTGCTGTGGATGCACCATGTACAACGGAGCTGGATGCTGCAATCAAACATTTCTTTGAACTGAATGCGGAGGCAGTGCAGAATCTTTGTGGGAAGCCGTAAGGTGAGCATGCGGGACATGTATTTGGGAATGACCTTTGGAGTTAGGAAAACTCTAGAGAGTGACTTACAGAAGGCTTATGTCCAGTTACTTGAATTAGAAAAAGCAGTTGTATCTTCACCTGAAAGGCATCAAACATTGGTGACATGAAAGTTTATCAGGTGTTTATTGACAAACTAGCTGGAGATCAATGTAAAGCATATATTGTGAAGAAGCACAGTGAAGGGAATAAAGCTGGACACTAACTAGCTTGGCTAGAGCATGGTCAATCGATTCACGGATACTACTGGCTATCTGTAGCCCAAGCAGTGAATTACACTATAGGTGCCTCAGTATCGACCATGCTTTTACTTAATGTTATGAAAAATGATATGCGATGCCCCCCCCCCCCCCCCCTCAGATGAAGTGCAACTGGGATACATTTGAAAATCAGGGTTGCGTAGGTTAATGGTTATGCAGCAGAACCATCTGGATTCTGCCTTATTGCAGTGGAAATTTAATTAGTTATAAAAAATTTAGTGAGGGGTAATACCCCTAGTGGGGACGGTATTCCTGTCAGATTTTATGAGGCCTATGCTAGCTCGATGATACCTCAGATATTGACCATGTTACGAGCAGAGTAAGAAAGTCTTCATGCTTCCCACGACTAGAAAAGCATTACTTTTTATGTTGCCCAAGCCTAAGGCAGACCCCATGGAGATAAGAACATATAGACCTTTGTCCATCTTGAACTTGGATTATAAGGTGATAGCGACGTTTTTAGAAAAAAGGGTTGCAGTAATTCTTCTGTCTTTAGTACAACGGATCAGGCAGGAATTCCGCAGGCATTTAGGCATTTGTATCATAATTTAAATCACCCAGTCTTGAGAGGATCACAAGCTGCCATATCTTCCATACATATGATGCAAGTGTTCGAAATGGTGGGAATTCTTTGTTCCAGGTATTCAAAGCCATTAGGTTTGTAAGCGAGTTGATGAGTTTGAGTCAGCTATTGTGTTCAGCCACCACTTCGCAGATGAGGAATGGTACATTCCTAAAATTGCACCCCAAGTAATTTGCCTAAATGTACCTAGCCTAGATCTGTATATGTAGCATGTATATGTGTGTAGCTATATATATGTGATCAAGGCCGCTTATGCGCGGCCGAAACGTGTCGGGGACATGCACGAAGAAAGAAAAATCAAACAATAATTTAATTGCACTATAATGGGTCCGTGCCTGCTTCGTAATTGGAGTTTTTCATAAGGATTGGTTTTGCATATATATATGTGTGTGTCTGTCTGTCTCCAAGAACCCCCAAGGAAAGAAGCGGCCCCCTCACCTGATGCTTAAAAATGAAGGACCCCGTCTCTGCTTCAAGGATGACACCCCGCGAGGGGTGTCAGACCGCTTCGTGTAAAAAATTCAGCATGCAGGACCCCGTATCAGCTTGGACGGAATTCTCCGTTAATTTGCAAGGGAGGCTAAGGGTTTTATATACTAGAGTGGTCACTCCATGGGTTCTTCTAGAATCAGTATGTTTTGAAAACAATCATAAATGTTTTTCCAAACAAATGCCATCATGCACAGCTGGCTGTTTGCCAAGGATGAAAAAAGTGGTGACCCTTATACAGAATAATTATACCATGCCTGAGGACATGTTTATGTACGTCAGGAACAGAGATTGTGATAGAGTAGTGAGAGCCCGGTGTCGAAGAGACAGGAGCAAGCTACTAGGTAAAAGGTCACCTGTTTAGAATCGTTATTGTTGTGTGGATAGGACAAATGTATGTAAAATGGGGTATACATGATATGGCTAGCCATACATTCGGCAGAGGAGTACTTCTGCTGGAATTATCCTTGAATGTGGTGCACTGTAACTTAGATGCAGTCCTGCTGACTCTGACCTCTATCCTGCAAGGGCTGATAGCTTGTTCTACAGCAGACCGGATTCCAGGCGCACATCACACTTCGGTATGGGGTATTAGGCTATCCCAATGCATCAGGCAGAGGGCACCACCGCTTTCGTGTAGGTAGTATTAGATGGGTGTGTAACAACATAGTAACTTTATCATGGTTGAATTGTTCATCTTTTTCACCATTCTCATAATGCTGATTACAATGCTTTGTTTCATCTGCCTAATAATCGCAGCTCATGCGTTCTAAATAAGAATATGATTGTTTCAATAAATGTTGAAAACCCATTTTTGTACCTTTCCTGTGTCTACCTTTCTTGTGTCTACCTTGGGTAGGCAGAGTAACAACGAAAGGGTATATTTGTTTCCACAATTTTCTTGGTAATAATAGTTGTCATGTTGGAGGTTGCTGATACTATTTGGTACCATGGTATAGTTAGGAGTTCAGATGGAGCACTGTGAGCAAGCTAGGAATTGTGTCAGCATTTTCTGTCTGATGGTATGTGTGGACCAAGTCGCTATATTCTGAAGTGCATGTTGACCTGATACACAGGCTTACTTAATTCTTAGGAACCGTAGAATGCTGGGTCCCTGTAGCAGTCCATTGTAGTCAACCTGATCGGATGACTTTTTCCTGGTCCAGCGCAGCCAGATTTCCCCAGTTGATAACATTTGAGCACATTTTTTTTGTTTGTATATTGTATTGTGCTGTTTTTTGTGTACACATTTTCGTATAAGAATGTTTGCTGTTTTAAAGAATTTATTTTTTGGGTACCTTTTTCTTTGTTATTATTTGTTGTTCATGAATTTATTTTTCACATTACACTCTAAGGGTTGCATATACTTGCTACATGATGTCAGTGTGCAGGTGGGGTGCCTATATGCAACTCTTCTGCATATGTGGGATGAGGCTACCATGTAATCAGAAAGTGCCATCTATTTACTGAAAACTTTCTGGATCCAGTGTTGTTCCTAGGGGATTTCAAATGGTGAGGAATCTGTGGTTAGATAGGCTATCCACCAGAAAGAGCATTACCTGAGGTAAATAGCTTGTTGTTTGTATTTATCGCTGGCAGATATTAGCCATTTATCTTATTGCATTGTTTTGCGATGGGAATCTATTTCATTTTTTGTTCTTCTATTCCACAACCTTTATTTACTTAATAAAAATGGTGTTCGTATCAAAATGTGAATCATCTTTTCCCAAAGTCATCTAATAATATCCCAGTGTTTTTTTGCCAGAACAAGATTTTCACCAGACACTTATATTTTGCAGGTAAAAAAACAGGACCTCCTGGCCCAACTGGACCAACAGGGCCACCTGGTCCTCCAGGCCCTCCTGGCCCTCCTGGACCTCAAGGTCCCCCAGGATTCCCTGGTATCCCTGGAATTCCAGGTACTACACCAATTGGGCCACCAGGACCCCCTGGAGCACCAGGTCCTCCAGGCCCACCAGGGGTTCAAGGACCCTCAGGTATGCTCTTCATTGACTCTGCCAGTGTTTTAGTCTCCAAATAATTCAATGTTCATTGTCATCTGGCCTATTGCGACTCACGGGTTAGTCCTAAAAGGAGTGCAGATTGCATGCATGTCCATTCTATTGATCTAAATTAATATCAGACTCCGTGCAAGAATTGCTCACTCTCTCACTACCTGCCTTTAGGTTGTTTGGCTGTGAGGAAAATGCGGTAAGGATGTTGCAGGTTTGATTAATTGCTGGTCACTGTCTCACCATAAAATTGATGTATTGTCTCTCATGCAGGATGAGGGGCCAGATGTGGTCTTACACACAGAAGCGTAGCTGCATGAAAATGCAATGCCTGATATATTTCAAGCCCTACCTTAGGGACATTCTATATGCCGGAGAGATTGTTTGAGCAAATGGGTGAGGGACCAGCCATCATTCTCAAAGAGTCTCTCAAATGTATTTATGATCTATTACTTATTCCTGATTGTGAGATCCTCTTCTTCTCTATTTCTTTGATCCAGACTTTTTTTTAGGAGTTTTAATATATTGACCTCCCTCATCCCTCCCCCCCCCCCGCCCCCTTCCCCCCATTCATGTGCTCATTTCTCTCAGGCTCTTCCAGACATTCTTGCTAGTTTAGTGATTAGCCAGCTTAATTTCACCATATTGGGGACTTTAATATACATTTTGAAGATACCAGTAACTCCTTGTCCTCAAGGCTATTGCAGGACCTTGGTTCCCTACATCTGTTACAAAAAGTGATTTGGTCAACACATGAGAAAGGCTTCTTATCAACCAAGTTTTCAGTAATTACCCTAATCTTAAGGTTGAGGATCCTCTACTGATGTTGTAGTTGAATCATTATTTGAACCCAATGTTTCTGCATGTGGATGCCTACCTCTCCCCCCACTGCCAGCTATTTGGAGGGACCGTAGATGAGCCAAACTTAATATTGAGGAGTGAGATACTACTCTCAACTCCTCCAGGCTTGTACTGGGAAACCATCCTACCTCTGCTAATGATAAGGTTGCTGATTGGGTCAAGCACTCCTTAGATCAGGTTATCCCAGTTAAAGCCCACAAACTGAGTCACAAGGGTAAATCTTCCCCTTGGTTTGCCCCTCATTTATTGACCTTAAGGAAAGAATGTAAAAGGCTAGAAAAGAAGTGGAGGAAGTCATATGATGAGCATTGGAAGAAGAAATATTGCATGGCTATTAGAAGCTATCACATAGAAATTAGATCTGCCAAGCTTTTTTATTATAAATCTAAAATCAACAGGGCATCTAACTTTCCTCTGGAAATATTTCAAATTTGTAAATTGTTGACCAACTCTAAATCAGACAGCTCATTACCATAGTCTACCGTAGCTCGATATATTGACCTAGCAAATTTTTTTCTAAAAGAAATTACAGACCTTTATTCCTCCTTCAAGAATATTGAAAGGGACCCATATCCTACTCCAAGTGGGGTGGCAGAGAAGAATTCTAGGATTTGCCTACTAACATTTCCTGATATCACTCCAAACTGGATTTCAGTGCTTTCTAGCAAGGTGAAGTCAGGCTCCCCTCTCGATTCCACCCCTCCCTATATTCTTTCACAAGGATCGGAATTCATCTATCCGGTCCTGCTGGACCTACTTAATCTTTCATTATCTATTGGTATAGTTCCTTTCTGCGTGGAAACACCCTGTAGTGAAACCACTGCTAAAAAAGCCTAACCTGGACCCACTTTGTTTATGGAATTATAGGCCTATCTTGTTACTTCTGGGAGCTGGTAAACTAGTCGAGAAGCATGTTAATGAACATTTGTCTCTGTTTTTGGAATCTAATGGTATCCTACATCCCACCCAGATAGTTTCAACTGCAGCACAGCACTGAAACAGCACTTTGGTGGCAGTTGAGAAGCTCAAGATGTGGTTGGATCTTTGAGGTTCAGCTGCAGTTATACTCCTTAATCTTAGTGCTGTGTTCAACACAGTAGATCACTGAATCCCAATTCAGAGAAATAATAATGTTGGAACAACTGACAATGCTTTAAAATGGGGACAGGACTTTTCAGATGTTTGACAAAACTTGCTATTTTGACACCTTCCCCTGAAATGCAGGGTGCCTCAGGGTTCGGCGCTTAGTTTCAGGCTCTTTAATCTCTACATATGTCCTTGGCTGCCATTGTTCAAGCATTTGGGATGCTGATTGTTTCTTACGCTGATGACACTCAATTAGTGTTTTCCTTCTTACCCTAGCATGGGGCACATTCTCAACACTTTGGTCCATATCTGGAGAAGGTAGCTAACTGGATGGCCAGCTGCTGCCTTAAGCTTAATGGGGATAAAACAGAGACTTTGATGCTAGGCAATATTCCGAATATCTAGTCTTTAGCAGGCTGGAGGAATCGCTTAGGCACTGCCCTCTCCCCAAAACCTCTCAAAAATGCTTGAGGGTATGGCTAGGTAACTCCCTCTCAACGGAAGCCAAAGCAAGGAAACTTTTTCACAGTTGTTACAGTCTTCTCAGATTGCTTCGGAAAATCTTAGATCTGCTTCCCCTTCTTTCTCGAAGGCTCATTGTACACGCTTCGACATTATCACTCCTGGATTATGGGAACCTGCTCTAGCTGGGAGCCCCACGATATGCAATTAGAGGGCTCGGCTGTTGCTCAACATTCTGAGATACCGATTAGCTCAAAGTGCTTTGGCTATGCCTAACTGTCTCCCAATGGAAAAACGGGTGAAGGTCAAGGCTCTGTGTATGGGTGGTGCGTGGCTAAACGCCTAACATGGCAGACGTGGATTGAAGAGGCTCCGGAGTCCGGAATAGTAATCCTGTCACACCGGTGCAAATAGAGCTGCATCGCACCTCTGATCGGCATGCTGCCACTGCTGTGCTCCCGTGCGGAGGCTGTGCTGACTTTCAAGTCCCCAAAAACTGACATTGCCAAAGAGAACGCTCGAGGGAGAGCCCATCTGGTGCTGGGGCCTAGCTGGAGAGGAGCGGCCTGTGCTGACGCGGGGTGCCTATCGCCAACCCCTGTGACGCTGAGATCTGGAGGTTGGGTGTAGGTAAATCGTCTGGGCTGCCGGTATCGACAGCCCAACATCGGCGGAGCGGCGCTGCCGAGAGCGGGTGCCCTTGTGCCCCGTGGAGTGTGCCCCGCAACCTTCGGAGATGACTGGACGGCTGTCTCCCCGGAGTTGACTCGGAAGCGGACTGCCTCGCACCAGATGCTGACCCCCACAAACTGCTGCCACTAAGAGTGGAGGCGCACAGGCGACAGGAACTGCTGATGCCACTGACCAGGAAGAGCTGTGCCACAGCATACTGCGAGGGACGATTAGCAGGCAGGAGGCCTGATTACAGAGGTGGGACTACCGGAGGTGCGGGACCGAGCGGACGCGGCTGGAGGAGTGTAGGGACAGGCTCCGGCCTGCTGGCTCTCTTTGTGAACACGGCCTGAAACCTGAGCCCACCGCCGAGAGGGTGCCTGGTCTGCCAAGGCAATGTGAAGGATCTCACATCCTCTCCCTGCAGTGTCGCATGATTTTGGTGATACGGCGGGACTGGTCTCATCGCTCCGTCCGCTGCTGTGCACTGGCAGCAAAACACCCAGAGGAGGAGAGCAAACCCCCTGCGAGACCCGCAGGTGAGGTGAGGGGCACTGGGGGGAGCCGCTGTCTCGTAATTAGCCTCGGGTGCCATAGTTAAGCGGATCGGCTAGTCTGAAGTGCTGCTCCCTCCACCTGCCATCTTGACTGACTGCTGCCCCACCTGAGTGTGCGCGAGGCCAGGAGCTTGGGAAGAAACACGCGCATAGCTGCAGATCCATCCGCTCACGGCTTGACTCCAGCAGCAAACCCTATTGAGGGTGAAAATATCACTGCAATTGCCTGTAAACCTGTCTGCACCCACCCACTGGCTGTCACCTCCGGGCAGGGCAGGCGGTGAAGCACACCTCACCAAATACTGTTGCGTGCGGGGTAAATGAGATAGGGCGTTGCCGCCTGGGGTCCGCGATGCAGGTCCAGCATCGGACCGCGCCTGGCCAGTGTGATGACAGCACTGTAGCACGCAAAAGGCTACTTCTATAGAATACTTACCTGAACCGAACTCACACTCCGAGTGGCGGTGGTGCAACACTGCCCACCTTAAATTACGCTGAGCGCTCAGACCTGTTGCAGAAGTCCTGAATATAAATCACAAAGATTTATCAACCCGGAGATTGCTAAATCCTCCTAGCCCGAACACACATTCTCCAGAGGAGACAAATGTGCATCCGGAGGTATAATAGCGGCGGTACCTGTCGCCACCCTCACATATGAATATTTCCAATTGGAAACGAGAGCAGACACGAGCAATGGGGCAGACCAAAGGGAAAATAATGGAAACAGTAACGGCCACTACTCACACTGCGGAGGACGCAGACAACCCTACATGCCCATCTTTGCCAAAGTCCGTTCCCCCCCACCAATGTAGAGACACCTCAAGATTAGCAGGACTTAGTTTTACAGGAGGTCAGAGACTCACGAAAGGCCATTGAGCAGCAGATTGGGTTGCTCACAACGGGTTTCGCGCTGCTCAAGGCCAACTATGTCAAGCTGGCTGACACGGTGAGATCGCATGGGCACACTCTGAAGGAGGCTGAACCCCAAGTAAAGGAACATATGACATAGATCCAACTGTTGCAGCAGCAAATTACTGGCCTACAAGACAGGATCGAAGATGCGGAAGGAAGGAACCGTAGAACCAATGTGCATGTTCTAGGTCTTCCAGAAGGCAGTGAGGGCCCCAACGCTGCCAAATTGAAGGAGCAATTGTTTCGTGAACATGTGGCCCTGGAGGGACTTTCGTCCTCCTGTGGGAAATGAGCCCACCGGATCCCTACTGGCAAACCAAAGCTGGGCTGCCGCGGCGACCAAATATGCCCAAAAGTGAGCACACTGGTGGAGGGTCACCCTCTTGTCCACGGGTCCAAAGACCAACAAAATAGAGATCGGCACTGGAGTTGAAATAAATAAATCAAGTTTATTAATCACTCATGAGTGGGACCACGTCCACACAACACTCTCAAGTACTTCAGGAGATAGTACACTGAATTCACAAACCATTGTTCCTTTTATACCGGTTTTCTGCAATGTAAGCATGTGGACAGAAATGAAAGAACAGGTTTTAGAAATAGCTTAGCGAGTCTGTCGCCCACCTTGCTTATCTTTATCTTTTTCTTCTGAAGACAAATGCTCCTCGTCAAAAACCTCATCCTCAGGGGCACTTGGAGTAGGAAATTTATACGGGGGTGGGGGTCGTTCTAGTAGGATGCAATCGTCCTGGGGCGTATTAAGTAGTGGATAGATAGGGCGCCTAATAGGGTACTGGCCATGTACCTCTAATCGACGTTCTCTATCTTCTTTTTCAATTTTTTTCCTTTATTCTTTATTTTTTAAATTCTTACGCTTTTTGATATATCATTTTCTGCTGTTCTTTTTCTGCTAAAGCTTCTGCGCTCTCTCGTACTTCTTTATCCTACATATGCACACAATCAAACATATCCTGTCTACTTTTTCTTTCAAATAAACACTGCTCTACATATTGAACCTTTTTAGACTCGAATGACCCATTCAATGGCCATTGCAAATCAGACTCTTTCTTTGTGTATTTGTTCCACAATGAACTGTACATTATGGGAGAAATACCATATTTAACATACATATCTCTATTGGGCGTCCCCTCTGGAGGAGCCGGCTGACTTTGTTCCAAGCTAACTTTGGTACCACAAGAGCAGCAATACCACTTACGGAGTGTGCTGAGAACAGGCATGTTTTACAAATTTTTGCAAAATATTACTACTCCAAACAAATATTGCAAAAGGAGAAAAATCTCCACATTACCTGCCTTCAGTCTTTGCAAAGAGTGAATACAAAAACTAAACCAAGCCAATCAAATCAAGAGTGCTGCTTCAGCGACCTTATCAAGCTCTCTGGTGGACCTAATGGTCACTGCAGAATTACGCCAAAGAAAACCCCAGTCGAGACCGGCCACCACCTGGAGGGTCAAATCTGGAAAACCGGAAAAGTCACATCGGCCTGCAAAGAAAAAAGGTCTCCTCATGCAGTGCGCATCCTCAGTAATATTTTGATCCTCTGTCAAGACCACTCTTTTGGACGGCTGCGTCTCCGATGGGGCTCCACGTGTCGGGCGCCAACTGTGGAAATGTGCCCAAAAGTGAGCACACTGGTGCGGGGTCACCCTCTTGTCCACGGTTCCAAAGACCAATAAAATAGAGATCGGCACTGGAGTTGAAATAAAATAAATCCAGTTAATTAATCACTCATGAGTTGGACCACGTCCACACAACACACTCAAGTGCTGCAGGAGGTAGTACACTGAATTCACAAACCATCGTCCCTTTTTTACCGGTTTTCTGCAATGTAAGCATGTGGACAGAAATGGACAGAACAAGTTTTAGAAATAGCTATCAGCAAACAAGGGCAGATGAATAACCACTTGAACAGCAAAGTGGGAGGGGGAGCAGGAATGCCTATGGCAGCAGTAGTTAACATCTGAGACCAGGTGCACTGGCAGCTACAAACCCCCAGCACGTACATTGCTTAGCCACGTCAGGAGGTCAACTAAAATAGATAACACAAGCAGAGTGAAAAAGACGAGCAGCAGAGGACGGAAGAATTACGAAGGAAACAAAATGGACACCACAGTAAAAATGGCTTAGCTTATGCTAAGTAAAATATTATACGTTTCCACATAATAGTCAAGATACTAAATTACACGGACCGGAACATACTATTACAGAAGGCACGTGAGCGGACACAAGTCCAGTTTGAAAACCATTGGGTATCACTATACCCTGATTAGACACTAATGGTGCAGCGCCAAAGGTCCTCCTTCCAAGCAGTAAAAAAGAAGCTACGTGCCATGCACTTAAAATATGCACTGTTGTTTCCTGCCCGCCTAAAAATAATTTACGAATAATAACGTACTTCTTCGACAGCACGGAAGAGGCTGAGGAGTAGATTGAAGTGATGGATCCAGCGTCAAGCTTTCGGGTTACATCTAGCGTCCCGCCCAACAGTCCTAAACGTACTCAAGGTCACAGATCCCATCGCAATAGCAAGGGAGTGCAAAAGTCGCAAAGCCTTAGCCCCACATATGAACAAGCTCAGACTAGCAGGGAAGAGGCACTTGCAGCTGCGGCCTCCTTCAGAGAAGACAGCCTTCAGATTGCGACTGACCCGTCTGAAGACAGCACCATCCATTCTGTCTCAGACCATAGTATCACACTGTTCCCATCAGTGACACCTCAAACAGCGGATGATTTGCTGGGATGAGCCGTATGATACGGCTTCCTTTGGCCTGCCACCGGGACACAGAAGCAGATGATGTTTGATAAGTACTTTTACAGCTGCATGTATCCTTTCTTTTACGCATTCTCATGATGTCGACTAATGATGTTGGTTTAAAGTAGGGTCTCGCGGGACTCAGAGTATATGACGCCGGCACCTGTACCTGCAGAGTGTGATAGATGGTACTGTTTGAGGCACTGCAGCAGCCGACGCCTGGTATTTGATTAAATGGACTAATGTAACACTTTCTCTTTAAGTGGCACTGATTGCTTTAAGTAATGTAAGAATAGTGAGACAGCCCCCTGGGTTCCGTAGAGCTCACAAGCTAATACCTGTTTGAAAGTACCATGGTAGGCCACAGCGACCACCCCCACAAAGCGTACGCACCGTATAAATGTAGCAATATTTGTATGATTAAGTTATAGGTTTGGCCCAGCTTAGTTCAATGGCTGAACCGTGTATTGACACTTCAGAGAGAATTTGGGGGTTCTGGCCCATGACTAGAGATTGGCTCCACATTATGTAGCACAGTATCTACGCTATTGATACACGCACCACTACTCCACTATGCTAGGCTCCTATAGTTTAATCACTTGGAATGTGCGGGGGCTCGGTTCTGTACACAAGGTGCATGAGCATCGACTTGGACGCAAGGCGCAGATAGTGTCCCTTTAAGAGTCACACCTCACCGAGTCAGAAGCCGGAAAAGTTTGCAAGAAATGGAGGGGACAGATCTTCTCTACTAACTATTCGGCCTTTGCAAGAGGGGCAACCATTTGGATCAGGCATGGAGTCCCATTTATTGAACTGGAACGGCATACCGATGACCAAGGTAGATACATAGTATTGCGCGAGACACTAGAGGGTTCGCCAGTGGTGTTGTGTAGCATCTATGCCCTAAACTTTGATCAAGACAAATATTTCAATAGATTGAGTACAGTGCTGACTGGGTGGTACATGTTCCCCATGGCTTCTGAGAGGTGACTGCAACTCGTGCTGGATGTATCGCTAGACGGATCACACCCTCCCCTAAATGGAGTAGGAAATATAAGGCAAGCTGAGGCCCTATGCAACTGGGCTGATGGGTGGGCACTGGGGGATGTATGGAGAATGATGTATCCAGCAAGTAAGGAATACTCCTTTTTCTCAACTGTCCACCAATTACATACACGCATTGATAGAATGTTTTGTTCCCTTAATATCGCAGCACAAGTGACTCATGCCACATATCTAGCGAAGACCTTCTCCGATCATAATCCCCTGGAGATCCACATTACATGGGGCAGAATACCCACATGGAAGCTATAGTCTCAGATGCTAGAGGATGCCCCCTTCTGCAGCACATTGTCCACGACTATCACAAGCTACTTTTTAGAAAACTGGAACACTGCTTTCTCTAACCTGATAGAGTGGGATGCGCTCAAAGTGGTGGTCAGGGATACTGCGATCGGTGCCACCATAGGGGCCAGGCAGGAAACACATAAAAGCCTTGTCAGAGTAGAAAACGCAATGAATGAGTTTGAGCAGGCAGCCACGAGCGACCCGGCCAAACATGCCCCATTACAGGAACTGCGCATACAGCATGCCGAATTGTTAGAAACCCTCAGGGTAATAGATCATAGAGGGTACACACAGCTGAAACACACTGAGGCTGATAAACACCTCCGATAATTCATAATGTTACTGTTCCAGGGATGGGGATGGCCTGCTTGCAACAGGATATAAATGGCGCATTTTGCAAGTAGTATAGCACTCTATACGGCGAACCCAGACACATTGACGCCTCACTAATTGACACATTTCTGAAGGGACTCCCTTATCCGAGGTTAACTGTGGAAACGCAGAAAAGCTTAACAGGTCCAATTACAAAAATGGAAATAAAGGCGGCCATCAAAGGGCTCCCACGAAATAAAGCTCCAGGCCTGGACAGCCTGCCGATAGATTTTTTTAACTTCTACTCTGAGGCTTCAATCCCTAAACTGGAGGAATTGCATAATAAAGCGCTAGAACTAGGACACCTTCCGCATACCGCAATGCAGGCGTTGGTGGTATCACTTCCCAAGCCGGACTGGGACAGCTCAGACCTCTCTGGCTAACGCTCACTTTCGCTCTTAGCAACAGAGTACAAGATCTTAAGTAAGATCCTAGCTAACCGACTTCTACCCCACTTAAACACATTAATACGCAGGGACCAGAGCAGGTTTCTACCAGTGCACAGCTCTTCGTTAAACATCAGGCGGCTACACCAGATCATGGCCACCACCCCTGAGGAGTATGGAGATGCTGGCTGCAAAGCACTAGACCGCGCCAAGCTTTTGATACTCTCACGTGGGGCTACATGTTCAAAGCCCTGGAAAAGTTTGAGTTGCCTCCTGAATACCTCGGTTGGGTTTGGCTGTTGTACACTAACCCTACTGCGAGAGCACGCACCAGCAGTCACATATCACAAGAATACACAGTAAACAGAGGCAGAAGACAGGGATGCTCCCTGTCCCCCTTGCTATTTGTACTGGCCATAGAGCCACTGGCACTTAAATTGCGACAGGTGGCTGGCCTGGCCTAGACAATACAACGCACTTGATCTCAGCCTATGCTGATGACATCATTATATACCTACGGGATCTCTCGGGTCTCTTGGAACCCTTTCCCGGTATTTTCCCCAGTTTTGAACAAGTTTCTGGTCTCGCCATTAATGAAGTGAAATCGAACACCTTTTTCTTGAATGAAGGCACCTTCCCGGATGAAATTAGCTTTGGTAGCTATATTATACCGGTGGCACATAGCACATTCAAATACCTAGGTATACATATATATATATATAGGTCTACTTGATAGCTATCTGATTAAAGCAAAACGCGCAGTGCGGTCGAGGGTCGCATTTTTGGCGTCATTGCCACAATCGGTAATGGGGCGGGTCGCCATATCCAAGATGGTGGTCCTTCGCCGATTGTTCTACTACTTCACTAATTTGCCAATATTTTTTTGGGGAAACAATTTTTATTGAAAGAAATGTACACCTTTTGTCAGTACAGGCTTCATCCTCACGACACATTTCGTTATCCAGATTATCATCTTACAACACTCTTAACAGTATTGTTCTGCCCTTGTGACTAACATGTTTACACATCCCGCAGTCTCTCCCATCTCCCCTCCCGTACTCTAGTCATGTTATCCCCTATAATGCAATGGTGCCCATCTTTTATTTGCTCAGCTCGGACTCTGAGGCCGACCGAGGGGGTTCACAGATATTACCTCTGAATGTGTTCCATTTTCCCCAAATCTGCTGCCATCTACGGGGGCACCCCCTGTTACTACACATCACCCTTTCCGCCGACATGGCCCCGTCTAGATCCCGGCACCACCTCGTGTGGGAGGGGGCTGACTGCGCCCCCCAATATTGTGCAATATTTCTTTTTGCTAATGCCAGACCGAGGGCCACCCAGGTTTGGTCGGCGCGGTTAAGATCCGTGGCGTCCCACACATTCAGCAGACACATCCGTGGCTCCGGGGGGACATCGTGACCGATCACCCGGGAGACTGTTGCCATGACCTCCCTCCAGTATAGGGCGATGTCGGGACATTCCCATATGGTATGGTAGAAGGTGCCTTGCAGGCCGCATCCCCGTAGGCAGAACGGAGTTACTGTAATTTGCCAATATTAATCCATGCCCCCGCCCCCCCTCATCCTCCATATTTCTTACTTTAGAAACGATACAGCTAGAGCTAGATCCACTTTGGAGAAATGGGCACCAGGGTATGAGTCTTAAAAAAATACAACTGGAAGGGAGGGCTGGGGGTCCCAAACTTTGTCAGTTGCAGTGGCTGTCCTACTGGACTGCGATCAGGAACCTGCAGGAAATAGGGTACACTACCCAGGACATCGATCGAGGGACACTTCATAAATTGTTACTGCCAAAAAGCAAACTTCCCCCTGCACACCACCACTACTTAAAACTTCGCTTCAGTGTTGGAAGAAAGCGTTGATGTACATGCCTGCGCTATTCCTTATGCTGGGATCATCCCGCTACGGGGGGATACCAATCCCTGGTGGAAGGCTCACAAAGCAGAGATTGCAGGCCTGGACAGAAATGGGAATTGATACTGTGGGAGCCCTATTTAGCGACAACACACTGCTAGATCACGAGAACTTCATGCGCATTGCAGGGACGCCTGGACACCTATACGCATGCTATGGTATTACATTATGTGAAGAAGACCTGGGCCCCTCAGCGAATGGAGCCTCTGCCGCATGAATTAGTCCGTACACTATACTACATGGGAGAGGTGCGACACGTTATAAAATGGTTATATACAGGTATCCGTGCTCTGGCGTCAATCCCCCTTACTGATTGGAGAGCGAAGTGGTCGGACGCTGCTGAGCGAGATATATCTGATAAGGCTTTGCCAAGTATACTGGAACATCCCAAAAGAGTATCCTGAAATGCAAAATTCAATTTCATACAGTGTATGATATTGCATAGGTCCTTCTTAACCTCACACCGCCTACACCGGATGTTCCCAGACACTCAACACCATTGCCCACGCTGTAGAGGCAGGTTTCACACATATGCTGTGGGCATGCCCGCACCTTAGAGAATATTGGGGGGGGGGGGGGGTGCGTGGCGCTGTGACTGAGGTCACACACCTGCAGATTGCAGACAATATAGAAGAATGCCTGTTAGGGCTCCTCAAGCGCACAAGCGCCCAGAAAGTCCAGCTTTGCTTTTTAGATCTTGCTCTGATATTAACAATAAGAGCCATAAGGATGAGATGGAAATCTGTGAGGTCCCCTGCACTATCTACATGGTATGAGGAGGTGGTTTGATGCAGTGCGCTGAAAGTGAGACAAGAAGTAGCCCGGGGGCTGCGCAAACACCCAATATCTAAACAGTGGGATGTCACACTGGGGAATTTTAGGGCAATAGACCTCAACCCGCAGCACGTCACCCCATTAACACCGTAACTAATCCCTTATACTGCAATAGACAGCGCAGTTAGAGGGCTAAAGAAAAACGCAAATCCCTGCACAGAGCAAAATAAAACAAAATAAAGTTAAAGGGAGCACCGTGCAACACCCAAATGTGCAATAGCTACTTCAGCATCTAGGTATGGTGGGCCAGACCACGGGTGGGGGGAGGTGGTAAGGGGAGTATTAGTTAGTGGTTATATTGATAGCCTTATCCTGTCTAGGACATTTTTTTAACTGTCACATTATACAAAATGGCATTGCAACAGTGTGAACTTTTGACGTGCTTATTGATCATAACCTCTTTTCCTGCAGTGCTTTTGGCAGAGGTGTGAGTTGTACTAAAGATCTCTGCCCATTATTCACCTGAGAGTGTTCACTACAGCTCTGACTCCCATCTCCTCTGTGCTGAGGTTTTCATTAGGAGTGCAGCCTTCTGTAGAAATATTTGTAAATACCTGATATGAGATGCCTGTCATCTGATTTGGTAATGACACATTTTTCAAAGGGGCAACCAGCGTTAGACTTGATAGAAGGGTGAATGACCCAGTGTTGAATTTGCTTGTAGTGCATGTATTGTCTCTCATGATTTCTGTACCCCTCCTTCAACTGTTTGAAGGACTAAATGCCCCCCATGTCATAGAATTCTCCCACTTCGATTGTAATTTGTGGTTTGCCACTGTATATACTTGTTACCCTTAAAGGCTGGGGAAAATTCTGGATTGCCAATTATGGGTGTCTGTGGAGAAGGTATAGAGGTTAGGCCACTGTAGACAGACACCCTGTCCCAGATACGAAATGTAGCTTTGAGGATCAATGATGTCTGCACCCTCAGGGGTCTATGTTTTATGGCCATCTAAGGAACCTTTTAGTTCTCCCATAGGGGAATTCCATGTGTAGTTATAGGCACTTGAATAGTCCCGCCCACATGCGGGGACCCTGAAGCATTTCTTGAGATAAATCTTCTTAAGTAGCTATTTTTTGCCTTTCTTCAGGAATGCCTGCAAAGACACTTAAGCGATAGAGAGACGATAATGCAGCCTAAATACATAGGCTAAACTGGCTGCATCTTCATCTTGAAGTAAAAAAAGGTAGCCAGAATATATTTTGTGCAATTTTTGTAGTTTTTAACTCACAGAAAAATGCCCTTCACAAAACTCCTTTTTTCATGATATAGATGAAAGGAGAGGACAGAATAGCCCCATAGGCTACCATATATGTCTTAAAAATAGAAGCTGTGTCTTTAAGAATACAGAGACCGCCAGTATCCCATCATGCACAGCCAGCGGCAGTTACTTCAGCTCTTTTTGAGGGTGATTAGAAGTGAATACATGTTCTATGTTATATATTTTTTTTAAATGCTCAAAATATAGTATACCGGCCACCTTTTTTCACTTCAAGATGAAGTTGTGGCCCGTGTAGCCTATTTATTTAGGCTGCATTATTGTCTCTCTATCTCTTAAGTGTCTTTGCAGGCCTTCCTGAAGATAGGCGAAAAATACCCACTTAAGAAGATCTATCTAAAGAAGTGCTCCAGGGTCTCCGCACTTATCATGGAAGTACCTGTACGAGAGAACTGGAGTTAAAGGTAAGAAATTGTTCCATATGGATTGGTTCATAGAGCATCAATGCTGCTCTGCTGATGTTCGGTGCCATTCAACTATATACCGAAGGTGTACAGCTGCTTAATGGTGTCATAGGTATGGGCCTTGCTTGTCTACTCTCCTCTGCAGCCACATAGGTTTGTCATTTTGGTAAGTGGGTCTTTATCCCTCCCCATCTCGAACTCTCAAGGAGTTTCTGTAATGATTCAATCATTCCCGGGGATAGCAGTAATGTCATCCCCTGCATTGTATATACGAGTTTTGGAAGAAGCGTGAGATTAAGCCCTGCAATTTACACCTACTAAAAGAGCTGTCCCATCTGCCAGCTCTGCAAGTCCATGTGGTCGGTTTTTAGGACGTCATTATAGTTCTCTGTGATTGTTTCATCAGTAATAGGACAGACCCTTATACCCAGATATTGGATGCTTGCTTGGACCCAAGTAAATAATTATAATCTCTGTAGATTGTTTTGGCTATCTCAGGTGCATCAAGGTTTAAGATTTGCCATTTTTGTGTGTGTATTTTAAATCCTGATGAAATGTCCCAATGTCATCTAGGAGTGGTAGGATAGCAGTCAAAATGGTTTTATCTGCATGTAAAGCTATTTTGTGTTCCAAATCACAAAAATCTGGGGAATAGATTTTATATTCTCTGCATGTGGTTCCATATATATGCAGAAAGCAACAGGGACAGAGGACAGCCTTGTCTCGCCCCTCTACTGACCCTTAATGAAACAGAGAGCTCTCGATTTGCACTCACCATAGCTGTGGGCTGTGAGTAACCACACACAACCCAAGACTTAAGTATGCCCGTAAAAAATATTGACATAAACGTTAAGAAGTGAGATGGGACCAATATAAAGCAACTGTGTAGGATCTTTCCCTGTTTTATGAATTAGTGTTAACGGCTTCCTGCAGTGCATGTTCATTTTAGGCTACATCCTATTAGGAGACGAGTGCACATTGTCCCAAAAGGCACAGTATATCTGGGGTTAATTTTCAAACAGTTATAGTCTATGCAAAACAGCCTCCACCAACATTTATGCAAGTTTTTCTCCATCTTTGAACATCTAGATGCACCTAGGTGCTAAGAGCACCAACAACCCTGTCACAATGTTATTTGTACCAGGGTTGTAAGTGCCCACTATTATGAAAGACTAGTGTGTGTGTTATGGGATCTGTACTTAGCTTTTAACTAGCGGCCCACTGATACAGAGCTTGTAGAGAAGGCATTCATATTTTTAGCTGAAATTGCATGTTTATTATGGCACGAGAGGCTACGTTTAGAGCCTGTGTATTGGCCAGTTCATGACAAGTGATTGGCTAAGGTACAAGGGTATACATATGTGGTAACTACGTGCCCAGTATTTTTGTGACCAGCAAAGAATCTTACGAACCAACCTATGTAGTAATATGTTGTAAATCCGACCTAGTTAATCAATATATATAATTTAAAAAAACACATTTTGCTGTGATTAGTCTGAGTGCTGAGGTTTTGGCGCTCAGCTAGGGAATGCGAGCCTGGGCATGTTCTCCACCCAGGCTGTACTGCAGCCTGGGTGGAGAACATGCAAAGTGCGCATAAATGTTTGGCCGACCTGAGAGGGCCGGCTAAACATTCATGCCCACTTACATAGTGCACACCTCTACTCCCCCTGCCCTGAGAGCAGAGCAGATCCGCCTGCCAAGGCGCCGCAGCAGGAACAAATGAAATAACTGCTACTTTCACCTTACCTGCCATCCAGGCCCCTCCACTTGGCCAACCTCAATCTAGCTGTCATTCCCCGGATCAAAAGGGAAAGAGCAGGAGGGTGCTCCTTCTAAGCCATGGCTCCGGCTTTATGTAACAAAGTGCCTCTTTACCTCAGGAATACCCAAAACCATCTCAGCTTCAGGAAATTACTTTAGACATGGCTCTTCACAGCTTAGTTTTCTTCATTATTAGAATCCTCCCTGTCTGTAACAGAATTTTATGAATACCATGTGTTCATGTTTTAGCCCTGAAAAGCCGCATTGCTAGGGCAGCTATGCTCTCTACAAGTATTTTTAACATAGCCTCTCTCCAGCCATCATTCAGTTCATCCATCGTATTCATACATCTGTCAATCTTTCCATCTTCTACCTCTCAATCGATCCATTCATCAGGCTTTTCTTCCAAATTCATTCTCTTCTGTATGCTTCTCCTGTCCCTTCATTTTTAGGTCTCGCCTTGGCAGCGCATGCGCTGTCTCAGCGAGACACAAAGTAATCTGTATATTGGCTTCAGCTCCGTGTAATTTCTCTGCCCCTCGTGATTGGTTTAAGTTTGGCATTGCTGTTCTTTTCTTGATTTCTGTTTGCTGTTGGTCCTATGGTAACTTCCGTGTAGTCCCGAGGCAGCGGCGCCTAACTACAGTTTCGCTCCGCTTGCACTTAATTGCGTGGAGTGTGCCATCTGGTTGGGGGCATGGCCCCCCTCCTCTCCCTCGTTCCGTGGGGCCGCTTGTTATATTTGGCCTCAAAATGGGGGCTTCTCTTGCGGCCGGCAGGGATCTTTATCTGTATGCAGCAGAGTGGTTCCGTCTGCCTGCTCAGATGTTTTGCCCAGAGCCGGCAAGCCGTGCCTCAGCCCAATCTGTCTTGTGCCTCCAGGCTAAGCCCCAGCAGGTAGGCCAGACGCCGCGCGGACACTATATTATTAAGAGCTGCATATTTATAACCTCGTCCCATTTAACCATTTTGTAATTTTATCACTTGTTCATTTGATCGGTTAATTTCACCGGTAGGATGTTCTGCTCATCGGCACTTTTCAGGCGGCTTTAATCACTTCTGCCTGACACCTTCCTGGGTCTGCCCCTCACATTCTTAATATATTAATACTTGCCTTGCAGGCGGCCCCAATTACGTTTGCCTGACACCGTACTGGGTCTGCCCCTCACGCGCTGAATATATGAATACTTGCTGTTTTTTACCCCAGACCACAGGAGCACACGTCTAACTCTGCGCTTTTGCATATGTCCTGTTTTTTCATACTCTATTAGGCGTTTTGAATATCGTGGTGTTTAAGCCTAATTTGTCCCATACATACAGTTGATCTGTTTATTTTGGGGTTTTACCCTAGATCATAAGAGTGCTTGCCATATACGTTGATGCCTCGGCTCGTGTTATGGCTCTTGGAGCCACGCTTTGGCTCATCTCTCCCTCAGCTCTGGTTATTAATTTGGTAGCTTGTCCACCTCTAGTGCACACCTGTGGGTTGATGCCGTCTTGGTTGGGGTGGACTTTTTACAGCATTAACACGACTAACAGGATGCAGTGCCTGGGGTTGCTCGTTGGGTTATTACTTGTGTGTAGACGGTATTGCATGCTTTCTCTGGCAAGCAGACACTGAAATCTACCAGACTCACTTAATTGACAATGAAAATGGACTGTATGTGAGTTTTTAGGACATGAGAACTGAGTAACTGCTCCTTGATTTATAACTTGCCCACATTTGTATGTCTTTCCTCTATCGCAGGTGTTGTCTAGTGTAATTTGTTTAAATCCTTGATGGAGTTCAGATAGGTAAATAACAATGTAGAGGCAAATATGTAAAAGTATAGAAGCGTTGGTTATGTGTAAAAATACAGACTATCTCACAACAGGCATCTTTGCTTGAAAACGGGCTAATTATTTTGTAACTAGTGGCACTTCCTGGGGCACAGGTGCAAGGAGTTGCCTGCAATATTCCACAGATGTCCTAACACATACACAAATAAAGATGTGGTTTCTTCACAAAGAAAAGTATGCATATCTCAAAATATATATCAGCAGGTTTAAAAGTACATTCAAGTCATGTAATGTTGTTGGCCAGCACCCCTACTTTAAACATTCTTCCAGCACCACTGCATGCCTCTGGATCGTCAATCTTTCACTCCTGCGCAGACTCTTCAGATCTATGTATGTGGCTAAGTGTATGTAGTGCACACCTATGGGTTTCCCTCTGCCAGTCCAGAGTGGACTCCTCAGATGTTAACTGTGACTGCTTATTACCCAGTGCATACCTGCTGGTTGGCATTGTTTGCTTCTGGATGGATATCAAGAGCTTTACCATGGCTATCTTAGACCTATGCACTCTTGGGGGTGCTCCTCTGCCGCTCAGGCAAAACATTTGTCCTGGCTAGGTTGGTAATCGAGTGCAGCAATTCTTCCACTGTGTCATTCCACTCTTCATGCATCGGCAACTAAATTATCGAAGTAACACAAGCGTGTCATCCACTACTCATCACACATGCTACTAAAACCCCTACTTAGACCACAATCTTGCTCTTCCACACTCCTCTTTCCTCCACTACTTGCTTTGGTAGTGCTACTTGAGTAAGGATAAGACACCACTGATTAAACAGGCATTTGCAATGCAATAGGTCTCGCATTACGCGAGTTTGAGCTATTGACATTTCAAATAACAATGACTTTTAAATAAAAGGCATTGTCATTTACATTGCCAATAGCTTAAACTCGTGTAAATGCGAGACCTATTGCATTGTAAATGCTTGTTATATTAGAGAGTTGAAGTAAAAAGTAAGTTAAAACACATCTGAGCCGTGTGTGCAGCCACATCCCTGGTCTATCTATGCCTGTCTTCTCTAGTCTTATTTTCGTCACCTGTCCCGGTGGCATCCATTGCTATCTTTCAAACTATTAGATTCCATTATGCCCTTGTAGGAGACAAATAGGCATATATACTACAAAAGAGCAGATGACGGAGAAAGAGACCAAGAGAGAGCAAACGAGCAAGAGAAAGAGCAGCCTCAAAGGGACGTCAGAAAGATATGCTATGGGAAAGAGGAACAAGCAGGCTGGGTGGAACAATAGTTAAACTGTTTGTAGAAGTAAGACCAGAGACAAATAATCTGCAATAGATAAAGAAGGGCCCTATTTTCAATGAGGGATAGACAGAAGGATAAGCATAAAGAGCCTGTGAATATAAGTGGAAAACAATAACGCAGGTCCTATGTAAAGGTAGAACAGAGTCTGAAAGTCTAATACATTAAGTAACTATGGGAAGAGAAACAGATCCTTTTTAAAGCTCAAACATAAAAGCAAAGATTCTGTTGTTAAGGGATGAAAGTCTCTCATACATGGAAGTGCTGGATGAAAGGGCTAGAAGATATATTGAGATGATGAATTAGGGATACAAAAGAGAAGCACTGAATATAGAAATGAGGAACATAGGCAGAAGGTCTGTGATAAATGGTGAAACAAACACAGTGAAGAATCATAGCATAGGGAGAGAATGGTCTATCTTACACGAATTAGCATGGTCAAGATCAAGAAGAGATTGACTAGAACTGGGGACAACATGAAAAATAGCCTCCACATAGGGCAAACAGGCAGAGGAACTAAGCAAATCACAGAGAGAAAGCGAGGCTGCAATAAGGACAAAAAGAAAAGATCGAGCCTGTGGAGAAGAGGTGGACACAGTCCTAATAAGGGGAACGACTGAGACTGTGATGAATGAAGCAATGGGGCCAGAAGGAGCAGACAGGGTAGTAATACCATGAATAATGAAAAGATAACTAAATGACAGAGGGAGAGACAATAAACACATAAAATATGAAGAGAAAACATAAAGCGAGGCTCTCTCTTTAGCATATAGGGCATACAAATAAGGAGACAATAAAAAACACAATGCTGTCAAGAAGAAAAGACAACTGTGATGGCGATACGATGCCTGTACATGCACTCTCCTCAGCTGCTTTCCGGTTATTCACTGGTAACAAACATGCCTTATCTCCTAGGTTACATACTGTGACATACTGAAAACGTAATTTACTTCAAAAAGATGATTGTTTTTCTGCAAGCATTGCTGCCAGACAATGGGTGAACTTTAATAGTACAAGTGTGCTTACATTATTCTTTCATATGTTGCAGGTGCAGATAAAGCAGCTTCTAGAGTGATGCAGGTAAGTTACTTACACTTGACAAAAAAATATTCTGTTTGGGAACCGAGGCAGCCTTTCAGTGTTTGCATTTAAAGCTCATCCTTCTATAATAAAGTGATCGAATCAAAAGCAATCGCAAGGCTCCTTTATCCAAAGCAATCACATTCAGCTTAAATCCATTACCTCTCCTTGTCTTTAATCATCGTGACAAAAAGTATTGAATATAAACAAATTTTTCTCTAATTAGAGCTAAACCATAAATAACAACAATGCTCTCTCAACAGTCTAAATAGCCAAAGTCCACCCCACAGCTCGAGATCTCCCATCTTTGGAGCTCCTTCTAACCTCTCTCTACTACTAATCTGATCAACATCCTCTACTCCAACCAACGCAACTTTTATGACAATGACAGTCTCTCCTCTTCCTTAAACCTCTTCTTCAATCTGTATTTACTCCCTCATCTGAACATTATCAGAACCTACCTTCTTACTGCTACACTACTGCCAAATTATTCTTTTACTTTAGAAACCCAACCTTGATCCTGAAGAGCTGGCAAATTATCTTTCTGTCACTCATTCCATGACAAAGTCCTGTAAAAAGCATCATGTAGGCCAACACATTTGGGTCCCAAACTACCAATCTGGTGTAGATGAGTGTATACTAATTAAAAATAATGCCTAATAATACGCCGGTACAACAGCCAAGCTTCTGAAAAGACTTCAGCGTATCCAGAACGCCTCCGCCCGTCTCATCCTGGACGCCCCCCGACGCAGCCACATCTCGAGCCACCTGAGAGACCTGCACTGGCTCCCTGTCAACAAGAGGATCACGTTCAGACTCCTCACCCACGCACACAAATCCCTCCACGACCTGGGCCCAAGGTACCTCAACGACCGCCTGACCTTCTACACGCCCACCCGACAGCTACGATCCGCGAACCTCGCCCTCGCCGTCGTCCCTCGCATCCAGAGAGCCACCGCCGGAGGAAGATCCTTCTCCTACCTAGCGGCCAAGACATGGAACTCCCTGCCCGTCCACCTGCGGCTGACCCAGGACCACTTCGCCTTCAGGAAACAGCTCAAGACCTGGCTGTTCGAGCAGTAGCAGACCCCCTCCCCCAAGCGCCTTGAGACCCTTCCGGGTGAGTAGTGCGCGATATAAATTCCATGATTGATTGATTGATTGAATTTAGACATGGTTTAGTTAGTAAGGCTAGGCCTCAATTGGCTGGCATTGATAGCTTTTATTTTATTTAATGAGCGCAAGCCTTTCTCTCCCTTTGTATGCTTGTCTGTTTTCCAGTTTCAGGAAAGTCACTGAAAAGAAGCCTCATATTTATGTTCTGTCAAAAAAGCAATGTTCAAAGTATGGGGGGCATGGAATAAGCATCAAGGGGGTATATGTGAGCCGCCACCAACGCTTGATGATGAAACCCTTGACGCGGACTGAGTTGCAAGACTTTATGATGTACATATGGGGCGTGGCTGTCGGATTTGGGCGAATGTGTGGGGGTGATGTTGGGTGGTTGGGGGTTGGGCCACTTGTGATCTTGTTATATGCTGAAAAACGAATGCGTAATCAACCGCAAATGCAATGTACTGTGTTGAAAGAAAACAATAAAAATCTTCCCAAACAAAAAAGCAATGTTCAGGATGTTCCTTTATTGTACGACTTTTCAATGTTTTCTGCTGACACTCTTTGAATGTCATTTATTAGTTGAACAAGTCATTGTATTCAAAGTGAAATAAAATGTTAGTTTGTTCCATTAATTAGTTATACAAAGGCTGTCCAATAGAATGTATTTGGAAATGTGTGTCTCTAAAAGTATTGTTTTTACCAGAAAATTGACTGACTGTGCGTTTGCAATATTGCTTGTGATGTCATGTCATGCTATGTCAACGGTGTGTCTTCTGTACTCTGCAACCTTATAAAACTACTGTATTTCGGATAAGAGCCAATTCTGTTTTGAGCTTTCTATCTGAGCAAAGTCTATGATAGTCTGTTAATTGATACAATACTTAATCTTTAGGCTTACTTCTTTGGAAGCAGATTCGATGTCAGTCGGTCTATTGACTTTCTACTTATTTCTTCCAATGGGGTTTCTTCAGAAGTTGACCTAATGTTAAGCCTCTCACAGAATATTGTTTTAACTATTTTGATTGAGACTAATTTCAAATAAAGTCACTAAATACTTTTTGCTTTCAGTAATGAGTATATTTGTTAATAAACCCATTAGGTTTTAAACTGGAATCTTGGTCTCACACAAGTTTGAAGTTTGATTATTAGCTTTGGACTAGTCTAACAAAGACTCATGGGGGGTCTTACGAAGACTCAGTTCCGATCTTGCACGTTAACCCCCTTAATTGGTTCATTAGAATGTAATCACTGGTTTTTGTTCAGACTATAGCAATGAAGTGTTAAACATTAAGCACAGGGTGAAAACCCTCAAACCACAAAGGTGATGCCTGTCCTCTTGACCACCTAGATTTATCTGCTGCATTCAGTACCATTTATCATTAAATTCTGCTTGACATTCTGATGGTGTATGGGCATCCTGGCATGGTCCTCAATTGGGTGGCCTACTTATGCTCTAACCAGCACCTATATGTTCAACCTAAATAATATGCACACAGTCTCATATGAGTCCTCCAGGACTCTCTTTTAGCCCCCATGATCTTCAACTTTTGCATGTAGCCCTTTGGTAGACTCGTTACCTCTCTTAGCATATCCCTCTATTGTGTGTTGATGACAAACATCTTTACCTCAAAGTGTAATCTACTGTGGATGTCCAAAGCTGTAATTGTGTTTGCAATTGTTTAATCTTAAACTTCTATGGCCTATCTCAAATTAAAATAACAGTTGAAAAATATATTAATAGATCATAGCTAGCATATCTATCCCATACTGCTTCTCTCTTTCCTTTTCATCATGCGCAAAATCTCCAAGCTTTCACATTGATTTTTGTATCTCTCCCTCAGCAAAAAATACCCGAACTTCCTCATTCTAAATCAGCCTTTTCTGCACGTGTAAACCATTTATTCTTCCTGCTGCTGATTTGAAGCAATACATTTTTAATCAGCCTCTTCAGTGCTGCTCTCCTTCCTCTCAAAACTGCCGTGCATGCATTGGCTTAATGCTGGTGAACGTAAATCTGATCACATTACCTTCAACCCTTTTGAATCGTTGTCTTTACTGGATACCCCTCAAAGCGTGTATTTATTAATTTTAAATCTATGTGCATCATTCTCAAGTTTCCACACACTAAGAAGGGGTGAGAGGCAAATCTCTCTACTCCAGCCTCCCCAATCATATAGCACTTACACATCAGGAGGAGTAGCGAGCAGTGTTGAAAAGGTGGCACATGCTCTGTAAGAAAATACTGCCCACACTCACAAAGTTGAGACATGCTTCATCATTGGGCTTGCTTACAATACACCACTGTGCGGACCAACACCTGGGGTGGAGCATAAGGGAGGGGAAGGCAAAACACACATAAAAAAGAAATGATATCTCAATATGCTTTGGGATCACCAACAGAAAGTGCAGTAAAGAAATAAAACTAGCTTGGTGGTGTCTTTGTGCAACAATTTATTCCTAGACCCACCGTCTAGGTCTAAAAACATGAAGGATGGTGGTGATAGGAGAAGTTTTAAGAGTCCCTGCACCTCTTATAGATTTCATTGTAATCTCTCTTTTGCGAACATCCTCCTCGCTGTTAATACAGTATTTATTGTTTATTTACATAAACAATGCCATCTAGTACGAACTAAATGGGCTCATCTGTTTCTTGAGTGCAGCCACCTGTCGATGCAGTAATTTCCACTACTCGCCTAATTTTGGAGCTATGTGGTCGGTACCTCTATGTATGCCACTGATCATCTGAAGAACACTACTCATTTATGTTGTCCTTGCTGTATTATAACAAACGCAAAAACAACAATTGATGGACAGAATGCAGAACAATCTCATACATTCACCACAGTACAGAGATCTGGGCCTAAATCCATCGTTTTTTTGCTCACCATTCCAGTTTGGACCCAGCCATATGCAAATCAGTCTTGTCCCTGCTCCCAATGGGAACAGTCCAGCCCGAACTGCCAGGCCAGGTCCTCCCTGGACTGGAAACAAGCATCCTAGGACCGGTTTCGGGCTTTCAGCCCTCATCAGCCAGGATAGCTTGACTCCAGTGGCATGGAGAGCAAAGGACCCACGTCTGGGCATACCCATCCTACTCGGGGTGACAAATGCAAAAACAACAATTGATGGACAGAATGCAGAACAATGTCATACATTCACCCCAGTACAGAGATCTGGGCCTAAATCCATCGTTTTTTTGCTCACCATGCCATTCCTGTTTGGACCCAGCCATACGCAAATCAGTCTTGACCCTGCACCCAATGGGAACAGTCCAGCCCGAACTGCCAGGCCAGGTCCTCCCTGGACTGGAAACAAGCATCCTCGGACCGGTTTCGGGCTTTCAGCCCTCATCAGCCAGGATAGTATTGTAACAAACAGCAGGTATCTTACTATTTCAAGAATGGATCTCTGGCTAAGTCGATCTGAATCTTTTTATCTACAATTTTTCTGTTTGCATACGTATATAGTAACTTTTTAAATCCAAGGTTTCCTTTAATTGTTCAATTACCTAAAGGCTCTGCTTTGCCTAGTTAAACAATTCTATGTGCCTGTTTTAAAAAATGGGCAAAGCCATAATAGTGAATTTTTCAATACAATT
The DNA here is from genome assembly GCF_964204655.1 of Triturus cristatus. NCBI lineage: Eukaryota > Metazoa > Chordata > Amphibia > Caudata > Salamandridae > Triturus > Triturus cristatus. Next base: position 1,062,778,629 of record NC_140588.1, on the reverse strand, counting down.
CGCTGTTACTTGAGTAATTAACAGCTGTCCACATCGAGTCTTGCGTGTAAAACGTTCCATTTATTAATTTTTAACTAGCATTTGGACTATATCAGTCTCATACTCTACTTGACTCAATTTATAAATATTTCTTCTTTTCCTCCATTTTAACTTAAACGCATACTTGTGAACCCAGCGTGAGCAACCACTATTAAAACTCGGTGCATACTGAGATGGCAAAGGTGAACGTCTCCACTTTAAATGGACATCTTCCTTAAAATTTTAATGACTGCTTTCTGTGATAATTTGTTTGAGACTTGCCATTTTTCTTGATAAAACCACTTAAACAAATGAACTTATACAGTGAATTTCATATCAGGAGTTATGCATCTTGAAACTCACACATCTAATCCCACCTTAGATCCTCTTCAGCCTCTTGTCACTTCTTGAGCAAACTGCTCCATAAATATGTGGCCCGTCTGTTCTCTCCCACCAGTTGGACTAATTTCCCTGCCTCAAGAAGGCCATCTAGTCCATCTCATCACTTGACTCACTCACCAGACCTGCCACCAAAAGGAGCAGGGGGTGGGAGGCTCCTAAACTGAACACACTTTCTTACATCTCTTATTAGATGTAATTTATTCATTATTTATATATTTATTTTGGAGTTTTATATAGCGCTAGCCAGACCCTAAGGTATCGGAGCCCTTTACAACATTTGTCGTATGACAGTCAAGAATACAAAGAGTGGTACAGTAAACAGTGTTCAATGATGGCTCATTGATCGGTATAAGTCACGTAGCATTCAAATGGAGAGCAGTAGTGGTGGTGGAAATAGTAAGGGGGAGTAATGTGCAGGACAAGAGGAAGAAGCTGTAAGGAGTAGTTCTTATCGTAGTGACTGGATCCACAGTTGGTGGCGGATCGTTATTGTAGGTCCGTTATCACTTTGTGAGAGCTCGATTGAGGAAGAGCACTTTGAGCTGGGTTTTGAATTCTTTGAAGGACGGGTTAGTCCTGATATGTATAGGGATGGCATTCCAAATTTTGGGTGCATTTCCGGAGAAAGACCGAGATAAGGTCTTTTGTTTGCGGGTTTTCGGGGCGATGAGTAGCAGAGTATTGGTGCTCCTGAGGTTTCTGGTCTGTCCTGCTTTGTTGAGTTTGGCTGCTAGGTAGGTGGGTTTACCAGTGTGCAGAGCTTTGTTGGTGAGACAGGCAGTTCTGAAGTTAGCACGCATTTCTTTTGGGAGCCAATGAAGTTCTTTGAGAGCGGGGGAGATATTTCTTTACTCCATTTATCATTCTGGCTGCTGCATTTAGGGTTGCTCTAAGAGGAGCAAGGTGTAGTTTAGCCGTGCCAGTGAGGATGGCATTCCTGTAGTCTAACCTGGATTACACGAGGGATGGCGTGACATTTGGAGGGATGAGGGGTTTGATTTTGTTTAGTAGTTTTAAGTTGAAAAAGGCACATCTTGCAGTGTTCTTGATGTGTTTGACCATGTCTAGGTTTGGGTCTAGAGTGATTCCCAATGACTTCACGGAGTCTGCCAGGATGTGAGTGCAGTTGAGAGCATCAATAGACTTTATCCATTCCGTGATTCGGGGGGTCTGCTCTTTGTTGGCTATGAGGAGGATTTCCGTTTTGTCTTGGTTGAGTTTCAGATGGTTTTGTGACAGCCATTTTTGGACTTCTATTAGGGTGTCATTGAGTCTTTGCATGTCCCCTATGGTGGAGGTTTCGCGGTAGATCTGGGTGTCATTCGCATAGAGGTGGAAGGGAATATTGACTTTTTTGAGGATGATGGTTAGTGGCTCCATGTAAATGTTAAAAAGTGCGGGTGAGAGAACTGAACCTTGGGGAACGCCTCTAATTATAGGGTGTAGGTCGGACGTGAAGTTTCTGACTTTTATTCTTTGAGAGCAGTTATGCAGGAAGGAGGTGAACCATTGTAAGACCACCCCTTCTGCTCCTACCCTTTCTCGGAGTACGTTGATGAGTAGTTTGTGGTCACCGTGTCAAAGGCCGCCAAAAGGTCCAGCAGTATAAGTAGACAACAGCGGTCCTTGTCCAGTGATTTGTGGACGTCTAAGGTTTTTTTTTTTGTAGCATCATCTTTGTAGTTAAGAAGAATGGTAATGGTCTGAGATGAGCAATCAGAATCAAGGAGTTCAACAGTTGGCTGGTATACAGATATATCAGGATGGAAGGAAAGCGTATGTTACCTGTGGGGTAAGAACAGCGTTGTAAACGCGGTTTCCCCTCCATTACTCATAGAATATCTTCCATGGCCCAGCAGGTTAATTTTGGTTGCGTGAAAAAGGTGGGAGCATCTGCTGTGCCTTTGGGAACCATCAGTGACTTTCTGACCAGAATAACTCTACCACAGATTTCACCAGAGTGCAGGGAGGTACTCAACCGGCAGATCACCATTTTTGAGGTACAGAAGGCTATTTGTGCACTTGCCAGCAGCAAAACCCCTGGGCCAGATGGCTTACTGGCTGAATTTTATAAAGTATATACATCATGGCTGGCACCCTGTCTGAAACCTTTATATGGCACCGCCCTTACTGCGTTGACCTTGCCGCCTACATAAGACCTTCTTATTTTGTTGCCTAAACCAGATTGAGACACGATTGAGCTGGAATCCTTTAGACCTCTTGCACTGTTGAATACAGATTACAAAGTCCTGGTGGACCACCTAGCCCCCTTGATACCACAACGAGTGCACTTGGAACAAAACAGTTTTGTACCTGACAGAAATAGCTCCTTGAATCTCCAACGTTTTTGTTATTTTATTATTGCACATGCCCCACAGCAATATCCCCACTTGTGATGCTTAGTTCTGTACTTGCTTCACGTTTTTGCTTCTTTTGAGTGGCCCTTTCCATTTGAAGTACTCACCCTGTATGGACTGGGATCCCGCTTCCTCCAACTGGTCAAATTATTGTACACCAATCCCTAGGCTAGAGTTAAAATTGGCTGCCATATCTCGGATCACATCCCAATAAAATGGGAGACTTGCCAGGGATGCCTATTGTTTTCCCTATTGATTTCTTTGGCACTGGAACCTTTAGCTCTCGATCTGCGCACCGAGAGCCAACATTGGGGTATTCCCTTGGGGGATGGTACGCACTCGGCCTTCCTTTATGCAGACAATATGTTGCTCTAAATGACGTTTGGTATATACCTTTCACTATCGCTAGCCTACTGACTTTGCCCCCAACTCTGGCTTTAGAGTCAGCTGGATCAAATCATTGCCTCATCTCTTTCAACACTCATACTTTAGACCTGCTGTACAGGGTGAATGGCATCAACTTGCTGTGTACATTTTGCTTTTTAGGGATACATATTTACCACATGCCGGAGGACCGTCCGGAAATTTTTCTGGTTTGTTTTGTCTCTGCATTACATGCACAGATGTCGTTTTGGCAGACTCTACCTCTGATCGCGATGTCATATATTACTTCTGTACTGTTTATGAATGCTCATTTGAACACTACTTCTATGCACATCTTCTTGTAATATGACAACTATACTGTGGTGGACTATAAAAAAGCCAATACAAAGTATTTAAAAAACGAAAACATAAAGATGGAGGATGACTACTAAAAGCAGGTCACTAGGAACAGAATTTGCCAGTAGTTGTGGTAAATGCCTGCACAAGAGTAGTTCCCATTGTTTCCTATCGCTGACACCTTCTTGAGGTGGTTGCACAAGATTTGCAAATCTTGGCGGCCCTTTTCTGATCTCAGCACTATAAACGCCCCACATTGGAAACCCACGCCTTGGTAAGCAATAGAGATGTGGAGGAAAAGCAAGGTCTTTGCTGTCAACTGCTAATAATCCAGAGCCTGTTTCTGACACAGTGCTCTCCTGCATACTTGCACTCAAGGTGCAAATATGCAAGGAGAAAGAAGAGACAAATAAGTACGACCAAAGGTTGAGATAGGTTTATTTTGACAAGGGCCATATAAGAGGGTACCAATTATAGCAATTTGATTAAAAGACCGAATAGGACACTGCTGCGATGAAGATTGATTTATTTGGAACCTAGTGACTTTACCAAACAATATTAGTTTATGGAAATTTTTGTTCAAATTGATATGTCTTTCTAAAAGTGTACAAACGCAGAAAAGAGAGCCCTAGAGAAGGTAATATGAGAGACTACATCTCTGTGACTTTAAAACTGAGTCAAGTTAAAAGATTTAAGTAAGAACAATACAACAAGAATATGTTATGTTAATAAACCTACAATGTTAACTTGAAGAATGTAACCAGGTTTCAAGAACCCCCACCCCCAAGTAAAACTGCATCAGTACTAGAAAAAGACAATGTGCTTCATTTTATCTGCCCACTAAATAAAAGCACAACATATTACTTACCTGCATTTTCACAAGAGAAAATCAAGGTATCTCTGGGTGCTAATGTGTTTTGGAAATAAACTGAATTGTTTTATGAGTATCAGTGATATTATACGTTGTGTGGTTGTTTCATTCAGTGCATCATATGAGATACTGCCCCTACAATAACAGGTAGTTCGAAATAAAGAGGAATTTGTCTGTCATGTAATCATCATGTCAGAATTCTTTTTCTGTCTCTCTCCCCATTCCCCTCTCTACAACACTGTTCTAGAGTGTATGCAAATCGCTCGTTCTGGAAAGGGTTGTTTGGAGGAGGTGGTCCTGCATCACTCCCGCTGGTCAGCTACTACGAGGACTCTTTTGAACAAATCGTGATTGACATAACCAGATTTGACATACCTGAACTATGCATACCTCTGTGAACCCCATCAAAGGGGGAGTCATATGTTACCTGTTCAGCTGGAATTCCTGAAATGGCAGCCAAAGTTGGATGTAGTCCCCATGAGGCAAATGGATGTCTTGGAATTTCCAATCAACTCTGTGTCACTAAAGCTTCCACTTCCCAATGCCATGATGACGTCCGTATAAAGAAGAACGAGCTAAGACAATGTGTCTTTCTCTTAGCTAGCCGGCATAGTGGGCCTACTGGCCCCGTTTATTCAGCCAATATTCCTAGGTCCTTTTACATTATTAGCTCTCTCCAGAGGCTCAGGATCCTATACTTGCAGAAAGGTCTGTGGTCCTCAGAAGTAATGTACCTATTGGAGGATGTGAGTATTGAGATTCATTAGTTGCTGGACAACGTGGAGGCCTGGAACAGCCGGTTGATCTTCGGTTCAGTGTCTGATATCATTATCTTGTCTATTGCTGTGCGCGTCCGCTGTGGAGCTTGGTGTCGAGAACTGTCTTCTGAATGCAGGTTGTCTGGAGACAAGTTGTGCCTCCACATAAGGTTTCTGGAGCTGTTGCTGAGATCTTTTATGATCCTCAGCGTCGTCAAGGAAAACATAAGAAACCATGTCCACCTCTGTATGGACAATATGTTGGATGTCCAATTAATCAACAGGCTTATCAGAACGAAGGTGGTTTGCCTGGAATGGGAGGAAACTCTCAGTGGCGGCTTCTGAGTACTGCCAGAAGTTTTCACTGACTGGTCATGCGGAATTCAGAGGAAGTGTGCATCTGCACTTTTACTCATATCTAGGACGTGACTGATCCACTTTTCATCATGTTGCTTTATTTTATAGTTGCACAGCGATGAGAGAATTTTGTTCATTGGACTACCCTATTGTCTCTACAATAGCAGGACTAGATGCAATGGTTGTGATGGTTTAAAAAATGACTTGCATACAGAGAGGCTACATCTGAGACTAGTTGAAGATAAAACTTTTCAATGACTAGTTTGAAGTTCTTAAGATATCAAATCTGCCCCTCATAAATAAAGACCTTAAAAGCCCTGGTTACCTTTGGGGAGTGAGCACGAAAACAAAAGAGGTCTACACTAGCTACCTACATCACACAGCTCACTAATTTAAATGTTGGAGAAGATGCCACTGCAAATGGCTTCTTGAGGGAAATCAACAACTGACCTCTCAGACTTAGGTCAGCTATTGCGTTCTTACTTCCTGAGGCCAACTTGGGACACTCCTCAAAAGTAGATTATTACATTAGCTGTGTATTAAACTGTGTTTCCTCAAAACCATAAACATCAACCCCACTGTGGTAAAAGACCTATCGGACAACACATTGGCACCCAACACTTTCCCACAAAATATTAAGCAAAGCAACATGATGAGTTTCACAAACAGCTGCTTTTGAAATACATTTTAATTGTTGAGCTACTCTTCAAAAAGATTTAATACCTTTTTGATGCCCCATACATTAGTAATACACTCAGGAGATATCACCATCCAAATTCTCTTCATTAACATACACATCAACAGTTGTTCCAAAGCAGCTTGTTTGCTAGCAGAATATGACTTGCTAGAACTGCTGAGTGATATGAGTTTACCTTATGGTACTTACCTTAACCCACCAACATGAACAAAAAATTCAGAACCTTAACAACTTTTGCCACCACAGGATCGAAGTTAATTCACAAACACCAAATACACTAGGCACTCTAGATGGATCTATTTTACTTGTGTGTGTCTGGTGCCCAGGACTAGTCGATGAAGAAAGCAGCTTGCTATAAAGTCCCCAGAAACTTGCCATGTGGCAAAGCTGCCCTTCATGCATCATGGAATGTAACTCCCTTGAGGACCTAGAAGTAGCTCCAGGAAAGAAAAAAAAGGGGAACTGGGAAGTCCATAGAGAGTTCCAGGTGAACACACGGAACAGGTGAACCAAACAAGCAACCTCCAGAGTAGAATCACAAGGATCACATTTTCTGACTCTCTCCTACCCTGAGCTGTTACCATCTGTATCGTAATGTGGAAAAGGCATGGGTTGCAGTTGGTTCATGCACCAATCATAATGGAATGCATCCTTTATATTTGTCGGTGGTGAACAATTACTGATGTCTTATCCAATCAGGATCCTAGTTTGCTGCAATTTTCCGAGCTTGTGAGCACCCAACAGCATAAGCCCGTGAGCCTACGTCGTAATTTTTGAGGTGGGACTTCATGTTTTCAGCCACCAGTCTTCTATTTCAGGGTCCCCAAGTTGTTTACTATATGTCAATACTTGATTTGACCATAATGCAGTTTTATCAATATTCGACAGAAATGTCTCGCAAAAAAATATTGAGGACACGAACATCAATTTTACATACTTTGTATGTCAAGTCAAAAATATGGACAACAAAAATCTAGAAAATCAATGTGCTTAAAAAATGAATAAGTATATTAAGTTTTAACTAGTATACACTATATTAAATTAAAAACATATATTAACTTTACAAAATATTAGTATTAAAAACTACTTTATAAAAGTATATAAAATATTTATAACTTACAAATAAAATTAGATAATTTAAAATAATTGCTAAAAAAATAATAAACACAATATTTTAGATAATAAAAATTAATATTTACACAAAAATATTCAAACAAATACTAATATAAATGCATTATAATACCATACACTAGATAATAACCATGTAAACAATGTATACAATAACAATATTAAAGAAAACAAATAAATTAATTAAGTAAAAATACTAAAAAATATACATTTATTTACATCAGATTTTCTTTTTCAAAATTGACACAGCAAATATATTAAAACAACTTAAAAGATCAGATAAAAAGAATTCGACTTGCCGGTGTAAAATCCACTACTCCCACTCCAATTTCAGTAACAATAGGGGAAATATCGGACTTTGAATGGGTGAGATTTACTTTTCCCACTGCAACGTAAGCTACAGTAGGGATAGTGTTGAAAGTTGTAGGTGTTAGATGTACTATTCTTACCCCAATGTAATAAACAATAGGGAAAGTGTTGGACTCTGGAGGGGTCAAATTTAATATTCCACTCCAACCAGAACAAAAGTAGGGAAAGTGTTGGACTTTGGAGGGGTTAGATTTACAATTTTCTCCAGTATTTAGGGTGTCTTTCATAGATTCACATGCCTGAATCATTCCCCGTCGTCGGAGTGGGAGTCCCACGGTACATAAAAAGGTATTAATTATCCATATAATAACCAAAAAACCTTGGTAACATGAAACCAGGAAGTAAAGTAGCCTAAGCTACAAGGAAAAAAAACTTCCACACCTAAGACTCACAGTCATTTTGTACAGTCCAAACTGCAGCCAATCAGGTGACAGCACCCACCAGAATGTTCTCCTCAGAGGCTCAGACTCTCAGATTTTCTACTGCGCGTCGTGTGAAGGGAGTCTCCCTGAGCTCTGCTCAGTACTTCAGTTTTTTTATGGATTTTGCTTAACTTCATGATGTCAACTTCTAAGAGGTCTCTCTTTAGGTCTTGTGAATCTTGTGGGAAGCTCCGGCTATTCTCTGAAGATCCCCACAGGAACTGTATCTACTGCCTCTATCCCGAACATGAGGTGAGGGATTGTAAGATCTGCAGGACATTCCCTCAGAAAACCCTCAGGGATAGGGAAGGGCACCTACTTCTGTGGCTACAGAAGATTAAGGACAAGGATAACCCTTTATCTGAGGTGGAAAGTGCAGCCTCTGAGTTGTCTATATCCTCTAGAAACAGGATGGCTGAAGAGGACTTATCATCTCCTGGGGCAAAGGTGTTGAGAAAAGTTCAGCCTGCTAAAGGTTCTGGCTTACCTTCTACTGCTTCTTCTTCAAAAAAGGTTTCTCCACCTTCCAAGTCTAAGCCTGCTACGCCCCCGAGAAAGACAGGAAAGTCTCTGACATCTAAAACACTTCCTGAGAAGGAATTACCTCAGCAAAAAATGCCGGCGTCGTCGACGGCTCCTTCGTCGACGCTACATCTACGTCGACGGTTTCATTCTCGTCTATAGACCGAAGATGATCATGACATCGGCTTCGTCTCCGTCGACTCTGGTCTCTGTGGCTGTTAGACCCATCGCGTCGACGAATGAGATTACATCTCTCGTCAGTGCTCCGTCGATGGTAAGGACAAAGAAGATCTCGGCGACGACTGCTGCGTCGACGGCCACCTCGTCGACAGCCTCCTCGTCGACAAAGATTACCTCGTCATCGTCGACCTCCTCGTCGACGAAGATTGCCTCGTCGACGAAGATTGCCTCGTCGACGGCTAACCTCTCGTCGACAAAAATTGCCTCGTTGTCGAAAACCGCTTCCTCATCGACGCTCACCCTTTTGGCGCCACCACCATCGTCGATGGTCCCGTCGACGGCACACTCGTCGACGCCTCTTTTGTCTTCCTGTACGGATTTACAAGTTTGGTCTGCAACATCGGCTACTGCTTCATCCGCCCTGCCTTCGACGGCGGCTTCTCTACTACAACGTCGTGGCTCCTCATTGGAAGCCCTGTCACCATTGAAGCTGCCTGAACAATGATTAGATTCTGAGGAGGATGAGGAGGAAGATGAGGAAGACGAATCTGGAGAGGATGACAGATTCCGCACTGCTAGGAGTCCATCAGAACTGTTTATAAAATACCAGGATGACGACCAGGAGGAAGAACCATGTACTGAGCCTCAAGCTCCAACTCCCTTCAGAGTTCCCACAGCACAAATGCCTTTGGAATTGCTTAACAATTTGCAATATATGTTGCAGGACTATTATCGGCGTTTTCCTCCATCGGAATCGGTGGAGTCTCTTCCATCCATGCCTATGCCAAGGGTTCCTATAACCTCTTTTCAATCTCCCAGACCACCTTCTCCACTGCCATTTCGTCATTCCCATGATGCAAATACAACAGATGATGACAGGGAAGAGGGAGAGGTGGATGACCAGTCAGTGCTGTCGGAGTGGGACGAATACCAAATCCAAACTCCGTCACAGTCCGCTCCGGCCCCTGTGGACTCCTCCGTTGGATATCGGAAGTTTTCATCTCCTTATGGAGAGGGCAACGAAGAGATTTCTCATCCCTATGGAGGCAAAGAAAGATGACTGCTTTCTTTACGATTTTAAGGACCAATCGCGAAAGCAGATCAGGACAATTCCCTTAATAGATTTTATCTGGAAGGAAGGATTAAAAATCATGGCGACACCAAATTCTCTACCAGCAGTCTTGCCTCGGTTGGACGAAAAAATATAAGTTGCCAAGCGATTCACCGGCATGCCTCATTGGCCAGCCGAAAGCTGACTCGTGTCATCGCCCAAGCGGCGCAGATATGGGCCAGGAACCCCTCTTCACCTATATCAGCTCCGCCTGACAGGGATGGCAGACGGTTGGATTCAATTGGAAAGAAGGTCTCCACTATGGCTGCGACGACGGTTCGGGCTTCAAATTCCCTAGCCATATTAGGGAGATACGATTGGCAAATGTGGTCTGACATTTCCCCCTAGAGTAACATGCTCTCGGAGCCTTCCGAGGCCTTGAAGATTCTACAGGAGGGAGAATATACCTCTGCTGAAATCATCGATGCAGCCGTGGATGTGGCATCCACTGGATTTAGACAATTGGTGGGTGCAGCAGTATTGAGGAGACAAGGTTGGCCGAAGTCAACTTCTTTCCACCAAGAGGTCCAAACTAAGATTATCGATATGCCGTTCGATGGAGAGTCTCTGTTCGGGCAACATGTTGATGAGGCCCTTCAGGCTATTTAAAAAGATACAGAGACGGCGAGGTCTCTTGTTAGCCTGCAGTTTCGTAAGTCGTCCTTTCGTGATGCCAAAGGACGTGGATCCTTCTCCAACAGGGGAGGGTATAATCAACAACGTTCTTATCAAACCTCCCAAACTAATCAAAGGTTCCAAAACTACAGACAGCAATCTTATGGACAGTGAGGTAACTCTTATTCGCAGTCAAGAAGGAAGCAATGCTTTCGTGGACGGGAGTCCAATAAAAAACAATGAGGTCAGCCAACTGCCACCATCTCTGCTGTCGCCCCATTCAAGAATTGGAGGAAGAATCCCACTTTTACTCGAACTGGTCCAGAATTACTACAGACAAGTGGGTTTTGGATATAGTAGCCAGAGGCCATGCTCTGGAGTTCACAAAGATTCCCCCAAACTCTCCTCCCAGAGGACCACCTCCTGCTCATCTCAAGGAGCTTTTTCCCCAAATAAATCTGATGATTCGGAAGGGAGCAATCGAAAAAGTCCCTCTGTTACAAAGAGGAACAGGATTTTATTCGAGATTTTTCCTTCTTCGAAAAAAGTCAGGAGAATGGTGCCCTATTCTCGACCTTTGCGCCCTCATCAAATACCTAAAGAAGTTATCCTTCCGAATGTTAACACTTCATGAAATTCTACAATTGCTTTTGGAGGGGGATCACATGGCCACACTCGACCTCCAAGATGCTTATTTTCATGTACCGATCCTACCCAGACACAGAAAATGTCTACGGTTCAGAGTGGCTGGTAGAGACTTTCAATTCAGAGTCCTTCCATTTGGGCTTCGTTCAGCACCCCGGGTATTTACAAAGGTCATATCGCCAGTTACCGCACACCTTCGCCTGCAGGGCATTCAAATTTTCCCTTACTTAGACGACTGCCTTATCAAGGTGAATTCTTTTCAAGCCACAACCGCACATGTTCAGAAGTGTCTGCTACTTTTCCAGTCTCTGGGTCTTTCCATAAATTTCGAAAAATCTCATCTGACTCCATCACAGAGAAAGACCTTTCTAGGAGCAACACTGGACACACAACTGACCCAGGCCTTTGTCTCAAAAGAAAGACAACTCAAGATCTGCAATCTCGCTCGCTCCTTGCTGTCAAAAGAGTGCGTTTCAGTCCGTTTATACAAGTCCTTCCTAGGGATGATTTCTTCTTGCATTCCTCTGATTCCCAACTGCTGTTACAGAATGAGGCCACTGCAGGAGGAACTCAACCTTTAATGGCTCCAGATTTCGTGATCGTTCGAGGACTTCCTTCGCATCACTCTTCGGATGCGGGAAACCTTTCATTGGTAGAGCAAAATGAAGAACTTAAGAGAAGGATGTGCATTTCTGGTCGAAATGCCGGATTTCACCATAACCACAGATGCTTCCCTCGAGGGATGGGGGGCGCACCTTCAAGGGATGACAGTCAACGGCAGGCGGACTTTACAACAAAAGAGGTGGCATATCAACCTTCTAGAGTTTCGAGCCATTTTCTTGGTTCTAAAATCATTTTGAACCATCATCAGAGGAACCTCCGTGCTAATACGAATGGACAATACGACAAGTATGCATTACTTGAACAAACAAGGCAGGACAAAGTCAGCCCTATTATCTCAGCAAGCACAAGAGATTTGGGACTGGGCGATTCGTCAGAAAATCAGCCTCACAGCCATTCATGTCCCAGGAGTCACCAATGTTCTGGCGGATTCCCTCAGCAGGTCCACAACATCAAACCACGAGTGGGAACTACATCAACCATCCCTAAACAGAGTCTAGACCTGTTTGCAACCAGCCAGAACCGCAAATGCCCATCCTTTGGAAGTTGGGTTCCCCACAAAGACTCATTCGGAAATGCGTTTTCGATGAATTGGTCACAGATATATGCCTATGCTTTTCCACCGATTCCATTGGTTCCACGAGTTCTGCGCAAGATCAAGAAACAACCTTGCCGCATGATACTCATTGCTCCCAGGTGGCCTCGCCAATACTGGTTTACGGAACTTCTCCTCCTCTCGGAGTGCCAGCCCATCCAGTTTCGACCAATTCCGCACCTTCTGTCCATCCAGAACAGACAAATCTGTCACCCGGACCCAGCATCGCTGAGATTAGCGGCATGGCTCCTCAACACCTTGAATTCGCACACCTAGATATCCCTCCGGACTGTCAGGAAGTTTTGGCTAATGCTCGAGCACCTGCTACGATTAAAACGTACAAACTAAAATGGAAGAGGTTTTGCATGTGGTGTCAATCTATCAATATCCACCCTATTCTGGCAAGACCAGAACAAATTCTACCATTCTTTCCTCATTTAGCAAGATCCGGCCTCTCCCATTCTACTCTAAAGGTGTTCTTGGCGGCAATTTCAAGGTTTCGGCAGGACAGTAGTGGTCCGTGGAGGGAGTTCCGTGGGGCGGTGAGGTGGGGCGGGGGAGGGGCAGGGTGGGGAAATGTAAACACCGGAATATGGATGAACAGAGGTAAGTACACATTTAAATAAATAAAACGAATTTCGTTGCGCGCGCTGCATCGCATTTTGCGATGCAGCGCGCGCAAAGGAATTCGTTTTATTTATTTAAATGTGTACCTACCTCCGTTCATCCATATTCCGGTGTTTACATTTCCCCACCCTGCCCCTCCCCCACCCCGCCTCACCGCCCCACGGAACTCCCTCCACGGACCGCTACTGAGGCAGGATGGTGTTAACTCTCTTTATTCAAATAGTCATTCAACAATTCTTCAACGGGTTGTTTCGGATGTTCCCCCCCTATTCGACGTCCACCTGCTTCTTGGCACCTTAATATAGTGCTTACACAACTAATGCGACACCCCTTCGAACCTATTCACAAAGTGGACTTAAAGTTCCTTTTTTGGAAGCTTTCCTTGTTATTGGCTCTAACATCAACAAGGAGAGTAAGTGACCTTCAAGCGTTCACTATTCACCCACCTTTTCTGCAATGTACATCGAAATCTGTAGTGCTGTGCACTAACCCAAAGTTCATGCCAAAAGTCCCTGCAGATTTCCATCTTAATGAACCTATAATTTTAAAGACTTTATTCCCAAATCCGCTCACAGCTGCGGAAAGGGCTTTACAATCCCTTGACATCAAAAGATGTCTCAAGTTCTACTTACAGCGAACAGCAACAATACGCAAGTCAGACCAACTGTTTGTGGCATATGGTAAACCGCACCAAGGACGTTCTGTCTCAAAACCAACCATAGCTCGTTGGATTTCTGCTACAATTTGCTTATGCCATGATCAAGCGGGAAGACCATTGCAGGCAACCCCAAGAGTGCACTCTACAAGAGCAATTTCTTCATCCACAGCTCTTTTTGCCAGTGTGCCTCTTCACCAGATCAGTGGAGCGGCAACATGGTCCAACAGACACACTTTTACCAGGCACTACTGTTTGGAAGCCTCAAGCGAGGCAGATGCATCGGTGGGACAAGCTGTTCTCCGCAATTTTTTCAAATAAGGTACGCCTCTGTTCTCCCTCCTCCACTGTGCTTTTTTCTATAAGACGCTTACTGCATACTGTTCTGTCTATTGAAATTGTTCTGCATATGTTGAACACAGACGTATTTATCTATAATTATACATTTTGATGATGTGTATTTACTATGGTACAAAAGGAGCGTCTTATGAGCATTATGTTATGTACTGCTATCTACTCTGATTCAGGCATGTGAATCTATGAAAGACACCCTAAATACTGGAGAAGAACAATAGTTACTTACCTGTAATCTGTGGTTCTCCAGTATTGGTGTCTTTCATAGATTCATATGCAACCCGCCCACCTCCTCTCAGAGACTTTTAGGCTATTATGCTTTGGTTCACTCCTGTGCGAGAAAATATGGGAGTCTGAGCCTCTGAGGAGAACATTCTGGTGGGTGCTGTCGCCTGATTGGCTGCAGTTTGGACTGTACATAATGACTGTGATAGTCATAGGTGTGGAAGTTTGTTCCCTTGTAGCTTAGGCTACTTTACTTCCTGGTTTCATGTTACCAAGGTTTTTTGGTTATTATATGCATAATTATTGCTTTTTTATGTACCGTGGGACTCCCACTCCGACGACGGGGAATGATTCAGGAATGTCAATCTATGAAAGACACCAATACTGGAGATCCACAGATTACAGGTAAGTAACTATTGGTCTTCTCATCAATGGATCAGTCTCTCACCATGAAAGATCAGGTTGCATCAACTGTATGCTCATGTTTCCACATGATGTGGTTGCTGCGTAGAGTCTTTCCTTTATTACCACTTACAGCAAGGAAAACTTTAGTCCAGACGTTGTTTATCAACTGTCTGGATTATAGTAATGACTCTTGAAGTCAGCAAATGAGTCACTGTTATCTAAACTTCAGGTGGTACAGAACACCGCTGCCCACCTTATCTGCAATCACCCCTCTATAGCGGCTTCCTCCCCTCTCCTACATGCTTTACATTGGCTTCCAGTGAAAAACTGAATTATTTTTAGGATCTGCTGACTAAATTAAAAAAGCTCTAGTTAGTAAAGGGCCCTCCTATCTATCATTAAAGATTACTCGCTACTCCCCCTCAAGACTTTTAAGCTCTTACGACAAATCATTACTCATGGTCCCCAGGGTCAGAAAGTCCCAGTGAGGGGGCAGGTCATTTTCTTTCCTAGCCCCATTTTCTTGGAATAATCTGCCTCTTTAAATGCGAACTTGCAGGACCATCTTCAATACAGGAAATTACTTAAAATCAAATTATTCTAGCTACCTTAGTTTCTGCTTGACTCCTGGCATTCATGCGCATAATACATTTTTTAATAACATAACAAATTCTGTTATGCTTATACTGCTCCTTGCAGTGGTATACTTCCATACACCATCCCCTCTAGTTGCCGCAGGATGTCAGGGTGTCCTTTACTGCCCTGCCACACATAACCGAGATCACAGAGGGGCTGTAACTTCATTCCAAAAACCACAACACTGACACCCAAATATAGCATCCTGACTTGGAACATACAGGGCATGGCCACATCCCCACAAACGTCATGCATATCACAAATGCCGCCACATTTAGATTGCGTGCCTCCAAGAGACACACCTGACCAGCACAGAACTTACAAAATTACGCAAGTGTTGAGGTGGCAGATAAACAACACAAGTTACTCCGCATATGCAAGGGGCTGCTAATACAGATAGTGTGGGGATTCCAATACAGGTAATCTCAAGCATGGTAGACCCGGAAAGCCGTTATGTTTTCCTAGAGAGGTGACTGGATGGAGACCCTTTAAATATAATGTCCCTATACGCACCTAATGCAGACCTGGTCGGTAATCTGGGGCGCATGGCCCTGTTGTTGCTACATGAACCACTGACGCTGTGTATAAGGGGGGGGGGGGCGACTCCAATTGTGTTTTTGACATAAACATGGACCAATCGACACCGCCACAATGCAGAGCTCCTTGCGTGGCAACATCGTACTTCTTCCAGCGTTAGTTAATGAACATGCAGATGTGGGAATTGTGGAAGGTACGGAACACGTTGCGCAGAGAATGCTCCTTTTACTCACAGGCACACTGACTGCATGCAAGGTTCGACCTGTTTCCTTGGACTAGTACGCTCCATGAGATGATAGTTGACACTGAATACCTAGCCCACACTGTCACAGGACACAATCCTCTCAATATGACAATGCTTTGGGAAAAGGCAGGGCGAAGATAACGATTGGGAACTTCACCCTGAGGCGCTCCAAGATGCGCCTTTCTGGGATAAAATTGGCACTCGTATCTCGGATCATTTCACAGACGATAAAGTGTCGACCCAATCCAGCGCGATGGAGTGGGAGACCTTCAATGTTATGATTAGGGGGCATTGCATTGCCACTAGATGGGGTGTGAGGCAGACCCTACACACTGATATTATATGCACCACAACTGATTTGAGACAGCCTGCAACAGAACTATTCACGTATCCGGATGGGACTTCCGAACTGGGTGCTTTACGCCACAAGCATATAGAACTTTTACTCTGTCTGGGGATGTTAGAGTACAGCAATTACATACCTAAACAGCATGGTGAGGGAGATAGAGCAGGCAAGTTGCTGGCATGGCTGTTTAGGGGGAGCGTACCACACAGTCCCACAGGACTGATAGCACGATCCAATCACATGGATGTTACCTCACAGTCGATATACGTGACCTTTCGTGATTATTACACTATGGTATACACACAGGACTGTGCTTTGACTACTGACCATCTACTGGCATACCTCCAAGACATACCGATACCCAGCATAAACCCACCGCAGCGCAGTAAATTTTACAAACAACTCCATATAGAGGACATTTTTTGCTGCTATAGCACAGATGGGACGTAACAAAACACCAGAGAACGGTTGGATCCCAATTGAATTTTATTCTACCTTTAGTACCCACTTATCCCAGAAACTACTTCAATTGTACAATGAAACACGTGAGTCGGAAATATTGCTGGAGTCCCCTAGGGAAGCATTAATCATTGTGTTCCCTAAACCCGTCTGCGACCCAACGGATATTGAATCGTACAGGCCCCTCCCCCTACTAAACCTAGGTTGTAAAATACTTGGGAGAGTTCTTGCGAACAGACTACTGCCGTTGATGGGGCCCCTATTCCAATCCCTGATAGAAGAACGTTGTTAAATGTAAGGTGTCTGCACAACCTTATGGGTGGTAATCCAATCATCAATTCAGATTATTTCGCAGTGTCTCTTGATATAGAAAAGGCATTCGAAATACTGGGATGGCCTTATCTCATAACAGATCCCGAGAAAATGGGCGTGGATCCCAGATTTATGGAGTAGCTCCGGACCCTCTACAATCAACCTTCGGCCAGAATTAAGATGGGCAGGACTATATCAAATCGCCTCACAATACGCAGATCACCCTCTAGAGCTGCCCGCTGTCCCCATTGCTATTTGCACTAGCCATGGACCCATTGGCGTGCTTACTTTGTGCAAAGGTAGCCAAGTGGGAGATGCATGTTACGGATCGCTGGCACATCATCTCCCTGCATGCAGACAACGCCCTAATTTATTTACGGGATGCCCAATAGATAGTGGAAATGTTGGACACCTTTGGGAAGTTCTCAGGTCTTAAAATTAAGTGGGCCAAATGCTGTTTTTTCCCCCTAAAATGTATACCATCTGCTCCGCTGCCAGGGCCACCCCCTCCCTCCCAACCATACTTATCTGGAGATTTGACACTTTTAAGTATCTAGGCATACAGATATGCCACACAGCGCCAGACCGAATCGAAGGCAGCTTCGGTAAGGTCCTACTTTCGATCTGCAGCTCCATACTTTTTTGTACCTCCCTCCCCCGCTCACTGGTAGGTCAGATGACGATTGACAAAATGCTAATATTACCTAGATTTCTATATTTCTTTACTGCACTGCAAGTGATCCCCTGCAATCTCTTTTCCGGACACTGCAGAGCCTCCTTTCTGACATTCATGGGTAGGGGGCAGGAAGAGGGTGGTGCTGCTTGAGTTACAGCACGCAATGTCGGAGGGCGGCCTAGGAGCCCCCAACGATAAGTATTACTATGTGGTAGCTCAATAGCCATTGAAATGGCTGGGAGATGGCCCAAACCCTGAAAGGCACGAAGTGTGGGACTTTTAAATGATACACCTATCATTACCTGGCTGTGCGAGAAGCTGGCCCGTAATGAATTGATAAGAACGGCAAAGTCCTGTTGGGGTAGGTACATACATGGTAGCAGGGGCCCTTGTCCATATGCCCCTCAATAAGACCTGTGGACACTCCCTGAAACCCAAGAGCTAGCGAATCAGTTTGAAACCCAGTTGTGGAGGGAGTCAGGGGTGACGTAGGTGGGCGATCTGTTTGTTGACACCAAACTCAGGGTATTCCCTTGATATGGTTATGGCATAGAGGATACCGCATGGCCAGCTGCTTACAAACAGTGCACTTAAACATATTATTCACAGGTGCTGGACTGGCGGAAACACCCACCTCTTCGCTCCTAGTGGGTCTCCTGGCTAACGGCATGGACAGGAGAGCCGCGACGACAGTGTGCATCCTTTTACTGGCACAATCACAAAACCCGACTTCTAGCAACAAAACCAAATGGGAAACCTACATAGGAAGACAATCTTCACCTCAGCAATAGGGAAGATCGCAGCATATGTCAGTTGTCACAAAACTTGTGATTCCTCTACACACAATTTACTTATGTGCATGAAACGTACCTCACCCCCACACTGCATGCATCGTATGTTCGGGAGGTGCCCAAAGATTGCCCTCACTGTAGGAGGATAGATGGGGGGTTTTAACATATGGTGTAGGACGGCCCGGTGTTGCATTCACGGACGTTGGTGATCACAACCACTTAGAAATAGTGGACCACTAGAATCTGAGTACAACTGAATTCTGCCTGCAGGGGATTATAACCCGGACTAAAAGAGTGTAGGTTTGTGGACCTGGCACTGGTATTGTTTAAGAAACGCATGGAAATGGCTTTAAAGATGAACTCACCCCGTGGGATGGTGGGTAAACGACTTACTGAAGTGGCAAGGGCTGAGGTTGATACACTAACATTGAATAGGTTGCAGGAAGGTCACGCGCCCATAGAGTTAATGTGGAATATCTATGTTGGAAAATTAGAAGCAAAGAATTAAGTCAGACTGCCTTAAACGCATGGCAAATACATGTCCCTACTATTATACAGTATTCTGCAGATACACCATGTGTACTGGTGTGCCAGATGATGTGTGGTGTGGGGGGGTACTGGTGTTGTGTATATGCTGGAGACGTGGTGCATAAACTGTATGTTTGGGTAGTTGCTATGTTGTTAAAACGCAATTTAAAAATTGGAGAAAAAAAATAGATTTACAATTACCACTTCAACGTAAGCAACGGTAGGGAAATACGTGGAAAACTCAAATTTAGTTTTCCCTATCCTGAAATAATACAAAATAAGTTACTATATATTAAATAATACATCTACAAATATATATTTCTAGCACTACATACCTATACAAACTATTACAAACTAAAAGCATAAGATGAACATATAAAATTAAAATTAAAATACTTTTTAAAATTTAAAGCTATTAAAAAAGTGTTTAAAAAACTTCCCACCTTATTACCTTAAAACTCCAACAAACACAAATTAAATTAATATCAGAACAAGATAACAATACATATTATTTAAAAATAGAGTAAAATAATAAAATGATTTAAAAAAAAAACTTAAACATAATTAATATTCAGCTTATTCAAAACAAATAATTAACACAATCATGCAATTAACCTGCTAACAAGAAAATAAATGTATTACCATTGTGTTGAAATGATCTATGACATAACTAAGAATTATTTACATAATCTAATTAACAAAACTTGCTTTAAAAAAGTGTGATCAATTAAAAAATGAATATTTAAAATTGTTATGACTCTACAAGCCCAACACCCATAAAAAATGTTCATTGACGTAAAAAATTGAAATGTATTGCCATTTATCGCCAAATCAAAAACATAAACATAGCATTTAAATAACATTGTAGCTCAATAATTAAAAACAATATTTTTTAAACTTACATTTAAAAACTGTTTAAAAGCTCCCAACAACCCAATATTCGTACCTTTTTATTTTCTGTCCCACAATTCTTTTTTGCATCACATTTTTTATTCAATATTTATGTCTCTCAATATTTTTATATGATATTTTGTCAGAATATTTTTCAGGCATGAACTAGCAGTATCATTTTAGGAGCAATGTTTCTTTTGCAAGCTTTAGAAACATCTATTTTTTTATTTAGGCTTGCTGGCTTTGGGAACCCACAAGCTTCAAAGCACAAAACCCAATGTCTGCGCATGCCCATAGGCCCACAAGCACACATTTAGGTTTGCTGCTTTTATAACTTGTTTAAATAAATGCATTTTACTTTGTAGATTTAGCGTTGATTTTTAATGATTAGCGGCTTACTGTCACCATAAACCCTTGTAATTAACTACTTTGGCTAGGCCCTGCAGCCAGCCTGCTGCATGCTGCGCAACCACACTGCACAAGGTCTATGGTCAGCAGCAGGTAGGCTTCATTCAATGTAATGTTTGAGTTTACAAACTAAACTTTGGGTTTTCATCCATTTTTGTCTGATGTGGACATATAAGGTCCATGACTTTGTTAACCAGTATGTAAGGTTCCCAGACTTCTCTGGTTTGGAACCAAAAAAGGTCCAGGAGGTTGCAGTTTTATAGGCCTCTTTTGGGTTTGCAAATCCAGATACCGGGTTGATAAAAGCTGTGGAATTGTTTTTATATGAATAAACTTCAAGAAAGTTTTTTTGGGGACCCTTCTCAAAAGCTTGGGCCAAAGTTTCCTCACTATGCCACCTTGTGTGCCATTTTATTTTTTATTTGTTTAGGAGACCATGGTCCACACCCTGTACTGGCCAAAACAAACGTTTTAAATGTGCAGAAACCAGTCAGAGCCTTCTGGTGTGTGAACCCTTGTTTGGGTCCAGGTACCAGAAATATATACAGGTGTGTGTGTGTGTTTGAGTGTGGAGGAGTCCAGGATATCTGTGCTGTTCATTTTTCAATCCATGAAGTATGGACGTGAACTTTCACACATTATTGGCAGGAAACAACAGAGATCATGCAACCTGGAGGAGGTGTTGTTGAGGCCCTCTGTTCTGATATCTCACAGCAGTAGTGAGGCTTGGTAGTGTAAGAACACATAGGAGCAAGATACACATTGTTCTAATGAAGATAATGTGCTCTAAACTCTAGCGTGACAAAGATCTTTCTTGAGAAAGCATTGGGGTCGCTGGGAAGACTTAAGGCTAGTAATTTTTCTCCTGCTCTTTATTTCCTTCTCTGCTCGCTTTCTTCCTCCACCTCTGCCTTTCTCTATTCTCTCTCTCTCTCCCTCCGGTTCTTTCTCAGAGATCTGCTGGATGAGAGAGAAATGTGGCACTGTTTTGAGATGAAGGGTCTCTTCTTTCTTTAATCCCGGGGCTCTCTGGTTTGAGACGTGGAGGCTTGGGACTCTCCTGAAATGGCAGCAGGAGTCTGTGTTTGTCTCTGGTATTCTCCCTAGAAAGATCAGTTGCTTCTCCAGCAGGAATGTGCCCGGAAAGTGTCTGGTGAGAGACTTTACAGCCTCATTTTGTGGAAATGTGCCTAAAAGTGGGCACACTGGTGCAGGGTCACCCTCCTGTCCACGGGTTCAGAGACCAACAAAATAGAGATCGGCACTGTATTTGGAATAAATAACAAGTTTATTAATCACTCATGTGTGGGACTACATCCACACAACACTCTCAAATGCTGCAGGAAGTAGTACTCTGAATTCACAAACCATGTCCCTTTTATACCGGTTTTCTGCAATGTAAGCATGTGAACAGAAATAGGTAGAACAAGTTTTAGAAATAGTTATCAGCAAACAAGGGTAGCTGAGTAACTACGTGGTCAGCAAAGTGGGAGGGGGAGCAGGAATACTTATGGCAATAGTAATTGGTCGACAGTTATCATCTGAGACCAGGTGCACTGGCAGCTACAAACCCTCAGCACGTACATTGCTGTAGCTGAGTAAGGAAGTCAACTAAAATAGATAACACAAGCAGAGTGAAAAGACGAGCAGCAGAGGACGGGAGAATTACGAAGGAAACTAAATGGACACCATAGCCAAAATGGCTGTCGCTCATGCTAAGTAAAATATTAAACATTTCTACAGACGACCCTTTTAGCATAAGCTAAGACATTTTCTTATGTTTCAAAAGGGGTACGATAAACATCATGTAAATCAATTAACATCATATCGCTGACTTCTCGATCTATTGCTAAATGGGCATTTACATTTTGGACATTCGTTTTAGATGGTAGAAAAGTAGTACAAGTGGAAATACTGAGGGAACAAAGCATTGGCCCGCATAAATAACAAGAGAAGAGAATTGCAATAATTATGAATAAGGCCGATAATATTTTTAGACCCCATACAGAAAATATATTCCAGAACCATCCAGCCCAAGTCCATGTTCCTGAGTCTTGATGTATCTCAGTAGCTATTTTGTGTAGTTTGGAGATGACCGCATATACAGAAGGTGAATTGTCTGGTGTGAAGACACAACAGCTGGATCCGATGATACAGCATGCTCCACCTTGATCAGCCAGAATAAAATCTAGAACAAGTCTATTCTGCAAAGCAACCATGCGGATCTTCTTTCAAGTTCCCTAAGGCCGCAGTTGTCTGATTGATCACTGCTTCCATTGTATGGGTGAGGCGACGGACCAGCTTACTGCTCTGTACTGGGCCAACAAAGAAGAAGAATCCTCTGTTAAAGTCTATATTTTTCCCATGTGGTCTCTGTCTGGTCAACTACAGAGACATCGATTGCACATTTCCCCTACTACCAGCATGGTGATTGAACAATTGCAAATCTTGATGGTAGGTTAGGGTGCTAAAACACAGGTGGTAGAAGGAAGGCTATGTAACAGGTACCAGACCAGCGTGTGACGTGATGCAAGGAAGCTGCTTCGGCCTCTCGTAGACATCTGCAACACTGTAGTACAGTTACTGTGGCCCACTGGCACATCGCCTGCACGTTGTACACAAAGGTGACCAGTGGGCATGGCAACAGAGATAACAAGGGGTCCATTTCCTTTAGCCAACCTAGAATTTGGATACACATAGTTTGTTGCTGCACTTCCTTTACTATATTCTTCCATTTCTAAAGCAGTTCCTTTTGCTTGTGGGTCCCTATCTTCGTTGGGGTAACAGACTTTGTTCATTAGAGGCATATAGAAGTTTGAACCAAGCTGGGCATGAGCCATTGTGAGAGAATGGCAGCGGTGACAACGGGATACCTTTTATGTTCTGATGAGGAGGAATCTTGTCAAGAACCCAACAGTTAGTAGCATTGCTTAGCTGGTGTGTCTGATGCAACATTTGAAGAAATGAATTGTTTCTCAGATTTTGCCGGTATCCCTGTTCATGTTGCAGCAAATCAAAATGATGGTGCTCTTTTTCAGCAAGTCATGTAACAGTAATGTTAGGTAAGGAGGCTCCAGGCACTCTACTACCCACATTACAGTAGCGATGATGGCAGCAGTCCAAGTCAGACCAAGGATGCAGATTGTACAGCCTTGCACGTTGTCGCAGCGATCTCCTCCTTCTTAGGTGAGCTCATTTTCATCGGCAAACAACAAAATAGATGATGCTCTAAGGTCCTGTGCAGGCGTTGGTTTCTTCACTAACGTTGAGACGAGTAGTCACTAATAGGCTTACCCCTCTTTGTAGTCAGTCTTTAACCACCCAGGACAGTGGCTCAAATAGTCTCTTTTTGCGATAAAATGTGTTTCTTCCTGGATCGAAGCATATATCTAGATGCACCAGGGATTGTGTGGTCCAGGAAAACTTCCTCAGGTTTTTCAGGTGACACAGCTCGTCCTTTCTCGATAACCAAAATGTCGCGATGATCTGTGAGCACAGCAGGGCTCACGAAGGAAGAGCTTCCAGCACCTGCTGATAATTAGAAGACAAGCTGTCAGTTAACTGGGACAAATAGTCACTCATCAACATGTCTGGGGTACCTAATACTGGTGCAGAACAAATGGCTTGGCGTATCTTTTAGAAGGCGCTCTGGCACTCAGCAGTCCATGGGAGGGGCATCGGAGTGTCTTTAGTCAAAAGGGCCAACAAAGGTTTAATAATGTGCGAAAAACTGCCTACAAAAAGTGAGGCCAATCAGTGCGGGGTACAGGAGTGTCTAGAATGGTCTGAATCCGGACTGGTGTAGACAGGAGGTGACCTAAATAGGTAATTTGCTTTCTACAATATTGCAATTTCTTTTGCGAGACATTGTGATGATAGGAGGCAAGAAATGATAACAATAACAGTGTTCCTTCTTCACACTAGGTAAGGACGCCAGAGCGGCATCCTCATTGATAAGACAGGATCTCTCAACTATTGGACAATTGTTATTTAAAATAATACGCACATCTTCCAGATTAGTTTTGTAGCACAAAAATATTTAAGCATATCGATACCCACAATGTTGTCCGGCATGTTAGGAGAAAGCAAAAATTGCCATGCTGCAGTGAATTTGTCGAGTCCGAATTCAAGTGGCTATGAAAGCGGGCTATGTGTTGGTGTCCCATCAAATCCTATCAATGTTATCATTGTGCCGAACAGGGGAGCCCTTGTAACCAATTTTTTAGACAGAGAACTACGAGTAGCCCCTGTATCAACCAGAAAACGATCAGTAGATCCCAAGACGTTTGCGTCAACATAAGGACCCATTTGATCTACTGGCACCTCAACCGGTTCCTTACCCCATCCTAGGCATCCCTATGTATAATCAGAATCTGCAAGGACATCAGCAGAATAATCAGACATTTGGTATTGATTTAGTCTATCAAAAGTATTAGAATAATTTGTTCCTTGTTCAACTGCCTCAAACCTGGGAAGACCTCCTGTACCTCCCCTGTTTTCTGAATTCCCTGGGCGTCCTCTCATACTACCCCTTCCCCGATGGTACTGCTGACCACGCAAAAGAGGGCACTCAGAACGCCAATGCCCAGTGTCTTTACAATAAGCATACTGATCAGGGGACAAATTTGCTCAAGGGAGAGGGGGCACCCCAGGTGTATACATTGCACGTCCACCTCTTCCACCTCCCCTAAATGGTGGACCATATACTTGAGCCAACAGAACTTTTGTCGTAAATTCTTTAACCTTCTTATCCTCCCTGCCTTACGCTTCCTGTTCCTGTCGTTTATACTATTGGGCCATAGTCATAAGGGAAACTGGGGAAGACGTGGTCCAAGAATTCTCGCTAGCCTTTAAGCGACTAGCTATTTCCGGTAACATATTAGAGACAAATTTGTCAACAAACAAATGCTTACCCATATCATCGGCCAATGACTGACCACTAAAATCATGGAATGTCTCTTCAAATCTTGAAAAGAAATCAGAAACTAACTCATCCTTTTTCTGTTTACAGGACGCTAACGTAGTGCAATCTTTTTTCTTGGGGGGTGTGAGAGTCTTTAACTTAGTCACAATAGCTTGAGGAAGATCGAATATCTCCTTCTGAGGTTTCTGCGCAGGCTCCCTTTCCGCCTGTATTTGTTCTAAATGTTCCCAAGTATCACCATATGCTACATTATCATCTATTTTACGTATTGTTCTCCACATATCAGGGGCAAAAAAAGTCCAAAGAACATATCAATATCTGGCAAGGTCATAGTGCAAGAGCTAATGGCTCCTTCCACCTCCTCATAGAAGGCGGCGGGATTTTTCCGGGGGTCAGGCAAAACAGCCTTAAGAGCCATCACATCTGTTCTACTCCAAGGAGTATAAACCCAATTATATTTAAAATACCCCTTTGCATCATCCGAAGTTTTATCATCATTTGTTCCCGCACCCTTAGGAGGAACATAGAGGGGTGCAGCTTCATGCATAGGTTTTATAGCAACTGTACTACTAACGGGTGCAACCTCATCCACTGGAGCATCTACTTTCTGTGTTGGGGATTGAACTGTTTCTACACCTTTCTGTTTTCTAGCTAATTCTTGCTCCTTTCGTAAACGCAATGTTGCGTCTCGTATTTTAACCACTCGTCTAATCATATCAGATAAGGCTGAAAAAGGGAAAGTCCCATCTGTTAATCGTTTATAATCAGTATTTATATCCTTTGGCTCTAATTCCAGAGAAATTTGTCTATAATCAAATATTACCTCCCAAACAAATTTTTCTGCAAAATAAATTTGCTCTGACTTTTTTCCACTGTTGAATCGTAGTTACAATAAGCGATGCAGCGTGAAGCCGACGAGCCTCCTCCCTAGCAGCAGTTTTTAATTTATCTTTTTCTGCTTTAGTCAAAGTAGAGCGAGTCTGTCGCCCATCTTGTTTATCTTGTTCTTTGTCGTCTGAAGACAAATGCTCATCGTCAGAAACCTCATCAGGGGCACTCGGGGTGGGAAATTTATACGGGGGTGGGGGGTGTTCTAATAGGATGCAATCATCCTTAGACATATCAAGTAGGGAATAGAGAGGGCGCCTAATAGGATACTGGCCATTTACCTCTATTTGACGTTCTCTATCTTCTTTTTCTATTTTTTCCTTTTTTCCTTTATTTTTTAATTCTAGCTCTTTTTGATGTATCATTTTTCTGCTATAGCTTCTGCTCTCTTCGCTCTCTCTCGTACTTCTTTCTCCCACATACGCACACAATCAAACATATCCTGTCTACTCTTTCTTTTAAATAAACACTGCTCTACATATAGAACCTTTTTAGAATCGAATGACCCATTCACTAGCCATTGCAGAGCGGGATCTTTCTTTGTGTATTTGTTCCCTAGTGGACCGTACATTATGGAAGAAATACTATATTTGAAATGCATGTCTCTATTGGGTGTCCCTTTTGGGGGAGCCGGCTGACTTTGTTCCAAGCTTGCTTTGTAACCACCAGAGCAGCAACACCACCTACGGAGTGTGCTGAGAACAGGCATGTTTTACCAGTATTGTGTAAAATATTACTACTCCAAACAAATATTCTAAAAGGAAACAAATCTCCACATTACCTGCCTTCAAACTTTGCAAAGATTGAATAACAAATCCAAACAAAAAGCCCAGGCCAAACAAATCAAGAGTGCCACTTCAGCGACCTTACCAAAGAGAAGTCTCCAACATCCACCTGCTGATCTCCAAGCGACCTAATGGTCACTACAGAATTACGCCCAAAAAAAACCCCAGTCGAGACCGGCCACCACCTGGAGGGTCAAATCGGGAAAACCGGAAAAGTCACGGCGGCCTTCAAAGACAAATGTCTCTTCGTGCAGTGCGCTTCCTTAGTAATTTTTCAATCCTCCGTCAAGACCACTCCTTCAGACGGCCGCGTCTCCAATGGGGCCCCCACGTGTCGGGCGCCAACTGTGGAAATGTGCCTAAAAGTCGGCACCCTGGTGCAGGGTCACCCTCTTGTCCACGGGTCCAGAGACCAACAAAATAGAGATCGGCACTGGAGTTGGAATAAATAACAAGTTTATTAATCACTCATGAGTGGGACCACATCCACACAACATTCTCAAGTGCTGCAGGAGGTAGTACTCTGAATTCACAAACCATGTCCCTTTTATACCGGTTTTCTGCAATGTAAGCATGTGAACAGAAATAGGAAGAACAAGTTTTGGAAATAGTTATCAGCAAACAAGGGCAGATGAGTAACTACGTGGTCAGCAAAGTGGGAGAGGGAGCAGGAATGCGTATGGCAGCAGTAATTGGTCGACAGTTAACATCTGAGACCAGGTGCACTGGCAGCTACAAACCCTCAGCACGTACATTGCTTTAGCTGAGTCAGGAAGTCAACTAAAATAGATAACACAAGCTGAGTGGAAATACGAGCAGCAGAGGATGGGTGAGGGTAAGGAAACGAAATGGACACCATAGCCAAAATGGCTGTCACTTATGCTAAGTAAAATATTACACATTTCCATAATTTATATTTGCTCTTTCAGAGCACTGGTTTATCACCCATTGTCAGTTAATGCAAATGTAACAATCCTGCCCGAGCGAACAATGATTCGGCGCCAAACGTGAAGAGAAACACTGCATGTTTGGTGAAAGATGCGATTTTCTGACGCTTTTCTTACCCACAACCACATGCGTTGAGCTGGTGGCTATCTTCCACAACCAGTGCTCTTAACAGAGGTCTGAAGTTCGCCTGCTCTTGCCTTTTTAAAATCGTTATTTGTGTGCCCTGTAGATCAACACTAAAGTGTCTTAGCGGAGCTGTGGTAGGCTGTCAGTACTAGAGCATGGATGCTCTGGGCACATATTAATTGATGTCCATGGCAATCTTGTAAATAAATTCAAGTGCGGGAACCCGCAAGATATGAAACATGAGGCTCATCTGTAGGTGCTGGTGCCATCACAGGTACATGAGGAAAACTTGTAAATGAATTCAAGTGCGGGAACAGCAAGAGATGAAACATGAGGCCCATCTGCAGGTGCTGGTGACATCACAGGTACAAGAGGCAAAATTGTAAATTAATTCAAGTGCGAGAACCGCAAGAGTTGAAACACGAGGCTCATCTGCAGGAGCTGGTGCCATCGCAGGCAAATGAGGCAAAATTGTAAAATAATTCAAGTGCGGGAACAGCAAGAGATTAAACATGAGGCTCATCTGCAGGTGCTGGTGCTATTATAGTCACATCAGGCAAAATTGTAAAATAATTCGAGTGCAGGAAGAGCAAGACGTGAAATATGAGGCTCATCTGCAGGTGCTGGGGCCATCACAGGCACTTGAGGCAAAATTGTAAATGAATTCAAGTGCGGGATCTGCAAGAGGTGAAACATGAGGCTCATTTGCAAGTGCTGGTGCCATCACAGGTACAAGAGGCAAAATTGTAAATGAATTCAAGTGCGGGATCTGCAAGAGTTGAAACACGAGGCTCATCTGCAGGTGTTATGTTATGTTATGTTAGATTTATAACGCGCACAGATACTCGGCAGAGTGTCCCGGCGCTGGTGCCATCACAGGTACATGAGACAAACTTGTAAATGAATTCAAGTGCGGGAACTGCAAGAGTTGAATCATGAGGCTCATCTTCCGGTGCCGGTGCCATCACAGGTACATGAGGCAAAATTGTAAATTAATTCAAGTGCGGGAACCCGCAAGATATGAAACACGAGGCTCATCTGCTGGTGCTATTACAGGCACATCAGGCAAAATTGTAAATGAATTTAAGTACGGGAACAGCACGAGTTGAAACATGAGGCACATCTGCAGGTGCTAGCGACATCACAGGTACATCACTAATTGTTTTTATCTCAGCACTAGGATAGGTTTTCCGAACTATGCTTAACAGTGGAGCTGTGGCAGGAGGTGCAGCAACTGAGCCACACGAGCGATGTGGCGATAGCTTGGCTGTCGGACACACACCGGGAATACCTGTCCCTGCCCATCACGGTGGAAGAGGTCACGGAGGTGATCAGCTTACTGCCCAATGGTAAGGCCCCGGGCCCAGATGGGTTCACAAGCGAATTCTACAAAGCATTTGTGGATCTGCTGGCCCCTAGACTGGTGGAAATGTACGGGAATGCCCATGAACAGCAGAGCCTACCTCCGACCTTAAGGGAAGCACTACTACTAGCGCTCCTCAAACCACAGAAGGATCCAGAACTCTGTGATTCGTATCGACCTCTGTCTCTTATCAATCTGGACAATAAAATTCTGGCCAAGCTGCTGGCGGCCCGTCTGAACCTCCTAATGTCTAGGCTGATCTTGCCTGATCAATCCGGTTTCATACCGTCGCGCTCCACCGCGCATAATACGCGGACTCTGTTTGCATTAGCACACTATCTGACGCCTACTACCAAGGCGGCGGCGGTCTTCCTAGACGCGGCCAAAGCCTTTGATTCACTGGAATGGACCTACCTGCGCACAGTGCTGCAGAGGATGGGCTTTCCGCACATGTTTCTCCAGTGGATACAACTCCTGTACGATGCGCCACTGGCGCGAGTTCGGGTGAATAAGTACATCTCGGAGCCCATTGCTATACAAAGGGGGACTAGACAGGGATGCCCTTTGTCCCCTCTCTTGTTTGCACTGGCGCTGGAACCGTTGGTGTGCAGGATCAGGCAGGGCCATCACCATTCAGCTTTGCAGTTCCCGCAACGGCCGTTGCATATATCATTGTATGCGGACGATATGCTGCTATATATGCGAGATCCAGAGGAAAATTTGAACCCATTGCTGAGGGAATATACTAAATTTGCGCACCACTCCGGTATAAATATAAATTGGGCTAAGTCCCTGATTATCCCTCTGACGGATAGTACGCAACCGCACCCTATGGATTATCCGCTGGAGTGGAGGAATGACCCGATAAAATATCTGGGTGTATGGTACCACCGCGACCCTGAAATTGTGATTCGGACTAACTATGGGAGGGCAGTCGACGCCTTAGAGGGGAAAGTGCGAAGATAGATTCAACTGCCACTGTCTTTGGCGACCGCATTGCCATTGTAAAAATGGTGATGTTGCCCAAACTGCTATACCTTTTCAATAACATCCCCATTCATCCTCCAGCAGAGGTTTTTCGACGGATTAAGTCAATGGTCCTCCAGCTAATATGGGCGGGCAAAACAGCCAGGGTTGAGCTGCGGACGCTTACACTACCATATTGCCAGGGGGGTTTCGGGGTTCCCGACTTCCTGCTCTACTACCTTTGTGCGCAAGCGCAATATGCGCATTTCTGGTATCATAAAGTCCCATTCCTCACCCATACTGCGATTGAGGAGGGAGATGCTCTGCCGATTCCACTGGAGGCGGTGATAACCCATCGTAGGCCTCCACTCCACCAGAACGATATTAATACGATAGATGCCACAAACAAAGCTTGGCATATGATGGGTAGGAAAGCTAACAAATTGCCACTATACACCCCAGCTCTTCGGCTCCAGTGGCATCTCGAGATATCGGTCACCCAGGAAGAGATGGGGGTGGGGTTGCTACGGCGGGTCGGTATAGACACGATGGGAGATCTCTATGAGGAGGGGACTTTCAAAACGCTTGAACACCTGACATATATTAGTAATAAAACAGCACTGTCCCAATTCAACTACTACAGATTACAGCAGGCCATGAAAAACCTGTATCCAACATTTCCGGCAGAGCCGCCAGAATTGACTGCTCTGCAGTGGCTGATAACCACGCCCACGGCCAAACACTTGGTATCCACGCTCTATACTAAATTGCAGACAGACATAGCGGCGAATACACATAAATCTATGCAGAAGTGGAATACTTGCCTAGAGGCTCCTCTAACTGAGAAAGAATGGGAGATAGCCTGCACGTTAACGGGCATGCTGACACCCAATGGCAACCTACGTATCCTACATTTCAAATACCTACACCAGACATATTACACACCAGATAGGCTGCACAGGTATGGGTTACGACTGGATTCCAGGTGTGGTCGCTGCGGTGAAGAGGGGGCGGATTTCATGCATCTGGCATGGTCCTGTAGGGCGCTTGTGGAATACTGGACACAAGTAACGCAATTGCTGGGGGCTATGGTGGGTGGTGAGGTGGGATGCAATGCTAAGACCTGTTTGCTGGGATTGATGCCGGGAGTGACAGCCCTGAAGCGTAAATTCTGTGTGATCTCGTTACTCATGGCAAAACGGAGGGTCTCACTATGCTGGAATAGTAGAATGATCCCGAAACCCAAAGACTGGATTGCTGACTTGACGTACTGCAGGGATACCTTAAAGACCTGCGAGGAAGAACTCCCTACCAGATCGAAGCCGAGGGATTACTGGGCGTACCTCACCCAATACCTGAATCTACATCAAGTTTACTGAATGTTTGTTTATACGGCATTTCTGGGCTGAGGGCATTGAGGGCCGTTTGAATAGGGATGGATCAGTAAGACTGGACGAAGGATGCTGTTGTACAGTGACCACGCTTGTTATGGTTGTATTTGATTTGTACACATTTAAAATGCTAATAAAAAAAACTAAAAAAAAACTGAGCCACACGAGCAAGGATAGTATCGATACAGCTCAGCACTGAGCTGTGCGTGTACCGAAGAGGGAGTTGACATGCATTTGTTATGCTGTGTGCTTGGCCAGCAGCACAGGCTAGTGGAGGACCTTGTGGGTCATGCTTGAAGTGCTGTGGCAGAGCTGACCCCTGTGCTGGACTAGAATAGATGTGTCATGTTTATCAGTGCAGTCCATTCCTTCACATTTAACATGTAGAACAACAGGTAGTACTCGAGGGTGTGCGCTGACTCTGGACTTGCGCTGTGTGCGTCATTCCCATGGACTGGGCATCATTCATGGCTCAGAGACAGACGCTGACCCACAAATAATCATCACACAAACGTCTGTGATATGTCATCGATTGAACATTACTTTGACAGGATATTAACTTAGCACAGCATTCTTAACCACTTGTTCATGCTATAATTAGCTTTCTCTAACATCCAAAACTTTTATTTTATAACCATCCCCAACAGGGCCAGCTTTAGCACTGGTGGCGCCCGGCCGATCACCTGCCACCCACTTATGACCTCCTCCCCAGAGTATCATCTTCCAACAGTGCCCCTCCTCCCTCCATAGCCCTCTCTCACATATACATATATATTTAAAGCGCTGGTTGTGGTTGGCCTTACTAATAAGATTGTATGTTTTCAGCATCATTGGGAATAGACATGAAAGAATGAGGACAAAACATAACGTCCTAACCTACACTATACAATTTGCATGAACCTCATAGGTCACACACACTGCCATAATAACAGTGTAGTCTATGAACTACAAGTAACAAAAGACTCTCCATGACAAAAGCAGTAACTCACTGAGCAAGCCACAAAAAATACAGTTCTGTGATCTGTATGGGATGCATTCTTTGCAGCAGACACATTAACCCTCTGTGCTCTGTGCTACTTGATGATGATAACTGTCACTATGCAAAGCTCCATGTCTGTCTAGGAGGAACATTAATCATCAGAGTTATCTTGACATGTTTAGTGTTGCCCGAAAACTGCTGGACGCAGAACGATCTCTGCATAAAGTATTGTGAAGCCATTGGTTCAATCAATCAATCAATCAGGGAATTGTAAGCGCGCTACTGACCTGTGAGGGTCTCAAGGCGATGAGGGGGGGGGGGGGGGGTTCCGCAGATCTGTTTAGCCGAAGAGCCAGGTCTTGAGGGTCTTCCTGAAGGTGTTCAGGGAGGGGGCGCATCTGATGTCTGCCGGTAGCTCGTTCCAGGTCTTGGCTGCAATGTGAGAGAAGGATCTTCCGCCTGCTCTGGCTCTGTGGATGCGAGGTTAGAAGATCGGAGGTTTCTTTTGGGTACGTGTAAGTTGATTCTGTCGTTGAGTTATTTGCGTCCGTTGTTGTGTAGGCATTTGTACGTGTGAGTGAGGATTTTGAAAGTGACTCTTTTCTCCACGGGGAGCCAGTGGAGACTTCGTAGGTGTTGGCTGATGTGTTAGTGTCGGGGATGCCGAGGATGAGTCTGGCGGCAGTGTTCTGTATTGTCTGGAGTTTGCGGAGTAGGGACCCTGTTGATGCCGGCGTAGAGTGCATTTCCATAGTCTAGTCTGCTAGTAATGAGTGCGTCGGTGACTGTCTTCCTTGACTCAGGGGGGATCCACTTGAAGGTCTTGCGGAGGGTGTTGAAGCAGCTGGAGGTGACGGCGTTTACCTGTCTGTTCATGGTGAGTGGAGTACTATGCTGAGGTTTTTAGCGTGGTCTGAGGGGGTAGGTGGGCTTCCGAGGGCGGTCGGCCACCAGGTGCTGTCCCATGCAGAAGGGGTGGTACCGAGGATGAAGACTTCTGTCTTCTCGGCGTTGAGCTTCAGGCAGCTATTGGTCATTCAGACTGTGACGTCTTGCATTCCTTTCTGGAAGTTGAGTTTGGCAGTGGTGGGGTCTTTGGTGAGGGAGAGGATGAGCTGGGTGTCGTCGGCATAGGATACGATGTTGAGGCCGTGTTGTCGGATGATGGCTGTGAGTGGGGCCATGTAGATTTTGAAGAGGGTGGGGAGAGGAAGGGTGGGAGTCTGATCCTTTGGCTTCTTCCGGTGAGGAATGATCGGGTCCAGCCCAGGGCTGTTGTGTGCATGCCTGCATCATGTAGTCTGGCGACTAGTGTGCGGTGGGAGGCGGTGTTGAAAGGCCGCTGGTGGGTCCAGTAAGATGAGGGCTGCGGAGTGGCCTTGGTCCTGGAGGATGCCGATGTCGTGTGTAGCGGCGAGTACGGTGGTCTCTGTGCTGTGGTTGCTTCGGGATTCGGATTGGGATGGGTCGAGGATGGGGTTCTCTTCAATGAATCGTGTCAGTTTCCTGTTGACTGTTTTCTATGCAACTTTGTCTGCAAAGGGGAGGAGCGAGATGGGCCGATAGTTCTTGAGGTTGGTGGGGTCAGCTGTGGGCTTCTTGAGCAGGGGTCTGACTTCTGCGCGCTTCCAGTCATCTGGGAAGGTGCCTGTTTTGAAGGTGGTGTTGATGGTGCATTGTAATTTGGGTGCGATGGTGGCCGCAGCTCTGTGGTAGATGTGAGGAGGGCAGGGGTCAGTGGGGGCCCCTCAAGTGGTTGGTTTTCATGGTCGAGGCGGTGTCTTCGGCCGTGATCGATGTCTAGTTGGAGATGGTGGGCTGGCTGGTGTTTCTGAGGAGCAGGGGGCCGTATGTGGTGCCTGGTGGATGGTCGATGAAGTTGTCGTAGGGGTTTTTGATCTTGAGGTGGAAGTAGGTTCCAAGCTTGTCGCAGAGGTCTTGGGATAGGGTGATGTCTGTGGCTTCGCTGATTGGGTTGGTGAGTTCTTGAATGACACTGAAAAGTTCCTTGCAGTTGGTGGAGTTGGCCAGGAGTTTGTTGTGGATGAAGTTCCTCTTGGTGGCTCTGATGTGGTTGTGGTAGTCCGTCATGTTGTCCTTGTAGGTGGTGGGGTTTTCGGTTGTCTTGGTGTTTCTCCAGGCATCTGCAGGTGCGTCTGGCTTCTTGGAGAGTAGTGGTAGGCGTGGTGGCTTTCCTTGGTCGTTGTCTGTCGGGGTTGCGTAGCGGGTGAGCTAGTCTGCGCAGGTGGAGATCCAGGTATGGAGTTCTCTGGCTGCGTCATTTTCGTCGGGTGCCCAGGTGTGGTTGTCTCGGGTGATGGTGGAGATAAGTTGCTTGTCGGTAACCTTGCTCCAGTTCCTTTGTGCTGGGAGTGGGGCTGGTTTGAGTGCCTTGGGTTTGTTTATGGCAAAGTGTACGCAGTGGTGGTCAGTCCATGGCAGCTGCGTTGTGTGTCTGAATTGGACACGGTTTCCTGCTGCGAAGATGGGGTCGAGGGTATGTCCTGCTCTGTGGGTTGGTGTGTTGACGAGTTGTTTAAGTCCGATGCTGGCAAGGTTGTCACAAAGGATAGTGGAGTTGGGGTCCCTGGGGTTGTCGAGGTTTAAGTTTAGGTCTCCAATGAGTATGTAGTTTGTTGAGGCGATGGCGTGGTGTGCGATGAAGTTGGTGATGTTGGTGGCAAAGGGTGTTCGGGGGGGGGTCTGTCGATGAGGGTCCCTCGGAGCGTGGCTTTGGGGGTGGCCTGGATCTGGGAGTGCAGGTGTTCGGCGGAGGGAAAGGTTTCGCTGGAGGTGGTGGGGCAGAGGGTGCTCTTGTGGGTGATGGTGAGGCTCCCTCCTGGGTGGTTGGGGTGGTCTTTCCTCTGGATCTTGTATCCGTCTGGGATGGCGGTGCTGATGTTGGGGGCAGAGGATGCGTTGGTCCAGGTCTCTGTGAAGAAGGCGATGTCAGGCGAGAGAGAGTAGAATATGTTCTATATTTCCATGGCGTGTTTGTGTACGTTGCGTACGTTCAGGAGGATGCATTTTAGGGTGTCGCCGGTGCTGGCATCGGCGGTGTTGGAGGCCGGGGTGGCAGTGAGGGTCTGGCGGCAGTGGAGGCAGGAGAACTTGTCATGGGTCGTGTTCGGCGAGGCCTGTTGGCATTCTCGAAGTCTTCCAGGTTTGAGTGCGAGGAGGGTGGTAGCATCGTAGCGATGGGTAGTGGGAGCTCCAGGGTTCCTGGCGCTGGCCGTGGTCAGGTCGCGGACGGGCACAGATGGGCTTGCCTTTGGCGCGCCCGCTGCGTGCTTCCACTGCGCATCCGTGCAGCGGCCACTATTAAGTAGGGGAGGTGGGAGGGAGGAGAGGCTGGGAGGCGGGAGCGGGGGAATTCCTGGGGGGGGAGGGGCTGCAGGGGCAGCAGTGGCGAAAGGAACAGGCAGGCACAAGAAAATAAAAACAGTGGTGGAATTAGAGCAAGACACAGATGGGCACAATAACAGTGGCACAACAGGGAAAACAATTATAGAAAAAACAGCTGAGAAAGGTTACGGTGGTTGCAGGCAGTCTGGTGTCAGTTGAAGCAGGCGCAGGAGCGAGCAGCAGTCTCAAACCTCTCAAGGAGGAGATCGGGGTCTGGATGCAAGAGACGGCACAGCGGAGCAGCAGGGTGAGAGTAGACCTAGACCGAGGGCGGAGGTGGTTACTCTACATACCCCCCACCCACCCCGAGGTCAGCACCCAGGTGCAGCTGCACCGGTCGCAACTCCCTGATCTCCAGATCCGCCACCTTGACCCTGGCGGAGTTTCAATAGCTCCCCCTTCCCCCCTCTTCCCCCCCCCCCCCCTCCCTACTGTCCGTTATTCTGCCAAGCATCAATATGAGGTAAAAGGATCAAGTGAGATGATAAAGCGCAGTCAAAATACACAATTTTATCGCACATTTTCCCCACCTTCCACTCTAGAGATTCAGATTTTTGGAGCAGATTTAACTGCCTTTTCTCTGCTGTTTCGGATATGGTTTCAATTTCAGGAAAAAGTGCAAAGTCTGACGCGCCTTTCTCTCACGTTTTCTGTGTATTTTCCACACTTCAGTAGAGTATAAATGAGAATGTTCTCAAAAGAAGAGCCCGTTTTCTCTCGGTTACACGGATATGCACCAAGACTGGACTTTTGTACAGGTGATGAACTTCCACAAGAATGACCGTGTGCACAGTTATTCCTGTTTCTCTCACTCTGATGCTTAGGTCTCTTAAGAAAGGGAGAGAGAGAGAACTGGCGAAAGAAAGGACTATGAATGAGAGAGGGAGGAATGATCCCCCTTAGAGATGCTATTTCTCGAGGTGATCAGGTGGCAGCCGGTCAGGTGCACCAAATTCCTAATAAAAATCTTAGGTTGCATTTGCTGGTTAGACAGATTTTAAATTGTGCTGCTGTTCCATTACGTTGGTGCTGCGTTCTCGGAGATGCATTTTATAATAGGTTATGCGCATTTGGCTACACGTATTCATTGGTGCATTCAGAGGTACTTGCGGGAGGATGGAAGGGCAGATGGGCTGGATGAACAGCTTCTATAAGAAAGCAGATGTAAAAGTTGTCACACCTGTTTATTTTTTTCTTGCAGCCTGCTGTGGTGCATCTCCAGGGCTCTGGTTCTACTGTACAAGTCAAGAATGGTAAGGATCTAGGAGAAGGCCTCTTTGCCTACGCTTTGCTGGCACCTATATGAAATATACCTTTTTTGCTGTATTCCTGCATTTCTTCTGTAAATAACATAAGATTTCTGGTGAGGGGTCTTCTGGTGGACTGAGTCAGGTGCATGAAGACTGACCACATGAGCATACACTCATGACAAGAAGCTGGGCGTAGATCACACGCGCTGGTCTCATTCATTGCGCTAGGAGACCTGAGAATATATGTGAAGACTAAGTGCTGTTTTGGGAGACCAAAGTGTCCTTTCTTAATCCTTATTCACGTATATCTTACTCTGAAGTAGTTAACATCCTCGTCACAATCATACCTGTGGAAACGACAAAAACATATACTATATTCCTTTATACAAATTCATTTATTTTAAATATATAAATAAAATCTCAGAATGCTATATGAAAATCACATAAACACAGATAGGTTTCCTCTTTACGTTGCGGCTGTTAAGCCAAAAATCTTTACACTCAAATGTAGTACATAGACTATTCTAGACCCGTAGAAAACTACCAATTATACAGTTGTGCATCATAGACTAAACGTTGGACTAATCCACCACTGTGTGGGGGGATCCTGCAACACTTAATATCCCCCCTCTCTCTGAATGAACCAGGAGTTTCCACTACAGTCGGCGCACAGAGCCAGTTCTTTTTGAAGCCTATGAACTAAGACTTTTCAGCATTTGTATTTATATATGAACATGGCACTCACAAATATTGTGTGTGTG
Source organism: Triturus cristatus (assembly GCF_964204655.1). Lineage (NCBI taxonomy): Eukaryota > Metazoa > Chordata > Amphibia > Caudata > Salamandridae > Triturus > Triturus cristatus. The sequence goes on along the minus strand of NC_140588.1, from coordinate 1,062,740,361 downwards.
TATTGCGGAGCACCCTCCAAAAGCCTTTCCCATTGAAAGTTTACAAATGTTGGGTTGTAATGATAAAAAATCCTTATGTTACCAGGTATTTTTAAAGCGCACGTACACCAGAAAGGTTTTACGGCGCTGGGGCAGAAGAGGGAAGGGACTCAGAGCTTATCTATAAGCCTGTCTAAAGAGTCATGTTTTTAGCAAAGTCCTAAAGTTACAGATTCTGGAGGTCACAAAGGTAGGATTTTTGCTGTGAGGAGATTTAAAAATAATGCTCCCAGTTTTAAATAAGGCCCTCTGGGCGACTGGCAGCCAGTGTAATTTTGCCAAAAGAGGTTTGATGTGACAATATCTAGGCGGGCGCCAGACCAGCCTGGCAGCCTGGTTTTGAACCTGCTGCAGCTTCTGACTCAGTCCCTTATAAAGTTCCAGATAGAGTGAGTTTGCATAGTGGATACGGACATGACAAAGGTGATTATGATCTGAGTGATTGACTCAATAGTAAAATATTTCTGGATTTTGGGGATTTTCCAGAACTGTTACTGCGCTTATCCAAAGCTTCATTGATGGGTCTTCATTTATGATGACCTCAAGGCTCTTGACCACTTTTTTGAGGGGAGGAGGAGCACTGATCTCCACTGGCCAAATGGAATGGTTCCAGCGATGCAGTTTGTTTTTAATCACCACATTTTCAGTCTTATGGGAATTCAACTTTAACTGATGACAATTCATCCAGTAACAGATATAGAGCAGATATAGAGGTTGAAAAGATGGGGGGACAAAGAGGACCCCTGTGGTATTCTGCAGTTAAGTTCTACCTTTGACGAGGAAAAAGGGGTGAGATATACCGATTGTGAATGGCCAGAAAGGATTAACTTTATCCAGATCCCTGCACACTTGCAGCCCTGAGGCATTTCATTAAGAGGTTTTAATCTACTGTGTCTGCAGATAAGTCTAACAGGCCAAATGCCTGGGCCAATCCTTTGTCTGCTTCTTCTTTCATATTGTCAGTTATGGAGAGATTAACTGTTTCTGTGGAGTGGGCAAGGCAAAACCCCGCCTGGTTGGAATCAAGAAAGGAAGAGTCCTCTAAGAACGTGCTTAAGAGTTGGGCAATGTGTGCCTCTAGTATCTTGACTAAGTAAAGGAGGAATGAGATTGGGGCTGTAGTTTTTCAAGATGGAGGGATCTTCCATAGATTTTTTTTGGAGTGTTATGACTACCGCCTCCTTGAAGGTATGGAAGACAATGCCCTGACTGAGAGATAAGTTGAGCAGAGAGATCACTGGATAGGGGAAGCATGAGATTTCTTTTTGCATCCTTGGGGGACAGATGTCTTCCGGGGAGCCTGATTTGACCTTAGTCATCAATTTCAACAGGTCATCTCTAGTGATGGATGTTAAAGACAGAGTTTTAAAGGATTCACATCTTCTGAGCCGGTAGTGCTAGTTAAGGGGCTGGGAGGAATAATGTATTTACTCATCTATGTTTTGTCAATGAAAAAGAAGCTCAAGTTGTCACACAGTTTTTGAGTGAGGACTATCGGCATGCTTGATCGATCTGGATTAGAAAGTTCAAATGTAGTATCAAATATTTCTTTTGTTTTGTTGCCAGAATGTAGGATTTTATTTAATAAACAGGTAGATTTAGCCTCCCTAATTGATTTCTTGTAAGCTTTTAGTCGCACAATGTAAATGTCCTTGTCCTCCCGAGTGTAGGTTTTCAGCCATTTTCACTTGGACTGGTGTAGCTCAAGTTTCTTTTAGTTGCTCTGTGTACCATTTTGATGCTTCATGGTGGCGAATTGGTTTTATTTTCTGTTTCAGGGCGTATAAGTTACTTGCTTCCCTGAGCCAAAAGATTATAGCATTTTCCTGATCACCTACATTTTCGCTATTAGTAAGTATGGTTGAAGCTAAAGAGTCACATAAGTTGTTAACGCTGGTTCAATTCCTAGAATAAATGCCATTCCAGACTACATTGCAGCCAGCAACGATAAGACAACTTGCTGCTTACACGTCTAGGTAATGAGGAAAAGTGCAATCTGAAAAGGCTTACTTTACAAGGATTAAAAAAGACTTCCTGTGATTTTGAGGAGCCAGGAGTTCCACTACGGTGCCTTGTACTGGCAAGTGCCTCACAAATGGATCTACTCAAACCAATTGAAAACCAATCCTTCCAAGCTTCTGTCAGATTTGTGCAGATTTGTCACACAGTACCAAGGTGATCAGCAAATTAACACTTCTTGCCCCTCCATTTTTAACTGTGCCCTTCTCCTATCCCGGAGATGAACCTGGGTAACCTTAAAATTGTCAGGAGAAGGCTAGGCCCCGGCCAAATTGTGTGCAGACCATCAAACCATTGCAACATTCTGAATAAAACGAAAAGTATTTGGAGACCCTCTTTAAATTTGCCCTATATTCTATTTTATTATGATCAGACCTGAAATGCCTTCGCTGGGTGTATCCTGCTAACAAGCTACCACATTTTTTCCAGATTCATTAAACAGTGCCAGATTTATAAGAAAACGAAAATTCTTGTGTCAGGCCCTCCATGAATGTTGTCTCCCCTTGCTTGATTGGCATCAGAGATACCAATGGAAAACTAATTCTTTGTAGCGTCTTTCAAATTTCTGGCAGGTTCATCACACACTACCAAAGTTATTAGTGAATTAGCAATTGATCATCTTTTTTAACTACTCCCTTACCATTGATAAATCTAGTTGCTTTGTGGAAAGTTTTGGCTGATTTGTCAAGTGAGGGCCGAGAGAAAGGGAGGGGGTCCTCAAATGTTTTGCTCTATGCAATTTCCATGGGTAGTTTGCAGTTTTTAGACACGGCTACAGTCCGAACCACTGAACGGATTTACACTAAGCTTTGGCAGAAAGCTAACTCTTGGTCCAGAAAGAGTGCTTTTTGTAATTTAGTGTAAATCTGTTCAGTAGTTTTGGAGTTATTAAAGAAAGAAAAGTATAGATATCTAGAGATGTGAATCCCGCGGGTACCCATTGGGGATCTGCGGATCCGAAGCCCAATGGGAAAAAGAACTCACACACCATACCCTCACCGCACACGGCCAAAGGTTGTGCGTAGCAAGCAGGGTTGGGTGATGTTATAGTTAGGTTGACGTTTTACACACACACAAAACCATACCATGGGTAAAACGTAAACCTAAATATAACGTCCCTGGAATCTTTGATTTTTTTCAGTTTATTTGATATATATATATATATATATATATATAATAATAATAATAATAATAATAATAATAATAATAAAGCCACAGTCCTGAAACAAACTCCACTCCACGGAAAATCAGGTACGGACCACAGCGTATTTTAAAGTTTCCAGTGCTTTATTGCAAAATCCACAGCATGACGCGTTTCGACCGGGTCTCCCCGGTCTTGATCACATGTGTATATATATATATTTATATATACACACACACACACAAACATACCTATATATGTAATAGATATGAAGTGTTCTGGGGTCCCGGCATGCAAGGTGGAATTATTGTCACTTTTAGGACTTCAATGAAGATTCGTACAATGCAAAACCAGAACTAGAAGTAATTCATTCATATTTATAAATCGCATACAACACCACAGTTTCACAACATAATCTCAAAATGACTAACAACTACTATATATAACACATACTATCATTAAAGGTAAACATGGTTCAGGCTTGTTAAGCTAAATATAGGCCTTTCATCAGAACATAAAATTAATACTTCCTGCTAGTGGAGATAGTACGGTGTAGTAATACAGAATTTGCCGTTAAACAAAAAAGCTAATTATTTACCATGAAATCATGTTTCTTTGTACATTATGTTCTGTCAAGCTTGCCTATTTAGCAATTCTAGGGTTTTCATCATGACATAAAATTAATAGTTTCTGCCAGTAGCAAAAGCGTGGTGTAGCAATACAGAATATGCATTTAAACAAAAAGCGTGTTATTTACTATAATACTTTTTATTGTATGTTCATTATGTTATTTATCTTGTCTCGTACATGGAACCATATTACACTAGGCGCCACAACACATTACATTACTGGCTTATTCACTTGTACAAATAATGTCAGTGATTCCTTAATTCAGAGAGATTACAGTGGGGAAATATCACATAGGAAAATAAATATCAAACAGTCCCATGTTCTCATAATTTAAAGCTCTCTTTGTCTTCGGGGCAGATGTTTCACTCAAACCATTGTTTTTTTGTCTCAGTCTGACAGGCTTGAATTCAAGTGGACTCATTTTGGACTCAGAATACGAAGAGTTTAGTACATCGGTTCTAACAACTGTTCTTTAGGTGGAATGGCATAACAGTTTATCATTTACCAGTGCGTGAACAGTGTCAGACGAGCATTTTGTTTTGCTCATTGTGTAGTTCAAATGTGGTTTGTTAAGGAAGAGAAACTCGTGCTGGGCATCCAGGCAATGGAACTTTGTGATCTCTTACAATTACTATAAATGCTCAGTCTAAAACAAAACTGCATTATATGAAATGGATCTTTGTCGTAAGTAATACAGCAGCAAAAGCCATTACGCATGTTCTTTCCAGGTCACTCAAAGGTCAAGCTTCCTATAACCTGGAACTATATATATATAGGCACCTGCACAAGGGAGGCTGCTCTCACCCCACTGTGCTGTCTCCAAATGACACTGAAGAAAGGCTCCAGCGTAATGTCAGAACATTTCACTCCAGTCTGTGTTACTGTAGAAAACTTTAGATATTCAAAATCATTTTCGCACAGACTCGTTTTTACCCCTCTATTTCATCTTAAGAACATACGCTTATAAATAGCAGACTTGTTGCAACATCATCTAGTTTGAGGTTTTAAGGCTCAAACGTGTCGATTCTATGTCTTTATTTAAGCCGATCCGTACTGGATTCAAACTGTTGATTAAGCACTGTCATTAATAATGCGTCTCCTCTCCCCGATGTCCCCCACGCGCTATGGTGTTATTTGCTTGTTAATGAGCCATTTTAAGTTTGTTTTTTATTGTTTTTCGGAATAAAATGAGGTACTGGAGGTTATATTTTTTCTTAACAATGGATGGATATTCAATTGATATTCTCAAATTATTGTACCTGTTTTACTCACTGATATCCCAATATACAGGACTGCACATCAGCACTGTATGCGATAAATGACTTCCCACCAGTTGGAATTTGTGGGCAGCTTCAAAAAAGTGTTCTTTCTTTGTAAATTAGAAACACTTGATGCAGGTGACATGTCAATTTTCACATTGTCCACAACAAAACTTTGCCACTGTTCGGGCCATTCTACAAGCTCAGTTACTGCTTAATTTGCTATTGTACTATAATTAAGTCTCCATGCAAATAAAGGCCATGGACCCGGTTTTCTGCCATAATGTACAGTTTTCCAGTGCCTTTTAACGGTTATAATCTGTTGCGGTCAGAGAAAGTGGTAAGCCTGGCTAACTCTCGCTTATTATTTTCAGTAGACACAGATTTTCTCTAAGTGGGTTCAATGCTCTTTTATATGCTCTAATACTCGGGCAGTTGACTTGAACCTGTGCGCTCAGTTGTGTTGGCAAACATACCTAGTGTCTCTCAATCACTTCCAATCATGCTGGGATTTAGAAGAATTGCCTCACAGGCAAGTTCCTCTGCAAACTATGAGAATTGTCTCTTCTAAAATATAGAAGCATATTTGTGTCCAATAATCAAGATACAATTACTGCTTTCGATGGTGATGCTGTTTGGATATAATCCACAGATAATGTCACATTTAGCTCATGGGAAATAAGTGAGATATGAATTGTCCTTAAACGTTGTTCTCCCTCCTTCAGTGTTTCTAGAGTACCAATGATCTACTTTCAAAATAGAAACATTTCACCAAAAAAATTGTATCATTGGATATGTTTATATGCTGTAAGTTACCATTATATATAGAGCTGGGTCAGATGTCATGCTCATCAACTTGCCTTCCTCAAAGTTCTTCTCGTCCTTGTGAGGCATGCTTCACCAGTTTCTTCCAATATTCAAGCTCCTTAGCAGTGAGTATGGCTGATAGTAATACCACGTGCACAGACTGTAGAGTAGAAGCTGCCTTCTTCCTCCCACATAAAAGCATAGTGTACAAAATGCAAAGGTATTGGTAGAAAATTCAAATTGAGAAGGTATTAGCAAAAGGATGAGATGC